>NC_072389.2:11011996-11678871 GCF_028885625.2 Pongo pygmaeus
CATAGCATTCCATTCCACTTTCCATTCAATTGCATTCCACATTCCATTCCACATTCCATTCCGTTCCATTGCATTTTGCGTTCCTCATTCCAGTATATTCCATTCCACATTCCATTCCATTTCATTCCACTTTCCATTCTATTTCCATTTCGCATTCAATTATATTTACTTTTCACTTGCCATTCCATTACATTCCACATTCTGTTCCATTCCTTTCAAATTTCCATTCCGTTCCATTCCATTCAACATTGTATTCCATTCCTTTCCGTTCCATTCAATTCCATTCCGCTTTCCATTCCATTCCATTAGCTTCCATTCCACATTCCATTACATTGCATTCCACTCCACATTCCATTGCACATTCCATTCCATTCCATTCCTTTCCATTCCATATCACATTCGATTCCATTCGATTTCATTCCACATTCCATTCCAATCCATTCCACATTAAATTCCATTCCGTTCCATATTCCATTCCACATTCCATTCCATTCCACTCCACGTTCATTCCGCATTCCATGCCACGTTCCATTCCAATCCATTCCATTCCAATCCATTGCACATTCCATTCCACTTTCAATTCCACATTGCATTCCATTCCATTATATTACATTCCACATTCCGTTCCACATTCTATTCCATTCCATTCCATTCCACGCGTCATTCCACATTCTCTTCCTTATTCCATTCCATTGCATTACAAATTCCATTCCATTCCATTCCACTTTGAATTCCACATTCCATTCCATTTCACGTTCCGTTCCACATTCCACTCCACATTCCCATCTATTCCATTCCATTCCACGTTCCATTCCACATTCCTTTCCATTGTATTCCCCTTTCCATTCCATTCAATTCCACATTCCATTCCACATTCCATTCCATTCCACTTTCCATTCCACATTCCATTCCATTCCATTCCATTCTATCCCACCTTCCATTCCTTTCCAATGTCCATTCCATTCCTTTCCAAGATCCATTCTATTCCATTTCACGTTCCATTCCACATTCCCTTCCACATTCCATTCCATTCCATATTCCATTCCATTCCATAACTTTCCATTCCATTGCACGTTCAATTCCAGATTCCATTCCACATTCCATTCCATTCCGTTCCACATTCCTTTCCAGTTTCCATTCCACATTCCATCCCACATTCCATTCAACATTCCATTCCATTCCACATTGCATTCCTTTCCATTCCATTGCATTCCACATTGCATTCCATTCCATTCCATTCCACCTGCCATGCCATTCCACATTCCATTCCATTCCGCATTATATTTCACATTCCATTTCATTCCATTCCACGTACCTTTCCATTCTTCTCCACGTTCCATTCCACATTCAATTCCATTCCATTCCACATTGAATTCCATACCATTCCATATTAAATTTTATTTCCATTCCACTTTCCTTTCAGTTTCGTTCCACATTCGATTGCATTCCATTCCACATTCCATTCCATTCAATTCCACATTGCATTCAATTCCACTCCACATTCCATTCCATTCCGTGGCATTGCAGTCCTCATTCCATTACACTCGATTCCACATGACATTCCCATCAATTCCACATTGCATTCCACATTCGATTGCATTCCATTCCACTTTCCATTCCACATTCCATTGCACATTCCATTTCATTCCACGTTCCATTCCACATTCCATTCCCCGTTACATTCCATTCCATTCCACATTCCATGCCATTCTGTTCCATTCAATTGCATTTCACAATCTATTCCATTCCATTCCATTCCACATTCCATTCCATTAAATGCTACATTCCCTTCCATTCCCTTCCTCATTCCATTCCTGATTGCATTCCATTCCATTCAACGTTCCATTCCACATTCCATTCCATTCCATTCCATTGCATTCCACATTCCATTCCGTTCCATTCCCTTCCACATTCCATTCCATTTCATGCCACATTCCATTCCCTTTCATGCCACATTCCATTCCATTCCATTCCATTCCACGTTTCATTCCACTTTCCATTCTGTTCCATTCCACATTCCATTCTATTATATTCCACATTCCATTCCCATCCATTCCACATTCCATTCCACATTCAATTACGTTCCATTCCACGTTCCATTCCTCATTGAATTCCACATTCCACTCCATTCCATTCCATTCCATTCCATTCCACCTTCCATTACAAATTCCATTCCACAAAGCATTCCTTTTGAAACAATCCATTCCACGTTCCATTACACATTCCATTCCACATTCCATTCCGTTCAATTCCACTCCATTCCACCTTCTATTCCACATTCTTTTCCGCATTCCATTCCATTCTATTCCACATTCCATTCCATTAGATTCTATTCCATTGCATTCCACATTCCATTCCTTTGCATTGCATTCCACGTTCCATTCCGTTCACTTCCATTCCACATTCCTTTCCATTCCATTCCTCATTCCCTTCCAGTCCATTCCACATTCCATTCCACATTCTAATCCATTCCTTTCCACGTCCCTCTCTAGATTCCATTCCACATCCCATTCCATTCCATGGCATTGCATTCCACATTCCATTCCACATTCCTTTCCACATTCCGTTCAATTCCATTCCACATTCCATTCCACATTCCATTCCAATCCATTCCACTTTGCATTCCACATTCCATTCCATTCCTCATTCTATTCCATCTCATTCCCTTCCAAGTTCCATTACACATTCCATTCCACATTCCCTTCCATTCCATTCCACTTTGAATTCTCTTCCATTGCACATTTCATTCCATTCTAAAATCCATTCCACTCTAATCCATTCCATTGCATTCCGCATACCATTCTATTCCATTCCATTCCATTCCACATTCCATTCCCTTGCATTAAATTGCATTCCACATTCCATTCCATTCCACATTGCATTCCACATTCCATTCCATTCCATTGCATTTTGTTCAATTACACATTACATTGCATTCCATTCCATTCCACATTCCATTCCATTCCTTTCCACATTCCATTGCAGTCTATTCCCTATTCCATTCCACATTCCATTCCATTCCATTCCACGTTCCATTCTACTTTCCATTCCACATTCCATTCCATTCCCTGCCATTCCATTCCACGTTTCATTCCACATTCCATTCCACCTTCCATTTTATTCCATTTCTCATTCCATTCCACATTCTATTCCATTCCATTCCATTCCACGTTCCATTCCACATTCCGTTCCACTGCATTCCACGTTGCATTCCGTTCCATTCCACATTTCATTCCATTCAAAATTCCATTCCATTCCATTCTATTCCATTCCACATTCCATTCCCTTCCATTCAATTCCCCATTTCATTCCATTGCATTCGATTCCGTTCCACATTCCATTCTATTCCACTCCATTCTGCATTCCATTCCATTGCATTCCATTTCTTTCGAAATTTCATTCCATTCCATTGCACATTCCATTCCATTCCACATTCCTTGCCATTCCATGCGACTTTCCTTCCACATTCCCTTCCACATTCCATTCCATTTTCCATTTAATTTCTTTCCACGTTCCATTCCCCTTTCCATTCCACATTCCATTCCACATTCCATTGTACGTTCCTTTCCACATTGCATTCCACATTCCATTCCACGTTGCATTCCACGGTCCATTCCATATTCTTATCCACGTTCCATTACACGTTCCATTCAACGTTGCTTTCCATGCCAATGCACTTTCCTTTTAACATTCAATTCCATTCCATTCCACATTCCATTCCACATTCTATTCCACTTTCCATTCGATTTTCCATTCTATTACTTTCCACATTTCATTTCACGTCCCATTCCGTTGCATTACGCATTCCATTCCACGTTCCATTCCAGTCCATTCCACCTCCATACCACATTTCATTTCTCTCCATTCCACATTCCGTTCCACATTCCATTCTATTCCATTCCATTCCACATTACATTCCAATCCATTCCACAGTCAATTCCATTCCATTGCACTTTCCATTCCACTTTCCATTCCATATTACATTCCATTGCATTCGAAATACCATTCCATTCCATTCCACACTCCATTACTTTCCATTCCACATTCCATTCCACATTCCACTCCATTAAATTCCACATTGCATTCCACATTCCATTCCATTCCATGCCACATTCCTCTCCACATTCCACCCATTCCATTCCATTCCACGTTTCTTTCCATTCCATTCCACATTCCATTCCATTCCCTTCCACATTCCATTCAATTCCATTCCACATTCCATTCCATTCCATTCCATTCCTTTCCACATTCCATTCTATTCCATTCCACGTTCCATTCCATTCCATTCCACATTCCATTCCACGTTCCATTCCACGTTCCATTCCATTTCATTCCACATTCCATTCCACTCTTCACTCCATTCCATTCCACATTCCATTCCACATTCCATTCCATTCCATTCCACCTTCTACTCCATCCCATACCATTCCACATTCCATTCCATTCCATTGCACATTCCATTGCATTCTATTCCACATTGCATTCTATTCGTTTCCATTCCCTTCCATTCCACATTCCATTCCATTCCATTCCATTCTGCAATGCATTCCATTCCATTCCACATTCCATTCCTTTCAATTCCATTCCATTGTACATTACATTTCATTCCATTCCATTCAATTCCATTCCATTCCACATTGCATTCCACATTCCTTTCAGTTCCATTTCACATTCCATTAAATTCCGTTGCATTACATTCCACTTTCCATTCCGTTCCATACCACATTCTAGTCCATTGCATTCCACTTTCCATTCCTCATTCCACTCCATTCCATACCAAATTCCATTCCACGTTCCATTCCTCTTTCCATTCCAATCCATTGCACATTCCACTCCATTCCATTTCATTCCACATTCCATTCCATTCCACTCCACATTCCATTCGTCATTCCATTCCATTCCATTCCATTCCATTCGTCTTTCCATTCCGCATTCCACTCCATTCCATTCCACATTCCTTTCCAATACATTGCAGATTCCACTCCATTCCATTCTGTTCCACATTCCATTCCATTCCACTCCACATTCCATTCCACATTCCATTCCATTCCATTCCATTCCACGTTCAATTCCGCATTCCATTCCATTCCACATTCCATTTCATTCCATTCCTCATTCCATTCCACATTCCATTCCAAGGTACACTCCACGTTCCATTCCACTTACCATTCCACGATCCATTCCACATTCCATTCCACATTGCATTCCATATCATTCCGCATTCCATTCCCCATTCCATTCCCCATTCCATTCAATTCCATTCCACACTCCTCTCCATTCCATTCAATATTCCATTACACATTTCACTCTATTCCATTCCACATTTCACTCTATTCCATTCCACATTCCATTCCACATTCTATTCCGTATTCCTTTCCATTCCAATCAAAAATCCATTTCATTCCATTCCATATTCGATACCATTCTATTCCCCATTCCATTGCATTACATTGCACGTTCCATTCCACATTCCATTCCTTTCCTATCCACATGCCATTACTCATTCCACTCCATTCCTATCCACTTCAATTCCATTCCATTCCATTCTACATTCCATTCCATTCAATTTCACATGTCATTCCCTTTCATTCCACATTCCATTCCACATTCCATTCCATTCCATTCCACATTCCATTCCATTCCATTCCAAAATCCATTCCGTTCCATTCCACATTGCCTTCCATTCCGATCCACATTCCATTCCAAATTCCCTTCCATTCCATTTCACATTCCATTCTTTTCCATTCCATTTCACATTCCATTCCTTTCCTTTCCATTCCATTCCATATTCCTTTCGATTCCATTCTACTTTCCTTTCCATTCCATTCCACATTCCACTCCATTTCATTCCACATTCCATTCCATTGCATTCCAATAGATTCCTTTCCACATTCCGTTCCATTCCATGTTTCTTTCCATTCCAATTCATATTCTATTCCGTTCCATTCAACATTCCATTCCATTCCATTCCACATTCCATTCCACATTCCCATCCATTTCATTCCACTTTCCATTCCTTTCCATTGCATTCCATTCCACTTTCGATTCCATTCCATTCCATTCCGCATTCCATTGCATTATATTCCACATTTCATTCCATTCGTTTCCATTCCCCCCATTCCACATTGCATTCCATTCCGTTCCGTTCCACAATCCTTTTCATTGGATTTCACATTCCATTCCATTCAACTCCATTCCATTGCTCTTTCCATTCCGTTCCATTCCATTCCACATTCCATTCCACATTCCATTCCGTTCCATTTCACATTCCATTCCATTCCATTCCACATTCCTTTCCATTCCATTCCACATTCCATCTCACTCCATTCCCAATTCCATTGAATTCCATTCCCAATTCCATTCCATTCGAGTCCACATTCCATTCCATTCTACTTTCTATTCCATTTCATTCCACAATCCATTCCACTTTCTATTCCATTCCATTCCACATTCCATTCCACATTCCATTCCACTGCATTCCACATTCCATTCCACTTCCCATTCCATTCCATTCCACATTCCGTTCCATTCCATTCCACGTTCCATTCCTTTCCATTTGACGTTCCATTCCACATTTCATTCCATTCCATTCCACATTCCATATCATTGCATTCCACTTTCCATTCCATCCCATTTCACATTCCGTTTCATTCCACTTTCCATTCCACATTGCATTCCATTCCATTCCATATTCCATTTCATTCCATTCCACACTCCACTCCATTCCATTCCACATTTCATTCCACATTACACTCCATTCCGTTCTGCATTCCATTTCACCTTCCATTCTTCATTGCATTGCATTACATTCCATATTCCACTCCATTCCCTTCAATACCACATTCTATTATATTCGATTCCACCTTCCATTCCATTCCATTCCACATTCCAGTCCATTCCATCCCTTTCCACATTCCATTCAATGCCATTCCACTTTTCATTCGATGTTCCATTCCACGTTCCATTGCATTCCATTCTACATTCCAATCCACATTCCATTCCATTCCTTTCCACATTCCTTTCCACATTGCATTCCATTCATTTTAACTTTCCTCTTTTTTCCATACCATTCCATTTTCCACCCCATTCCATTTCACTTTCCAAAGCACATTGCACTTCATTCCTTTCCACATTCCATTCCACATTCGATACCACATTGCATTCCACATTGCATTCCGTTCCATTCCACATTCCACTACATTCCATTTCATTCCACTTTCCTTTTCAATCCATTCAACATTTCATTTCATTCCATTTCAATTTCCATTTCATTCCATTCCATTCAACATTCCTTTGCACTGAATTCCACAATCCAGTCCATTCCATTCCACGTTCCATTCCATTCCATTAAACGTAGCATTCTACATTCCATTAATCACTCCATTCAACTTTGCATTCCATTGCCTTCTACATTCCACTGCATTCCATTCCACATTTCCTTCCACATTCCATTCCATGCCATTCCACATTCCACTGCATTCCATTCCATTCCATTCAATATTCCATTGCATGCCATTCCACATTCCATTCCATTCCATTCCACATTCCATTCCACTTTCCATTCCACATTCCATTCCACGTTCCATTCCACGTTGCATTGCACATTCCATTCCACAGACCATTCCACGCTGCATTCCACATTCCATTCCACATTCCATTCCACGTTCCATTCCATGTTCCATTCCACTTTCCTTTCCACGTTCCATTCCACGTTCCATTCCAGGTTCCATTGAATTGCCTTTCACATTCCATTACAAATCCCATTCCATTCCATTCCACATTCCATTCCAAGTTCCATTCCACGATACATTCCATTCCATTCCACGTTAAATTCCATTCTTCATTCCCCTACATTCCATTGCATTCCACATTCCATTCCATTCCCTTCCACATTCCACTCCCTATTCCCTTCCATTGCATTCCACATTCCATTCCTTTCCATTCCATTGTATTCCACATTCCATTCCATTCCATTCCATTCCACATTGCATTGCGTTGCATTCCATATTCCAATGAATTCCTTTCCACTCCATGAAATTCCAACTTCCATTCCATTGCATTCTATTCCGCAATCCATTCCATTCCATTCAAAATTCCATTCTTTTCCATTCCCTTTTCCTTTCCACATGCCTTTCCATTCCATTCCTCATGCCATCCCATTGAATTCCAAATTAAATTGGATTTCTTTCCACGTTCCATACCATTCCATGTCACATTCCATTCCATTCCATTCCTTTCCAGTCCACGTTCCAATCCATTACATTCCAAATTCCATTCCATTCCATACCACATTCCACTACATTTTCCGTTCCACATTCCATTCTATATTTGATTCCACATTCCATTCCTTTCTATTTCACATTCCACTCCATTCCATTTCATTCCACATTCAATTCCTTTCTATTTCACTTTCCATTCCATTACATTCCACATTCCTTTCCACATTCCATTCCATTCAATTCCACATTCCGTTCCATTCCATTCCACATTCCATTCCACGTTCCATTCTATTGCATTCCACATTGCATTCCATTCATTTCCACACTGCATTCAATTCCATTCCAAATTCCATTCCATTCTATTCCACATTCCATTCCACATTCCATTCCATTCCATTCCACATTCCATTCCATATTCCATTCCACGTTCCATTCCACATTCCATTCCGCGTTCTATTTGACGTTCCCTTCCACGTACCATTCCAAGTTCCGTTCCTTGTTCCATTCCACGTTCCATTGCACATTCCATTCCACCTTGCATTGTATTTCATTACACATTCCATTCCACATTCCATTACATTCCATTCCACATTCCATTCGACATTCCATTTCATTCCATTCCACATTCCGTTCAATTCCATTCCATTACACATTCCATTCCATTCCACATTCCATTCCATTGCATTCCACTTTCCTTTCCATTCCTTTTCACATTGCATTCCATTCCATTGCACAATGCATTAAATTCCATTCCACTTTCCATTTCAAATTCCATACCATTTCATTCGACATTCCATTCCACATTCCATTCCATTCCATTCCCCATTCCATTCCACATTCCATTCCACAATCCATTTCACGTTCATTTCCATTACTCTCCACCTGCCATTCAGTTCCATTCCACATTGCATTCCATTCAATGGCACTTTCCCTTACATATTCCATTCCGCATTCCATTCCATGTTCCATTCTGCATTCTACTCGACGTTCCTTTCCACGTACCATTCCAAGCTCCATTCCTTGTTCCATTCGATTCCACTCCACATTCCATTCCATTCCACATTCCATTACAAATTCCCTTCCATTCCATTCCATAGTCCATTCCTTTCCATTCCATTCCATTCCACATTACATTCCACATTCCCTTCCATTCCATTCCACATTCCATTCCTTTCCATTCCATTCCATTCCATATTCCATTCCATTCTATTCCATATTCCATTCCATTACAATCCACCTTCCATTCCATTCCATTCCACATTCCATTCCATTACATTCCATTGCATCACATTCCTTTCCACATTTCATTCCATTCCATTCCACATTCCATTCCATTGAGTTCCTCATTACACTCGACAATTCGTTCCATTCTTTTCCGCATTCCATTCCATTTCCTTCCACATTCCATTCCGTTTCGCATTCCACTCCATTCAATTTCTCATTCCATTCAACATTCCATTGCATTCTAATTCAAATTCCAATCTACATTCCATTCCACAATCCATTCCATTCCTTTTCGCATTCCATTCAATTCCACTCCACATTCCATTCCATTCCAGTTGAAATTCCATTCGACATTCCATTCCATTGCATTCTACGTTCCATTCCATTCCATTAAACATTCCATTTCCTTCCATTCCACGTTCCATTCCACATTCCATTCCGTTCCATTGCAAATTCCATTGAATTCCATTCCACACTCCTTTCCATTACATTTCATTTTCCAGTCCATTCCATTCCATTCCAGTCCACAATCCATTACATTGCACTCCACATTCCATTCCATTCCATTCCATATTCCATTCCACATTCCATTCCAAATTCCATTCTTCATTCTATTCCACATTCCTTTCTATTCCATTCCACATTCCACTCCATTCCATTCCATTCCGCATTCCATTCCATTCTATTCCACATTCCATTCCATTCCCTTTCACATTCCATTCCACTCCATTCCACATTCCATTCCACATTCCATTGCATTCAATTCCACATCCATTCCATTCTATTCCACATTCCATTCCACCTTCCATTCCATTCCACTCCGCATTCCATTCCACATTCGATTCCTTTACACATCCCATTCCACGTTGCCTTCCACTCCAGATTCCATTCCATGTTCCATTCCAATCCATTCCACATTCCATTCCACATAACATTCCCTTCCATTTCGTTCCATTCCTCATTCCATTCCATTCCATTCCAGATACCATTCCTCATTCCATTCCATTCCATGCCATTCTTGAATCCATTCCATTCCACATTCCATTCCACATTCCATTCAATTCCATTCCAATTTCGAATCCATTCAATTCCACATTCCATTCCACTCCATTCCACATTTCACTTTCCATTCCACGTTGCATTCCAAGTTCCATTCCATGTTCCGTTCCTTTCCATTCCAGGTTGCATTCCACATTCCATTCCATTCCATTCTACATTCCATTCCATCCCACTCCACATTCCATTCCATTCCAGTCCACTTTCAATTCACATTCTATTACTTTCCATTCCACATTCCATTCCATGCCTTTTAAAATTCCATTCCATTCCATGCCACTTTCCATTTCACATTCCACTCCTATCCATTCCACATTCAATTACATGCCATTCCACATTGCATTCCACATTCCATTCCATTCCAATCCACATTCCATAGCATTGCATTCCATTCCTGTCCACATTCCATTCCATTCCACATTCCATTCCACTCCATTCCACGTTGCATTCCATTCCATTCCACGTTCCATTCCACTTTCCATTCTATGTTCCATTGCACGTTCTATTCCACGTTCCATTCCACTACATTCCATGTTGCATTCCATGTTCCATTCCACTACATTCCATGTTGCATTCCATGTTCCATTCCACGTTTCCATTCCATTACATTCCACGTTGCATTCCACGTTCCATTCCATGTTCCATTCCACGTTTCATTCCATTCCATTCCACGTTCCATTGCACGTTCCATTCCACATTGCATTCCATTCCATTCCGCATTCTTTTCCACATTCATTTCCATTCCATTCCATATTCCATTCCATTACATTGCACATTCCATTTCATTCCATTCCACATTGCATTCCATTCCATTGTATTCCACATTCTATTCCACATTCCATTCCACATTCCATGTCTTTCCAATCCACATTGCATTTACTTCCATTCCACATTCCATTCCATTCCATTTCCCATTCTTCTTCATTCAATTCCTTTTCAGTCCAATTTCCATTCCATTCCATTCTTAATTCCATTACATTCCATTCAACATTCCATTCCATTCCATATTCCATTCCATTCCATTACATTACATTCCACATTCCATTCCATTCCACATTCCATTCCATTCCACATTAAATTCCATTCCACATTCCATTACATTCCATTCCACATTCCATTACATTCCATTCCACTTTCCATTCCATTCCATTTCACATTGTATTCCATTCCAAATCAATTTCCATTCCATTCCACCTTCCATTCCATTCCATTCCAAATTCCATTACATTCCATTCCACTTTCCTTTCCATTCAATTGTACGTTCCATTCCATTCCATTTCACATTCTATTCCATTTCATTTCAAATCCCATTGCATTCCGTTCCATTCCTCATTCCATTCCACATTCCATTCCACATTCCATTCCATTCCATTTCACATTCCATTCAATTCCATTCCCTTCCATTCCGCATTCCTTTCAATTCCTTTCCAAATTCCATTCCACATTCCATTCCATTGCATTCCAGATTCCATTCCACATTGCATTCCATTCCATTCCACATTCCATTCCATTCCATTCCACATTCCATTCGACATTCCTTTACATTTCATTACATTTCACATTCCATTACATTCCACATTCCATTCCAAATTCCATTCCGTTCCATTCCTCATTCCATTCCACAGTCCATTCCACTACATTCCACATTCCAATCCCTTCCATTCCACATACCATTTAATTCCATTCCACATTGCACCCCTTTCCTTTCCACGTTCCATTCCACGTTCCATTCCACATTCAATTCCACTTTCCATTCCATGTTCCATTCCATTCCATTCCAGGTTCCATTCCACTTTCCATAGACGTTCCATTCCGTGATCCATTCCACATTTCATTCCATTCCTTTTCATATTCCATTCAATGTTTCATTCCATTCCTTTCCATATTCCATTCCACATTCTATTCCATTCCATTCCACTTTTCTTTCCATTCCATTCCGCATTGGATTCCACGTTCCATTTCTTTCCATTCCACATTCCATTTCACATTCCATTCCAAAATCCATTCCATTGCATTGCACATTCCATTGCACGTTCCATTCCAGATTCCATTACATTCCATTCCAGATTCCATTCCATTCCATTCCATTCCAGATTCCATTCCACATTCCATTTCATGTTGCATTCCACGTTCCCTTCCACATTCCTTTCCATTCCATTCCACATTCCATTACACTTTCCATTCCACCATCCATTCCATTCAATTCCTCATTCCATTCCTCATTCCATTCCATTCCACCATCCATTCCATTCAATTCCTCATTCCCTTCCTCTTTCCATTCCATTCCACTCCACATTCCATTCCAATCCATTCCACATTCCACTCCATTGCATTCTACTTTCCATTCCACATTCTACTCCGTTCCATTCCACATTGCATTCCATAAACAATTCCATTCCATTCTACATTCCTCTGCATTCCGTTCCATTCTACATTCCATTCCATTCCATTCTATATTCAATTCAAATCCATTCCACATTTCATTCCATTCCAATCCACATATCATTCCGTTCAACATTTCATTCCATTCCATTGCACATTCCATTCCACATTCCATTCCATTTAATATTCCATTCCATTCCTTTCCACATACCATTGCACATTCTATCCCATTTCATTCCACATTCCTTTCCATTCCATTCCACATTGCATTCCATTCCATTCCACATTCCATTCCACTCCATTGCACCTTCCATTGTATTCCATTCAATGTTCCATTCCATTCCACTCCACGTTCCTTTATACTTTGGATTACATTCCATTTCAGTTTGCATTCGATTCCATTCCGCTTTCCATTCCACTTTCCATTCCATTCCATATTCCATTCCATTCCATTCCCTTCCATTCATCTTTCCATTCCATTCCATTCCACATTCCATTCCTCATCCATTCCTTTCCATTCCACATTTGATTCCACATTCCATTCCATTCTATTGCACATTTCATTCCACATTCCATTCCATTCCATTCCACATTCCATTCCGCGTTTCATATCATATCTATTCCATTGCACATTCCATTCCATTGCATTGCACATTCTGTTCCACATTTCAATCCATTCCATTCCACATTCCATGCCACATTCCACTCAACATTCCATTGCAAATTGCATTCTAGAATACATTAGACATTACATTCCATTTCTCTTTCCTTTCCACGTTCCTTTCCACATTCCATTCTTTTCCACGTCCCATTCCACATTCCATTCCAACTTCCATTCCACATTGCATTCCATTCCATACCATGTTCCAGTTTAGATTCCATTCCATTGCTTCGCACATTGCATTCCACATTCCGTTTCATTACACGTTCTATTCCATATTCCATTCCATTGCGTTCCACAATCCATTCCAGTTCATTCAACATTTCCTTCGACTTTTCATTCCATTCCATTCCACATTCCATTCCACATTCCATTCCGTTCCATTCCTCATTCCATTCCACGTTGCATTCCACATTCCATTCCATTCCACATTCTATTCCATTCCAGTCCACATTCCATTCCATTCCATTCCACATTCCATTCCACGTTGCATTCCACATTCCATTCCATTCCATTCCACATTCCATTCCATTCCATTCCACATTCCATTCCATTCCATTCCACGTACCATTCCATTCCACATTCCATTTCACATTCCATTCCACATTCCCTTCCATTGCAGGTGGCATTCCACATTCCATTCCACATTCCAGTCCATTATTTCCACGTTCCATTAAATTCCATTCCACTTTCCCTTCCACATTCCATTCTATTCCATTACACGTTCCATTCCATTCCATTCCACATTGCTTTCCACATTTCATTGCATTCCATTCCACATTCCTTTCCATTCCATTCCACTTTCCATTCAAATACATTCCACGTTCAATTCCACATTCCATTCCATTACATTTCACATTCCATTCCATTCCATCCCACGTTCCATTCCACATTCCTTTCCACATCCCTTTCCATTCTATTCCACATTCCATTCCATTCCATTCCACATTCCATTCCATTGTATTCCATTCCACATTCCATTCCAATCCATTCCAATTTCCAATCCACATTCCACTCCACATTGCATTCCATTCCACTCCACGTTTCATTCCATTCCATTCCATGTTCCATACCATTCCATTCCACTGTCCATTCCACATTCCAATCCATTCTACTGCACGTTCCATTCCATTCCTTTCCACGTTGCTTTCCACATTCCATTCCATTCCATTCCACATTCCATTCCATTCTACGTTCCATTCCACATTCCATTCCATTCCATTCCACATTCCATTCCGTATTGCATTCCATTCCATTCCACATTCTTTTCCATTACATTAGCTTCCGTTCCAAGTTCCATTCCATTCCTTTCCTTTCCATTGCAGAATTCATTCCTTTTCATTCCACATTCCATTCCATTCCATTCCTTTCCATTCCACATTGCATTCCATTGTATTCCATTCCACTTTCCATTCCAATCCATTTTAAGTTCCAATCCACATTCCACTCCACATTGCATTCCGTTCCACTCCACGTTTCATTCCATTCCATTCCACGTTCCATACCATTCCATTCCACTTTCCATTCCACATTCCAATCCTTTCTACTGCACGTTCCATTCCATTCCTTTCCACGTTCCATTCCACATTCCTCTCCAGTCCATTCCACATTCCATTCCATTCCACGTTCCATTCCACATTCCATTCAATTCCATTCCACATTCCTTTCCTTATTGCATTCCATTCCATTCCACATTCCTTTCCACTACATTACCTTCCATACCACATTCCATTCCATTCCTATCCTTTCCATTGCAGAATTCATTCCTTTTCATTCAACATTCCATTCCATTCCATTCCCTTCCATTCCACATTCCATTGAATTCCATTCCACTTTCAATTCCATTCTATTCCAATCGACATTCCATTCCATTCCATTCCACATTCCATTCCATTTCATTCCACATTCCATTCCATTTCAATCCACATTCCATTCCATTCCACATTCCTTTCCATTCAACTCTACATTCAAATCCACGTTCCATTCCGTTACATACCACATTGCAGTCCATTCCATTCCACATTCCATTCTATTCCATTTCATTTCCCAATCCATACAATTCCATTTCTCTTTCCATTCGACATTGCGTTGCATTCCATTTAAAATTCCAATCCACATTCCATTCCTTTCCATTTCGCTTTCCACTCCATTCCATTCCAAATTCCATTCCATTTCAATTCAAATTCTTTTCCACATTTCATTTCATTCCTTTGCACATTCTGTTCCATTCCATTCCATGTTCCATTCCACATTCTATTTCACATTCCAGTCCATTCCATTCCACTCCATTCCATGTTCCATTCCATTACATGCAACATTCCATTCCATTCCATTCCACGTTTCATTCCACATTCCATTCCGTTACCTTTCAGGTTCCATTCCATTCTATTCCCCTTTCAATTCCACATTCAATTTCATTCCATTCCACATTCAATTCCATATTCCAATCCATTCCATCCATATTCCATTCCATTCCATTCCCTTCCATTCCTCATTCCATTCCCTTCCATTCCACATTGCATTCCACATTCCATTCCATTCCCTTCCACATTCCATTTAACATCCCATTCCATTCCATTATACATTCCATTCCTCATTCCATTCCATTCCATTCCTCATTCCATTCCCTTCCATTCCACATTGCATTCCACATTCAATTCCATTCCCTTCCACATTCCATTTAACATTCCATTCCATTCCATTATACATTCCATTCCTCATTGCATTCCATTCCATTCCACATTTCATTCAATTCCATATTCCATTCCACACTCCATTCCACATTCCATTCCGCATTCCATTACATTCAATTCCACATTACATTCGACATTTCATTCCATTCCATTCCACATTGCACTCCATTCCTTTCCACATTCCATTCCATTCCATTTTGCAATCCTTTCCATTCCATTTCACATTCCATTACACATTCCATTGCATTCCATTTCAAATTCCAATCCACATCCCATTCCACTATCCATTCCATTCTATTTCGAATTCCATTGCATTCCATTCCACATTCCATTCCATTCCATTTCAAATTCCATTCCACATTCCATTCCATTCCATTCCACGTTACATTCCATTCCATTCGACGTTCAGTTCCACGTTGCATTTCACTTTTTATTCCACGTTCCTTTCCATATCGCATTCCATTCCATTACACATTCCATTCCACATTCCATTGCACATCCATTTCCATTCCATTCCTCATTACATTCCATTCTGTTCCACATTCCATTCCATTCCATTCCACCTTCCATTCCAATCCATTCCAAATTCCATTCCATTCCATTCCTTTCCATTCCATTCTGCATTCCATTCCACATTCCATTCCCTTCCATTCCACATTCCATTCCGTATTCCGTTGCATTGCATTCCACATTCCATTCCATTCCATTTCACATTCCTTTCCATTCCATTCCTTTCCATTTCAAATTCCATTCCACATTCCTTTCCATTCCATTCCATATTCCATTCCATTCCACATTCCATTCCATTACATTCCATTCCAGTTTCCATTGGTTTCAATTCCATGGCAAGTTCCGTTCCACATTCCATTCAGTGACATTCCACATTCCATTCCATTTCCTTCCACATTAGATTCAATTCCGTTCCAGCCCACATTCCATTCCATTCCATTCGACATTCCATTCTATTCCACATTCCATTCCATTCCGTTCCAATACACATTCCATTAGTTTCAATTCCATTGTAAGTTCCATTCCATATTCCATTTAGTACAATTCCACATTCCATTCCATTTCCTTCCACATTACATTCAAATCCATTCCAGTCCACATTATATTTCAATTCATTCAACATTCCATTGCATTTCATTTCACATTAAATTCCATTCCATTCCATTCCACCTTCCAATCCATTCCCTTCTTCATTGCATACCGTTCGATTCCTCATTCCATTCCATTCCTTTCCACATTGCATTCCATTCCATTCCACATTCCATTCCATTTCATTCCACATTCCATTCCACGTTCCATTAAACATTCCATTCCATTCCATTCCACATTCCAGTCCATAATAATTTACATTCTATCACACATTCCATTACACAATCAATTCCATTCCATTCCACATTCCACTCTATTCCATTCAATTCAACATTGCATTCTATTCTACATTCCATTCAATTCCATTCCACATTCCATTCCATTCCAATCCACATTCCAGTCCATTCTACATTCCGTTCCTTTGAATTCTACATTCCATTCCACATTCCGTTCCATTATATTCCACATTGCATTCCATTCCATTCCACATTCCATTCCATTCCATTCCACATTCCATTCCATTCCATTTCTCATTCCATACCATTCCATTTCACTTTCCATTCGACATTGCATTGCATTCCCTTTAAAATTCCAATCCACATTCCATTCCACATTCCATTCCATTCCATTAGGCTTTCACTCCATTCCATTCCACATTCCATTCCATTCCTATTCAAATTCCTTTCCATATTTCATTCTATTCCATTGCACATTCCGTTCCATTTCATTCCATGTTCCATTCCACATTCCATTCCATTCCATTCCACGTTCCATTCCATTCCAATCCACGTTCCATTCCATTACATGCAGCGTTCCATTCCATTCCATTCCACATTCCATTCGACATTCCATTCCATTCCATTCCTCTTTCCATTCCACATTGCATTCCATTCCATTCCACATTCCATTCCATTTTCTAATCCATTCCATTCCATATTTCATTCCATTCATTTCCCTTCCATTGCACATTCCATTCCCTTCCATTCCACATTGCATTACACATTCCATTCCATTCCATTCTTCATTCCATTCCACATTCCCTTCCTTTCCATTCCACATTCTATTCCATTCCATTCAACATTCCATTCCACAATGCACTCCATTCCATTCCACATTCCATTCCACATTCCAATCCATTCCATTCCACATTGCATTCCACATTCCTTTCCATTCCATTCCACTTTCCATTGCGCATTTCATTCCACTAAATTCCACATTCCATTCCACATTGCATTCCTTTACCTTCCTCATTGCATTCCATTCCATTCCATTCCACATTCTATTCCATTACTTTCCACGTTCCATCCAGTTTCCATTCCACATTCGATTCCTTTCCATTCCACCTTTCATTCCATTCCATTCCACGTTCCTTTCTATTCATTTCCATTCCACTTTCCATTCCACATTCCATTCCATTGCGCTCCACGTTCCATTCCATTCCATTCCACGTTCCATTCCATATTCCGTTCCATTGCATTCCACTTTCCATTCCATTCCACTCCACGTTCCATTCCATTCCATGCCACGTTCCATTCCATATTCCATTGCATTCCATTCCTCTTTCCCTTTCCTTCCATTCCACGTTCCTCTCCAAATTCCTTTCCATTCCTTTCTAACATTACATTCTTCCATTACATTACACATTGAATTCCACATTCCGTTAAATTCCATTCCACGTTCCATTCCGTATTCCCTTCCATTACATTCCACATTCAATTCCTTTCTATTCTCTTATATTACACATTCCATTCCATTCCGTTCCACCTTCCATTCCATTCTATTCCCTTCCATTCCTCATTATTTCCGTTCCATTCCACATTCCATTCCATTCCATTACACATTCCATTCCATTCCATTACACAGTTTGTTCCTTACAACATTCTATTCCCTTCCATTCCACTTCACTATCCATTCCATTCCACATTGCATTCCATTCCATTCCAGGTTCCATTCTATTCCATTCTACGTTCCATTCCATTCCATTCCATTCCATTCCACTTTCCATTCCATTCCGTTCCAAATTCCATTCCATTGCATTCCACATTCCATTCCTTTCAATTCCTTTCCAAATTCCATTTCATTCCATACCACATTCCATTCCACATTCAATTCCATTCCATTACACATTCCATTCCTCATTCCATTCCACATTCCATTCCTCATTCCATTCCAATCCATTCCACATTCCATGTCATTCCGCATTCCATTCCACATTCCATTCCACATTCTATTCCACTTTCCATTCCATTCAATTCCATATTACATTCGACATTTAATTCCATTCCATTCGACATTCCATTCCATTCCATTTCGCAGTCCATTTCATTCCATTTAACATTTTATTACACATTCCATTGCATTCCATTTCAAATTCCAATCCACATTCCATTCCACGATCCATTCCATTCCATTTTAAATTCCATTGAATTCCATTCCACATTCCATTCCATTCCATTTCCAATTCCATTCCGTATTCCATTCCATTCCATTCCACGTTACATTCCATTTCGTTCCACGTTCCTTTCCGCATTCCATTCCACGTTTAATTCCATGTTCCTTTCCACATCCCATTCCATTCCACGTTCCTTTCCACGTTCCATTCCACGTTTTATTCCATGTTCCTTTCCACATCCCATTCCATTCCATTCCACAATCCAGTCCACATTCCATTCCAGATCCCATTCCATTCCATTCATCATTCCATTCCATGTTCCATTCCATTCCTTTGCACATTCCATTCCTATCCATTCCACATTCCATTCCATTCCATTCCGTATTCCATTCCACATTCCATTCCATTCCATTCCACATTCCTTTCCATTCCATTCCACATTCCATTCCATATGCCATTACCTTGCATTCCACATTCCATTCCATTGAATTTCACATTCCATTCCATTCCATTCCATTCCATTCCATTCCATTCCATTTCACATTCCATTCCATATTCCATTCCATTCCATTCCACATTCCATTCCATTACATTCCATTCCACCTTCCATTCCCTTCCATTCCATATTCCACTCCATTCCAATCCATTACTTTCCACGTTACAATCCACATTCCATTCCATTCCATTAGACATTGTATTCCACATTCCATTCCCCTTTCCATTCCACGATCCATTCCACGATCCATTCAACCATCCATTCCACTTTCCATTCCGTGTTCCATTCCTCGTTCAATTCCTCAATCAATAACTCATTCCTTTCCAAATTCCATAACTCATTCCATTGCATATTCTGTTCCATTCCTTTCCACATTCTATTCGATTCCATTACGCATTCCATTCCATTCCATTCCACATTCCATTCCATTGCATATTCCATTCCACACCCCATTCCATTCCATTCCACTTTCTATTCCGTTTCATTCCATTTTCCTTTCATTATTCCATTCCATTGCATTCCATAATCCATTCAATTCCATTTCACATTCCATTCCATTCCATTCCATTGCACATTCTTTTCCTCATTCCATTCCTTTCCATTCCACATTCCATTGCATTCCACATTCCATTCCTTGCCATTCCATTCCACATTCCATTCCTTTCAATTGCATTCCACGTTCCATTCCACTTTCCGTTCCATTCAATTCCACAATCTATTCCATTCCACATTCTATTCCATTCTAATCCACGTTATTATCCATTCCATTCCAGGGTGCATTCCATTGCATTGCACGTTCCATTCTTTTCCTTTCCACGTTCCATTCAATTCCATTCAATTCCATTCCATATTCCATTCCATTCCATTCCACATTCCATTGGTTTGCGTTCCATTCCACATTCCGTTCCATTCCATTCCACATAAAATTCCATTCCATTCCTTCTTAATTCATTTCCATTACTCGTTCCATTGAATTCCTTTCCACGTTCCATTCCTTTGAATTCCATTCCAGATTCCATTCCTTTCCATTCCACATTCCATTCCATTCCACGTTCCATTCCATTCCATTCCACATTCCATTCCACTCCATTCCATTCTACCTTCCGTTCCATTCCATGCCACATTCCGTTCCATTCCTTTCCATTCCACCTTCCTTTCCATTCCACTCCACATTCCATTCCACATTTCATTCCAGATTCCGTTCCACATTCCTTCCCACATTCCAATCCATTCCATTCCACTTTCCATTCCACGTTTCATTCCATTCCATTATGCATTCCATTCCACATTCCATTCCATTGCACATTGCTTTCCATTCCTTTCCACTTTCCATTCCACATTGTATTCCATTCTATTCCACATTCCTTTCCATTGCATTCAAAATTCCATTCCATTCCGTTCCACATTCCATTCAACATTCCATTCCACATTCCATTTTAAATACCATTCCACATTCCATTCCATTCCTTTGCATTCCGCATTCCATTCCGCATTCCATTCCATTCTACATTCCATTCCATTTCATTCCACATTCCATTCCACATTCCATTCCATTAAATTCCACATTCCATTCCACAATCTATTCCACCATCCATTCCATTCCACATTCCATTCTTCATTCCATTCTACATTCTATTCCATTACATGTTCCTTTCCACGTTCCATTCTACGTTCCATTCCAAATTCCATTCCATTCCACTTTCCATTCTACATTCCATTCTACGTTCTATTCCATTCCACGTTCCATTCTACATTCCATTCCACTTTCCATTCCATTGCACGTTCCATTCCACATTACATTCCGCATTCCATCCGACATTCCATTCCATTCCATCGCACATTCCATTCGACATTATAATCGATTACATTCCTCACTGCATTCCACATTCCATTCCATTTCATTCCCCTTTCCTTTCCACATTATATTCCACTCCATTCCACTATCCATTCCATTAGATTCCACATTCCATTCCTTTCCACTTTCCATTCCACCTTCCTTTCCATTGCATTCCACATTCCTTTCCATAACATTCCACATTCCATTCCACATTCCTTTCCTTTCCATTCCACATTCCATTACATATCCACGTTCCATTACACATTCCATTCCATTCAATTCCATGTTGCATTCCACATTCCATTCCATATTTAATTCCATTCCATTCCACATCCCAATCCATTCCATTCCACTTTCCATTCCATTCCATTCCACGTTCCTTTCATTTCCATG
The DNA here is from genome assembly GCF_028885625.2 of Pongo pygmaeus. Taxonomy (NCBI): domain Eukaryota; kingdom Metazoa; phylum Chordata; class Mammalia; order Primates; family Hominidae; genus Pongo; species Pongo pygmaeus. The sequence goes on from NC_072389.2 coordinate 11,034,448, forward strand.
CCACATTCCACTCAATTCTATTCCAATCCATTCCACATTATATTGCACATTTCATGTCCATTCCATTCCATATTGCATTCCAAATTTCATTCCACGTTCTATTCCACGTTCCATTCCACGATACATTTCACTTTGCATACAACGTTAAATTCCACGTTCCATTCCTCATTCCATTCCATATTCCATTCCATATTGAATTTCATTCCTTTCCATTCCACATTGCATTCCATTCCATTCTTTCCATTCCATCCCTTTCCCCCTTCAATTCCATTCAATTCCTCATTCCTTTCCACATTCCATTCCATTCCATTCCACATTCCATTACTCATTCCTTTCCATTCCATTCCACATTTCATTCCACATTCCATTCCACATTGCATTCCACAATCCATTCCACATTCCATTACACATTCCATTCCATTCAATTCAACATTACATTCGACATGTCATTCCATTCCATTCGACATTCCATTCCATTAAATTCCACATTTCATTCGACATTTCATTCCATTCCATTCGACATTCCATTCCATTTCATTCCACTTTCCTTTCCTTTCCATTTCGCATTCCATTCCTTTCCATTTCACATTCCAAATACATTCCATTGCATTCCATTTCAAATTGCAATCCACATTCCATTCCACTATCCATTCTGTTCCATTTCGAATACCATTCCATTACATTCCACTTTCCATTCCGTTCATTTTCAAATTCCATTCCACATTCCATTCCATTCCATTCCACGATGCATTCCATTCCATTCCACGTTACATTCCCTTCCATTCCACGTTCCATTCCACGTTCTATTCCACGTTACTTTCTAAATCCCATTCCATTCCATTCCACATTCCATTCCACATTCCATTAAATTCCATTCCACATTCCATTCCACATTCCACTCCATTCCATTCTATTCCATTCCATTCCACATTGCATTCCACATTCCATTCCTTTCCTTTCTCCATTCCATTCCATTCCATTCCACATTTCACTCCATTCAATTCCAATCCACATTCCATTGGTTTCAATTCCATTGCAAGTTCCATTCCACATTCCATTCCGTGCCTTTCCACATTCCATTCCATTTCCTTCCACATTCCATTCCATTCCGTTCCAGCCCATATTCCATTCCTTTCCATTCGACATTCCATTCCATTCCCTTCCAATCCACATTACATTGGTTTCAATTCCAATGCAAGTTCCTTTACACATTCCATTCTTTGCCATTCCACATTCACTTCTATTTCATCCCGCTATACATTCCAATCCATTCCAGTCCACATTCCATTCCATTCCATTCCACATTCCGTTGCATTTCATTCCACATTCAATTCCATTCCATTCCATTCCACATTCCATTCCATTCCCTTCTTCATTGCTTTCCATTCCATTCCTCATTCCATTCCATACCTTTCCAAATTGCATTCCGTTCCATTACACATTCCATTCTATTCCATTGCACATTCCATTGCATTCCATTCCACATTCCATTCCACTTTGCATTCCACTCCACATTCCATTCAACGATCCATTCCATTCCATTCCACATTCCATTCAACGATCCATTCCATTCCATTCCACATTCCATTCTATTCAATTCCACATTTCATTCCTCTCCTCTCCATTCATGTCAACATTCCCTTCCTTTACATTCCATTCCACAGTGATTCCATTTCATTCTATTCCACATTCCATTCCATTCCATTCCACATTCCTCTCCATACCATTCCACTTTCCATTCCACGTTCAATTCCACTTTCCTTTCCATTCCATTCCACTATAATTTCCAAGTTCCATTCCGTGTTCCATTCCACGTTTTATTCCATTCCATCCCACGTTCCATTAGACGTTCCAGTCCACATTCCATTCCACATTCCATTCCATTGCTTTCCACATTTCATTCCACATTCCATTCCACATTCCATTCGACATTCCATACCATTCAATTCCACATTACAGTCGACATTTCATTCCGTTCCATTCCATTCCACATTCCACTCCGTTCAATTTCGCATTCCATTCTATTCCATTCCACGTTCCATTCCCTTCCATTCCATGTTCCATTCCACATTCCATTCCATGTTCTATTCCACGTTCCTTTCCACATCCCATTCCATTCCATTCCACATTACATTCCATTCCATTCCACTTTCCATTCCATTCCACTCCTCACTCCATTCCATTCCATTCCACATTCCTTTCCATTCCATTCCACGTTCCATTTCACATTCAATTCCATTACATTCCACATTCCATTCCATTCCATTCCATTCCCCGTTCCATTCAATTCCGTTCCATGTATCATTCCATACCATTCCAAGTTGCATTCCACGTTCCATTCCAAGTTCCATTCCACTTTCCATTACATTGCATTCCACATTCCAATCCATTTAATTCCACATTGCATTCATTTCCATTTCTCATTACGTTCCATTACATTCCAATCCACTTTCCTTTCCATTCCATTCCACATTCCATTCCATTCCATTCCCTTACATTCCACATTCCATTCAATTGCTTTCCACATTCCATTCCCATTCCATTCCATTGCATTCCAGATTTAATTCCAAATTCCTTTCCATTCCATTCAACATTCCATTGCATTCCATTCCACATTCCATTCCATTCCTTTCCACAGTATATTCCACATACTTTTCTATTCCATTCCATTTCATATTCCATTCCATTCCACTTTCCATTCCAAATTCCTTTCCATTCTTTTCCACTTTCCATTCCGCTTTCCAATCCATTACGTTCCACATACTATTCCACATTGCATTCCATTGCTTACCACATACCATACCATTCCGTTCCATTCCATTCCACATTCCATTCCATACCACGTTCCATTCTACATTCCTTTCCACATTCCATTACTTTCCATTCCACGTTTCATTCCATTCCATAGCGCGTTCCATTCCATTCCATTCCACGTTCCATTCCACATATCATTCCTTTCCATTCCACGATCCATTCCATTCCATTCCACATTTCATCCCATATTCCGTTCCATTCCATTCCACATTCCATTCCATTCCATCCACCTTCCATTCCACGTTCCATTCCATTCGATTCCACGTTACATTCCGTATCCCATTCCATTCCATTCCACATTCCATTCCATTCCTTTCCCTTCCATTCCACATTCCATTCCATTCCACATTCCATTCCATTCCATTCCACATTGCATTCCACATTGCATTCCATATTCCATTCCACATTCCATTTCTCATTCCATTCCATTCCATTCCACATTCCATTCCACATTTCATTCCATTCCATTCCATATTAAATTCCCCATTCCATTCTACATTCCATTCCTTTCCATTACGCATTCCATTCCATTCCTTTCCACAATCCATTCTATTCTCTTTCAAATTCCTTTCCACATTCCATTCCATTCCATTGCACATTTCTTTCCATTGCATTCCACTTTCCATTCCATTCCATTCCATGTTCCATCCCACATTCTATTCCATTCAATTTCAGTTTCCATTAAATTCCATTCCCCCATCCATTCCAAATTCCATTCCATTCCATTCCTCTTTACATACCATATTGCAATGCTTTCTTTCCATATTCTGTTACATTCCATTCACTTCCTTTCCACAAACCATTCGTTTCTATTCCTCATTCCATTCCACATTCCATTCCACATTCCAATCCATTCCGTTAAACTTTCCATTCCACATTCCATTCCATTATATTCCACATTCCATTCCACATTACATTCGATTACATTCCACATTCCATTCAATTCCATGCCACTTTCCATTGCACGTTGCATTTCATTCCATTTCACATACCATTCCACATTCCTTTCCATTCCATTCCACCTTCCATTCCGCATTCCATTCCATTACATTCCACATTATATTCCACATTGCATTCCATTGCTTACGACATACCATTCCATTCCATTCCACATTCCATTTCATACCACTTTCCATTCCACATTCCATTTCACATTCCATTACTTTCCATTCCACGTTTCATTTCATTCCATTCCGCGTTCCATCCCATTTGATTCCACGTTCCATCCCATATTCCATTCCATTCCATTCCACATTCCATTCCATTCCATCCACCTTCCATTCCACATTCCATTCCATTCGATTCCACTTTACATTCCATTCCATTCCACCTTGCATTCCACATTGCATTAAATATTCCATTCCATATTCCATTACACATTTCATTCCATTCCATTCCATATTCCATTCCTCATTCCAGTGAACATTTCATTCCATTGCATTCGACATTCTGTTCCACATTCCATTCTATTGCACTTTGCATTCCATTCATTTCAACATTCCTTTCCACATTCTATTCCATTCCATTCTGCATTCCAGTCCATATTCCAATCCATTACGTTCCATACTCCGTTACACCCCATTCCCTTCCGTTCCACATTCCATTGCATTCCACATCCACATTCCATTCTACGTTCCAGTCAATTCCATTCCACGTTCAATTCCATTCCATTCCACCTTCGATTCCATTCCTTTCCACCTTACATTCCCTTCCATTCCACATTCCACTCAATTCCAATCCATTTCTTTCCACATTACAATCCACATTCCATTCCATTCCATTCCACGTTGCATTCCACGTTCCATTCCACGTTCCATTCCATGATCCATTCCACGATCCATTCAATGATCCATTCCACTTTCCATTCCAAGTTCCATGCCACATTCCATTCCTCAATCAATAACTCATTCCTTTCCACATTTCATAACTCATTCCATTCCATATTCCATTCCATTCCACCTTCTATTCGATTCCATTACACATTCCATTCCATTCCATTCCTCATTCCTTCCTTTCCATTGCTTTCCATTGCACATTCCATTCGACATTCCATTCCATTGCACTCCACTTTCCATTCCGTTCCATTCCACATTCCATTGCATATTGCATTCCATTGCATTCCACATTCCATTCCATTCCATTTCACATTCCATTACATTCGATTCAATTCATCATTCTTTTCCACGTTCCATTCCATTGCATTCCAAATTCTATTCCATTACACATTCTGCTCCATTCTATTCCATGTTCCATTCCGTATTCCATTCCATTCCTTTGCACATTCCATTCCACGTTCCATTCCACATTCCTAACCATTCCATCCCACATTTTATTCCATTCCATTCCATTCCACATTCGATTTCACATTCCATTCCCTTCCATTCCACATTCCATTCCATTCCATTCCACCTTCCTTTCCATATTCCATTCCATTTCATTCCACATTCCATTCCATTCCATTTCACATTCCATTCCATTCCATTCCATTCCATTCCATTCCACTTTCCTTTCCACATTCCATTCCACATTCCATTCCATTCCACATTCCATTCCAATCCATTCTACATTCCATTTCTTTCAATTTCGTTGCATTTTCCATTCAACATTCCATTCCATGGCATTCCACATTCCATTCCATTCCATTCCAATTTCCACTCCATTCCATTCCATTCCAGTCCACCTTCCATTCCATTCCTTTCCGTTCCACATTCCATTCCATTCCATTCCACATTCCATTGCATTCCTTTCCATTCCATTTTCCATTCCAATCCATCATATATTCCATTACATTCTATTCCATATTCCATTCCATTCCATTCCACATTCAAATCCATTCCATTCCACAATCAATTCCATTCCATTCCACATTCCATTCCACATTCCAGTCCATTCCATTCAACATTTCATTCCACTCAATTTCACTTTCCCTTCCATTCCATTCCTTTCCATTCAAGTCCACATTCCATTCCACTCCATTCCATTCCACATTCCATTCCATTCCAGTATAGTACACATTCCATTCCATGCGAACCCTTTCCGCATTCCATTCCATACCATTCCACATTTCATTCCATTCCATTCCATATTTCATTCAACATTCCATTCCATTCCACGTTCGATTCCACATTCCATTCCATTCCATTCCACATTCCAATCCATTTCATTCCACATTCTATTCTACCTTCCATTCCTTTCCATTCCACTTTTCATTCCATATTCCATTCCATTCAATTCCACATTCCCTTCCATTCCACATACCATTCCTTCTTCCATTCCATTCCACATTTCTTTCCACATTCCATAACTTTCCATTCCACATTCCACTCGGCATTACATTCCATATTCCATTCCACATTTCATTCCATTTGTTTCCATTCCATTCCATTCCATTCCACATTCCATATCATTCCATTGCATTCCATTCCACATTCCATTCCATTGAATTCCAGATTCCATTCCACATTCCATTTCACATTCCTATCCACAATCCATTCCACATTCCATTCCATTCCGTGTTCCATTCCATTCCGTTCCACGTTCCTTTCCATTCCAATCCATGTTCCATTCCACATTCCATTCCATTCCATTACGCGTTCCATTCCATTCCATTCCCTTCCCTTCCACATTCCATTCCATTCCATAACTTATTCCTTTCCACATTCCATTGCATTGCAATCCACTTTCCATTCCACATTCCATTCAGTTCCATTCTGCATTCCACTCCATTCCATTCCACATTCCATCCCATTTCATGCCACATTCCATTTCACATTCCATTGCATTCCATTGCACATTGCATTAAACATACCATTCCGTTCCATTCCACTTTCCATTCCATTCCATTCCGTTCCACATTCCATTGCATTCCTTTCAATTCTACATTCCACTATATTACCATCAATATTCCATTTCCACATTCCATTCCATTCCATTCCACATTACGTTCCACATACCATTGCATTCCATTCCATTCTACGTTCCATTCCATTACAATCAACATTCCATTTCCCCATTCCATTCCATTCCATTCCACATTCCGTTACATTCCATTCCAGTCCACATACCATTCCATTCCAGATTCCATTCCACATTGCATTCCATTGCATTCCACTTTCCATTCCAAGTTCCATTCCATTGCATTCCATTCCTTCCCTTTCCATTGCATTCCATTCCAAATTCCTTCCCTTGTTCCATTCCATTTGATTCCACATTCCATTCCATTCCATTCCATTACCCATTCCATTCCAGTCCATTCCACTGCATTCCACATTCTATTCCAATCCATTCCATTCCACTTTCCATTCCATTCCATTCTTTTCCACATTCCATTCCATTCCATTCCACATTCCATTCCACATTGCATCCCGTTGCATTCCACATTCTCTTCCACATTCCATTCCATTTCACGTTTCATTTCATTCCTTTCCATATTCCATTCCATTCCATTCCATTCCATTCCACATTCCATTCTACTTTGCATTCCACGTTCCATTCTGCGTTCCATTCCAGTCCATTCCACTTTCCATTCCTCGTTGCATTCCATTCCATTCCACTTTTCATTACACGTTCCATTCCATTCCATTCCGCATTCCATTCCACATTCCATTGCATTCATTTCTACGTTCCATTCCATTCCTTTCCACATTCCATTCCAAATTCCATTTCATTCCATTCCATGCCATTCCAGAGTCCATACCATTCACATTGCATTCAACATTTGATTCCATTCCATTCCACATTGCATTCCACATTACATTCCACATTCCATTCCATTCCTGTACACATTCCATTCCATTCCATTCCATTCCTGTCCACATTCCATTGAATTCCATACAATTCCACATTTCATTCCCTTCCGTTCCACATTCCATTCCATATTCCATTCCATTCAATCCACATTCGTTTACATTCCATTAAATTCCTATCAACATTCCATTCAATTCTACACCATTCCACAAAGCATTCCATTTCATTCAACATTACATTCCATTCAATTCCACATTCCTTTCCATGCCATTCCAAGTTCCATTCATTTGCATTCCACTTTCCGTTCCATTCCATTCCACTTTCCATTCGATGTTGTATGCCAAGTTCCATTCCACTTTCCCTTCCACGTTCCATGCCATTCCATTCCATGTTCCATTCCATGATCCATTCCACATTCAATTCGAAATCTAATCCACATTCCATTACACATTCCATTCCCTTAAATTACACATTCCAGTCCATTACATTCCACATTCCAATGCACATTCCATTCCACATTCCATTTTACATTCCATTCCATTTAATTCCACATTGCATGCCACATTCCATTCCATTCATTTCACATTCCATTCCATATTCCATTCCATTCCATTCCACTTTCCATTCCACATTCCATTCCACAATTATTCCACATTCCATTCCAAATTCTATTCCACAATCCATTGCACATTCCATTCCATTCCACGTTCCCTTCCACATTCCATTCCTTTCCATGTTCCAGTGCATATTCCTTTCCAAGTACCATTCAACATTGCATTCCAATGCATTCCACATTCCATTCCACATTCCATTCCATTCCATTCCACGTTGATTTCCACATTCCAATCCATTCCACGTTCAATTCCAGATTCCATTCCATTCCATTTCATATTCCATTACACATTCCATTCCATTACATTCCACATTCCATTGCACATTACATTCCATTCAATTCCACATTCCATTTCACCTTCTATTCCATTCCATTACCCATTCCATTCCATCCCACATTCCAGTCCATTCCTCTCCACATTCCATTCTTTTCCACCCCACATTCCATTCCGTTCCATTTCACATTCCATTCCATTCCATTCCATTCCACTGCATTCCACATTCTATTCCAATCCATTCCATTCCACTTTCCATTCCATTCCATTCTTTTCCTCATTCCATTCCATTCCATTCCACATTCCATTCCACATTGCATTCCATTGCATTCCACATTCTCCTCTACATTCCATTGCATTTCACGTTTCATTCCATTCCTTTCCATATTCCATTCCATTCCATTCCATTCCGCATTCCATTCCAATCCAGTCTACATTCCACATTCCATTCCACATTCCATTCCACTTTGCATTCCACGTTCCATTCTGCGTTCCATTCCAGTCCATTCCACTTTCCATTCCTCAATGCATTCCATTCCATTCCACTTTCCATTACACGTTCCATTCCATTCTATTCCGCATTCCATTCCACATTCCGTTGCATTCGTTTCTATGTTCCATTCCATTCCATTCCACATTCCATTCCAAATTCCATTTCATTCCATTCCATGACATTCCACAGTTCATACCATTCACATTGCATTCAACATTTGATTCCATTCCATTCCACATTGCATTCCACATTCCATTCCACATTCCATTCCATTCCTATACACATTCCATTCCATTCCATTCCATTCCTGTCCACATTCCATTCAATTCCATAGAATTCCACATTTCATTCCCTTCCATTCCACATTCCATTCCATATTCCATTCCATTCAATCCACATTCCTTTACATTCCATTAAATTCCTATCTACATTCCATTAAATTCTTTACCATTCCACAAAGCATTCCATTTCATTCAACATTACATTCCATTCAATTCCACATTCCTTTCCGTGCCATTCCAAGTTCCATTCATTTCCATTCCACGTTGCATTCCATTCCATTCCACTTTCCATTCGATGTTCTATGCCATGTTCCATTCCACTTTCCCTTCCACGTTCCATGCCACTGCATTCCATGTTCCATTCCATGATCCATTCCACATTCAATTTCAAATTCTATTCCACATTCCATTACACATTCCATTCCGTTAAATTACACATTCCAGTCCATTACATTCAACATTCCATTGCACATTCCATTCCAAATTCCATTTTACATTCCATTCCATTTAATTCCACATTGCATGCCAAATTACATTCCATTCATTTCACATTCCATTCCATATTCCATTCCATTCCATTCCACTTTCCATTCCACATTCCATTCCACAATCCATTCCACATTCCATTCCAAATTCTATTCCACAATCCATTGCACATTCCATTCCATTCCACGTTCCCTTCCACATTCCATTGCACATTCCATTCCTTTCCATGTTCCAGTGCATATTTCTTTCCAAGTTCCAGTCCACTTTGCATTCCAATGCATTCCACATACCATTCCATATTCCATTCCATTCCATTCCACATTGATTTCCACATTCCAATCCATTCCACATTCCATTCCAGATTCCATTCCATTCCATTCCATTCCATATTCCATTACACATTCCATTCTATTACATTCCACATTCCATTGCACATTACATTCCATTCAATTCCACATTCCATTTCACCTTCCATTCCATTCCATTTCACATTCCTTTCCATATTACCTTCCATTCCATTCCACTTTCCATTCCACATTCCATTCCACAATCCATTCCACATTCCATTCCAAATTCCATTCCACAATCCATTGCACATTCCATTCCATTCCACGTTCCCTTCCACATTCCATTGCACATTCCATTCTGTTCCACGTCCCAATGCACATTCCATTCCAAGTTCCATTCCACAATGCATTCCATTCCATTCCACATTCCATTCCACATTCCATTCCATTCCATTCCACATTCAAATACGTTCCTTTCCACATTCATTTCCATTCCGTTCCACATTCTATTGCACATTCCGTTCCATTCCATTCAACATTCTTTTCCATTCAATTCCACATTCCGTTCCATTCCATTCCACACCATTCCAGTCCACATTCGATTCCATTCCATTCCTTTCCACATTCCATTCCATACCATTATAGTACACATTCCATTCCATTCCACATTCCATTGCATACGGTTCCACATTTCTTTCCATTCCATTCCACATTCCATTTCAAGTTCAATTCCACGTTTCTTTCCGTTCCAATACAATATCCATTTCTCGTTCCATTCCACATTGAATTCCACGTTCCATTCCAGATTCCATTCCACTTTTCATTCCATTCCATTCCTCATTCTATTCCATGTTCTATTCCACGTTCCATTCTACATTCCATTACACATTCCATTCCATTCCATTTCACATTCCATATCACATTCCATTACACATTCCATCCCAAATTCCATTCCATTCAATTCCAAATTTCATTCCACATTCCATTGCATTCCATTCCACATTCCATTCCACATTCCATTCCACATTACATTCCACATTCCCTTCAACAATCCATTCCAATTTCCATTCCAGATTCCATTCCACAATCCAGTCCACATTCAATTCCTTTCCACTTTCCATTCCACATTCCATTTCACATTCCATTCCATTCCACGTTCCATTCCACATTCCATTCCCCATTCCAATCCACATTGCATTCCAGGCCATTCCACATTCCATTCCATTCCATTCCATATTGCATTCCTTTCCATTCCACATTCCATTCTACATTACAAATAAAAATTCATTTCACATTCCATTCCATTCCACGTTCCATTCCATTCCATTCCACGTTCCTTTCCCTTCAATTCCATGTTCCATTCCACATTCCTTTCCTTTCCATTACTCGTTCCATTCCATTCCATTCCCTTCCATTCCACATTCCATTACATTCCATTCGACATTCCATTCCATTCCATTCCCTTCCATTCCACATTCCATTCCATTCCATTCCACATTCCATTCCATTCCATGCCACATTCCATTTCACATTCCATTGAATTCCATTCCAAATTCCAATCCACATTTCATTCCCTTCCATTCCACATTCTATTCCATTCCATTCCACATTCCATTGCATTCCATGCCACATTCCATTCCACATTCCATTAAATTCCATTCGATGTTCCATTCCACATTCCATTCCATTCCTTTCCACATTCTGTTGCACATTCCATTCCATTCCATTGCACTTTCCATTCCATTTAATTCCACATTCCATTACACTTTCTATTCCATTCCATTCCACATTCTATTCTATTCCATTCCACTTTCCATTCCATTCCATTCCGTGGTAAATTCCATTGCGTTTCACGTTCCTTTCCGCATTCCATTCCTTTCCACATTCCATTCAACATTACATTACATAACATTTCACATTCCATTCCATTCCATTCCATTCCATTCCATTCCACTTTCCTTTCCATTGCATTCCATATTCCATTCCACATTCCATTCTAGGTTACATTACACGTTACATTCCAACTTCCAAACCACGTTCCATTCCATTGCATTCCACGTTCCATTCCATGTACCATTCCATTACTTTCCTTGTTGCATTCCGAATTCTATTCCATTCGATTTCATGTTCCATTCCATATTCCATTCCATTTCATTCCACATTCCAATCAAAATTCCATTTAATTCCATTCCATGCCATCCCTCACTCCATTCCATTCCACTTTCCATTGCACAATCGATTCCATTCCATTCCACATTGCATTCCACATTCCATTCCACATTCCATTCCACATTCCATTCTATTCCAATCCACATTCCATTCCATTCCATTACATTCCTATCCACATTCCATTCAATTCAATTGAATTCCACATTCCATTCCCTTCCATTCCACATTCCATTCCACTTTCTATTCCATTCCAATCCACATTGCATTCCATTCCTTTCCATTCCTGTCCACATTCCTTTCAATTCCATTCCATTCCACATTCCATTCCATTCCTTTACACACTCCATTCCGTTCCATTCCACATTCCATTCCACATTCCATTACATTCCTTTCCACATTCCATTTCGCATTACATTCCACATTCCATTCCACATTCCTTTCCTTTCCATTCCATTCCACTTTTGATTCCATTCCATTTGACATTCCATTCTGCATTCAACTCTGTTCCATTCCACATTTTGCCTGCACATTGTTCACGTGTACCATAAACCTATAGTGTAATAATGATAATAATAAAAGAAAATCTTCTCATAAAAACTAGACAGAAGCATTCTGATAAGCTTCTTTCTGATATGTGCTCTTATCTCACGGAGTTGAACATTTGTTTTGTGTGAGCAGGTTGAAAAAAGTCTTTTTTTAGAATATGCAAACGGATTTTTGTGAGCTCTTACAGCCTATGAAGAAATAGGAAATACCTTCACATCAAACCTTATCAGCATCTTTCTGAGAAAATGCTTTGTGACGTATGCTTTCATCTCAAAGAGTCGAACTTTTCTTTTGATTGAACAGTTTGGAAACAGTATTTTTGTAGAATCCACTAATGAATATTTTCAGTGCTTTTAGGCCTATGGTAAAAAAGCAATTATCTTCACAAAAACACTAAAAAGGAGCTTTCTGAGAACTTTCTTTGTGATGCGTGGATTCAAATCACAGAGCTGAAGCTTTCTTTAGATTCAACAGATTGGAAACTGTCTTTTTGTGCAATCTGCAAATGGATATTTCAGAGCCATTTTATTCCTATGTTGAAAATGAATTTTCTTCACATAAAAACTAGACAGAATCATTCTAAGAAACTTCTTTGTGATGGGTTCATTCATCTCTCAGAATTGAACGTTTGTTTTCATGGAGCAGTTTGGAAACAGTCTTTTTGTAGTAACTGCAGGGAGAGAATTGTGAGCGGTTTAAGGACTATAGTGAAAAAGGGAATATCTTCACATAAAAATGAGACAGAAGCATTCTGAGAAACTCCTTTTTTATGTGTGCATTCATCTCACAGAGATAAATCTTTCTTTTCATTGAACAGTTTTGAAACAGTCTTTCTGTACAATCTGCAAAGAGATATTTCTGAGCGGTTTGAGGCCTACAGTGAAAAAGTAATATCTTCACAAAAAAATCAGACAGAAGTATTATGAGAAACTTCTTTTTTATTTCTGCATTCATCTCACAGAGTTGAAACTTTCTTTTCATTGAGCAGTTCGGAAACACGGTTTTTGTAGAATCTGAAAGGGATATTTGTGAGTCTATTGAGGCCTGTGGCAAAATAGGAAATATCCTCACATAAAAACTAGACAGAAGCTTTCTGAGAAACTTCTTTGTGATGTGAGCTTTCATCTCACAGAGTTGAACCTTTCTTTTGAAAGAGCAGTTTGGAAGGAGTCTTTTTGTGGAAGCTGCAAATGGATGTTTGGAATGCTTTGAGACCTATGGTGAAAAGTAAACATCTTCACATTAAAACTAGACAGAAACATTCTGAAAATCTTCTTTGTGACGTGTGCATTCATTTCATGTTGCTGAGCCTATCTTTTGATATAGCAGATTGGAAACAGTCCTTTTGTTGTATCTGCAGAGGGATATTTGTGAGCAGTTTTAGGCCTATGGTGAAAAAGGAAATACCTTCACATAAAACTAGACAAAAGCATTCTGGGAAGCTTCTCTGTGATGTGTACATTCAACTTACAGAGGTGAAACTTTCATTAGATTGAGCAGTTTGGAAACAGTCCTTTTTTAGAATCTGCAAAGGGATATTTCTGAGCCTACTGAGGCGTAGGGTGAAAAAGAAATAACTTCACATAAAAACTGCACAGATGCTTTCTGAGAAACTTCTTTGTGACGTGTCCATTCATCTCGCAGAGTTGAAACTTTCTTTGGATTGATCAGTTTGAAAACAATCTTTTTGAACAATCTGCAGAAAATATTTGTGAGCCCTTTATGGCCTACAGTGAAATAGGAAATATCTTCACATAAAAACTAGACAGAAGCTTTCTGAGAAACTACTTTGTGATGCGTGCTTTCATCTCACCGAGTTGAACCTTTGTTTTGAATGACCAGTTTAGAAACACTCTTTCTGTAGAGTCTGTAAATGGATATTTGGAGCACTCTGAGGCCTATGGTGAAAACGGAAATACCTTCACATAAAAACCAGATAGGAGCATTCTGCGAAACTTCTTTGTGATGGGTGTATTCATCTCACAGAGTTGAACATTTCTTTGGATGCAGCAGTTTGGAAACAGTCTTTTTATAGTATCTGCAGAGGGATATTCATGAGCAGTTTACAGCCTATGGTTAAAAAGGATATATCTTCTCAAAAAAACTCGACAGATCCATTGTGAGAAACTTCTTTGAGACGTATGTGTTCATCTCACAGAGTTGAGCCTTTCTTTGGATTGAGCAGTTTTCTAAAAAGTCCTTTTGTAGAATTTCCAAAGTGACATTTCTGAGCCCATTGAGGTCTATGGTGAAAAAGGAAAAATCTTCACATGAAAGCTAAACAGAAGCTTTCTGAGAAACTTCTTTGTGATGTGTGCATTCATCTCACAGTGCTGAAACTTTCTTTTTGTTGAGCAGTTTGGAAACATTCTTTTTGTACAATCTGCAAAGGGATATTTCTGAGCCATTTGAGGCCTATGGTGAAAGAGAAATATCTTCACATAAAAACTAGACAAAAGAATTCTGAGAAACTTCTTTGTGTTGTGTGCATTCATCACACATATTTGAATCTCTCTTTTGATTGAGCAGTTTGGAGATAGTCTTTTTGCAGAATATGTGAAAGGATATTTGTGAGCCCTTTCAGGCCTATGGTGAAATAGGGAATATCTTCACATAAAAACCAGACAGAAGCTTTCGGAAAAACTTCTTTGTGATATGTGCTTTCATCTCAAGTGTTGAGCTTTTCTTTTGATTGAGCAGGTTGGAAACAGTCTTTTTGTACAATCTGCAAATAGATATTTGCAGCAATTTAGGCCTATGTTGAACAGGAAATTTCTTCACATAAAAAAAAGACAGAAGCATTCTGAGAAACCCCTTTGTGATGTGTGCATTCATGTCACAGGATTGAAACTTTCCTTGGATTGAGCAGTTCGGAAAGAGCCCTTTTGTAGAATCTGCAAAGGGATATTTGTGAGCCCATTGAGGTCTATGGTGAAATAGGAAATATCTTCACATAAAAACTAGACAGAAGCTTTCTGAAAATCTTCTTTGTGCTGTGTGCTTTCATCTCACAGAGATGAACCTCTCTTTTGATTGAGCAGTTTGGAAACACTCCTTTTGTGGAACCTGCAAACGGATCTGCAGATAAAAACTAGACAGAAACTTCCTGAGAAACTTCTTTTTGATGCTTGCTTTCTTCTCAAATTTGGACCTTCCTTTTCATTGAGCAGTTTGGCAACAAGTCATTTTGTAGAATCTGCAAAGGGAGATATGTGAGCGGTTTGAGCCCTATGGTGAGAAAGTAAATATCTTCACATAAAACCTAGACAGAAGCATTTTGAGAAAACTGTGATGTTTGCATTCCTCTCACTGAGTTGAACCTTTCTGTTCATTGAGCAGTGTGGAAACATACTTTTTGTGCAATGAGCAAAGGAATATTTGTTCGCGGTTTGAGACCTATGTTGAAAAAGTAATATCTTCACATAAAAACAGCACAGAAGCATTCTGAGAAATTAATTTTTTATGTGTGCATTCATCTCACAGAGTTGAACCTTTCTTTTGATGAAGCAGTTCGGAAACTTTTTTTTGTAGAATCTGAAAAGGGATATATTTGATCCCTTTGAGGCCTAAGGTGAAATAGGAAATATCTTCACATAAAAACTAGACAGAAACTTTCTGAGAAACTTCTTTGTGACCTGGGCTTTCATCTCACAGATTTGAACCTTTATTTTGATTGAATAGTTTGGAAAGAGTCTTTTTATAGTATCTACAGAGGGCTATTAGTGAGCAGACTGAGGCCTACAGTGAAAAGGAAATGGCTTCTCAGAAAAACTAGACAGCAGCATTCTGAGAAACTTGTTTGTAATGTGTGCATTCATCTCAGATAGTTAAACCTTTCTTTTGATTGAGCTGTTTGGAAACACTCTTTTTTGTAGCACCTGCAAGGGTATACTTCTGAGCACTTTGAGGCCTATTTTGAAATACGAAATATCTACACAAAAAACTAGGTAGAAGGTTTCTAAGAAACTTCTTTGGGATGTGTGCTTTCATCTCACAGGGTTGAACATTTGTTTTGATTGAGCAGATTGGAAACACTCTTTTTGTAGAATCTGCAAGTGGATATTTGGAGTGCTTTGAGACCCATGGTGAAAAAGGAAATATGTTCACATAAAAACTAAACAGAAGTTTTCTGAGAATTTTCTTTGGGGTGTGTACATTCATTTCACAGAGCTGAACCGCTGTTCTGATTGGGCAATTTGGAAACAGTCTTTTCATAGGATGTGCAAATGGATATTTGGAGTGCTTTGAGGCCTATGGTAAAAAAGGAAAATTCTTCACATAAAACTAGACAAAATCATTCTGAGAAACCTCTTTGTGATGTGTGCTTACATCTCACAGAGTTTAACCTTTCTTTTCATTGAGCAGTTTGCAAACTGTCTTTTTGTAGTATCTGCAAATGGATATTTGTGAGCGGTTTGAGACCTTTGGTGAAAAAGGAAATACCTTCACATAAAAACCAGACAGAAGTTTTTGAGAAACCTCTTTGTGATGTTTGCATTCATCTCCCAGAGGTGAATCTTCCTTTTCATTGAGCTGTTTAGAAACAGTCTTTTTGCACAATCTGTAAAGGGATATTTCTGAGTGATTTGAGGCCTGTGGTGAAAAAGAAATATCTTCACATAAAAATCAGACAGAAGCATTCCGGGAAACTTATTTGTTTTGTGTGCATTCATCCCACAGTGTTGAAACTTTCATTTCATTCAGCAGTTCAGAAACAGTCTTTTCATAGAACCTGCAAAGGGATATTTCTGAGCCCGTTTGAGGTGTATGGTGAAATAGGAGATATCTTCACATGAAAACTAGACAGTAGCTTTTTGAGAAACTTCTTTATGATGTGTGCTTTCATCTCACAGAGTTGAAACTTTTCATTTGATTGAGCAGTTTGGATTCACAGAGTTGAACCTTTCTTTTGATTGAGCAGTTTGGAAACACTCTTTTTGTAGAATCTGTAAACGGATATTTGGAGCGCTTTGAGGCATAAGGTGAAAAAGGAAGTATCTGCACCTAAAAACTAGACAAACTTTCTGAGAAACTTCTGTGTGATGCATGCTTTCATCCCACATATTTGGACGTTTCTTTTCATTGAGCAGTTTGAGATCAAGTCATTGTGTATAATCATCTGCAAAGGTATATTTGTGAGCAGTTTGAGGCCTATGGAGAAAAACTAAATATCTTCAAATAAAAACCAGACAGAAGCTTTTTCAGATAAGTCTTTGTGATGTTTACATTCATCTCAAGGAGTGGAACCATTCTGTTCATTGAGGAGCCATGAAATATTCTTTTTATGCAATCTGCAAAGGAATATTTCTGAGTGTTTTCAGTCCTGTGGTGAAAAAGAAATATCTTCACATAAAAACTAGACAGAAGCATTCTGAAAAACCTCTTTTTTATCTGTGCATTCACCTCACAGAGTTGAAGCTTTATTTTGTTGAGTAGTTTGGAAACAGTCTTTTTGTAGAACCTACAAAGGGATATTTTTGATCCCTTTGAGGCTTATGTAGAAATAGGAAATATCTTCACATAAATACCAGACAGAAGCTTTCTGGGAAACTTCTTTATGATGTGTGCTTTCATCCTACAGAGTTGAACCTTTCTTTTGATTGATCACTTTGGAAACAGTCTTTGTGAAGAATCTACAAATGGATATTTGGAGAGCTTTGAGGCCTACGGTGAAAAAGGAAATATATTCACATAAAAACTAGACAGAAGCATTTTGACAAACTTCTGTGTGATGTGCACTGTCATTTCACAGAGTTGAATCTTTCTTTTGATTGTGCAGTTTGGAAACAGTCTTTTTGTGCAATCTGCAAAGGGATATTTCTGAGCCATTTGAGGCCTATGGTGGAAACGAAATATCTGCACATAGAAACTAGACAGAAGCATTCTGAGAGACTTCTTTGTGATTTGTCCATTCATGTCACAGAGTTGAACCTTTCTTTTGATTGAGCAGTTTGGAAACAGTCTTTTTGTAGAATCTGCAAATGGATATTTGGAGCATTTTAAGGCCTATAGTGAAAAAGTACATATCTTCACATAAAAACTAGACAGTAGCTTTCTGAGAAAACTCTTTGTGACACTTCCATGCACCTTTACGGGTTTACCATTTCTTTTCATTGAGCAGTTTGGAAACAGTCTTTTTGTTCAAACTGCAAAGGGATATTTCTGAGCGGTTTGAGGCCAATGGAGAAAAATAAATGTCTTCACATGAAAACTAGACAGAAGCATTTTGAGAAACTTTTTTGTGATGTGTGCATTTATCTCAGAGAGTTGAACCTTTCTTTTGATTTAGCAATTTGGAGAAAGTCTCTTGGTAGTGTAAGCAGATTTATATTTGTGTGCAGTTAAATGCCTAAGGTCAAAAAGGAATGACCTTCATATAAAAAGTAGACGGAAGCTTTCTGAGAAACTTCTTTGTGATGTGTGCTTTCATCTCACGAGTTGAGCCTTTGTTTTGATTGAGCAGTTTGGAAACATTCTTTTTGTATAATCTGCAAATGGATATTTGAAGCAATTTGTGTTTTATGGTGAAAAAGGAAATATGTTCACATAAAAACTAGACAGAAGAATTCTGAGAAACTTCTTTGTGATGAGTCCATTCATCTCACAGAGCTGAAACTTTCTTTGATGGACCAGTTTGGAAACAGTCTTTTTGTAGTATCTGCAGAGGGATATATTTGAGTGGTGTAAAGACTATGGTGAAAAAGGAAATATTTTCACATAATAACTAGACAGAAGCATTCTGAGAGACTTCTTTGTGATGTGTGAATTCATCTCACAATGTTGAAAGTTTCTTTTGATTGAGCAGTTTGGAAACAAAACTTTTGTAAAATCTGCAAAGGGATATTTGTGAGCCCATTGAGGCCTGTGACAAAATAAGAATAATTTTGAGATAAAAATTAGACAGAAGATTTCTGAGAAACTTCTTTGTGATGTGTGCTTCCATTTCAAAAAGTTGAAAATTTCTTTTGATTGGGCAGTTTGGAAACAGTCCTTTTGTAGAACCTGCAAAAGGGTATTTCTGAGCCTATCGATGCCTGTGTTGAAATAGGAAATATCCTCACCTAAAAACCAGACAGAAACCTAATGAGAAACTTCTTTGTGATGAGTGCTTTCATCTCACAGAGTTGAACCTTTATTTTGATTGAGCAGTTTGGAAACCGTCTGTTTTTGGTAACTGCAGAGGGATATTTGTAAGTGATTTAAGGCTTATGTTGAAAAAGGAGATGTCTTCACATAAAAACTAGACAGAAGCATTCTGAGAAACTTCTTTGTGATGTGTGCATTCGTCTCACAGAGCTGAACCTTTCTTTGATTGAACACTTTGGAAACCATCTTTTTGTAGAACCTGCAAATAGATATTTGGAGCGATTTGATCCTAGGGTGAAATAGGAATTGTCTTCAAATAAAAACTAGACACAAGCTTTCTGACAAACTTCTTTGTGATGTGTGCATTCATCTCACAGAGTTGAACCTTTCTTTAGATTGAGCAGTTTGGAAACACTCTTTTTGTAGGATCTAAAGAGGGATATTTTTTAGCAGTTTGAGTCCTATGGTGAAAAAGAAACTATCTTCATGTAAAGACTAGACAGAAGCATTCTGAGAAACTTCTTTGTGATGTGTGCATTCATCTCACAGAGATTAACCTTTCTTTTCATTAAGCAGTTTGCAAACAGTATTTTAGAAGAATCTGAAATGGGATATTTGTGAGCCCTTTGAGGCCTATGGTGAAATAGGAAATATCTTCACATAAAACTTGTCAGAAACTTTCTGAGTAACTTCCTTTTATATGTGTGTTTATCTCACAGAGTTGAAATTTTCTTTTGATTGAGCAGTTCGGAAACATCTTTTTGTAGAATCTGCAGATGGATATTGGGTGGGCTTTGAGGCCTATGGTGAAAAAGGAAATATCTTCACATAAAAACTAGGCAGAAGCTTTCTGAGAAACTTCTTTGTGATTTGTGCATTCATCTCACAGAATTGAAACTGTCTTTTGATTGAGCAGTTTGGAAACAGTCTTTTTGTAGAATATGCAGAGGGAAATTTGTGAGCAGTTTGAGGACTAAAGTCAAAAAGGAAATATCTTCACATTAAAACTAGACAGCAACATTTTGAGAAACTTTTTTCTGATATGTGCATTCATTTAATAGAAGTCAATCTTTCTTTTGATTGAGCACTTTGGAAAAAATCTTTTTGTAAATCTGCAGAGGGATATTTGGGAGAGGTTTGAGAACTATGGTGAAAAAGGGGATATCTTCACATAAAAACTAGACAGAAGAATTCTAAGTAACATCTTTGTGATGTGTTCATTAAATGCACAAAGTTGAACCTTTCTTTTGATTGAGCAGTTTGGAAGCAGTCTTTTTGTAAAATGTGCAAAGGGATATTTTTGAGCCCTTTGAGGCCTATGGTGAAATAGGAAATATCGTCATATGGAAACTAGACAGAAACTTTTTGAGAAACTTCTTTGTGATTTTTTCATTCATCTGATAGAGTTGAACCTTACTATTCATAGAGCAGTTTGGAAACGGTCTTTTTGTGGAATCTGCAAAGGGATAGTTTTGAGCCCTTTGAGAACTTTGGTGAAATAGGAAATATCTTCACATAAAAACTAGACAGAAGCATTTTGAGAAACTTCTTTTTGATGTGTGCATTCATCTCATAGATTTGAATCTTTCTTTTGATTGGGCAGCTTGGAAACAATCTTTTTGTAGAATCTGCAAAAGGATAGTTTTGAGCCCTTTGAGGACTTTGGTGAAATAGGAAATATCTTCACATAAAAACTAGACAGAAGCATCTTGAGAAACTTATTTGTGATGTGTGCATTCAACCCATAGAGTTGAACCTTTCTTTTGGTTTAGCAGTTTGGAAACAATCTTTTTGTAGAATCTGCAAAGGGATAGTTTTTTGTCCTTTGAGGACTATGGTGAAATAGGAAATATCTTCAAATAGAAATTGTATAGAAGCTTTCTGAGAAACTTTTTTGTGATGTGTGCATGTATCTCAAAGAGTTGAAGCTTTCTTTTGATTGAGCATTTGGAAACAGTATTTTTGTAGAATATACAAAGGTATATTTGTGAAACCTTTGAGGCCTATGGTGGAATAGGAAACGTCTTCACATAAAAGCTAGACAGAAGTTTTATGCAAAACAGCTTTGTTATGTGTGCTTTGTTGTGTGTGCTTTCATCTCACAGAGTTGAACCTTTCTTTTGATTGAGCAGTTGGGAAACAGTCTGTTCGTGGAATCTGCAAAGGGATTTTTTTATTTTTTTTGTTTTTATTTTTATTTTCGTTTCATTATTATTATACTTTAAATTTTAGTGTACATGTGCACAATGGGCAGGTTAGTTACATATGTATACATGTGCCATGCTGGTGTGTTGCACCCATTAACTTGTCATTTAGCATTAGGTATATCTCCTAATGCTATCCCTCCCCACTCCCCACACCCCACAACAGTCCCCAGAGTGTGATGTTCCCCTTCCTGTGTCCATGTGTTCTCATTGCTCAATTCCCACCTATGAGTGAGAATATGTGGTGTCTGGTTTTTTGCTCTTGTGATAGTTTACTGAGAAAAATGATTTAGAATTTCATCCACGTCCCTACAAAGACATGAACTCATCATTTTTTATGGCTGCATAGCTTCAGAGAGAATAAAATACCTTGGAATCCAACTTACAAGGGACATGAAGGACCTCTTCAAGGAGAACTACAAGCCACTGCTCAATGAAATAAAAGAGGATATAAAGAAATGTAAGAACATTCCTTGCTCATGGGTAGGAAGAATCAATATTGTGAAAATGGCCATAGTGCACAAGGTAATTTATAGATTCAATGCCATCCCCATCAAGCTACCAGTGACTTCTTTCACAGAATTGCAAAGGGATATTTGAGAGTCGTTTGAGGCCTATGGTGAAACAGGAAATATCTTCATATAAAAAATAGACAGAGGCTTTCAGAGAAACTTCTTTGTGGTGTGTTCTTTCATTTCAGAGGGTTGAACCATTCTTTTGATTGAGCAGTTTAGAAACAGTCTTTTCATATAATCTGCAAATGGATATTTGGTGGGCTTTGAGGCCTACGGTGAAAAAGGAAATATCTTCACAAGAAAACCAGACAGACGCTTTCTGAGAAATTTTTTTGTGATGTTTGCATTCACCTCCCATAGTTGAACCTTTCTTTTCATTGAGAAGTTAGGAAACAGAGTTTTTGTTCAATAGGCAAAGGGATATTTCTGAGCGGTTTGAGCCCTGTGGTGAAAAAGAAATATCATCACATAAAAACTAGATAGAAGCATTCTGAGAAACTTATTTGTGACGTGTTGATTCATCTCACAGAGTTGAATTTCTTGAGATAGAGGAGCTTGGAAAAAGTCTTTTTATAAAATCTGCAAAGGGATATTTGCGAGCACTTTGAGGCATACCGTGAATTGAAAATATGTTCACATAGAAACTAGACAGAAGCATTCTCATAAACCACTTTGAGATGTGTACACTCATCTCACAGAGTTAAAACCTTCTTTTGAATGAGCAGTTTGGAAACAGTCTTTCTGTAGAATATGCAAAGGGATATTTGTGAACCCATTGAGGCCTATAGTGAAGTAGAAAGTATCTTTGCATAAAAACTAGACAGAAGCTTTCTGAGAAACTTCTTGGGGATGTGTGCTTTCATCTCACACAGTTGAACCTTTCTTTTGATTGAGCAGTTGGGAAACTGTTTTTTGTAGAATCTGGAAAGGGATATTTGTGAGCCCTTTGAGGTCTCTGGTGAAACAGGAAATATCTTCACATAAAAACTAGATAGAAGCTTTCTGAGAAACTACTTTGTGATGTGTTCTTTCATCTCACAGAGTTGAACTTTTCTTTTGATTGAGCATTTTAGAAACAGTCTTTTTGTAGAGTCTGCAAATGGATATTTGGAGGGTGTTGAGCGAAGGGTGAAATAGCAACTGGCTTCACATAAAAACTAGACAGAAGCTTTCTGAGAACCTTCTTTGTGATGTGTGCATTCATCTCACACAGTTGAACTTTCCTTTGATTTAGCAGTTTGGAAACAGTATTTTTGTAGAATCTGCAAGTGGATATTTGCAGCGCTTTGAGGCCTGTGTTGAAAAAGAAATATCTTCCATAAAAATTAGACAGAAAATTTTTAAGGAAATACTTTGTGATGTGTTCATTCATCTCACAGAGTTGAACCTTTCTTCTGATTGAGCAGTTTTGAAAAACTCTTTTTGTAGAATCTGCAAGTGGATATTTATGTCACTTTTAGCCCTATGTTGGAAAAGAAAATATCTCCCCATAAAAACTGGACAGAAGAATTCTGAGAAACTCCTTTGTGGTGTGTGCGTTCAACTCACAGAGTTGATCCTTTCTTTTGATTCAGCGGTTTTGAAACACTCTTTTTGTAGAATCTGCAAGTGGATATATGGAGCGCTTTGTGGCCTAGAGTGGAAAAGGAAATATCTTCACGTAAAAACTAGACAGAAGCATTCTGAGAAACTTCTTTGTGATGTGTGCATTCATCTCACCGATTTCAAACTTTCTTTTGATTGACCAGTTTTGAAATACTCTTTTTTTAGAATTTGTAAGCGGATATTTGTGGTGATTTGAGGCCTATGTTGCAAAAGGAAATATCTTCATATAAAAACTAGATAGAAGCATTCTGAGAAACTTCTTAGTGATGTGTGTATTCATCCCAGAGAGTTTAACTACACTTTTGATTGAGCAGTTTGGAAACAGTCTTTATGTAGTATCTGCATGTGGATATTTGAAGCGCTTTGATGCCTATGGTGGAAAAGGAAATACCTTAACATAAAAATTAGACAGAAACATTCTGAGAAAATTTTTTGTGATATTTGCATTCAGCTCACAGAGTTGAACCTTTCCTTTGATTGCACAGTTTTGAAACACTCTTTTTGTAGAATCTGCAAGTGGATATTTGAATTGCTGTGAGGCCTATGGTGGAAAAGGACATATCTTCACATAAGAACTGTAAAGCAGGTTTCCTAAAAACAGCCTCGTGATGTGTGCATTCATCTCACAGAGGTAAGCAGTTTCTTTTCTCTGAGCAGTCTAGAAACTCTGTTCTTGTAAAATCTGAAAAAGGGTATTTTTGGGCACTTTGAGGCCCATGTTGACAAAGGAAATATCTTCACATACAAAGTATACAGAAAGATTCTGAGATACTTCTTTGTGATATATGCATTCATCTCACAGAGTTGAACCTCTCTTTTGATTCATCATTTGGAAGCGGTATTTTTGTAGAATGTGGAAAGTGATATTTGTAAGCATTTTGAGGCCTATGCAGAAAAAGAAGTATCTTCACACAAAAGTATAAAGAAGTTTTCTGAGAAACTGTTTTGTGATGTCTGCATTAATCTCACAGAGGTAAATGATTTTTTTCTTTGATCATTGGGAAACTCTCTTATTTTAGAATCTGCTAAGGGATATTTGTGAGTGTGTAGAACCTCTATGGTGAAAAAGCAATTGTCTTCACATAAAAACTAGACAGAAACATACTGAGAAACTTCTTGGTGATGTGTGCATTCATCTCACAGAATTGAAACTTTCTTTTGATTGAGCAGTTTGGAAACGTCTTTTTGTGGAATCTGTAAAGGGATATTTCTGAGCACTTTGAGGCCTATGGTGAAAGAGAAAATATCCTTACATAAACACTAGACTAAAGAATTTGAGAAACTTCTTTGTGATGCATCCATTCATCTCACAGAGTTCAACAATTCTTTTGATTGAGCAGTTGAGAAACCGTCATTTTGTAGAATATGCAAAGTATATTTCCGAGCCCCTTGAGATCTATGGTTAAAGGGAAATATCTTCACATAAAAACTATAAAGAAGGTTTGTGAGAAACTTCTTTGTGATGTGTGCATTCATCTCACAGATTTGAACCATTCCTTTGGCTCAGCAGTTTGGAAACAGTCTTTTTTTAGGATCTGCAAAGGGATATTTTTAAGCACTTTGAGGCCCATGGTGAAAAAGGAAACACATTCACATAAAAAAAGATAGAAGCTTTCTGAGAATCATCTTTTTGATATACGCATTCATTCCACAGAGGTGAACCTTTCTTTTGATGAGCAGTTTGGGAGCAGTATTTTGTAGAATTTCCAAAGTATTTTGTAGAATTTAGTTAGTGTTTTTTGTCCTATGTTGAAAAATGAATTAACTTTATATAAATACTAGACACAATATTTCTGATAAACTGCATTGTGATATGTGCTTTCATCTCACAGAGGTTACCATTTCTCTTCCTTGAGCTGAATATCTTCTTGTAAAATCTGCAAAGGGATATTTGTCAGCATTTAGAGGCCTATGGTGAAAAAGTAATTATCTTCACGTAAAAAGTAGACAGAAGCTTTCTGTGAAACATCTTGGAGATGCGAGAATTCATCTCACAGAGTTGAAATATTCTTCTGATTGAGCAGTTTGTAAATAGTATTTTGGTATAATCTGCAAAGGGATATTTTTTATGCTTTGAAGCCTATGGTGAAAAAGGAAATATTTTCACATGAAAACTAGAGAGAAGCTTTCTGAGAAACCTCTTTGTGATGTGTGCATTCATCTCACAGATTTGAAACTTTCTTTGGATTGAGCAATTTGGAAACAATATTTTTGTAGAATCTGTAAAGGCATATTTTTGAGAGCTTTGAGGCCTATAATGAAACAGGAAATATCTTCACATAAAAACTAGACAGAAGCTTTCCAAGAAACTTCTTTGTGATGTGTGCATTCATCTCATAGAGTTCAACCATTCTTTTGATTGAACAGTTTGGAAACAGTCTTTTTGTAGAATCTGCAAAGGGATATTTATGAGTGCTTTGAGGACTATGGTGAAAAAGGAAATATATTCACATAAAAAGTATAAACAAGGTTTCTCAGAAACAGCTTTGTGATGTATGCATTCATCTCACAGAGGTAAACGTTTCTTTTCTCTAGTCAGTCTGGAAACTGTTCTTGTAGAGTCTCTAAAGGGATATTTGTGAGTGCTTTGAGGCCTATGGTGAAAAAGGAAATATCTTCACATAAAAACTAGAGAGAGGCTTTCTGTGAAACCTCTTTGTGATGTGGGCATTCATCTCAAAAAGATTAAACTTACTTTTGATTGAGCAGTATGGAAACGGTCTGTTTGTCGAATCTGCAAAGGGATATTTATGAGCGCTTTGAGGCCAATGGTGAAAAACGAAATATATTCATATAAAAGGTATAAAGAAGGTTTCTTAGAAACAGCTTTGTGACGTGTGCATTGCTCTCACAGAGGTAAACGTTTATTTTCTCTGATCAGTCTGGAAACTCTGTTCTTGTAGAATCTGCAACAGGGTATTTGTGAGTGCTTTGAGGCCTATCATGAAAAAGGAAATATCTTCACATAAAAACTAGACAGAAGCTTTCTTAGTGGCATCTCTGTGATGTGTGCAATCATCTCACAAATTTGAACCATCCTTTTGATTGACCAATCTGGAAGCAGTCTATTTGTGGAATCTGCAAGGGATATTTATCAGGGCTTTGAGTGCTATGGTGAAAAAGGAAATATCTTCACATAAAAAATGCACAGAAGATCCCTGAGAAACCTCTTTGTGATGTGTGCATCCATCTCACAGAGTTCAAGCATTTATCTGGTTGATCAGTTGGGAAGCAGTCTTTTTGCAGAATCTGCAAAGGGATATTGCTGAGCACTTTGAGGCCTATGGTGAGAAAGGAAATATCTTCACATAAAAACTATAAAGAAGGTTTCTGAGAAACTTCTTTGTGATGTATGCATTCATCTCACGGAGTTGAACTATTTTTTTTGATGGAGCAGATTGGGAACAATCTTTTCATAGAATCTGCAAAGTGATATTTTTGAGCGCTTTGTGTCCTAGGTGGAAAAAAGAAATATCATCCCATAAAAAGTATACAGACGGTTTCTGAGAAACAGTTTCCTGATGTGTGCATTCATCTCACTGAGAAAAACCTTTGTTTTCCTTGATCAGTCTTGATTTCTGTTCTTGTAGAATCTGCTAAGGGATATTTGTGAGCAGATGGAGGCCTATGGTGAAAAAGGAAATGTCTTCATATAAAAATTAGACAGAAGCCTCCTGTGAAACTTCTTAGTGATGTGTGCATTCATCTCACAGAGGTGAAACTTTCTTTTCATTGAGCCGTTTGGAAACAGACTTTTTGTAGAACCTGCAAATGGCTATTTAGAGCACTTTGAAGCCTATGGTGAAAAAGGAAATATATTCACATAAAAACTAGACTAAGCGTTTCTGAGAAACTTCTTTGAGATCTGTGCATTCATCTCACAAAGTTCAATAATTCTTTTTATTGAGCAGTTTGGAAACAGTCTTTTTGTAGAATCTGCAAAGAGATATTTGTGAGGGCTTTGAGGCCTATGGTGAAAAAGGAAATATCTTCCCAGAAAAACTATAAAGAAGCTTTCTGAGAAACTTCTTTGTGATGTGTGCATTAATCTCACACAGTTCAAACTTTCTTTTGATAGAGGAGTTTGGAAAAAGTCTTTTTAAATATTCTTCAAGTG
This sequence comes from Pongo pygmaeus, assembly GCF_028885625.2. NCBI lineage: Eukaryota > Metazoa > Chordata > Mammalia > Primates > Hominidae > Pongo > Pongo pygmaeus. The sequence continues at coordinate 11,062,684 of NC_072389.2, forward strand.
GATATTTGTGAGCACTTTGAGGCTCGTGGTGACAAAGGAAACATTCATATAAAAACTTAATAGAAGCTTTCTGATAAACTTTTTTTTGACGTGTGCATTCATCTCACAGAGTTGAACCTTTCTTTTGATGAGCAGTGTGGAAACAGACTTTTTGTAGAATCTGCAAACGGACAATTTTGAGTGCTTTGTGTCCAGTGGTGAAAAACGAAATACCTTCACATGAAAACTAGACAGAATGTTTCTGAGAAACTGCTTTGTGATATGTGCATTCATCTCCCAGATGTGTCTGTTTCTTTTCAATGAGAAGATTGGAAACTCTTTTCTTGTAAAATCTGTAAAGGGATATTTTTGAGCCCTTTGAAGCATATGGTGAAAAAGGAAATATCTTCACATAAAAACTACACAGAAGCTTTCTGAGAAACTTCCTGGCAATGTGAGCATTTATCTCACAAAGTTGAAACATTATTTTCATTGAGCAGTGTGTAAAGAGTCTTTTTGTAGAATCTGTGAAGGGATATTTGTGAACGTTTTGAGGTCTATGGTGAAAAAGGAAATATCTTCACATAAAAAGTAGAGAGAAGCTTTGTGAGAAAACTCTTTGTAATGTGCATACATGTCACAGATTTGAACCTTTCTTTTGATTGAGCAATTTGGAAAAAGTATTTTTATAGAGTCTGTAAACGTATATTTGTGAGCACTTTGAGGCCTATGGTGAAAAAGCAAGTATTTTTACATAATATCTACACAGAAGCATTCTGAGAAACTTCTTTGTGATGTGTGCATTCATTAAACAGAGTTGAACCTTTGTTTTGATTGAGCAGTTTGGAAACAGTCTTTTTGTAGAATCTGCAAATGGATATTTGGAACACTTTGAGGCCTATGGTGAAAAAGGAAATCTATTCACATAAAAACTAGACTTAAGGTTTCAGAGAAACTTCTTTGAGATGTGTGCATTCATCTCACAGTGTTCAATAATTCTTTTTATTGAGCAGTTTGGAAGCAGAGTTTTTGTAGAATCTGTAAAGGGATATTTGTGAGGGCTTTGAGGCCTATGGTGGAAAAGGAAATACCTTCACAGAAAAACTATAAAGAAAGATTCTGAGAAACTTCTTTGTGATGTGTGCATTCATCTCACAGAGTTGAAACTTTCTTCGGATTGAGCAGTTTGGAAACAGTCTTTTTTTACAATCTGCAAAGGGATATTTAGGAGCACGTTGAGGCCTATGGTGAAAAAGGAAATATCTTCACATAAAAACTAGAAAGAAGCATTCTGAGAAGCTGCTTTAAAATATGTGTATTCATCTCACAGAGGTAAACGTTTCTTTTCATTGAGCAGTTTGTAAACTCTGTTATTCTAGGATGTACAAAGGGATATTTTTGAGTGCTTTGAGACCCAAGTTGAAAAAGGAACTATCTTCACATAAAAACTAGTGAGAATCTTGCTGAGAAACTTTCTGATGTGTGCATTCATCACACAGAGTTGAAACTTTCTTTTGATTGAGCAGTTTGGAAACAGTTTTTTTTGTAGATTCTGCAAAGGTATATTTGGGAGGGTGTTGAGGCCTATGTTCAAAAAGGAAATATCTTCACATAAAAACGAAAAGGGAGTTTTCTGAGAAACTTCTTTGTGATGTGCACATTCTTCTCACAGGGTTGAACCATTCTGTTTATTGAGCAGTTTGGAAACAGTCTTTTTATAGAAAATGCAAAGGGATATCTGGGAAGACGTTGAGGCAGATGGTGAAAAAGGAAATATCTTCACATAAAAAGTAGAAAGAAATTTTCTGAGTAACTCCTTTGTGACATGTGCATTCATCACACAGAAGTAAAATTTCTTCCCATTGAGCAGTTAGTTTTTAAGTGAAGATATTTCCGTTTTCACAATAGACCTCAAACCGCCTACATATATCCCTTTGAAGATTCTATAAAAAGACTGTTTCCAAACGGCTTAAAGAAAGCCTCCACTCTGCAAGAGGAAAACACACATCACAGAGAAGATTCTCAGAAAGTTTCTGTCTAGTTTTATTTGTTGATACTCAATTTCTCACCATAGGCCTCAAACCGCTCATAAATAACCCTTTGCAGATTCTACAAAAAGACTGTTTCCAAACTACTCAATCAAAAGAAAGGTTCAACTCTTTGAGGTGAATGATCACATCACAAAGAAGTTTCTCAGAAAGCTTCTGTCTAGTTTTTATTTGAAGATGTTTCCTTTTTCAATATAGGTCTCAAAGCCCTCACAAATATCCCTTTACAGATTTTACAAAAAGACTGTTCCAAAACTGCTCAACCAAATAAAGCTTCAACTCTTTGAGATAAATGCACACATCACAAAGAAGTTTCTCAGAAAGCTTCCATCCAGTTTTTATGTGAAGACACTCCCTTTTTCACCATGTCTCAAAGCATTCAAATTATCACATTGCAGATTCTACAAAAAGACATTTTCCAACATGCTCTATCTAAAGAAAGGTTCAACGCTGTGAGAAGAATGCATACATCAAAAAGAAGTTTCTCAGAATGCTTCTGTCTAGTTTTTATGTGAAGATATTTCCTTTTTCACCATAGGCCAAAAAGGGATCCCAAATATCCCTTTGTACATTCTACAAAAGGACTGTTTCCAAACTGCTCAATCCAAAGGTAGGTTCAGCTCTTTTGAATGAATGCACACATCACAACGAAGTTTCTCAGAATGCTTCTGTCTAGTTTTTGTGTGAAGATATTTCTTTTTTCACCATAGGCTTCAAAGGGCTCACAAATATCACAAAGCAGATTCTACAAAAAGACTCTATCCAAACAGACCAATGAAAAGAAGACTTCAAATCTGTGAGATGAATGAGCACATCACAAAGAATTTTCTCAGAAAGCTTCTGTCTAGTTTTTATGTGAAGATATTTCCATTTTCACCATAGACCTGAAACTGTCTACATATATCCCTTTGCAGATTCTACAAAAAGGTTGTTTCCAAACTGCTCAATCAAAGAAAGCTTTCTACTCTGTGAGATGAATCAACACATCACAGAGAAGTTTCTCAGAAAGTTTCTGTCTAGTTCTTATTTGTCGATACTCCCTTTTTCACCATAGGCCTTTAACCGCTCATAAATAACCCTTTGCAGACTCTACAAAAGGACTGTTTCCAAACTGCTCAACCAAATGAAAGTTCAGCTGTGTGAGATGAATGCACACATTACAAAGAAGTTTCTCAGAACGTTTCTGTCTAGTTTTTATGTGAAGATACGTCTTTTTCACCATAAGCTTCAAAGAGTTCACAAATTTTCCTTTGCAGATTCTACAAAAAGACTGTTTCCAAACAGCTGAATCAAAAGAAAGGTTCAACTCTGTGTGGTGAATGCACACATCACAGAGAAGTTTCTCATAAGGCTTCTGTCTAGACGTTATTTGTGGATATTTCCTTTTTCACAATAGGCCTCAAAAAGCTCACAAATATCCCTTTGCATATTCTACAAAAAGACTGTTTCCAAACTACTCAATGAAAGAAAATTCAACTCTGTGAGATGAATGCACACATCACAAAGTGGTTTCTGAGAATGCTTCTGTCTAGTTTTTATATGAAGATATTTCGTTTTTTACCACATTCCTCAAACCACTCAAAAACATCCCTTTGCAGATTCTCCAAAAACACTCTTTCTAAACTGCTCAATCAAAAGAAAGATTGAACTCTTTGAGATGCATACACCCCTCACAAAGAAGCTTCCCAGAAAACATGAGCCTAGTTTTTATGTGAAGTTATTTCCTTTTTCACCATAAACCTCAAAGCATTCACAAATATCACTTTGCAGGTTCTACAAAAAGACTGTTTCCAAACTGCTCAATCAAAAGAAAGTTTCAACCCTGTGAGATGACTGCACACATCACAAAGAAGTTTTTCGGAAAGCTGCTGTCTACATTTTATTTTTTCATATTTCCTTTTTCACCATAAGGCTCAAACTGCTGAAACATATCACTTTGCAGATTCTACAAAAAGACGGTTTCAAACCTGCCCAATGAAAAGAAAAGTTCAACTCTCTGAGATGAATGCACACATCACAGACAAGTCTCTCAGAATGCTTCTGTCTAGGTTTTATGTTAAGATATTTCCTTTTTCACTGCAGACCTCAAACCGCTCATAAATATCCCCTTGCATATTCTAAAAAAAGACTGTTTCCAACCCAATAAGTTGAAAGAAAGTTTCAACTCTTTGAGAAGAATGCACACATCACAAGGAAGTTTCTCAGAAAGGTTCTGTCTTGTTTTCATGTGAAGATATTTCCTTTTTCACCATAGGACTCAAAACGCCTTCAAATATCCCTTTACAGATTCTACAAAAAGACTTTTTCCAAACTGCTCAATCAAAACAAAGGTTCAACTCTGTGAGATGAAAGCACACATCTCAGAGAACTTCCTCAGAAAGCTTCTGTAAAGTTTTTTTGTAAAGATATTTCATTTTTCACCACAGGCTTCAAAGAGCTCAAAAATGTCTCCTTACAGATTCTTCAAAAAGACTGTTTTTTTATTGATGAATCAAAAAAAATGTTCAACTCTGTGAGATGAATGCACACATCCTAAAGAAGTTTCTCAGAAAGCTTCTTTATAGGTTTTGGTGAAGATATTTCCTTTTTCATCATAAGCCTGAAAGCATTCACAGATATCACTTTGCAGATTGTACAAAAAGACTGTTTAAAAACTGCTCAATCAAAACAAAATTCAACTATGTGAGACGAATGCACACATCACAAAGAAGTTTCTCAGAAAGCTTCTGTTTAGATTTTATTTGCGGATAATTCCTTTTTCACTGTAGGTTTCAAACTGCTCACAAATATTCCTTGCAGTTTCTAAAAATGACTGTTTCCAAACGACTCAATCAAAAATGAAGTTCAACTCTGTGAGATGAACACACACATCACAAAGAAGTTTCTCAGGAAGCTTCTGTCTAGTTTTTATGTGAAGATAATTCCTTTTTCAACATAGGCCTCAATGGGATCACAAATATCCTCATGCAGGGTCTACAAAAAGACGTTTCCATACTACTCAATCAAAAGGAAGATTCAAGTCTGTGAGATGAATGCACACATCACAAAGAAGTTTCTCAGAGAGCTTCTGTCTAGATATTATTTGAGGATATTTACTTTTTCACCATAGGCCTCCAATGGCTCACAGATATCCCTTTGCAGATTCTACAAAGACACTGTTTCCAAACTGCTCAATCTAAAGAGGGGTTCAACACTGTAAGCTGAAGGCACACATCACAAAGAAGTTTCTCAGAATGCTTCTTTCTTGTTTTTATTTGTATATATTTCTTTTTCACCATAAGCCACAAAGCGTTCAAAATATCCACTTTCAGATTCTACAAAAAGCATGTTTCAAAACTGGTCAATCAAAAGATAGGTTCAATTCTGTGAGATGAATGGACACATCACAGAGAAGTTTCTCAGGATGCTTCTGTCTCTTTTTTATGTGAAGATACTCCCTTTTCCAACATAGGCCTCAAAGCTCTCCAAATATCCAATTGCAGTTTCTACAAAAACGTGTTTCACTACTGAAAAATCAAAAGAAAGTTTCATCTCTGTGAGATGAATGCACACATCACAAAGAAGTTTCTCAGAGTGCTTTTGTGTACTTTTTAAGTGAAGATATTTCCTTTTTCACCATAGGCCTCAAAGTGCTGAAAATATTCACTCACAGATTGTACAAAAAGAGTGTTTCAACACTGCTCAATAAAGAGAAATATTCATCTCTGTGAGATGAATGCACACATCACAAAGAAGTTTCTCAGAATGCTCCTGTTTAGTTTTTATGTGAAGATATTTCCTTTTCGACTGTAGACACCAAGGCACTCCAAACATCCACTTGCAGATTCTACAAAAGGACTGTTTCAAAACTGCCCAATCAAAAGAAGGATTCAACTCTCAGGGATGAATGCACACATCACAAAGAAGTTTCTCAGAATGCTTCTGTCTAGTTTTTGTGTGAAGATATTTTCTTTTCCACTCTAGGACACAAAGCATTCCAAATATCCACTTAAAGATTCTACAGTAAGAGTTTTTCAAAACTGCTCAATCAAAAGAAGGTTTCATCTCTGTGAGTTGAATGCACACATCACAAATAAGTTTCTCAGAATGCTACTGTCTGGTATTTATGTGAAGATATGTCCTTTTCCTCCATAGGCCTCAATCTGCTCCAAATATCCATTTGCAGATACCACATAAAGAGTATTCCAAAAATGCTCAATCAAAAGAAAGGGTCAACTCTGTGAGTTCAATGCACACATCAAAAGGGAGTTTCTCAGAATGCTTCTGTTTAGTTTTTGTGTGCAGATATTTCCTTTTCCACCATAGTCCCCAAAGTGCTCCAAACATCCACATGCAGATTCTACAAAAAGAGTGTTTCAAAACTGCTAAATCAAAATAAACTTTCAACTCTGTGAGATGAACACTGTCATCACAAAGAAGTTTCTCAGAAAGCTTCCATCTAATTTTTATATGAAGATATTTCCTTTCCCACGATAGGTCTCAAAGTGCTCCAAATATCCACTTGCAGATTCTACCAAAAGAGAGTTTGAAAACTGCTCAATAAATAGAAAGTTTAAACTCTGTGAGACGAATGCAAAGATCAAAAAGAAGTTTCTCAGAATGCTTCTGCCTAATTTTCATGTGAAGATATTTCCTTTTCCACCATATGCTTCAAAGCGCCCCAAATAGCCACCTGTCGATTCTACAAAAGTGTGTTTCAAAACTGCTCAATCAAAAGAAAGTTTCAACTCTCTGAGTTGAATGCACTCATCACAAATAAGTTTCTCAGGATGTTCCTGTCTAGTATTAATGTGAAGATATGTCCTTTTCCACCATATGCCTCAATCCGCTCCAAATATCAACATGAAGATATTACAAAAAGAGTGTTTCCAAACTGATCCTTCAAAAGAAAGGTTCAACTCTGAGAGCTGAATGCACACATCACAATTTTCTCAGATTGCTTCTCTGTAGTTTTTACGTGAAGGTATTTTCTTTTTCACCATAGGCCCCAATGTGCTCTGAACATACACATGGAGATTCTACAAAAAGAGTGTTTCAAAATTGCTCCATCAAAAGTAAGGTTCAACTCTGTGAGATGAATGCAGACATCACAAAGAAGTTTCTCAGAATACTTCGGTCTAATTTTTATTTGAAGATATTTCCTTTTCCACCATAGGCTTCAAAGCGCTCCAAATATCCACCTGCAGATTCTACAGAAGAGTGTTTCAAAACTGCTGAATCAAAAGAAATGTTCAACTCTCTGAGATGAACGCACACATCACTAGGATGTTTGTCAGAATGCTTCTGTCTAATCTTTATATGAAGATATTTCCTTTTCAAACATTGACCACAAAGCTCTCCTAATATCCACTTGCAGATTCTACAAATAGAGTGTTTATAAACTGCTCAGTCAAAAGAAAGGTTCAACTCTGTGAGATGAAAGCACACATCACAAAAAAGGTTCTCAGAATGCTTCTGTTCAGTTTTTATGTGAAGATATTTCCTTTTCCTCCACGGGCCTCAAACTCTCCAAATATCCAATTGCAGGTTCTGCAAAAAGAGTGTTTTAAAACTGCCCTATCAAAATAAAGGCTCAAGTCTGTGAGATGAATGAACACATCACAAAGAAGTTTCTCAGAATGCCTGGGTCTAATTTTTATCTGAAGATATTTCCTTTTCCACCATAGGCCTCAAAGCCCTCCAAATACCCACCTGCAGATTCTACAGAAGAGTGTTTCAAAACAGCTCAACATAAACAAATGTTCAACCCGGTGAGATGAATGCACACATCACTAGGATGTTTCTCAGAATGCTTCTGTCTAATATTTATATGAAGATATTTCCTTTTCAAACATTAACCTCAAAGGTCTATAAATATCCTCTTGCAGATTCAACAAATAGAGTGTTTAAAAACTGCTCAGTCAAAAGAAAGGCTCAACTCTGTGAGATGAATGCACTCATCACAAAAAAGTTTCTCAGAATGCTTCTGTGTAGTTTTTATGTGAAGATATTTTCTTTTCCTCCAAGGGCCTTAAACTCTTCAAATATCCAATTGCATGTTCTACAAAAAGAGTGTTTTAAAACTGCTCAATCAAAATAAAGGTTCAACTCTGTGAGATGAATGCACACATCACAAAGAAGTTTCTCAGAATGCATCTGTCTAGTTTTTACATGAAGATATTTCCTTTTCCACCATAGCCCTCAAAGCGATCCAAATATCCACTTGCAGATTCTACAAAAAGAGTGTTTCAACACTGCTTAATTAAAAGAAAGGTTCAACTCCGTGGGATGAATCCACATGTCACAAAGAAGTTTCTCAGAATCCATCTGTCTTGTTTTTATGTGAAGATATTTCCTTTTCCAATAAAGGTCACAAATCACACAAAATATCCAATTGCAGATTCTACTAAAACTGTGTTTAAAAACTGCTCAATCAAAAGAACAATTCAAAGTTGTGAGTTGAATGCACGCATAACAAAGAAGTTTCTCAGAATGCTTCTGTGTAGTTTTTATGTGAGGATATTTCCTTTTCCACAATAGGCCTCAAAGGGCTCCAAGTATCCCCTTCAGATTCTACAAAAAGAGTGTTTCCAAACTGTTCAATCAAAAGAAATGTTCAACTCTGTGACATGAATGCACACATCACAAAGAAGTTTCTGAGAAGGCTTCAGTGTAGTTTTTCTCTGAAGATATTTCCTTATCCAAAATCGGCCAGCGACGGCTCTAAATATCCACTTGGAGATACTACAAAAAGAGAGTTTCATAACAGTTCAATCAAAAGATAGTTTCAAATCTGTGAGTTGAAAGCACACATCACAAAGAAATTTCTCAGAATGCTTCTTTGTAGTTTCTTTGTGGAGATATTTCCTTTCCACCACAGGCCATAAGTGCTCCAAATATCCATTTGCAGACTCTACAAAAAGAGTGTTTCCAAACTGTTCAATCTAAAGTAATATTCCACTATGTGAGATGAATGCACACATCACAAAGTGGTTTCTCAGAATGCTTCTGTGTAGTTTGAAGGTGAAGATATTTCCTTTTCCACAATAGGCATAAAAGTGCTTCACATATCCACTTGCATATTCTACAAAAAGTGTTTCCAGACTGCTCAATCAAAAGAAACGTTTAACACTGTGAGATGAATGCACACATCACACGAAGTTTCTCGGAATGCTTCTTTGTAGTTTTTCTGTGAAGATGTTTCCTTTTCCACCATAGGCCTAAAAGCACTCCAAATTTCCACCTGCATATCCTACAAAAAGACTGTTTAGAAACTGCTCAATCAAAAGAAAGTGTCAACTCTGTGAGATGAATGCACACTTCACAAGAAATGTCTCAGAATGCTTCTGTGTAGTTTTTATGTGAATATATTACCTTTTCCGCAAAAGGCCTCAAAGGCTTCAAATATCCACTTGCAGATACCATCAAAAGAGTGTTTCAAAACTGCTCCATCATAAGAAAGGTTCAAATCTGGGAAATGAATGCACACATCACAAAGAAGTTTCTCCGCATGCTTCTGTGTAATTTTTATGTGAAGATATTTCCTTTTCCAAAATAGGTCACAAAAGTCTCCAAATATCCATTGCAGATTCTACAAAAGGAGAGATTTAAAACTGCCGAATCAAAAGATAATTTCAACTCTGTGAGTTGAATGCACACATCAAAAACAAGTTTCTCAGAATGTTTTGCCTGTTTTTTATGTGAAGATATATCCTTTTCCACCATAGACCACAAAGCTCTCCTAACATCCACTTGCAGATTCTCCAAAAAGAGTGTTTCCAAATGGCTCAATCAAAATAAAGGTTCAACTGTGTGAGATGAAAGCACAAATCACAAAGAATTTTCTCATAATGCCTCTATGTAGTTTTTCTGTGAAGATATTTCTTTTTCCACAATAGGCCTTAAAGTTCTCCAGATATCCACTTGCAGATTTTAAAAAAGACTGTTTCAAAACTGCTCAATTAAATGAAATTTTCAACTCTGTCAAATGAATGAACACATCACAAAAAGGTTTCTCAGAATACTTCTGTGTAGTTTTCATATGAAGATATTTCCTTTTCCACCATATGCCACAAAGGGCTCCAAATATCCACTTGCAGATTCTACAAAAAGAGAGTTTCAAAACTGCTTTATCAAAAATAGGTTCAACTCTGTGAGTTGAATGCACACATCACAAAAATTTTATCAGAATGATCCTGTGTATTTTTTCTGTTATTTCCTTTTTCAAAATAGGCCAGAAAGGTCTCTAGATATCCACTTGCAGATTCTGCAAATAGAGATATTCAAAACTGCTCAATGAAAAATAGTTTCAACGCTGTGAGTTGAATGCACACATCAGAAAGAAGTTTCTCATAATGCTTCTGTGTACTTTTAAGGTGAAGATATTACGTTTTCCACCATAGGCCTCAAAGTGCTCCAAATATCCACTTTCAGATTCTACAAAATCAGTGTTTACAAACTGCCAAATCAAAAGAAAGGTTCAACTCTGTGAGATGAGTGCACACATCACAAAGAAGTTTCTCAGAATGCTTCTGTGTAGTTTCTATGTGAAGATGTTTCCTTTAACACCACAGACGGCAAAGGGCTCTAAATATCTGCTTGCAGATTCTACAAAAAGAGATTTTCAATACTGCTCTATTAAAAGATAGGTTCAACTCTGTGAGATGAATGCACACGTCACAAAGAAGTTTCTCAGAATATTTCCGTGTAGTTTTTTTGTGAAGATATTTCCTTTTCCACCATAGGCTTCAAAGTGCTCCAAATATCCAATTGTAGATTCTACAAAAAGAATGTTTCCAAACTGCTCAATCAACAGAAAAGTTCAACTCTGTGAGATGAATGCACACATTGAAAAGAAGTTTCTCAGAATGCTTCTGTGCAGTTTTTATATGAAGATATTTTCTTTTCCACCATGGGCCGCAAAAGTCTCCAAATATGCATTTGCAGATTCTACAAAAAGAGTTTCAGAACTGCTCCTTTAAAAGATAGGTTGTACTCTGTGAGTTGAATGCACACATCACTAGGAGTTTCTCAGAATGCTTCTGTGTAGTTTTTATGTGAGGATATTTCCTTTTCCACAATAGGCCTCAAAGGGCTCCAAATATCGACTTGCAGATTCTACAAAAAGAGTGTTTCCTAACTGTTCAATCAAAAGAAAAGTTCACATCTGTGAGATTGATGCACACATCACAAAGTAGTTTCTCAGAAGGCTTCTGTGTAGGTTTTCTGTGAACTTATTTCCTTTTCCAAAATAGGCCAGAAAGGGCTCCAAATATGCATATGCAGATTCTACAAACAGAGTGTTTCAAAACTGCACATTCAAAAGAGATGTTCAACCTTGTGAAATGAATGCACACATTACAAAGAAGTTTCTCAGAAGGCTTTTGTATAGTTTTTAAGTGAAGATATTTCCTTTTCCAAAATAGACCACAAAGGGCTCCAAATATCCACTTGCAGATTCTTCAAAAAGAGAGATTCAAAACTACTTAATCAAAAGAAAGGTTCAATTCTGTGAGATGAATGCACACATTGCAAAGAATTTTCTGAAAATGTTTCTGTGTAGTTTTTTTGTGAAAATATTTCCTTTTCCACCATAGGCTGTAAAGGGCTCCAAGTATCAACTTGCAGATTCTACAAAAGTGACTTTCCAACTGCTCTATCAAAAGTGAGTTTCAAAACTGTGCGTTGAATGCACACTTCACAAAGAAGTTTCTCAGAATGCTTCTTTGTAGTTTTTATGTGAAAGTATTTCCTTTTCCACTATAGGCCTCAAAGCATTCCAGATACCCACTTGCAGATACTACAAAAAATTGTGTTTCATAAATGATGAATCAAAGAAAGTTTCAACTCTGTGAGTTGAATGCACACATCACAAAGAAGTTTCTCACAATGCTTCTGTGTAACTTTTAGTGAAGATATTTCCTTTTCCACAATAGTCCGCAAAGGCTCCAAATACACACTTGCAGATTTTACAAAAAGAGAGTTTCCAAACTACTTTATCAAATGATAGGTTCAACTCTGTGAGTTTAACCACACCTCACAATGAAGTTTGTCAGAAAGCTTCTGGGTAGTTTTCATGTGAAGATATTTCCTTTTCCACTACAGTCCTCAAAGCACTACAAATATCTCCTTGCAGATTCTAAAAAAATGTGTTTCAAAATTGCTCACTAAAAAGAAATCCTCAACTCTGAGATGAATGCACACATCACAAAGAAGTTTCTCACAATGCTTCTGTGTAGTATTTTTGTGAAGATATTTCCTTTTCCTCAATAGGCTTCAAAGCACTCAAAATATCCCTTGCAGATTTTACAAAAAGAGTGTTTCAAACCTGCTCAACCAAAAGAAATGTTCAACTCTGTGAGATGAATGCACACATCATAAAGTAATTTCTCAGAATGTTTCTGTGTAGTTTTTATGTGAAGATACTTCCTTTTCCACAACAGGCCTCAAAGCACTCCAAATATCCACATGCAGATCCTACAAAATGAATGTTTCAAGACTGCTCAATCAAAAGAAAGTTTCAACTCTGTGAGATGAATGCACACATAACCATGATGTTTCTCAGAATGCTTCTGTGTAGTTTTTATGTGAACATATTTCCTTTCCCACGGTAGGCTGCAAAGGGCTCCAAATAACAACTTGCAGATTCTACAAAAAGAGAGTTTTGAAATTGCTCATTCAAAAGATATTTTCAAATTTGTGAGTTGTATGCACACATCATAAATAAGTTTCTCAGAATGCTACTGTGTAGTTTTTATAAGAAGAAATTTCCCTTCCAACAGTAGGCCTCAACCTGCTACAAATATCCTCTTGGAAATTATACAAAAAGAGTGTTTCAAAACTGCTCAATCAACTGGAAAGTTCAACTATATGAGGTGAATGCACACTTCACAGAGAAGTTTCAAAGAATGCTGCTGTGTAGTATTTATGTGAAGATATTTCCTGTTCCACCATAAACCTCAAAGCTCTCCACGTATCCTCTTGCAGAATCTGCAAAAAGAGTGTTTAAAAAATGCTCAATCAAATGAAAGGCTGAACTATGTGAGATGAATGCACACATCACAAAAATATTTCTCAGAATGTTACTGTGTAGGTTTTATGTGAACTTATTTCCTTTTCCGAAATGTGGTGGAAAGGGCTCCAAATATCCACTTGCAGATTCTACGAAAAGAGATTCAAAACTGCTCAACCAAAGCATAGGTTCAACAATGTGAGTAGAATGCACACATCACAAAGAAGTTTCTCAGAATGCCTCTGTGTAGTTTTTATGTGAAGATAATTCCTTTTCCACCATAGGCCTCACAGTGCTCCAAATATCCAATTGCAGATTCTGCAAAAAGAGATTTTTGAAACTGCTCAATCAAAAGAAATTTTCACCTCTGTGAGATGAATGCACACATCATTAAGATGTTTCTCAGAATTCTTCTGTGTAGTTTTTATGTGAAGATATTTCCTTTTCCACAATAGGCCTGAAAGCACTCCAAACATCCCCTTGCAGATTCTACGAAAAGACTGTTTCAAAACTGTTCAATCAAATGAAAAGCTCAAATCTGTGAGATGAATGCACACATCACAAAGAAGTTTGACATAATGCTTCTGTGTAGCTTTTATGTGAAGATATTTCCTTTCTGACCATAGGCCGCAAGGGGTCCAAATATCCACTTGTGGATTCAACAAAAAGAGAGTTTCAAAACTGCTCTATCATAAGATATTTTCAACTCTGTTGGTTGAATGCACACATCACAGAGTAGTTTCTCCTAAAACTTATGTGTATTTTTTATGTCAAGATATTTTCTTTTCCACCATAGGCCTCAAAATGCTGTAAATATCCTCAAGTTTCTATTCCATTCCATTCCAGTCCACTCCATTCCATTCCAGTCCACTCCATTTTATTCCATTCCACTGCACTACACTCCACTCCATTCCACTCAATTCCATTGCACTTCACTCCACTCCATTCCATTCCACTCCTTTCCACTCCATTCCTATCCAACCATTCCACTCCACTCCATTCTATTCAATTTCACTCCTCTCCACTCCGTTCCAATCCACTCCATTCCACTCCACTCCACTCAATTCGATTCCATTCCACTCCTCTACACTCCACTCTTGTCAATTCCACTCCATTCCATTCCACTGAATTCCACTCCATTCCACTCCAATCCAAGGCATAACATTCCACTCCATTCCATTCCACTCCATTTCACTCCACTCCACTCCATTCCAGTGCACTCTATTGCATTTCATTCCACTCCACTCCACTCCAGTCCATTACACTACAATCCATTCTTTTCAATTCCACTCCATTTCACATCACTCCACTCCATTCCACTCCACTCCACTGCATTCCTCTTCACTGCTCTCCATTCCTTTCCGTTCCATTCCAATCCACTGAATTCCAATGCATTCCACTCCATTCCACCACACTCCACTAAATTCCATGCCATTCCACTCCATTCCATTCCATTCCATTCCAGTCCAATCCATTCAAGTTCAATCCACTCCATTCCACTCCACTTCACTCCACTTCACTCCACTCAACTCAACTCCATTCCATTCCATTCCAATGCATTCCATTCCATTCCATTCCACTCCACTCCTCTCCAAACCATTCCATTGAACTCGATTCCACTGCAGTCCATTCCATAACTCTCCATTCCATTCCATTCCACTCCTTTCCACTCCACTTTACTCCAATCCACTCCATTCCATTCCATTCCATTCCATTCCGCTTCATTCTAATCCATACAATTCAATTCCACTCCAATCCATTCCATTCCACTCTACTCCACTCCACTCCATTCCACTCCACTCCATTCCGCCCCACTCCATTCCACTCCACTCCATTCCATTCCATTCAATTCCATTCCATTCCACTACACTCCATTCCACTGCACTCCATTCCATTCAAATCCATACCATTCCACTTCACTCCATTCCATTCTACTCCACTCCACTCCATTCCTCTCCATTCCAGTACATTCCACTGAATTAAGCTCCAATCCATTCCATTCCATTCCACTACACTCCATTCCACTCATCTCCACTCCACTCCACTACAATATACTCCATTCCATGCCATTCCATTCTACTGCACTCCATTTCACTGCATTCCACTCCATTCCATTCCACTCCATTCCTCTGCACTCAAATCGACATCAAACCATCCCATTCCATTCCACTCTTCTCCATTCCATTCAGTTGCAGTCCACTCCACTCCACTTCATTCCACTCCACTCCATCCCACTCCACTCCACTCCATTCCATTCTATTCCATTCCACTCCTTTCCATTTCACTCTACTACATTGTATTCCACTCCAATCAATTCTATTCCATTCCATTGCATTCCATATATCTCCATTCCTCTTCACTGCACTCCATTCAACTCCTCTCCACTTCATTCCTTTCCATTCCATTCCAATCCAGTTCATTGCAATCCACTCCATTCCACTCCACTTCACTCCATTCCATTACATTCTACTCCAGTCCATTGCATTCCACTCCATTCCACTCCACTCCACTGCACTCCGTTCCATTATATTTCATTCCATTCCACTACAATCCATTGCACTCTACTCCATTCAAGTCCACTGCACTCCATTCCACTCCACTCCACTCAACTGCATTCCATTCCATTCCTCTCCACTGCATTCCGTTCCACTCCACTCCATTCCGTTCCATTTCCTTCCACTGAACTCCACTCCACTACAGTCCACTCCATTCCACAACATTCCGCTCCATTGCTCTCCACTCCATTCCACTCCACTGCATATCACTCCATTCCATTCCACTCCATTCCATTACATTCCACACCATTCCACTCCCCTCCACTCGACTCCACTGCATTCCATTCCACTCCACTCTACTCTACTCCACTCCATTCCGTTCCACTCTACTCCATTACATTACATTCCATTCCACTGAATTCCACTCCACTCCATTGCACTCCATTCCTCTCCATTCCAGGCCACTAAGCTACACTCCATTACATTCGATTCCACTGCACTCCACTTCACTCTATTCCATTAAAAACTATTCCCTTCCACTCCATTCCATTCATGTCCACTCCAATGCACCCCATGCCATTCACATCCACTCCATTCCATTCCACTCCATTCCATTCCTTTCCACTCACTTCCACTCCACTCCATTCCATTCAATTTCACTCCACTCCACTCCATTCAACTCCACTTCATTCCATTCCACTCCATTACAATCCTTTCCATTCCATTCCAGTCCATTCCACTCCATTCCACCCCATTCCATTCCATTCCACTCCATTCCCGTCCATTCCACTCCATTCTACTCCACTGTACTCCATTACACTCCATTCCCCACCATTCCACTGCATTTGATTCCACTAAGTTCAAGACCACTCCATTTCAGTCCATTACACTCCACTCCACTCTACTCACTTCCCTTACACTCCATTCACCCTACTCCTTTAAACTCCACTCCACTCCATTCCATTCCACTACATTCCATTCTTCTCTATTCCACTCCACTCTACTCTTTCCATTCTGTTGCATTCCATTCCATTCCATTTCATTCCAATACACACCATTCCACTCTAATCCACTCCATTCCATTTATCTCCATGGCACTCCACTCCACTCCATTCCACTCCCCTAAATTGCAATCCACTCCATTCCATTCCCTCCATTCCATTCCACTCCACCGCACTTCATTCCACTCCACTGCACTCCTTTCCACTCCACTCCACACCATTCCATTCCATTCCATTCAATTCCACTCTACTCCACTCAACTCCACTCCACCCATTCCATTCCATTGCATTCCATTCCATTCCATTGAATTCCATTCCACTCCACCCCACTTCATTCCACTCCACTGCACTCCTTTCCACTCCACTCCACACCATTCCATTCCATTCCATTCAATTCCACTCTAGTCCACTCAAATCCACTCCACCCATTCCATTCCATTGCATTCCATTCCATTCCATTGAATTCCATTCCACTCCACCCCACTTCATTCCACTCCACTGCACTCCTTTCCACTCCACTCCACACCATTCCATTCCATTCCATTCCATTCCATTCAATTCCACTCTACTCCACTCAACTCCACTCCACCCATTCCATTCCATTGCATTCCATTCCACTCAACGCTATTTCACTCCACTCCACTCCAGTCAATTCCATTACATTCCATTCCAATCCATTCCATTCCACTCCACTCCGTTCCAGTACACCCCACTTAATACCACTCCACTACACCCCACTCCACTCGTGTCCACTCCACTCCAATAAATTCCATTCCATTCCACTTGAATACACTCCACTCCTCTCCATTCCATTCCACTCCAATCCACTCTACTAAATTCCGTTCCACTTGAACCCATTCCTTTCCACTCCAACCCATTCCATTCCACTCCATTCCATTCCTCTCCATTCCAGTGCAATCCACTGCATTCCTGTCCACTCCATTCCTTTCAACTCCACACCACTCCACTAAAACCCATTCCACTACATTCCAATAGATTCCACTGTATTCTGCTCCACTCCACTCCATTCTAATCCACTCCATTCCATTCCATTCCACTCCATTCCATTCCATTGCATTCCCCTCTATTCCATTCTACTCCAGTCCATTGCACTCCACTCCATTCTATTTCATTCCATTCAACTCCATTCCCCTACACTCCACTCCATTCCACTATAATCCACTCCATAGGTTTTCATTCCATTCCACTCGAATCCGTTCCACATCACTCCACCCCATTCCACTCCATTCCAATCCACTCCATTCCATTCCGCTCCTCTCCATTCCAGTCCACTCCAATCCATTCCACTCCATTCCACTCCATTCCACTCAAATCCCTTCCATTTCATCCCATTCCACTACACTCCAGTCCATAACAATCCACTCCATTCAATTCAATTCCATTCAATTCCACTGCACTCTGGTGAACTCCACTCCATTCCACTCCATTCCAATGCATTCCATTCCACTCCATTCCACTCGACTCAATTCCATTCCATTCCACTTCAATCGACTCCACTCCATTCCACTCCACTCCAGTCCATTCCACTCTGATCCACTCCACTCCAATCCACTCCACTCCACACCTCTGCATTCCACTGCATTCCACGCCATTCCATTGCTCACCATTCTACTCCACTCCATTCCATTAAATTCCACTTCTCTCCACAGTACTCCACTCCATTCTATTCCTATTCATTCCATTCCATTCGACTCCGTTCCATTCCATTCCACTCCAATACACTCCAGTGCATTCCACTCCTTTCCACTCCATTCCTCTCCACTCCACTCCATTCCACTCCACTCCACTCTATCCCATTCAATTCCAGTCCATTCCATTCCACTCCACTACACTCCATTCCATCCCATTCCACTCTATTACAGTCAATTCCTCTCAATTCCTCTCTATTCCTCTCGTCTCCATTCAACTCCATTCCATTCCATTCCATTCCACTACTTTCCATTCACACCATTCGTCCCCAATCCCCTCCATTCCACCACACTCCAATCCATTCCATTCCATTCCACTCCTTTCCCCTCCACTCCTTTCCACTCTACTCCAATGCACTGCACTCCATTCCACTTCATTACAATCCGTTTCATTCCATTCCTTTCCATTCCATTCCATTCCATTCCACTGCATTAGATTCCATCCCACTCCATTCCAGTCCACTACACTCCATTCCACTCAACTCCACTACACTCCACTCCATTCCATGGCATTCCATTCCACTCCACTCCATTCCATTCCTTTCCACTGCATTCCATTCCATTCCATTCCACCCCACTACACTCAAACCCACTCCATTCCATTCTATTCCATTACATTCCACTCTATTCCATTACATTGCATTCCATTCCACTCCAGTCCAGTCCCTTCCACTCCAGTCCACTCCATGACACTCCGCTCCACTCCATTCAATTTCATTCCATTCCACTCCATTCCATTCCATTCCACCTTAATCCATTCCACTCCACTCCACTTCCATCCACTCCATTCCATTCCATTCCATCCAACTCCATTCCTCTCCACTCCACTCCATTCAACTCCACTCCCATCCATTCCATTCCATTCCATTCCACTTCACTCCATTCCTCTATACTCCAATCCACTCCACTCCATTCCTCTATACTCCAATCCACTCCACTCCACTCCATTCCATTCCATTCCATTCCATTCCACTCCACTTCAATCCATTCCACTCCACTCCATTTCATTCCATTCCAATCCACACCACTGAATTCCAATCCATTCTATTCCACCACTCCCCATTCCATTCCAGTCCATTCCCTCCCACTACACTCCATTCTACTCCACTCCACTTCACTCTACTCTACTCCATTCCATGACATTGCATTCCATTCCACTACATTCCTTTCTACTCTACGCATTCAATTCCATTCCGCTCCACTCCACTACACTCCACTCCAGTAAATTCCACTCCACTCCACTCCTCTCCACTACTGTCAATTGCACTCCATTCCATTCCATTCTATTACACTCCACTCCATTCCATTCCATTCCACTCCACTCGACTCCACTCAATTCCGTTCCACTCCATTGCACTCCACTCCACTGAATTCCATTCCACTCCACTCGACTCCACACCATTCCATTCCACTCCATTGCACTCCATTCCACTGAATTCCATTCCATTCCATTCCACCGATTTCCATTGATTCCAATCCATTCCATTCCACTACACTTCGTTCTACTCCACTCCACTCCACTCTATTCCATTCCACGTCATTGAATTCCATTTCACATCTTTCCATTCTATTCCACGGCATTCCATTCCATTCCATTCCACTCCCCTCCACCCCAGTCCAATCCACTCTACTCCCGTCAATTACACTCCATTCCATTCAATTCCATTCCACTCCACTCCATTCCATACCATTCCACTCCAGTCGACTCCACTCAATTCCATTCCACTCCACTCCACTTGAATCAACTCCATTCCATTCCACTCCATTGCTGTCCACTCCACTCCATTCTACTTCATTCCATTCTATTCCACTCCATTCCATTCCATTTCATTAAATTACTTTCCCTTCCACTCCATTCCACTCCTTTTCCTTCAATTCCATTCCTTTCCTCTCCGTTCCACTCAACTCCACTCCACTCCCCTCCTCTACACTCCATTCCATCCCACTCCATTACATTCCACTCCATTCCACTCCAATCCTCTCCATTCCACTTCAGTCCATTCCATTCAATTTCACTCCACTCCAGTCTATTCCACTACACCCCACTCCAGTCCATTCCACTCCACTCCTTTCCACTCCATTCCTCTCCACTGCATTCCATTCCATTCCATTGCACTCCATTTCTTTCCATTCTACTGTCCTAGATTCCACTTCGCTGCATTCCACTCCACTCCATTCCATTCCTTTCCATTCAACTCCATTCCACTCTATTCCACTCCATTCCTTTCCACTCGAATCCACTCCATTGCATTGCATTCCACTCCACTCCATTCCTCTCCACTCCACTCCATCCCACTCCACTCTACTCCATTACATTACATTACATTCAGTTAAACTCCATTCCATTCCACTTCACTCCATTCTAGTCCACTGCACTCCCATCCATTCCATTGCATACCATTCCATTCCTTTCCATTTCGTGCCACTAAACTCCACTTCATCCCGCTCCACTCCGTTCTATTCCATTCCATTCCATTCCATTCCACTCCATTCCATTCCATTCCAGTCGACTCCACTCCATTCCAATCCATTCTACTCCACCCCATTCCATTCCATTCCAATCCAATCCACTCCATGCCATTCCACTTCATTCCACTCCCCTCCATTCCATTCTATTCCTTTTCATTCCACTCCACTTCACTCCACTCCTTTCCATGCCATTGCATTCCACTCCAGTCCATTCCGTTCCATTCTTCTGCATTCAATTCCATTCCACTCCACGCTACTCTACTCCTCTCGAATCCATTCCTCTCCTCTCCACTGCACTCCATTCCATTCCATACCTGTCCATTCCATTCCATTCCTCTCCATTCCATTCCATTCCACTCTACTCCATTCCACTCCACTCCATTCCTCTCCACTCCTTTCCATTCTATTCCTTTGCATTCCACTCCACTCCACTCCAACACGTTCCATTGCTCTCCACTGAACTCCAATCCACTCCATTCCACTCCACTCCAGTCCATTCCATTCCTTTCTCCTCCTCTATACTCCATTCCACTCCACTCCACTCCATTCCATTTCACTCCATTCCATTCCCTTCCACTCCATTCCATTCCATTCCACTCTACACCATTCCACTCTTCTCCATTCCACTCCACTCCTTTCCATTTCTTTACATTCAACTCCATTCCACTCCACTCCATTCCACTCCAATCTACTACATTCTTTCCTTTCCAATCCACAACACTGCATTCCACTCCACTACACTCCGCTCCATTCCATACCATTCCACTCAATTCCATTTCACTCCAATCCATTCTAGTCCACACCACTCCATTCCACTCCACTCAATTCCATTCTATTCCACTCCACTCCACTCAACAACTTTCCATTTCATTCCATACCATTCCATTCCAATTCTTACCTCTCTATTCCACTCCATTCCACTCCACTGCACTCCATTCCATTCAGTTACATTCCTATCCACTCCACTTCACTCCACTCCTCTTGACTCCATTCCAATCCGCTCCACTCCATTCCATGCCTTTCCACTCCATTTCACTTCACTCCTCTCCATTCCGTTCAATTCCATTCCTATCCTTTCCAGTCCATTCCACTGCATTCCACTCCACTCAACTCCATACCACTCCATTCGCCTCCATTCCACTCCATTAAATGCAAGTCCATTCCATTCCGTTCCATTTCACTCCACCCCACTCCACGCCTTTCCACTCGACTCCTTTCCACTCCATTCCACTCTTCTCCTCTCCATTCCACTACACTCTATTCCACTCCACTCCACTCCATTCCAATCCATTGCAGTCCACTCCACTCCACAGCATTCAAGTTCATTCCATTCCGTTTCATTCCATTCTTCTCCACTGCATTGCATTCCATTCCATTGCATTCCACTCCACTCCACTGCACTCCACTCCATTCCACTCCTTACCATTCCACTCCATTCCACTCCAATCCATTCAATTCCACTCCACTACAATCCACTACATTGCACTCCTTACCATTCCACTCCATTCCACTCCAATCCATTCAATTCCACTCCACACCACTCCATACCGCCCATTCCATTGCACTCCATTCCACTCCACTCCATTCCATTCCAGTCAATTCCATAGCATTCCATTCCACTCCATTCCACTCCACTCAACTCCACTGCATTCCACTGGACTCCATTCCAGTACAGTTCATTGCATTCCACTCCATTTCATACCATTCTATTTGACTCCATTCCACCTCACTCCACTACATTCCTTTCCTCTCCACTCCATTACATTCCACTCCACTCCACTCCACTCCGTTCCATTCCACTCTACTCCATTTCTTTCCATTCAGTTCCACTCCATTCCACTCCATTCCACTCCATTCCCTTCTATTCCACTCCATTCCATTCCATTCTACTCCACTCCATTCCATTCTACTCCACTCCATTCCATTCTACTCCACTCCATTCCATTCCACATAATGCTGTTCCAATCCACTGTACTCCACTAAACCCCTCTCCATTCCATTGCACTCCATTCCATTCCACTCTAAACCACTCCACTCCAATCCATTCCGCTGCTCTACATTCCATTCCACTTTGCTCCATTCCATTCCACTCCACTGCATTCGTATTCATTCTGTTCATTCCACTCCACTCCACTCCATTCCATTCCATGGCTTCCGCTTCACTGCACTCCTTTCCATTCCATTCCACTGCATTTTATTCCATTCCCCTCCATTCCAGTCCATTCCACTCCACTCCACTCATTTCCAGTCTACTCAACTCCATTGCACTCTATTCCATTTCCCTCCACTTCACGCACCTCCACTTCACTCAACTCCATTTGATTCCATTCTAACCCACTCCACTCCATTACATTTCAGTCCACTCCATTCCATTCCATTCCATTGCACTCCATTCCACTCCACTCCATTAAACTCCATTCCATTCCATTCCACTGCACTCCACTCCACTCCACTCCATTAAACTGCATTCCATTGCAGTCCACTGCACTCCATTATTTTCGATGCCATTCCACTCCACTCCATTCCATTCCATTCAACTCCACTCCACTCCAGTCAAGACCATTCCACTCTTTTCCACTCCGCTCCACTCCATTCCATTCCATTCCATTCCTCTCCAGTCCACTCCATTCTATTCCACACCATTCCTCTCCACTCGACTCATCTCTAATCCATTGCATTGCATTCCACTCCATTCCACTATATTCCACTCCACTGAATTCCACTCCACTCGACTCCATTCCAGGCCACTAAATTCCATTCCATTCCACTCCACTTTACTTCATTCCACTCCACTCCTTTGCACTCCATTTCACTCCATTCCAGTCCAATCCACTCCACTCCACTCCATTCCATTCCATTCCACTGCAGTCCCCTCCACTCCATTCCATTGCACTGCATTCCGCTCCAATCTATTCCATTCCACGCAATTCCCTTCCATTCATTCCATTCCATTCCATTCCATTCCACTCCACTCCACTGCATTCCATTCCACTCCATTCCATTCCACTCCACTCTATGCCACGCCAACACTCTCCGTTCCATTCCACTCCATTCTATTCCACTCCAAACGACTCCACCCACTCCATTCCACTCCAGTCCATTCCACTCCTCTCTGATCCATTCCGTTCCACTCAATTCCACTCCACTCCACTGCATTCCAATCCATTCCACTCCATTCCACTCCAGTCAACTCCCTTCCATTCCATTCCATTCCACTCTTTTCCACTCCACTCCACTCCATTCCACTCCACTCTACTCCATTCCTTGTCATTCCAATCCACTCTACTCCATTCCTTGTCATTCCAATCCATTCCACTTCATTTAATTCCATTCCACTCCCTTCCATTCCATTCCACCCAATTCCAATCCATTCCACTCCACTACACTCCATTCCAGTCCATTTGACTCCATTCCACTCCACTCCTCTCCACTCTACTTCACTCAACTCCATTCCATTCTATTCCATTTGACTACACTCCATTCCATTCCAGTCCACTCCATTCCATTCCATTCCACTATACTACACTACAGTCCTCTCCATTCCTCTTCATTCCATTGCAATCCACTGAATTCCACTCCATTACACTCCGTGCAACTGCATTCCTATCCCCTCAATTCCTCTCCAATCCATTCTATTCCATTCCACTCTACTGCACTCCACTCCAGGCCATTCCGTTCCATTTCACTCCACTCCCTTCCATTGCATTACATTCTGCTCCTCTACACTCCACTCCAGTCCTTTCCAGGCCATTCCACTCCACTCCACTCCACTCCACTTCACTCCACTCCAATACACTGCATTCCATTCCACTCCACTCCATTTCATTCCAGTCCACTCCATTCCATTCCATTCCAGTCCTTTCCATTCCATTCCATTACCTTCCACTCCGCACCACTCCGTTCCATTCTACTCCATTGTATTCCACTCCACTCCATTCCATTCCTCTCCATTGGAAACCTCTCCAATCCATTCCATTTCATTCCAATCCATTCCACTCCGTTCCAACCCATTTCTTTCAATTCCATTCCATTACACTCCGTTCCACTCCACTTCTCTCCACTCATTTCCACTAGATTACATTCTTCTCCATTCCACTCCACTCCACTCCATTCCACTCCATAACATTTCATTGCATTCCATTCCAGTCCAATGCACTCCATTCCACTCCATTCCACTGCATACCAATCCACACCATTCCATTCCATTCCATTCCACTCTACTCCACTCCACTCTACTCCATTCCACTGCACTCCATTCCACTCCAATCCCTTCCATTCCTTTCCATTTCATTCCACTCCACTGCATTCCACTCAACTCCACTCCATTCCATTCCACGCCATTCCACTCAAGTCCATTCCATTCCTCTCCACTCCACTCAATTCCATTCCATTCGACTCCATTCCACTCCACTCTACTCCATTCTATTCCACTCCATTTAATTCCATTCCACTCCATTCCACCCCATGCCTCTGCATTCCATTCCACTCCATTCCATTCCTCTCCATTCAACTCCACTCCATTCCTTTCCACTCCAATCCATTCCATTCCATTCCATTCCATATCCTTGCACTCCACTCCACTCCACTACATTCCATTCCATTCCACTCCAATGCACTCCACTCTTGTCCATTCCACTCCACTCCATTCCACTCCACTATATTACATTCCAATCCCTTCCACTCTACTCCATCCAGTCCAATCCACTCGATTCCACTTCACTCCTCTGCATTCCATTGCATTCCATTGTTCTCCATTGCAATCCGTTCCACCCTACTCCATTGCACTCCACTCCAATCCATTCCCCTACACTCCATTCCATTCCATTCAGCTCCATTCCACTACACTGCAGTACATTCCACTCCAATCTACTCCATTTCATTCCATTGCATTCCACTCCACTCCATTCCATTCCAATCCACACAACTCCTCTTCAATCCACTCTACTCCTCTCCAATCCACTCTATGCCATTCCACTCCACTCCACTCAATTCCATTCAAATCCATTCCACTCCATTTCACTCCAATCAATTACATTCCATTGCACTCCACTTCACTCCAATCCATTCATTTGCACTGCATTCCACTTAACTCCATTTCATTCCACTCCATTTCATTTCTTTCCATTCCACTCCATTCGATTTCATTCCACTCCACTCCACACCGTAACATTTCACTCTGCTCAATTCCACTCCTCTACAATCCTCTCCACTCCATTCCATTCCATTCCACTCAACTCCATTCCATTCCATTCCGTTTCATTCCTCTCCACAACCCTCCACTATACTCCACCACATACCATTGCTCTCCACTGCACTCCACTCCACTCCATTCCACTCCACTGCATTCCAACCCACTCCATTCCACTACACTCCACTCCATTCCACTCCACTCCACTCCACTCCATTTCATTCCATTCCATTCCATTTCACTCCATTCCATTCCATTCCACCATACTCCATGCCACTCATCTCCATTCCACTCCACTCCATTCCATTTCATTCCATTACACTGCATTCCACTCCACTTCACTCTATTTTACTCAACTCCGCTGTATTCCATTCTATTCCATTCTATTGCATTCCACTCCATTCCACTTCTTTCCACTCCATTCCACTCCAATCCACTCCATTAGATACCACTCCACTCCACTACATTCCATTCCATTCCACTCCATTCCATTCCGTTACACTCCGTTCCATTCCACACCACTGCATTCCAGTCCATTCAACTCCACTCCATTCCATTCCGTTCCACTCCACCAAATTCCATTGCACTAAATTCCAGTCCATTCCACTCCATTCTTGTGTACTCCACTGCATTCTACTCCATTCCACTCCACTTCACTCCATTCCGTTACACTCCATTCCACTCCATTCCATTCCATTCCATTAAGCTCCACAGCACTCCACTCCATTCCATTCCACTCCATTCCAATCTACTCCATTCCATTCCACTCCACTCCAGTCCACTCGACTCCTCTCCATTTCATTCCACTCCTTTCCATTCCTCTCCATTCAACCCCGTTATACTCCGTTTAACTCCACTCCATTCTATTCCATTCCATTTCATTCCAGTCTACTCCACTCCACTCAACTCCACTCCATTCTTTTCCAACTCACTCCACTCCACGCCACTCTATTCCTCGCCACGCCATTCCATTACATTCCATTTCATTGCACTCCACTCCACTCCACCACATTCTGTTGTCCTCCAGTGCACTCCACTGCACTGAATTCCACTCCACTGCATTGCAACCTACTCCATTCCATTCCATTCCACTCCACTCCACTCCATTCCATTCCACTCCACTTCATTCCATTCCATTCCACTCCACTCCATTCCATTTCTTTTCATTCCATTCTGATCCACTCCATTCCATTCCATTCCACTATACTCCATTGCTCTAATCTCCGTTACATTCCACTCCTTTCCATTTCATTCCATTACACTCCATTCCACTTCACTCCACTCCATTCCACTCCACTACATTCAATTCCATTTCATACCACTCCACTCCACTTTATTCCTCTCCATTCCACTCCACTCCACTCCTTTGCACTCCACTCCTCTCCACTACATTCAATTCCATTCCCATCCATTCCATTCTATTCCACTCCATTCCAGTCCATTCCACTACATACAAGTCCATTCCTCTCCACTCCATCAAATTCCATTAAATTCGATTAAATTCTATTCCACAACATTCCCGTCCATTTCACTCCATTCTACTATACTCCATTCCATTCCACTCCATTCGAATCCATTTCACCACATTCCGTTCCACTCTATTCCACTCCATTCCATTCCATTCCATTCCATTTCATTCCATTCCATTAAGCTCCACAACACTCCACTCCATTTCATTCCACTCCATTACACTCTACTCCATTCCATTCCACTCCACTCCATTCCATTCCACTCCACTCCATTCCATTCCATTCCATTCCTCTCCACACCACTCCACTACACTCCACCACATTCCATTGCTCTCCACTGCACTCCACTCCACTCCATTCCACTCCACTGAATTCCAACCCACTCCTTTCCACTCCTTTCCACTCCACTCCACTCCATTCGACTCCACTCCACTCCCTTTCATTTCATTCCATTCCATTCCATTTCACTCCATTCCATTCCATTCCACTATACTCCAATCCACTCCTCTCCATTTCACTCCACTCCATTCCATTTCATTCCATTTCACTGCATTCCACTCCACTTCACTGTATTTTACTCAACTCCTCTCTATTCCATTCTATTCCATTCCACTCCATTCCACTTCTTTCCACTCCATTCCACTCCAATCCACCCCATCAGACACCACTCCGCTCCACTGCATTCCATTCCATTCCACTCCATTCCATTCCATTATGCTCCGTTCCATTCCATACCACTCCATTCCAGTCGATTCAACTCCACTCCATTCCATTCCTTTCCATTCCATCAAATTCCATTGCACTACATTCTAGTCCATTCCACTCCATTCTTCTGTACTGCACTCCATTCTACTCCATTCCACTCCATTCCACTCCATTCCACTCCATTCCATTAAGCACCACAGCACTCCACTCCATTCCATTCTACTCCATTCCAATCCACTCCATTCCATTCCACTCCACTCCAGTCCACTCAACTCCCCTCCATTTCATTCCACTCCTTTCCATTCCTCTCCATTCCACCCCACTATACTCCGTTTCACTCCACTCCATTCCATTTCATTCCAGTCTACTCCACGCCAATCAACTCCACTCCATTCCTTTCCAACCCATTCCACTCCACTCCATTCTTCAGCACGCCATTCCATTACATTCCATTTCATTGCACTCCACTCCACTCCACCACATTCCATTGTTCTCCACTGCAATCTACTGCAATAAATTCCACTCCAGTGCATTCCAACCCACACCAATCCATTCCATTCCATTCCACTCCACTTCATTCCCTTCCACTCCTCTTCATTCCATTCCATTCCACTCCATTCCATTCCATTTCATTTCTTTCCATTCCAATCCACTCCATTCCATTCCATTTCATTTCTTTCCATTCCAATCCACTCCATTCAATTCCATTCCACTATACTCCATTGCTCTAATCTCCATTACACTCCACTCCTTTCCATTTCATTCCATTACATTCCATTCCCCTTCATTCCACTCCACTCCATTCCACTCCACTCCGCTACATTCAATTCCATTTCATACCACTACACTCCACTTTTTTCCACTTCATTCCACTCCACTCCACTCCTTTCCACTCCACCCCACTCCACTACATTCAATTCCATTCCACTCCATTCCATTCCATTCCACTCCATTCTTTTCCATTCCACTACGTACCAGTCCATTCCGCTCCACTCCATTAAATTCCATTCCATTCGATTAAATTCCATTCCACAACATTCCCGTCCATTTCACTCCATTCTACTATACTCCACTCCATTCTACTCCATTCCAATCCATTTCACCACATTTCGTTCCACTCTATTCCACTCCACTCCATTCCATTCCATTAAGCTCCACAACACTCCACTCCATTTCACTGCACTCCATTACACTCTACTGCATTCCATTCCACTCCACTCCAGTCCAATCCACTCTGCTCCATTTCATTCCACTCCATTCCATTCCTCTCCATTCCACACCACAACACTCCGTTTCACACCACTCCATTAGATTCCATTCCATTTCATTCCAGTCTGCTCCACTCCACTCAACTCCACTAAATTCCATTCCAACCCACTCCACTCCACTCTATTTCACTCCACTACATTCCACTCCACTCCATTTCATCCCATTCCTTTAGACTCCAATCCATTCCATTCCACTCTACTCCAATTGTCACCACTCCATTCCACTCCATTAAATTCCGTTACATTCCACTCCTTTCCACTCCGCTCCACTCCATTCAACTCCACTCCACTAGATTTCAAGCCATTCCGTTTCATTTTACTACATTCTATTCCATTAGACTGCATTACAGTGCATTCCACTCCACTCCTCTCCATTGCATTCCACTCCATTCCACTGCACTCCACTCCACTCCAGTCAACTCCATTTCATTCCACTCCATTTCATTCCTCTCCATTCCAATCCACTCCACTCCGTGCCACTCCACTCCATTCTATTCCATTCAATTTCATTCCTTTAAACTCTACTCAACCCCACTCCACCTCATTCCATTGCTCTCCAATGCACTCCACTCCACTCCATTCCACTTCACTGCATTCCAACCCACTACATTCCATTCCATTCCATTCCACTCCACTCCACTCCACTCCACTCCATTCCACTCCACTCCAATCCATTTCAATCCAATCCACTCCATTCCATTTCATTCCATTCCTTTCCATTCCACTCCATTCCATTCCATTCAACTCCATTCTATTCCATTCCTCTCTACTACAAACCTCTACTCTCTAATCCACTCCATTCCATGCTATTTCATTGCACTCAACTCCTTTCCACTATACTCCATTCCATTCCACTCCATTCCATTCCATTCAACTCCATTCTATTCCATTCCACTCTACTTCAAACCTCTACTCCCTAATCCACTCCATTCCATCCCATTTCATTGCACTCAACTCCTTTCCACTATACTCCATTCCATTCCATTCCACTCCAATCCCGTTAACTCCACTCCATTCCATTCATTTCTTTTTCACCCCACCAAACTCAGTTTCACTCAACTTCATTCCATTCCACTCCGTTTCATTTCAGTCTACTGCACTCCAACCCAATCAACTCCACTCCATTCCATTCCAGGCCACTCTCCTCCACTCCATTCCACTCCACTTCATTCCACTCCACTCCATTCCATTCCATTCCATTCCATTCCACTCCACTCCACTCCATTCCATTCCATTCCAATCTACTCCTTTCATCTGCACTCCATTCCTCTCTACTCCATTAAATTACATTCCACTCCTTTCCACTCCACTCCACTCCATTCAACTCCACTCCACGCCATTTCATGCCATTCCGTTCCATTCCACTTCATTCCAGTCGATTACACTCCACTCCATTCTGTTCCATTCTATTCTACTCCATTCCTCTCCACTCCACTCTACTCCATTTCATTACACTCCATTCCATTCCTTTCCATTCCACTCCACTCCACACCACTCCATTCCACTCCACTCCATTTCTTACCACTGCAATCCATTCCTCTCCAATCCACTCCACTCCACTCCATTCCACTCCTCTCCATTTCATTCCATTCCATTTCATTCCACTCCACTCCACTCCACTCCACCACATTCCATTGCTATCCACTGCACTCCCCTCAATTCCACTCCACTGCATTCCAATCCACTCCATGCCATTCCTTGCCATTCCACTCCCCTCCACTCCATTCCACTCCACTCCACTCCACTGCATTCCACTCCACTCCACTCCATTCCATTTCATCCCATTCCATTTCCATTCCATTCCACTCCATTCCATTCCATTTCCTTCCATTCCACTCCATTCCATTCCACTCAATTCCATTACATTCCACTATACTCCATTCCACTTCTCTCCATTCCACTCCACTCCATTCCTTTTCATTCCATTCCACTCCATTCCACTCTCCTCAACTCCATTCCACTCCACTCCATTCCATTCCATTCCATTCCACTCCACTCCACTTTTTTCCACTCCATTCCACTCCACTCCACTCCATTCCACTCCACTCCACTCCAGTTCATTCCATTCAATTCCTCTCCATTACATTCCATTCCTCTCTGTTCCCTTCCATTCCAATCCATTCCAGTCCATTCCACTCCACTCCATTCCATTCCATTCCATCAAATTCTATTCCACTACATTCCAGTCCATTCCACTTCATTCTTCTGTACTCCACTCCGTTCTACTCCATTCCACTCCATTTCACTCCATTCTGTTCCACTCCATTCCACTTCATTCCACTCCATTCCATTCCATTCCATTAAGCTCCACAACATTCCACTGAATTCCATTCCAATTCCTTCCACTTTACTCCATTCCATTCCACTCCACTCCGGTCCACTCCACTCCACTCCACTCCATTTCATTCCACTCCATTCCATTCCTCTCCATTCCATCTCACTACACTCAGTTTCACTCCACTACATTCCATTCCATTCCATTATATTCCAGTCTACTTCATTCCACTCAACTCCACTCCATTCCATTCCAACCCACGATACTACACTCCATTCCACTCCACTCCATTCCATTACTTTCCACTTCATTCCACTCCACTCCACTCCAACACATTCCATTGCTCTCTACTGCCCTCCAATGCACTGCTTTGCAATCCACTGCATTCCAGCACCCTCCATTCCGTTCCATTCCATTCCACTACACTCCACTTCATTCCACTCCGCTCCACTGCATGCCTCTCCACTCCAATCTACTCCTTTCCACTTCATTTCGTTCCATTCTGTTCCACTTCATTCCATTCCATTCCACTATAATCCATTGTACTCCATTCCGTTGCACTCCTCTCTATACCATTTAATTACATTACACTCCATTACACTCCACTCCACTCCATTCCACTCCACTCCACTCCATTCCATTTCATTCCATTCCATTCCACTCCACTCCACTTCTTTCCACTCCATTTCACTCCAGTCCACTCTGTTCCACTCCACTCCACTTCACTCCATTCCATTCCATTCCACTCCATTCCATTCCATACCACTCCGTTCCATTCCTTTCCACACCATTCCACTCAATTCCACTCTACTCCATTTCAGTCCATTACATTTCATTCCACTCCACTCCACTCCACTACACTCCACCACAATCCATTTCTCTCCACTGCACTCCACTCCACTCAATTCCACTCCACTGCATTCCAACTCTCTCCATTCCATTCCATTCCATTCCACTCCACTCCACTCCATTCCACTCCACTGCACTCCATTTCACTCCACTCCACTCCTTTCCATTTCATTCCATTCCATTCCGTTCCGTTCCATTCCATTGCACTCCATTCCATTCCTTTCCATTCCACTCCATTGCATTCCATCATACAATACTACATTCCACTCCTCTCCATTCCTCTCCACTCCTTTCCATTTCATTCCCTTACACTCCATTCCTTTCCACTCCACTCCATTCCACTCCACTCCACTCCGTTCCATTCCATTACATTCCACTCCACTCCACTTCTTTCCACTCCATGCCACTCCACTCCACTACATTCCACTCCACTCCACTGAATTCCATTCCATTCCACTCCATTCCATTCCATTCCACTCTGTTCCATTCCGTTACTCTCCATTCCAGTCCATTCCACTCCACTCCATTCCATTCCATTCCATCAAATTCCATTCCCCTACATTCCACTCCATTCCACTCCATTCTTCTTTACTCCACTCCGTTTTACTCCATTCCACTCCATTTCACTCCATTCCGTTCCACTCCATTCCACTCCTTTCCATTCCTTTAAGCTCCAGAACACTTCACTCCAATCAATTCCAATCCATTACACTCTACTCCATGCCATTCCACTCCACTCCAGTCCATTCCACGCCTCTCCATTTCATTCCACTCCATGACATTCCTCTCCATTCCACCTCAATACTCTCCGTTTCACTCCACTCCAGTCCATTCCGTTCCATTTCTTTCCAGTCTTCTTCACTCCACTCAACTTCACTCCATTCCATTCCAACCCTCTCTACACCACTCCATTCCACTCCACTCCATTCCATTACATTACATTTCATTGCACTCCACTCCAATCCGCCACATTCCATTGCTCTCCACTGCACTCCACTGCACTTCGTTGTACTCCACTGCATTCCAACCCACTCCATTCCAATCCATTCCTTTGCACTCCACTCCACTCCATTCCACTCCACTCCACTCCTTTCCTCTCCACTCCACTCCACTCCATTCCATTTCATTTTATTCCTTTCAATTCCAATCCATTCCATTCTATTCAACTATACTCCATTCCACTCCTCTCCGTTCCATACACTCCATTCCATTTCATTCCATTCCACTCCAGTCCATTCCACTCCACTCCACTCCATTCCATTCCATTCCAGTCAACTCCACTCCACTTCTTTCCACTCCGTTCACCTCCACTCCACTCCATTCCACTCAATTCCACTCTACTACATTCCATTCAATTCCACTCTGTTCCATTCCATTCCACTGCTTTCCGTTCCATTCCTATCCAAGCCACTCCATTCCACTCCACTCCATTTCATTCAATTCGATTTCATTCCACTCCACTCCACTACACTACACTCAACCACATTCAATTGCTCTCCACTGGACTGAATTCCACTACATTCCACTCCACTGCATTCCAAACCACTCCATTCCATTCAATTATATTCCACTCCGCTCCACTCCACTCAAATCCACTCCACCCCATACCACTCCGCTCTTCTCCATTCCATTTCATTCCATTATATTCCATTCCATTCCACTCCATTCCACTGCATTCCATTCCACTTCATTCCACTCTACTCCATTCCATTCCACTCCACTCCAGTCCACTCCACTCTGCTTCATTTCATTCCACTCCATTCCATTCCTCTCCATTCCACCCCTCTGCACACCATTTCACACCACTCCATTTCACACCACTCCATTCCATTACATTCCATTTCATTCCAGTCTACTTCACTGCACTCAAAACCACTCCATTCCATTCCAACCCACTCTACTCCACTCCAGTCAATGGTACTCCATTTCATTACATTGCATTTCATTACACTCCACTCCACTCCACTCCACCATATTCCGTTGCTCTCCACTGCACTCCACTGCACTAAATTGCACTCCGCTGCATTCCAACCCACTCCATTCCATTCCATTCCATTCCCTTCCACTTCACTCCAATCCATTCCACTCCACTCCACTCCATTACACTTCACTCCATTCCCTTCCTCTCCACTCCACTCCACTCCTTTCCATTTTATTTCATTCCATTCCTTTCCACTCCATTCCATTGCATTCCACTATACTCCATTCCACTCCTCTCCGTTCCACTCCACTCCATTCCTTTTCATTGCAATAAACTCCATTCCATTCCACTCCACTGCATTCCACCCCACTCCACTCCATTCCATTCTATTCCATTCCACTCCACTCCACTTCTTTCCACCCCATTCCACTCCACTCCACTCCATTCCACTCCACTCTGTTCCATTCCGTTCCACTCCGTTCCATTCCATTCCAATCCATGCCACTCCAATTCACTGCACTCCATTTCATTCCATTCCATTTCATTCCACTCCACTACTCTCCACTACACTCCACCACATTCCATTGCTCTCCACTGCACTCCATTCCACTCCATTCCACTCCACTGCATTCCAAGCCACTCCATTTCATTCCATTCCACTTCACTCCACTCCACTGAAATCCACTCCACTCCATTCCACTCCACTCCTCTCCATTCCATTCCATTCCATTCCACTCCATTGCGTTCCATCCCATTCCACTTCATTCCATTCCATTCCACTATACTCCATTCCACTCCTCTCCATTCCTCTCCACTCCATTCCATTTCATTTCATTACACTCCATTCCATTCCTCTCCACTCCATTCCATTTCATTTCATTACACTCCATTCCATTCCACTCCACTCCATTCCACTCCACTCCTTTCCATTCCATTCCATTCCACTCAACTCCACTCCATTCCACTCCACTCCTCTCCAATACAGTGTACTCCATTCCACTACATTCCGTTCCATTCCTCTCCGTTCCGTTCCATTCCAATCCATTCCATTCCAGTAAAACTCACTCAATTTCATTCCATTCAATTCCACCAAATTCCATTCCACTACATTCCCATACATTCCACTCCATTCTTCTGTACTCCACTCCATTCTACTCTATTCCAATCCGTTTGACCACATTCCATTCCCCTCTGTTCCACTTCTTTCCATTCCTTTCCATTCCATTAAGCTCCACAACACTCCACTCCATATCATTCCACTCCATTCCACTCCACTCCATTCCATTCCACTCCATTCCAGTCCACTCCACTCTGCTCCATTTCATTACCCTCCATTCAATTCCTCTCCATTCCACCCCACTACTCTCCGTTTAACACCACTCCATTAATTTCCATTCCATTTCATTCCAGTTTACTCCACTTCACTCAACTGCACTCCATTCCATTCCAACCAACTTCACTCCACTCGATTTCACTCCACTACATTCCATTCCACTCCAGTCCATTCCATTCCATTAGATTCCAATCCATTCCATTCCACTCTACTCCATTTGTCACCACTCCATTCCACTCCACTAAATTCCGTTACATTCCACTCCTTTCCACTCCACTTCACCCCATTCAGCTCCACTCCGCTAGATTTCATGGCATTCCATTCCATTCTACTCCATTCCAATCCATTGCTCTGCATTGTAGTGCATTCCTCTCCACTCCACTCCATTCCATTTCATTCCATTCCACTGCACTCCACTTCACTCCAGTCAACTACATTTCATTCCACTCCATTCCATTCCAGTCCATTAGACTCCAATCCATTCCTTTCCACTCTACTCCATTTGTCAGCACTCCATTCCACTCCACTAATTTCAGTTACATTCCACTCCTTTCCACCTCACTCCACTCCATTCAAATCCACTCCGCTAGATTTCATGCTGTTTCATTCCATTCTACTCCATTCCATTCCACTCCATTCCATTCCATTGCACTGCATTGCAGTGCATTCCACTCCACTCCACTCCATTCCATTCCATTCCCTTCCACTGCACTCCACTCCACTCCAGTCAACTCCATTTCATTCCACTCCGTTCCATTCCTTTCCATTCCAATACACTTCACTCCACTATATTCTATTCCATTCAATATCATTCCATTCCAGTCTACTCAACTTCACTGCACCACATTCCATTGCTCTCCACTGCACTCCACTCCACTCCATTCCACTCCACTGCATTCCAACCCACAGCGTTCCATTCCATTCCTTTCCATTCCATAACTTTCCATTCCACTCCACTCCTTTCCACTCCACTCCAATCCATTCGAATCCAATCCACTCCTTTCCATTCCATTCCATTCCATTCCATTCCACTCCATTCCATTCCATTCCACTCCATTCCATTCCATTCCACTCTACTCCATTCCACTCCTCTCCAATCCACTCAATTCCATTCCATTTCATTCCATTCAACTCCATTCCACTATATTCCACTCCATTCCACTACACTCCAGTCCATTCCACTCCACTCCTTTCCATTCCACTCCATTCCATTCATCTCCATTCCACCAAAATACACTCCGTTTCACTCCACTCCTTTCCATTCCATGCCATTTCATTGCAGTGTACTGCACTCCACTCCAATCCACTCCAATCCATTACATTCCAGCCCACTCCCTTTCCCTCCAGTCCACTCCATTCCATTCCTTTCCATTCCATTCCACTTCATTCCAGTGGATTCCACTCCACTCTGTTCCATTCCATTCCATTCCACTCCATTCCATTCCATTCCATTCCACTCCACACCAATCCACTCCACTCCACTCCACTCCACTCCATTTCATTCCATTCCATTCCACTCCACTCCACTCCATTTCATTACACTCCATTCCATTCCTCTCCTTTCCACTCCACTCCACTCAATTCAATTCCAATCCATTTCCTTCCACTCCATTCCACTCCACTCCAATCCATTCCAATCCAAGTCACTGCATTCCATTCCATTCCATTCCATTCCATTCCTTTCCACTCTACTCCATTCCACTCCTCTCCAATCCAATCCATTCCATTCCATTTCATCCCATTCAACGCCATTCCACTATACACAATTACATTCCACTACACTCCAGTCCACTCCACTCTACTCCATTCCATTCATCTCCATTCCACCCCACTAAACTCCACTCCATTACATTCCACTCCATTTCTTTCCCGTCAACTGCACTCCACTCCAATCCACTCCACTCCGTTCCATTCCAGCCCACTTCCATCCACTCCATTCCACTCCATTCCTTTCCCTTCCATTCCATTGCACTCCATTCCACTCTAGTCCTTTCTTTTTTTATTTATTTTATTTTATTATTATTATTATTATTATTAAACTTTAGGTTTTATGGTACATGTGCGCAATATGCAGGGAAGTTACGTATGTATACATGTGCCATGCTGGTGCGCTGCACCCACTAACTCGTCATCTAGCATTAGGTATATCTCCCAATGCTATCCCTCCCCCCTCTCCCCACCCCACAACAGTCCCCGAAGTGTGATGTTCCCCTTCCTGTGTCCATGTGTTCTTATTGTTCAATTCCCACCTATGAGTGAGAATATGCGGTGTTTGGTTTTCTGTTCTTGCAATAGTTTACTGAGAATGATGATTTCCAATTTCATCCATGTCCCTACAAAGGACATGAACTCATCATTTTTTATGGCTGCATAGTATTCCATGGTGTATATGTGCCACATTTTCTTATTCCAGTCTATCGTTGTTGGACATTTGGGTTGGTTCCAAGTCTTTGCTATTGTGAATAATGCCGCAATAAACATACGTGTGCATGTGTCTTTATAGCAGCATGATTTATAGTCCTTTGGGTATATACCCAGTAGTGGGATGGCTGGGTCGAATGGAATTTCTAGTTCTAGATCCCTGAGGAATCGCCACACTGACTTCCACAAGGGTTGAACTAGTTTACAGTCCCACCAACAGTGTAAAAGTGTTCCTATTTCTCCACATCCTCTCCAGCACCTGTTGTTTCCTGACTTTTTAATGATTGCCATTCTAACTGGTGTGAGATGGTATCTCATTGTGGTTCTGATTTGCATTTCTCTGATGGCCAGGGATGGTGAGCATTTTTTCATGTGTTTTTTGGCTGCATAAAAGTCTTCTTTTGATAAGTGTCTGTTCATGTCCTTCGCCCACTTTTTGATGGGGTTGTTTGTTTTTTTCTTGTAAATTTGTTGGAGTTCATTGTAGATTCTGGATATTCGCCCTTTGTCAGATGAGTAGGTTGTGAAAATTTTCTCCCATTTTGTAGGTTGCTTGTTCACTCTCATGGTAGTTTCTTTTGCTGTGCAGAAGCTCTTGAGTATAACTGGATCCCATTTGTCAATTTTGGCTTTTATTGCCATTGCTTTTGGTGTTTTAGACATGAATTCCTTGCCCATGCCTATGTCCTGAATGGTAATGCCTAGGTTTTCTTCTAGGGTGTTTATGGTTTTAGGTCTAACATTTAAGTCTTTAATCCACCTTGAATTGACTTTTGTATAAGGTGTAAAGAAGGGATCCAGTTTCAGCTTTCTACATATGGCTGGCCAGTTTTCCCAGCACCATTTATTAAATAGGGAATCCTTTCCCCATTGGTTGTTTTTCTCAGGTTTTTCAAAGATCAGATAGTTGTAGATATGTGGCATTATTTCTGATGGCTCTGTTCTGTTCCGTTGATCTATATCTCTGTTTTGGTACCAGTACCATGCTGTTTTGGTTACTGTAGCCTTGTAGTATAGTTTGAAGTCAGATAGTGTGATGCTTCCAGCTTTGTTCTTTTGGCTTAGGATTGACTTGGTGATGCGGGCTATTTTTTGATTCCATATGAACTTTAAAGTAGTTTTTTCCAATTCTGCAAAGAAAGTCATTGGTAGCTTGAAGGTGATGGCATTGAAACTGTAAATTACCTTGGGAATGATGGCCATTTTCATGATATTGAGTCTTCCTACCCATGAGCATGGAATGTTTTTCCATTTCTTTGTATCCTCTTATATTTCCTTGAGCAGTGGTTTGTAGTTCTCCTTGAAGAGGTCCTTCACATCCCTTGTAAGTTGGATTCCTAGGTATTTTATTCTCTTTGAAACATTTGTGAATGGGAGTTCACTCATGATTTGGCTCTCTGTTTGTCTTTTATTGATGTATAAGAATGCTTGTGATTTTTGTACATTGATTTTGTATCCTGAGACTTTGCTGAAGTTGCTTATCAGCTTAAGGAGACTTTAGGCTGAGACAACGGGGTTTTCTAGATATACAATCATGTCGTCTGCAAACAGGGACAATTTGACTTCCTCTTTTCCTAATTGAATACAATTGATTTCATTCCCCTTCCTAATTGCCCTGGCCACAACTTCCAACACTATGTTGAATAGAAGTGGTGAGAGAGGGCATCCCTGTCTTGTGCCAGTTTTCAAAGGGAATGCTTCCACTTTTTGCCCATTCAGTATGATATTGGCTGTGGGTTTTTCATAGATAGCTCTTATTATTTTGAGATACTTTCCATCAATACCTAATTTATTGAGAGTTTTTAGCATGAAGAGATGTTGAATTTTGTCAAAGGCCTTTTCTGCATCTATTGAGACAATCATGTGGTTTTTGTCTTTGGTTCTGTTTATATGCTGGATTACATTTATTGATTTGCGTATATTGAACCATCCTTGCATCCCAGGGATGAAGCCCACTTGATCATGGTGGATAAGCTTTTTGATGTGCTGCTGGATTCTGTTTGCCAGTATTTTATTGAGGATTTTTGCATCAATGTTCATCAAGGATATTGGTCTAAAATTCTCTTTTTTTGTTGTGTCTGTGCCAGGCTTTGGTGTCAGGATGATGCTGGCCTCGTAAAATGAGTTAGGGAGGATTCCCTCTTTTTCTATTGATTGGAATAGTTTCAGAAGGAATGGTACCAGTTCCTCCTTGTACCTCTGGTAGAATTCGGCTGTGAACCCATCTGTTTCTGGACTTTTTTTGGTTGGTAAGCTATTGATTATTGCCACAATTTCAGTTCCTGTTATTGGTCTATTCAGAGATTCAACCTCTTCCTGGTTTAGTCTTGGGAGGGTGTATGTTTTGAGGAATTTATCCATTTCTTCTAGATTTTCTAGTTTATTTGTGTAGAGGTGTTTGCAGTATTCTCTGATGGTAGTTTGTATTTCTGTGGGATTGGTGGTGATATCCCCTTTATCATTTTTTATTGCATCTATTTGATTCTTCTCTCTTTTTTTCTTTATTAATCTTGCTAGTGGTCTATCAGTTTTGTTGATCCTTTCAAAAAACCAGCTCCTGGATTCATTAATTTTTTGAAGAGTTTTTTGTGTCTCCATTTCCTTCAGTTCTGCTCTGATTTTAGTTATTTCTTGCCTTTTGCTAGCTTTTGAATGTGTTTGCTCTTGCTTTTCTAGTTCTTTTAATTGTGATGTTAGGGTGTCAATTTTGGATCTTTTCTGCTTTCTCTTGTGGGCATTTAGTGCTATAAATTTCCCTCTACACACTGCTTTGAATGCATCCCAGAGATTCTGGTATGTTTTGTCTTGGTTTTCGTTGGTTTCAAATAACATCTTTATTTCTGCCTTCATTTCGTTATGTACCCAGTAGTCATTCAGGAGCAGGTTGTTCAGTTTCCATGTAGTTGAGCGGTTTTGAATGAGATTCTTAATCCTGAGTTCTAGCTTGATTGCACTGTGATCTGAGTGATAGTTGGTTATCATTTCTATTCTTTTACATTTATTGAGGAGAGCTTTACTTCCAAGTATGTGGTCAATTTTGTAATAGGTGTGGTGTGGTGCTGAAAAAAATGTATATTCTGTTGATTTGGGGTGGAGAGTTCTGTAGATGTCTATTAGGTCCAGTTGGTGCAGAGCTGAGTTCAATTCCTGGGTATCCTTGTTGACTTTCTGTCTCATTGATCTGTCTAATGTTGACAGTGGGGTGTTAAAGTCTCCCATTATTAATGTGTGGGAGTCTAAGTCTCTTTGTAGGTCACTCAGGACTTGCTTTATGAATCTGGGTGCTCCTGTTTTGGATGCATATATATTTAGGATAGTTAGCTCTTCTTGTTGAATTAATCCCTTTACCATTATGTAATGGCCTTCTTTGTCTCTTTTGATCTTTGTTGGTTTAAAGTCTGTTTTATCAGAGACTAGGATTGCAACCCCTGTCTTTTTTGTTTTCCATTTGCTTGGTAGATCTTCCTCCATCCTTTTATTTTGAGCCTATATGTGTCTCTGCACGTGAGATGGGTTTCCTGAATA
Source organism: Pongo pygmaeus (assembly GCF_028885625.2). Classification (NCBI taxonomy): domain Eukaryota; kingdom Metazoa; phylum Chordata; class Mammalia; order Primates; family Hominidae; genus Pongo; species Pongo pygmaeus. Next base: position 11,104,329 of record NC_072389.2, read on the forward strand.
CTGCATATTGATGGGTCTTGAGTCTTTATCCAGTTTTCCAGTCTGTGTCTTTTAATTTTAGCGTTTAGTCCATTTACGTTTAAAGTTAATATTGTTATGTGTGAATTTGATCCTGTGATTATGATGTTAGCTGGTTATTTTGCTCGTTACTTGATGCAGTGTCTTCCTAGTCTCGATGGTCTTTACATTTTGGCATGATTTTGCAGTGGCTGGTACCGGTTGTGCCTTTCCATGTTTAGCGCTTCCGTCAGGAGCTCTTTTATGGCAGGCCTGGTGGTGTCATAATCTCTCAGCATTTGCTTGTCTGTAAAGTATTTTATTTCTCCTTCACTTATGAAGCTTAGTTTGGCTGGATATGAAATTCTGGGTTGAAAATTCTTTTCTTTAAGAATGTTGAATATTGGCCCCCACTCTCTTCTGGCTTATAGGGTTTCTGCCGAGAAATCCGCTGTTAGTCTGATGGGCTTCCCTTTGATTGTAACCCGACCTTTCTCTCTGGCTGCCCTTAACATTTTTTCCTTCATTTCAACTTTGGTGAATCTGACAATTATGTGTCTTGGAGTTGCTCTTCTTGAGGAATATCTTTGTGGCCTTCTCTGTATTTCCTGAATCTGAATGTTGGCCTGCCTCGCTAGATTGGGGAAGTTCTCCTGGATAATATCCTGCAGAGTGTTTTCCAACTTGGTTCCATTCTCCCCGTCACTTTCAGGTACACCAATCAGACGTAGATTTGGTCTTTTCACATAGTCCCACATTTCTTGGAGGCTTTGCTCGTTTCTTTTTATTCTTTTTTCTCTAAACTTCCCTTCTCACTTCATTTCATTCATTTCATCTTCCAGGGCTGATACCCTTTCTTCCATTTGATCACATCGGCTCCTGAGGCTTCTGTATTCTTCACGTAGTTCTCGAGCCTTGGTTTTCAGCTCCATCAGCTCCTTTAAGCACTTCTCTGTATTGGTTATTCTAGTTATACATTCTTCTAAGTTTTTTTCAAAGTTTTCATCTTCTTTGCCTTTGTTTTGAATATCCTCCCGTAGCTCGGAATAATTTGATCGTCTGAAGCCTTCTTCTCTCAACTCGTCAAAGTCATTCTCCGTCCAGCTTTGTTCCATTGCTGGTGAGGAACTGCGTTCCTTTGGAGGAGGAGAGGTACTCTGCTTTTTAGAGTTTCCAGTTTTTCTGCTCTGTTTTTTCCCCAACTTTGTGGTTTTATCCACTTTCGGTCTTTGATGATGGTGATGTACAGATGGGTTTTTGGTGTGGATGTCCTTTCTATTAGTTTTCCTTCTGACAGACAGGACCCTCAGCTGCAGGTCTGTTAGATTACCTGGCCAGCCGTGTGAGGTGTCAGTCTGCCCCTGCTGGGTGGTGCCTCCCAGTTAGGCTGCTCGGGGTTCAGGGGTCAGGGACCCACTTGAGGAGGTAGTCTGCCCATTCTCAGATCTCCAGCTGCATGCTGGGAGAACCACTGCTCTCCTCAAAGCTGTCAGACAGGGACATTTAAGTCTGCAGAGGTTACTGCTGTCTTTTTTTTGTCTATGCCCTGCCCCCAGAGGTGGAGCCTACAGAGGCAGGCAGGCCTCCGTGAGCTGTGGTGGGCTCCACCCAGTTCAAGTTTCCCAGCTGCTTTGTTTACATAAGTGAACCTGGGCAATGGCGGGCAACCCTCCCCCAGCCTCGCTGCCGACTTGCTGTTTGATCTTAGACTGTGTGCTAGCAATCAGCGAGACTCCGTGGGTGTAGGACCCTATGAGCCAGGTGCAGGCTGTAATCTCCTGGGGCACCGTTTCCTAATCCTGTCGGAAAAGCACAGTATTTGGGTGGGAGTGGCCCTATTTTCCAGGTACCGTCTGTCACCCCTGGAAAGGGAATTCCCTGACCCCTTGCGCTTCCCGAGTGAGGCAATGCCTCGCCCCTGCTTCGGCTGACCCACGGTGCACTCACCCACTGACCTGCGCCCACTGTCTGGCACTCCCTAGTGAGATGAACACGGTACCTCAGATGGAAATGCAGAAATCACCTGTCTTCTGCGTTGCTCACGCTGGGAGCTGTAGACCGGAGCTGTTCCTATTCGGCCATCTTGGCTCCTCCTCCACTCTACTCCTTTCATCTCCACTCCATTCCACTCCACTCTATTCCGTTACATTCCACTACTCTCCTCTCTATTTCACTCCATTCAACTCCACTCCACTCCATTTCATGCCTTTCCATTCCATTCCACTTCATTCCAGTGAATTTCACTCCACTCGTATCCATTCCATTCAACTCCAATCTACTCCTCTCCACTCCACTCCATTTCATTACACTCCATTCCATTCCTCTCCATTCCACTATACTCCACTCCACTCAACTCCACTCCATTCCACTCCATTCCATTCCTCTCCATTCCACTCCACTCCACTCCATTCCACTCTTTTCCATTTCATTCCATTCCATTTCATTTCACTACGATCCCCTCCACTACACTCCACCGCATTCCATTGCTCTCCACTGCACTCCACTCGATTCCAATCCACTGCATTCCAACCCACTCCATTCCAATCCTGTCCATTCCACTCCCCTCCACTACATTCCACTCCACTCCACTGCATTCCATTCCACTACACTCCATTCCATTTCATCCCATTCCTTTCCATTCCTTTCCACTCCATTCCATTCCCTTCCATTCCACTCCATTCCATTCCATTCCCTTCTATTCCATTGCATTCCACTATACTCCATTCCACTGCTCACCATTTCACTCCACTCCATTCCATTTCATTCCATTACACTTCATTCCACTCCTATCCACTCCATTCCACTCCACTCCACTCCATTCCATTCCATTCCATTCCACTCCACTTTTTCCCACTCCTTTCCACTCCACTTCACTCCACTCCATTCCACTCCACTTCATACCAGTACATTCCATTCCATTCCTCTCCATTACCTTCCATTCCTCTTCGTTGCCTTCCATTCCACTCCACTCCACTCCATTACACTCCACTCCAATTCACTACATTCCATTCCATTCCACTCCATTCCACTCCGTTCCATTCCATTCCACTCCATTCCACTCCATTCCACTACACTCCATTTCATTCCATTCCATTTCATTCCACTTCACTCCACTGCACTCCACTACACTCCACCACATTCCATTGCTCTTCACTGCACTCCACTCCACTCCATTCCACTCCACTGCATTCCTACCCACTCCATTCCATTCCAGTCCACTGCACTCCTTTCCAATCCACTGCACTCTCTTCCACTCCACTTACTCCAATCCATTTGATTTCATTCCATTCCATTGCATTCCTTTCCATTGCATTCCGTTCCATTCCACTCCATTCCATTCCATTCCAGTCCAATCCATTACATTTCATTCCACTATATACCATTCCAGTACTCTCCATTCCTCTCCACTCCATTCCATTTCTTTACACTCCATTCCTTTCCACTCCTCTCCATTCCACTCCCCTCCTCCCCATTCCATTCCATTCTACTCCACTTCTTTCCACTCCATTCCACGCCACTCTACTATATTCCACTCAACTCCTTTCCACAACATTCCCTTCGATTCCACTCCGTTCCATTCCATTCCACTGCATTCAATTTCATACCACTCTGTTCCATTCCATTGCACTCCATTCCAGTACATTCCACTCCACTCCATTCTATTCCATTCCATTCCATCAAATTCCATTCCACTACATTCCACTCCATTCTTCTGTACTCCACTCCATTCTACTCCATTCCACTCCATTTCACTCCATTCCATTCCACTCCATTCCACTCCATCCTACTCGATTAAGCTCCACATCACTCGACTCCATTCAATTCCACTCCATTCCACTCTACTCCATTCCATTTCACTCTGCTCCAATCCACTCCACTCCGCTCCGTTTCATTCCACTCCATTCCATTCCTCTCCATTCCACCCCACTACACTTAGTTTCACTCCAATCCATTCCATTCCATTCAATTTCATTCCAGTCTACTTCACTCCACTGAACTCCACTCCATTCCATTCCAACCCAATCTACTCCACTCCATGACATTACATTCTATTTCATTATTCTCCACTCCACTCGACTCCACTCCACCACATTCCATTGCTCTCCACTGCACTCCATGGCACTACATTGCACTCCACTGCATTCCAACCCACTCCATTCCAATCCATTCCATTCTACTCCACTCCACTCCACTCCATTCCACTCTACTCCACACCCTTCCTCTCCACTCCACACCCTTCCTCTCCACTCCATTCCATTCCATTCCATTCCATTCCAGTCCATTTTATTCCATTCCATTCTACTCCATTCCATTCCCCTCCTCTCTGTTCCACTCCACTCAATTCCATTTCTTTCCATTACACTACATTCCACTCCACTCCACTCCATTCCACTCGATTCCTTTCCATTCCACTCCACTTCACTTTATTCCACTCCATTCCTTTCCATTCCATTCCACTCCACTTCACTTTTTTCCACTCCACTCCATTCCACTCCACTCCATTACATTCCATTCCATTCCATACTGTTCCATTCCATTCCACTCAGTTCAATTCGATTCCAATCCATGCCACTCCATTCCACTCCATTCTTTTTCATTCCATTCCATTTAATTCGACTCCACTCTACTCCACTACACCACGTTCCATTGCTCTCCACTGCACTCCATTCCACTCCATTCCACTCCACTGCTTTCCAACCTACTCCATTCCATTCCATTCCATTCCAATCCACTCCACTCCTTTCAAATCCACTCCACTCCATTACACTCCACTCCACTCCATTCCATTTCATCCCATTCCATTCCACTCCATTCCACTCCATTCCATTCCATTTCATTCCATTTCACTACATTCCACTCTACTCCATACCATTTCACTCCACTCCAGTCCACTCCACACCGCTCCATTTCATTCCTCTCCATTCCATTCCTCTCCATTCCCCCCAACTACACTCCATTTTTCTCTAATCCATTCCATTCCATTAAATTTCTTTCCAGTCTATTTCACTCCACTCAACTCCACTCCATTCCATTCCCACCCACTCTACTCCACTCCATTTCACTCCACTCCGTTCCATTGCATTTCATGTCAATACACTCCACTCCACTCCACCACATTCCATGGCTCTCCACTGCACTCCACTGCACTACATTGCCCTATAATCCATTCCAATCCACTCCATTCCATTCCATTCCTTTCCACTCCACTCCACTCCATTCCACTCCACTCCACTCCCTTCCTCTCCACTCCCCTCCACTGTATTCCATTTTGTTTCATTCCATTCCATTCCACTCCATTCCTTTCCATTCCACTGTACTCCATTCCACTCCTCTTCATTACACTCCATTGCATTCCATTTCATTCCATTACTCTCCATGCCAATCCACTCCACTACATTGCGCTCCATGCCACTTCATTCCATTCCATTCAATTCCACTCCATTCCACTTCTTTCCACCCCCTTCCACTCCACTCCACTCCATTCCAATCCATTCCACTCCACTCCACTACATTCCATTCCATTCCACTCCGTTCCATTCCATTCCACTCCGTTCCACTCCATTCCAATCCATGCCATTCCATTCCACTCCGCTCCATTTCATTTCATTCCATTTCTTTCCACTCCACTCCTCTCCACTAAACTCCACCACATTCCATTGCTCTCTCCTGCACTCCATTCCACTCCATTCCATTCTACTGCATTCCAACCAACTACATTCCATTCCACTTCACTCCACTCCATTCAAATCCAATCCACTCCATTCCACTCCACTCCTCTCCATTCCGTTTCATTCCATTCCATTCCATTCCATTCCACTGCATTCCATTGCATTCCATTACACTTCATTCCATTGCATTCCACTATACTCCATTCCACTCCTCTCCATTCCTCTCCACTCCATTCCATTTCATTGCATTTCACTCCATTCCATTCCACTCCTTTCCACTCCATTCCACTTCACTCCACTCCATTCCATTCCATCCTATGCCACTACTGTCCACTTTTTTCCACTCCATTCCACTGCACTCCACTACATTCCACTCCACTTCACACCACTACATTCCATACCATTCCATTCCATTCCATTTATCTCCATTCCTTTCCATTCCAATCCATTCCATTCCATTCCACTCGACTCCATTCCATTCCATTCCACTCCACTCCATTCCATTCCATCAAATTCCATTCCACTACATTCCAGTCCATTCCACTGCATTCCATTCCACTACATTCCTCTCTATTCCCTTCCATTCCTCTCCACTCCATTCCATTCCACTCCGTTCCGTTTAATTCCAATCATTTGCTACATTACACTCCACTACATACCACTCCACTCCTTTCCATTCCATTCCACTCCATTCCACTCCATTCCACTCTACTCCATTCGCCAACACTCCATTCCACTCCATTTCATTACATTCCACTCCTTCACAAACCACTGCACTCCATTCAACTCCACTCCACTAGATTTCATGCCATTCCGTTCCTTTCCACTCCATTGCATTCCTTTCCACTCCATTCCAGTGCATTCCACTCCACTCGACTCCATTCCATTTCATTCAATTCCTCTGTACTCCACTCTACTCCACTCAGATCCATTTCATTCCACTCCATTCTTTTCCTCTCCATTCCATTCCAATCCACTCCGATCCACTGCACTCCACTCTATTCCATTCAATTTCATTTCATTCCATTCCACTCTACTCCTTTCATATCCAATGCATTCCAATCCACTCCATTCCACTCCATTCCACTCCTTTCCACTGCACTCCACACTATTCAACTCCACTCCACTCCATTTCATGCCATTCCATTCCATTCCACTTCATTCCAGTGCATTCCACTCCACTCCACAACATTCAATTCGATTCCATTCCAATCCACTCCAATCCACTGCACTCCACTCCAATTCATTCCACTCCATTCCATTCCTCTCCTTTCCACTCCACTCCACTCATATCCACTCCACTCCATTTCATTCCATTCCATTTCATTCCACTCCACTCCACTACCCCTACACTCCACCACATTCCATTGCTCTCCACTGCACTCCATTCAACTCATTCCACTCCACTGCAATCCAACCCACTCCGTACCATTCCATTCCATTCCACTCCACTCCATTCCATTTCACTCCACTCCACTGCATTCTACTCCACTCCATTGCATTCCGTTTCACTCCACTCAATTCCATTTCATTCCACTCAATTCCATTCCATTCCACTCTACTCCATTCCATTTCATTCCATTCCACTCCATTCCACTCCATTCCACTGTACTCCATTCCACTCCTCTGAATTCCACTCCACTCCATTCAATTTCATTCCATTACACTCCATTCCACTCCACTACACTCCATTCCACTCTAATCCACTCCATTCCTTTCCATTCCATTCCACTCCACTCCTCTTCTTTCCACTCCATTCCACTCCACTGTCCTCCATTTTACTGCACTCAACTCCACTGCATTCCTTTCCATTCCACTCCATTCCATTCCACTCCATTCCAGTCCTTTCCACTCCACTCCATTCTATTCCATTACATCAAATTCCATTCCACTACATTCCAGTCCATTCTACTCCATTCTTCTGTACTCCACTCCATTCTTCTGTACTCCTCTCAATTCTACTCAATTCCACTCCATTTCACTCCATTCTGTTCCCCTCCATTCCTCTCCATTCCATTCCATTCAGCTAGAGAACACTCCACTCCATTACATACCACTCTATTCCACTCTACTGCATTCCATTCCACTTCAATCCAGTCCACTCCACTTCACTCCATTTCATTCGACTTCATTACATTCTTCTCCATTTCACCCAAATGCACTCCATTTCACTCCTCTCCATTCCATTCCATTCCATTTCATTACAGTCTACTCCACTCCACTCAACTCCCTCTGTTTCATTCCAACGCATTCCACTCTTCTCCATTCCACTCCAATCCATTCCATTACATTCCATTTCATTCCACTCCACTCCCCGGCACTCCACTCCCTCACATTCCATTGCTGTCCACTGCACTGCACTGGACTCAGTTACACTCCACTGCATTCCAACACAATCCATTCCATTCCTTCCATTCCACTTCACTCCACTCCATTCCACTCCACTCCTCTCCATTCCACTCCACTCCACTCTATTCCATTTCATTTCATTCCATTCTATTTCACTGCATACCATGCCATTCCAGTATACTGCATTCCACTCCTCTCCATTCCAATCCTCTCCATTCCATTTCACTCCATTTCACTCCATTCCACTCCACTCCACTCCATTCCATTCCACTCCAGTTCATTCCATTCCACTCCTTTCCACTCTACTCGGCTGCTTTCCACTCAATTCCACTCCACTCCACTCCATCCCTCTCCACTCCATTCTATTCCATTCCACTCCACTCCATTCCATTCCATTCCATTCTGTTAAATTCCATTCCACTACAATCCAGTCCATTCCACTCCATTCTACTGTACTCCAATGCATTCTTCTACATTCCACTCCATTCCACTCCATTCCGTTCCACTCCATTCCACGTCATTCCATTCCATTCCACTCCATTCCATTCCATTCCATTAAACTCCACAACACTCTACTCCTTTCCATTCCACTCGATTCCACTCCACTCCATTCCATTCCACTCTACTCCAGTCCAATCCACTCCACTCCAGTTCACTCCACTCCATTCTATTCCTCTCCATTCGAACCCTATGCACTCCATTTCACTCCACTCCATTCCATTCCATTTCATTCCAGTCTACTCCACTTCACTAAACTCCACTACATTCCATTCCAACCCACTCCACTCCACTCCATTCCACTCCACTACATTCCACTCCGCTCCATTCCAATCCATTAAATTCCATTCCACTGCATTCCATTCCATTCCACTCTACACCACTCGTCACCCCTTCATTCCACTCTACTCCATTCCATTACATTCCAATCATTTATACTGCATTCCCCTCCATTCAACTCTACTCCCCTTGATTTCATGCCATTCCATTCCATTCCACTCCATTCCATTCTATTACACTCAATTCCACTGCATTCCACTCCACTCCACTACTTTCCATTCCATTATATTCCACTGCATTCCACTCCAATCCACTCAGCTCCACTTTATGCCACTTCAATCCATTCCTCTCCATTCCACTCCACTCCACTCATTTCAGCTCCACTCCATTCTATTCCATTCAATTTCATTCCGTTCCACTCCACTCCACTCCACTCCACCACATTCCATTGCTCTCCACTACAATCTAATCCACCGCATTCCACTCCACTGCATTACAACCCACTTCATTCCATTCCATTCCAATACACTCCACTCCACTCCAATCCATTCCACTCCACTCCAGTCCATTCCAATCCACTCCTCCGCATTCAATTTCATTCCATTCCATTCCATTGCAATCCATTCCATTCCGTTCAATTCTACTCCATTCCACTCCTCTCCATTCCACTCCATTCCATTCCGTTTCATTCCATTCTACTCCATTCCACGCTACTCAATTCCATTCCACTCCACTCCAGTCCACTCAATTCTAGTCCAATCCATTCCACTCCATTCCCTTCATTTCCATTCCACCCCACTACACTCCTCTTCATTCCACTCCATTCCATTCCTCTCCTTTCCACTCCACTACACTGCATTCCACTCCACTCCATTCCATTTCATTTCACTCCACTCAAATCCACTACACTCGACCACAATCCATTGCTCTCCACTGCACTCCATTCCACTCCATTCCACTCCACTCTACTCCGTTCCACTCCACTCTACTCCATTCCATTCCACTCCATTCCATTTCATTCCATACCATTTCATTCCACTCCATTCCTCTACATTCCATTCCATTCCATTCCATTCCATTCCACTCTATTCCATTCCATTCCACTCTATTCCATTCCACTCCTCTCCTTTCCACACCACGGCATTACATTTCATTCCATTACACTACGTTCCACTCCACTCCACTCGATTCCACTCCTCTCCACTCCATTCCATTCCATTCCATTCCATTCCATTCCACTCAACTCCACTCTATTCCACTCTATTCCAGTACACTGCTTTCCATTTGACCCCATTGCATTCCTTTGCAATGCACTCCACTCCACTCCATTCAATTTGAATCTATTCCAATCCACTCTATTCCATTCCACTCCACTTCACTACATTCCACTCCTTTCCACACCACTCCAGTCCACTCTCTTCCACTCCAATCCATTCCTCTCCATTCAACTCCACTCCACTCCTCTCCACTCGATTCCATTCCATTCCATTGCATTCCATTCCATTCCATTCTATTGCATTCCATTAAATCCCATTCCATTCTATTCCATTCCACTCCTTTCCACTCCACTCTACTGCACTCCACTCCACTCCAGTTAATTCCACTCCACTTCACTCCTTTCCATTCGATCCCATTCCTTTATATTCCACTCCATTCTAGTCCATTCCACTCTATTCCACTCCACTCCACTCCATTCCACTGCATTCCCCTCGATTCGACTCCATTCAACTAAACGCCATTAAATTCCTTTCCACTGTACTCCATTACACTCCACTCCATTCCACTCCTCTCCATTCCATTTTATTCCATTCAACTCCATTGCATTCCTTTCCACTCTACTCCATTCCACTCAACTCCACTCCGCTCCATTCCATTCATCTCTCCTCCACTCCGCTGCAATCCATTCCACTGCATTCCTCTTCACTCCACTCCATTCCACTCCACTTCACTGCATTCCATTACATTCCACTCCATTCCATTCCGTTCCACTATACACCATTCCACTCCAATACATTCGCTTCCATTCCTTTCAAATCCATTTGACTCCACTCCACTCCACTCTACTCCACTGCACTCCATTCTATTCCATTCCACTCCACTCCATTCCATTACACGCCACTCCATTCCAGTCCACTCCAGTTCACTCCACTTCACTCCATTCCACTCCCCTCCGTTCCACTCCACTCAACTCCATTCCATTCCATTCCATTCTACTCCTCTCCACTCGATTCCAATCCATTCCAATCCATTCTACTCCACTCCACTACATTCCTTTCCAATCCATTCCACTCCAATCCTGTCCACTCCTCTCTATTCCACTCCACTCCACTCCATTCCTTACCATTACATTCCAATCCAATCCATACCCTTCCGTTCCACTCTAATCCATTCCATTCCACGTCATTCCAGTTCATTCCACTTACTTCACTTCATTCCATTCCTTTCCATTCCGTTCTGTTACAATCCATTGCACTCCATTCCACTCCATTCCGCTCCACTCAACTCCATTCCTTGCCACTCCACTCCTTTCCATTCCACTCTACTCCACTCTATTCCACCCTATTCCTACATTTCTTTCCACCGTTCCATTGCATTGCATTCCATCGCATTCCATTCCATACCATTTCACTCCACTCCACTGCACTCTACTCCATTCCATTCCACTCCATCCAATTCCATTCGACTCCATTCCAAACCACTCCACTGCCCTCCACTCCACTCCATTTCATTCCGTTTCACTCCATTGCTTTCCACTCTTTTCCTTCGACAGTATATCACTGTGTCACACAGGCTGGTGTGCAGTGGCAGAATCTCAACTCACACTACATGTCACATTCCATTGCATTTCATTCAATTCCTTTGCATTATATTGTATTCCACTGCACTCTCTTTCACTCCACTCCACTCCACTACATTCCATTACATCCCATTCCATTCCTCTCCATTCCTCTCCAATCCACTTCACTCCAACCAACTCCAATCCACTCCAATCCAATCCATTCCATTACATTCCACTGCATTCCATTCCATTCCTTTCTTTCGAGAATTTCTTAGTCTGTCAACCAGCCTGAAGAGTAGTGGGACAATCTCAGCCTCCATTACAATACATTCCATCCCACTCCACTGCACTCCACTCCCCTTCATTCCACTCCACCCCTCTCCCATCCATTCCAGTACGAACGACTCCTTTCCACTCCATTCCATTCCACTCCTTTCCACTCCACCCAATTCCATTCCATTCCACTCCACTCCACTTACTCCACTCCATTCCATTCCATTTCATTCCACTCCACTACACTCTATTCCATTCCACTCCATTCCACTCCATTCCTCTTAACTCCACTAAATTACACTCCACTCCACTCAATTCCATTGCATTCCATTACATTACTTTCCATTCCCCACGATTCAATTCCATTCCACTCCATTGTAGTCCATTCCACTCCATTCCACTCTACTCCACTCCACTCCATTCCATTCCACTCCACTCCTTTCCATTCCACGCCATTCCACCCCACCCAATTCCATTCCACTCCACACTTTTCTATTCCATTCCACTCCATTCCATTCCATTCCACTCCACTCCACTCCATTCCACTCCACTCCTCTCCACTTCATTCCATTCCATTCCTTTCCACTCCACACCATTCCATTCCACTGCAGTTCTCTCTACTCCATTCCATTCCAATATATACCACTCCACTCCATTCCATTCCACTCCACTTCACTCCGCTCCACTCCATTTCATTCCACTCCATTCCATTTATATCCGTTCAACACCATTCCACTCCATTCCATTCCATTCCACTATGATCCATTGCATTCCACTCCATTCCAGTTCATTCCATCCAGTCCAATGCATTCCATTCCATTCCATTCCATTCCATTACATTCCATTACATTTCATTACATTACATTACATTTCATTCCATTCCATTCCATTTCTTTCCACTCCATTACAGTCCGTTCCACTCCATTTCACTCCATTCTACTCCATTCCACTCTAATCCCCTCCATTCCACTCCATTCTATTCCACTACATAATATTCCATTCCACTCCATTTCATTCCACTCCATTCCACTCCATTTCATTCCACTCCATTCCATTCCATTCCCCTCCAATCCATTCCATTCCACTCCATTCCTCTCCACTCCACTACGTTACACTCCACTCCACTCCCCTCCAATCCATTCCATGCCAATCCCTTCCTTTCAACTCCAATCCATTCCATTCCACACCACTACATTCCACAACACTCCACTCCACTCCATTCCATTCTATTCCACTCCTTTCAATTCCATTCCTTTCTTTCCACAGGACCTCACTATGGATCAAAAGGTGTAGTGCAGTGGCATAATCTCAGCTCACTTTTCTTTTCACCATCCCATTGCATTCCACTCCATTCCATTCCATTAAATACTATTTCACTCCACTCTTCTGCACTCCACTCCATTCCTTTCCACTCCATCCCTTTCCTTTCCACTCCATTCCAAACCACTCTACTGAACTCCACTCGACTCCATTCCATTCCATTCCATTCTATTCCATTCCATTTCACTCCGTTGCATTCCATTCCTTTCCTTCGACAAGGTATCACTGTGTAACCCAGGCTGGAGTGTAATGGCACAATGTCAGCTCACATTACATGTCACTTTCCATTGCATTGAATTCTATTCAATTCCATTCCTTTGCATTCCATTCCAATGCATTCCATTTTATTAAATTCCATTCATTTCCAATCCACTCTTTTCCACTCCAATCCACTCCACTCCATTCCATTATATCCGATTCCATTCCACTCCATTCCACTCCTTTCCTCTGCACTGCACTCCACTCTATTCCACTCCATCCCATTCCATTCTGCTCCATTCCACTACACTAAACTCCACCCCACTTCCCTCCACTTCATTCTGTTCCATTAAATCCCATTCCATTCCTCTCCATACCACTCCTCTCCACTTCACTCCACTGCACTGTAGTCCACTCCAATCTATTCCATTCTGTTACATTGCATTACAATCCTTTCTTTCTAGAGTATCTCACTCTGTCACTCAACCTGGAATTCAGAGGCACAATCTTAACTTGAACTACATTCCATTCCATCCCACTGCACTCCAATCCACTCCACTCCACTCCATTCCACTCCACTCCACTCCACTCCATTCCATTCCTTTCCATTCCACTTCACTCCACTCCATTCCACTCCACTCCACTCCATTCCATTCCTTTCCATTCCACTTCACTCCACTCTACTCCATTCCATTCCTTTCCATTCCACTTCACTCCACTCCACTCCATTCCATTCCTTTCCATTCCACTTCACTCCACTCCATTCCATTCCTCCAGACTGCACTACATTCCAATCCATTCCATTCCATTACAATCCATTCCATTACATTCCTGTCCATTTCTTTCCATTCCACTCCACTCCACTCCTTTCCATTCCACTTCATTCCAATCCATTCCACTCCAGTCCACTCCAATCCTCTCCACTCCACATGACTCTATTCCATTCCATTCCAGTACACTCCATTCCACTCCACTCCATTCAATTCCATTCCATTCCACTCCTTTCCTTGCCACTCCATTCTACTCCATTCCACTACATTTCAGTCCACTCCATATAACTCCACTCCATTCCAAAATATTCCACTCCACTCCATTCCACTACATTCCATTCCATTCCACTCCACTCCATTCCAATCAACCCCACCGCATTCCATTCCATTCCATTCCATTCCACTCCATTCCACTCCATTCCTCTCCACCCCACTCCATTCCACTCCACTCCACTCCATTCCATTCCCTTCCACTCCACTCCAATCCACTCCATTCCACTACACTATACTGCATTCCATTACAATTCATTCCATTAAACTCAATTCCATTTCACTCCAGTCATTTCCAGTCCACTCCACTAAATTCCACTCCACTCTACTGCATTCCATTCCATTCCATTCCATTCCATTAAACTCCCTTCCATTCCACTCCACTCCATTCCAGTCCACTCCACTGCATTCCACTCCACTCCAATCAACTTCATTCCATACCATTCCATTCCATTCTACTCCATTCCATTCCACTCCTTTCCTTTCCTTTCCATTCCAGACCACTAATTTCCAATCCACTCCACTCCATTCCACTCCACTCCATTCCACTCCATTCCATTGCACTCCATTCCACTCCACTCCATTCCATTCTATTCGACTCCACTCCACTCCATTCCATGCCACTCCATTCCACTCCACTGCACTCCCTTCCAATGAGTTCTTTTCCATTCCATTCCACTCCTTTCCTTGCCACTCCATTCCACTCCATTCCACTCCATTTCAGTCCACTCCATTCAACACCACTCCATTCCATTCTATTCCACTCTACTTCATTCCACTACATTCCATTCCATTCCACTCCACCCCATTCTATTCCAATCCACTGCATTCCATTCCACCCCATTGCATTCCACTCCATTACTCTCCACTCCACTCCATTCCGTTACACTCCACTCCATTCCATTCCATTTCATTCCATTCTACTGCACTCCTTTCCACTCCAATCTACTGCATTGCACTAGATTCCATTCCATTAATCTCCATTCCATTTCACTCCAGTCCTGTCCAGTCCACTCCACAAAATTCCACTCCACTGTACTGCATTCCATTCCATTCCATTCCATTAAACTCCATTCCACTCCACTCCACTCCGTTCCAGTCCACTTCACAACATTCCACTCCATTCCCCTCCATTCCACCCCTTTTTATTCCACTCCATTCCACTGCACTCCATTCCATTCCATTACACTACATTCCACTCCACCCCATTCCATTCCACTCCATTCCACTCTACTCCATTTCATTCCACTGCACTACACTCCACTCCCCTCCACTCCATTCCATTTCACTCTCTTCCATTCTTCTCTGTTCTCTCCACTCCACTCCTTTCCTCTCTCCTCCATTCCATTCCATTCAGTTCCATTCCATTCCTTTCCATTCCATTCCATTCCACTCTACTCCATTGCACTCCACTCGATACCACTCCACTCCCTTTCACTCCACTCCTTTCCTTTCCACTCCATTCAATTACATTCCACTCCTTTCCACTCCTCTCCACTTGATTCCATTCCATTTCATTCCATTCCATTCCATTCTCTTCCAATCCACTTAATTCCATTCCATTCCATTCCATTGAACTCCGGTCCATTCCATTTCATTCCATTCCATTCCATTCCATTCCATTCCCTTCCCTTCCAATCCACTCCATTCCATTCCATTCCATTAATTTTCATTCCATTCCATTCCATTCAATTGAACTCCATTCCATTCCATACCATTCCATTCTACTCTACTCCATTCCAGTCCATTGCATTTCACTCCATTCCATTCCTCTCCATTCCACTCCACTCCAATCCATTCAACTGCACTCCATCCATTCCACTCCATTCCCCTCCATTCCACTCCATTCTGTTCCACTCCATTCCACTCCATTCCATTCCATTGAATTGTGTCCATACCACTCCACTCCATTCCATTTCAGTAAATTCTACCCTACTCCATTCCATTTCACTCCACTCCAGTCCACTCCACTCCATTCCATTACATTACACTCCATTCCATTACATTACACTCCATTCCATTCTTCTACATTCCACTTCACACTACTGCATTCCACTCCTCTCCACTCCATACCACTGCACTCCACTCCCTTCCATTTCATTCCATTCCATTCCCTTCCATTCCACTCCTTTCCATTCCACTCAACTCTACTCTGTTCCACTCCTCTCCATTAGAATCCACTCCATTGTTTTCATTCCATTCAACTCCATTCCACTCCATTCAACTCCATTCCACTCCATTTCACTTCATTATATTCCACCCACTCCATTTCACTCCACTCCATTCCACTCCACTCCACTCCCCTCAACTCCGTTCCATTGCACTTCACTCCATTCCATTCCACTCAACTCCATTCCATCCCACTCCATTTCACTGCACTCCACTCCACTTCACTCCATTCCACTACATTCCTTTCCAATCCAATTGACTCATCTCCATTCCATTCCACTCCAGTCCATTCTATTCAACTCAACTCCATTTTATTGCATTGCACTCCACTCCACACCATTCCAATCCATTCCATTGCACTCCAATGCTATCCAATACATTCCATTCCTTTCCACTCCACTCTGTTACTTTACACTCTACACCATTCCATGCCATTCCATTGCACTTCACTCCATTCCACTCCACTCCATTCTACTCCACTCCATTCTACTCCTGTCCATGCTTTAAAAATCCATTCCATGACACACCACTAAATTCCATTCCACTCCACTCCATTTCATTACACTTCACTTCAATCCACTTTACTACAATCTCTTCCACTCCACTCCATTCCATTCTACTCCATTCCATTCCACTCCAATCCACTCCATTCCAATCCATTCCATGACACTCCAATAAATTAACTCCACTCCTCTCCACTCCATTTCACTCCAATTCCCTCCAATCCACTCCACTCGACTACATTCCATTCCACTCCATTCCATTCCACTCCACTCCAATTCATTCTGTTCCCTTCCACTCCATTCCATTCCATTCCACTAAATTCCATTCAACTCCACTCCATTCCAGTGCATTCGACCCCATTCCACTCCCCTCCAGTCTGCTCCATTCGACTCCATTCCATTACACTCCTTTCCACTCGTCTCCATTCATTCCTTTCCTTTCCACTGCACTCCGTTCCACTCCACTCCATTCCATTCCACTCTACTCCAATCCATTCCACTCCATTGCACTGCGCTGCACTCCACTCCATTCCATTCCACTCCTTTCAATTCAACTCCATTCTATCCTACTCCAGTCCGTTCTACTCCACCCCATTCCATTCCATTCCATTCAGTTCCATTCCATTCCAGTCCAGTACACTCCACTCCATTCCATTCCATTGCACTCCACTCCATTCCACTCCATTCTACTCCACTCCATTCCATTGCATTCCATTCCACTCCACTCCATTCCAT
This sequence comes from Pongo pygmaeus, assembly GCF_028885625.2. Lineage (NCBI taxonomy): Eukaryota > Metazoa > Chordata > Mammalia > Primates > Hominidae > Pongo > Pongo pygmaeus. The sequence continues at coordinate 11,122,138 of NC_072389.2, forward strand.
TCCACTCCACACCATTCTACTCCACTTCATTCCACTACATTCTACTCCACTACACTCCATTCCATCTCGTTAGATTCCATTATTCTCCATTCCTTTCCACTCCACTACACTCCCCTCCACTCCACTCCCTTCCAAGCCATTGCATTCCACTCAACTCCATTCCATTCCATTCCACTGAATTCCATTCCATTCCAATCCACTACTCTCCACTCCACTCTATTCCACTAAATTCCACTCCATTACATTACAATCCACTCCATTTCATTCCATACCACTGCATTCCACTCCTTTTCACTCCACTCCACTCCATTCCTTTCCATTCCACTCCAGTCCTTTCCACTCCAATATACTCCATTCTACTCCAAACCTCTCCATTCCGTGCCATACCATTCCATTCCATTCCACTACATTCCATTCCATTCCATTCCACTCCATTCCATTCCATTCTACTCCATTCCGTTCCACTCCATTCCAGTCTATTCCACTCCATTCCCCTGTTCTCTACGCCATTCCACTCCATTCCCCTTCATTCCACTCCATTCCGTTCCACTCCATTTCACTCCATTCCATTCCATGTCATTACACAGCAAACCACTCGACTCCATTGCATTCCACTCCATTACACTCTTCTCCATTTCATGCCTCTCCACTCCACTCCACTCCATTCCACTCCTCTCTATTCCACTCGTCTGCACTGCATTCCACTCCACTCCACTCCTTTCCATTCCGTCTCACACTAATCAAATCCCCTCCCCTCCACTCCACTCCACTCCATTTCATTCAACCCCCTCCACTGCACTCCATTCCACTCCACCACATTCCACTCCATTCCATTCCATTCCCTTCCACTGCACACCACTGCATTCCAGTCCATTCCACTCCATTCCATTCCACTCCACTCCACTCCATTCCATTCCATTTCTCTCCACTCAACTCCTCTCCATTCCATTCGATTCCATTCCACTCTACTCCATTCCACTCCACTCCACTCGACGCCACTCCACACCACTCCTTTCTATTCCACTCCACTCGACTCCACTCCACACCACTCCTTTCCATTCCACTCTATTCCATTCCTCTCTTTTCCCTTCCACTCCATTCCACTCCCCTTCATTCCATTTCATTCCACTCCACACCACTCCAATCCACTCCATTCCATTTATCTTCTTTCAAACCCACTGTACTCCGTTTCACTCCTCTCCACTCCATTCCATTCCATTTCATTACAGTCTATGCCATTCCACTCAACTCCACTCCATTCCATTCCAACCCATTCCACTCTACTCCATTCCACTCGAATCCATTCTATTACATTCCATTTCATTCCACTCTACTCCACTGCACTGCACTGCATCACATTCCATTGCTCTCCACTGCACTGAACTGGACTCCATTGTAAACCACTGCATTTCAACCCACTCCATTCCATCCATTCCTTCCCACTTCACTGCACTCCATTCCACTCCACACCTCTTCATTCCACTCCACTCCGCTCTATTCCATTTTATTTCATTCCATTCCATTCCACTCCATACCATGCCATTACAGTATACTCCATTCCGCTCCTCTCCATTCCAATCCCCTCCATTCCATTTAACTCCTTTACACTCCATTCCACTCCACTCCACTCCATTACATTCCACTCCACTCCATTCCATTCCACTCCACTCCATTCCATTCCATTCCTTTCCACTCCACTCCACTGTTTTCCAATCCATTCCACTCCACTCCACTCCATTCCACTGCACTCCACTCCACTACTTTCCATTCCATTCCATTCCATTCTATACCACTCCATACCATTCCATTCCACTTCACCCCATTCCATTCCATTCCATTAAATTCCATTCCACTACATTCCAGTCCATTCCACTCCATTCTACTGTACTCCAACCCACTCTACTCCATTCCACTCCATTTCACTCCATTCCGTTCCACTCCATTCCACTCCATTCCATTCCATTTCATTCCATTAAACCCTGCAACACTCTACTCCTTTCTATTCTACTTGTTTCCACTCTCCTTCATTTCATTCCACTCGATTCCACTCTACTTCATTCCATTCCACTCCACTCCAGTCCACTCCACTCCACTCCAGTTCATTCCACTCCATTCTATTCCTCTCCATTCCACTCCATTTCACTCCACTCCATTCCATTCCATTCCATTTCATTCCAGTCTACTCCAATCCACTCAACTCCACCTCGTTTCATTCCAACCCACTACACCCCACTCCATTCCACTCCAGTACGTTCCACTCCACTCCATTCCATTCCATTATATTCCTTTCCACTCCATTCCATTCCATTCCATTCTACTCTATTTGTCACCACTCCATTCCACTCCACTCCATTCCATTACATTCCAGTCCTTTCCAATCCATTCCACTCCATTCAACTCCACCACACTTGATTTCATTCCATTCCATTCCCTTCCACTCCATTGCATTCTATTCCACTCAATTCCACTGCATTCCACTCCACTACACTATATTCCTTTCCATTATAGTCCACTGCACTTCCCTCCACTCCACTCAACTCCATTTTATTCCACTTCATTCCATTTCTCTCCATTCCACTCCACTCCACTCCTTTTCACTCCACTCCATTCTTTTCCATTAAATTTCATTCCATTCCACTGCACTCCGCTCCACTCCACCATATTCGATTGCTCTCCACTGAAATCCAATCCACTCCATTACACTCCACTGCATTCCAACCCACTTCATTCCATTCCATTCCATTCCAATCCACTCCACTCCACTCCAATCCATTCCACTCCTCTCCAATCCATTCCAATCTACTCCTACCCATTCAATTTCATTCCATTCCATTCAATTGCACTCCATTCTATTCCATTCCATTCTATTCCATTCCACTCCATTACATTCCATTTCATTACAATCAATTCCATTCCACTCTACACCATTCCATTCCAATCCACTGCAGTCCACTCAACTCCACTCCCATCCATTCCACTCCATTCCCATCATTTCCATTCCACCCCACTATACTCTGTTTCACTCCAATCCATTGCATTCCATTCCATTTCATTCCAGTCTATTGCACTCTACTCCAAACCACTCCACTCCATTCCATTCCACCCTACTCCACTCCAATCTATTCCACTCCACTACATTCCACTCCACTCCATTCAATTCCATTCCATTCCATTCCATTCTATTCCTTTCATCTCCACTCCATTCCACTCCATTCCATTCCATTCCACACTATTCCTTTCATCTCCATTCCATTCCACTCCTCTCCATTCCATTCCATTCCATTCCATTCCATTCCATTCCATTCTATTCCTTTCATCTCCACTCCATTCCACTCCATTCCATTCCATTCCACACTATTCCTTTCATCTCCACTCCATTCCACTCCATTCCATGCCATTACATTCCACTCCTCTCCATTCCACTCCACTACATTCCACTCCACTCCATTCCATTCCTTTCCATTCCATTCCACTCTATTCCTTTCATCTCCACTCCATTCCACTCCATTCCATTCCATTCCACACTATTCCTTTCATCTCCACTCCATTCCACTCCATTCTATGCCATTACATTCCACTCCTCTCCATTCCATTACTCTACATTCAACTCCACTCCACTCCGTTCCAGTGCATTCCACTCCACTCCACTCCATTCCATTTCATTCTATTCTACTCCACTCCACTCGACTCCATTCCCGTCCATTTCATTCCACTTCATTCCATTCCTCTCCATTCCACTCCACTCCACTCCCTTCCACTCCATTCCTTTCCATTTCATTTCACTCCTCTCAAATCCACTGCACTCCACCACAATCCATTGCTCTCCACTGCACTCCACTCCACTCCATTCCACTCCACTCCACTCTATTCCACTCCACTCCATTCCATTCCATTTCATTTCATTCCATTCCTTTCCACTCCTTTGCTTTCCATTCCATTCCATTCCATTCCACTCTATTCCATTCCATTCCACTATACTCCATTCCACTCCTCTCCATTTCACTCCGTGACATTCCATTTCATTCCATTACACGACATTTCACTCTACTCCACTAGATTCCATTCCACTCCACTTCATTCCATTCCACACCACTGCACTCCATTCTATTCCACTCCACTCGACTCCATGCCACTCCACTCCACTATATTTCACTCTATTCCAGTACACTGCTTTCCATTTCACACCATTGCATTCCATTGCACTGCACTCCACTTCACTCCATTCCATTCGAATACATTCCTTTCCACTCTATTCCATTCCACTCCACTTCACTCCATTCCCCTCCATTCCACACCACTCCAGTCCACTCCCTTCCACTCCAATCCATTCCTCTCCATCCAACTCCACTCCACTCCATTTGATTCCATTCCATTCCATTCCATATTTTTCCACTCCACTCTATTCCACTCCACTCCACTCCATTCCTTGCAATTCCATTCCATTCCACTCTGTTCCATTCCATTCCACTCCATTTAATTCAATTCCACTCAATTCCAGTTCATTGCACTCCACTTCACTCCATTCCATTCTATCCCATTCCTTTCCATTCCCCTCCATTCTAGTCCATTCTACTCTATTCCTCTCCACTCCACTCCATTCCACTGCATTACCCTCCATTCCACTCCATTCAAGTGAACTCCATTAAATTCCATTCCACTGTAAGCCATTCCACTCCACTCCATTCCACTCCTCTCCTTTCCATCCTATTCCCTTCATCTCCATTGCATTCCTTTCCACTCTACTCTATTCCACTCAACTCCACTCTGCTCCATTCCATTCATCTCTCCTCCACTCCACTGCAATCCATTACACTTCATTCCTCTCCACTCCAATCCATTCCACTCCACTTCACTCCATTCCATTACATTCCATTACATTCCACTCCATTCCATTCCGTTCCACTATACACCATTCCACTCCACTCCACTCAATTCCACTCTATTCCAGTCCACTCCATTATGCTACACACCATTTCATTCCATCCCACTGCACTCCACTCCTCTCCATTCCATTCCAATCTATTCCACTCCACTCCATTCCATTCGACTCCACATCACTCCACTCCACTCCGTTCCATTCCACTCAACTCCATTCCATACCATTCCATTCTTCTCCTCTCCACTCAATTCCAATCCATTCCAATCCATTCTACTCCACTCCACTACATTCCATTCCAATCCATTCCACTCCAATCCAGTCCACTCCTCTCTGTTCCACTCCACTCCACTCCATTTCTTGCCATTACATTCCAATCCACTGCATTGAATTCCATTTCACTCTATTCCATTGCATTCCACGTCATTCCACTCCACTTCACTCCATTCCATTCCTTTCCACTCCGTTCTATTCCACACAATTCCGCTCCATTCCACTCCATTCCACACCATTCCACTCCACCCCTCTCCATTCCATGCCACTCCACTCCACTCCATTCCACTCCACTCTACTCTATTCCACTCTATTCCAGTCCACTGCATTCCACTCCACACCATTGTATTCCATTGCACTGCACTCCACTCCACTCCACTCCATTCCGTTCGAATCCACTCCAATCCACTCTATTCAATTCCACTCCCCTTCACTCCATTCCACTCCATTCCACACCTCTCCAATCCACTCCCTTCCACTCCTTTCCATTCCTCTACATTCCACTCCACTCCGCTCCCTTCCATTCTATTCCATTCTATTGCATTCCATTCCACTCCTTCTCCTCCACTCTATTAAACTCCATCCCACTCCATTCCTTGCAATTCCATTTCACTCCATTCCATTTCTTTCCACTCCACACCACTAATTTCTATTCAACTCCACTCCACTCCATTCCACTGCACTCCACTCCAATCCACTCCAATCCACTCCACTCCATTCCACTCCTTTCCACTCCATTCTACTCCACTCCAGTCTAATCCACTCCACTCCTCTCCATTCCGTTGCAGTCCACTGCACGCAATTCCACTGCTATCCCCTGCACGCAATTACACTGCACTCTACTCCTTTTCATTAATTTAGATTTCATTATAATCCATTCCATTCCACTCCACTCCGTTCCAGTCCACTCCACTCGTTTCCATTCCGTTTGATTACATTCCACTCCACTCCATTCCATTCCACTCCTCTCCACACCATTCCACTCCACTCCATTTCAAGCCATTATATTCCACTCCACTCCATTCAATTCCACTCCACTGCATTCCATTCAATAACATTCCATCAACTCCTCTCCACTCAACTCCACTCAATTCCACTCCATTCCATTCCAATACATTCCACTGCAATCCATTACATTCCACTCAATTCCACTCCATTCCATTCCAATACATTCCACTGCAATCCATTCCATTCCACTCAACTCCACTCCACTCCGTTTCATTCCACTCTACTCCATTCCAATCTATTCCACTCAATTCCACTCCAATCCATTCCTCTACATTCCACTCCATTGCACTCCACTCCATTCCATTCCACTCCACTCCTCTCCACTCCATCCCTTTCCTTTCCATTCCATTCCGTTCCACTCCTTTCCACTTCAGTCCACTCCATTCCACTCCAGTACACTCCGTTCCATGCCATTCCTTTCCATTCCATTCCACTACATTCCATTCCATTCCACTCCGTTCCAGTCCATTCCATTCCAATCCATTCCATTCTATTCCATCCCATTAAATTCCATTTCATTACATTCCAGTCCCTTTCACTTCATTCCACTGTACTCCACTCCATTCTACTCCAGTCCACTCCATTTCATTATATTCCGTTCCATTACATTCCACTCCGTTAAATTCCATTCCATTTCGCTCCACAACAATCCACTCCATTCCATTCCACTCCATTCCACCCTACTCCATTCCATTCCACTCCACTCCAGTTGACTCCACTAGACAAATTCCGTTCTACTCCATTCCTTTACTATGCATTCTACCCCACTACACTCCGTTTGGCTCCAATCCATTCCATTCCTTTCCATTTCATTCCAGTCTACTCCAATCCACTCCACCACATTCCATTCTACCGTACTCCACTAAACTCCATTCCACTCCACTACATTCCACACCTCTCCATTCCATTCCATTCCATTCCATTAGACTCCATTCCTTTTCATTCCACTCTACACCATTCCATGCCATTCCATTCCGCTCTACTCCATTCCACTCCACTCCAATCCAATACACTCCATTCTATTCCAATCCATTCCATGTCACTCCATTAAATTTCCCTCCACTCCACTCCACTCGATATAATTGCACTTCACTCCCATCCACTCCACTCCAATCCATTGCACTCTACTCCATTCCATTCCCCTCCACTACATTCCATTCCATTCCACTCAATTCCATGCCATTCCATTCCACTACATTCCATTCCATTCCATTCCACTCCATTCCATTCTATTCCACTCCATTTAGCTCCACTCAGCTCCATTCCACTCCACAACACTCCATTCCATTCCACTCCATTCCACTCCAATCCATTCCTCTCCATTCCACTCCATTACACTGCACTTCACTCCAGTCCACTCCATTCCATTCCATTCTTCTCCTTTCCACTGCAATCCACTCCATTCCGCTCCACTCCGTTCCATGTCATTCCATTCTATTCCATTCCACTCCATTGCATTCCATGCCACTTCAATCCAGTCCATTCCACTCCACTCTATACCATTCCATTCCATTCCATTAAATTCAATTCCAGCACATTCCAGACCCTTCCACTGCATTCCACTGTACTCCAAGCCATTCTATTCCATTCCACTCCATTTCACTCTATTCCGTTCCACTACATTCCATGCCATTCCATTCCATTCCATTACGCTTCCCAACACTCCACTCCATTCCATTCAACTCCATTCCTCTCTACTCCATTCCATTCCATACTATTCCATTCCAATACAATCCACTCCACTCCACTCCATTCCACTCCAGTCCACTCCTCTCCTTTCCACTAAATTCCACTCCACTCCATTCCACTCCATTTCGCTCAACTCCATTCCATTACAATCCACTCACCTAATTCCAATCCACTCCACTCCATTCCATTTCATTCCATTTCATTCCATTCCATTCCATTCCATTCCATTCCATTATTCTCCATTCCATTCCCTTCAAATCCCTTCCAGTCCACTACACTCCATTCCAATCCTCTCCTCTCCATACAGCTCCACTCCACTCCATTCCAATTCAATCCACTCCATTCCACTGCACTCCAATCCATTCCACTACATTCCGCTCCATTCCACTCAATTCCATTCTTCTACATTCCAGTCCATTCCATGCCATTGCATTACACTCCACACCATTCCACTCCATTCTATACCACTCCATTATACTCTACTCCATTCCATTCTACTCCACTGCAATCCACTCCACTCCACTCCATTTCCATTCCTCTCCATTCCACTCCATTCTACTCCATTCCACTTATCTCCACTCCATACAACTCCATTCCACTCCATTCCATTTCAATGCATTCCATTAGATTCCACTCCATTCCATTCGATTCCACTCTACCCCATTCCACTCCTGTCCATTAGACTCCAGTCCTTTGCATTTCATTCCATTCAACTCCATTCTACTCCACTCCATTCCGTTCCACTCCACTCCACTCCATTCCATTCCATTGCACTACCTCCATATCATTTCACTCCACTCCAATGCACTCCTCTTCTCTCCATTCCATTGCATTTCATTCCTTTCCGTTCCATTATATTCCACTCCATTCCAGTCCACTCCATTCCATTCCACCCCACTTCATTCCACTCCACTCCTCTCAACTCCATTCCATTCCACTCCACTTCATTCCATTCCACTCTACTGCACTCCATTCCATTCCATTCCATTCCATTCCACTGCACTTCACTATACTCCACTCAATTCCACTCCATTCCATTCCACTCCATTCCTCTCCACTACATTCCATTTCAATCTACTCCGCTGCATTCCTTTCCACTCTACGTGATTCCATGCCATTCCAATCCCCTCCACTCTTTCTACTCCACTCTATTCCCCTCTTCTTCATTCTATTCCAATCCATTCCATGACATTCCACTAAAGTCCATTCTACTCCACTCCATTTCATCCACTTCACTTCAATCCACTCCACTCCACTCCACTCCACTCCACTCCATTACACTTCATTCCATTCCATTACACTGCATTCCATTCGACTCCAATCCACTCCATTAGAATCCATTCCATTCTATTCCACTACACTCCACTCAATTCCATTCCACTCCATTCCAGTCCACTCCATTCCGTTGCATTCTACACCACTCCACTCAACTCAATTCTATTCCATTCCGCTTCAATGCATTCCACTCCATTCTACTCCACTCCCTCCATTGTACTCCAGTCCATTCCTTTCCATTCTGTTCACTTCCATTCCATTCCAGTCCACTCCACTCCACTCCATTCCACTGCACTCCACTCCTCTCCACTCCACGCCATTCCACTCCTCTTCATTCCATTACATTCCATTCCACTCCAATGCATTCCACTCCATTCTGCTCCACTCCTGTCCATTGTATTCCACTGCATTCCTTTCCATTCTGTTCACTTCCGTTCCATTCCAGTCCACTCCACTCCACTCCATTCCACTGCACTCCACTCCTCTCCACTCCACACCATTCCACTCCTCTTCATTCCATTTCAATCCATTCCACTCCACTCCACTCCATTGCACTACACCCCACTCCATCCTACTCCAGTCTACTCCATTCCATTCCAGTCAGCTACGCTACATTCCACTGCTCTCCACTCCACTCCATTCCACTCCACTCCATTCCATGCCATTGAAATCCACTCCACTCCATTCCATTCCATTCTCCTGCATACCATTCCATTCCATTCCACTTCGGTCCACTACACTCAGCTACACTCCACTCCATTCCACTCCATTCCACTCCATTCCATTCGACTCCACTCCACTCAACTCCACTCAATTCTAGTTCATGCAATTCCATTCCATTCCACTCCACGCCTTTCTATTCCATTTTAATCTACTCCTTTCCACTCCAATCCACTCCAATACACTCCATTCCATGCCATTACATTCCATTCTAATTCATCCCATTCCATTCCACTCAATTCCACTCCATTTCGTTTCACTCCATTCCACTAAATTCCAATCCATTCCATTGCACTCCACACCACTCCACTGCAATCCATTCCTCTCCATTCGCCTCTACTCCATTCCATTCCACTCCACTCCATTTCATTCCACTCCATTTCACTCCACTCCATTCCACTCCATTCCACTGCATTCCAGTATACTCAACTCCACTGAACTCCATTCCTCTCTATTTCACTGCACTCCAATACACTCCATTCCATTCTACTCCACTTCATTCCATTCCACTCCACTTCATTCCATTCCACTCCACTTCATTCCATTCCACTCTACTCCATTCCAGTCCATTGCGTTCCATTCCACTCTACTCCATTCCACTCCATTCCAGTCGTTTCCATTCCACTCCATTCCAGCCGTTTCCATTCCACTCCATTCCATTCGATTCCATTCCATTCCATTCCATTCCACTCCATTCCATTCCACTCCATTCCATTCCACTCCACTCCATTCCATTCCACTCCACTCCACTCCATTCCACTCCATTACACTCCATTCCACTCCATTCCATTCCACTCCATTCCACTCCTCTGCGTTCCATTCCATTACACTACATTCCACTCCACCCTATTGCATTCTACTACATTCAATTCTACTCGATGACATTCCACTGCACTCCACTCCACTCCAAACCACTACATTCCAATTCACTCCATTAAATTCCTCTCCATTAAAACGCACTCCTCTCCATTCCACTCCACTCCATTCCATTCCATTCCATTCCATTCCTTTCCATTCCATTCCATTCCATTCCATTCCATTCCATTCCCCTCCACTCCATTCTCTTCCATTCCACTCCAGTCCATTCCACTCCATTCGTCTCCATTCAACTCAATTCCATTCCATTCCATTCCACTCCACTCCATTCCATTCCACTCCACTCCACTCCACCAGTAAATTCCATTCCGTTCCATTGCGTACCACTCAATTCGACTCCACTTTGCTCAATTCTACTCCACTCCATTCCATTCCATTCCTCTTCACTCCACTGAACTCCATTCCATCATATTCCATTCCACTCCCCTCCATTCCATTACACTCCTTTCTTGTCCATTCCATTCCAGTCCATTCCATTCTATTCCACTCCACATGATTCCATGCCACTCCACTCCACTGCACTCCATTCCAATGCACTCGACCTCAATTCACTCCACTCCACTCCACTCCATTCCATTCCACTCTACTCCATTTCATTCCAATACATTCCTCTCCACTCCATTCCACTCCATTCAACTACATTCCTGTCTAATCGACTCCACTCAACTCCATTCCTTTCTATTTCACTGCCCTCCACTACACTCCATTCCATTCCACCCTACTCCATTCCATTCCACTCCACTCCATTCCATTTCACTCCACTCCATTAGATTCCATTCCACTCCATTCCTCTCAATTCCGCTCCATTCCACTCCATTCAACTCCACTACACTCTACTCCATTCCATTCCATTCCATTCCACTCCTTTCCACTCCAATCAACCCAATTCCACCACACTCCACTCTATTCCATTCCGTTCCACACCAATCCACCCCATTCCAGTCCATTCCAGAACATTCCACTCCACTACACTCCATTCCATTGCATTCCATTACATTACATTCCACTCAATTCCAGTACATTCCACTCTGTTCCACTGCACTCCAATTCTTTCCACTCGATTCCCCTTCATTCCACTCCATGCCATTCCACTGCGTTCCATTCCACTCCATTCCATTGCATAACACTCCACACCACTCCACACCATTCCATTCCGTTCCGTTCCACTCTAGCACATTCCACTCCACTCCCCTACTGTCCACTCCACTCCACTCCATACCATTCCACTCCATTCCATTCCACTCCATTACAATCCACTCCAGTCCATTCCACTCCACTCCATTCCATTCCATTCCATTCCACTCTATTCCATTTCATTCCATTCCACTCCATTCCACTCCACTCCATTCCACTCCAATCACCTCCACTCCACTCCACTCCATTCCACCCCAATCACCTCGACTCCATTCCACTCCACTGCATTCCATTCCACTCTACTCCATTTCATTCCACTCCACTCCACACCACTCCATTCCATTCCACCCGTATCACTTCCACTCCATTCCACTCCACTGTATTCCACTCCAATCCATTCCATTGCATTACTTTCAACTCCACTCCACTCCATTCCACTCTTCCCCACTTCATTCTATTCCATTACATTCTACTCCATTCCATACCATTTCTCTCAACTCCATTCCAATCCACTCCCTTCCACTCCACTCCTTTCCATTCCATGCCATTCCATTCCATTCCATTCCACTCCTTTCCAATCCCCTCTAGTCCATTCCATGACCTTACATTCCATTCCACTCCATTCCATTCCATTCCACCGCATTCCACTAGAATCCACTTCATTCTAGTGCATTCCATTCCACTCCATTCCCTTCCGTTGCATTCCATTCCAATCCATTCCTGTCCATTCCATTCCACTCCATTCAATTCCTCTCCACTACATTCCCCTCCATTCCACTCAATTTCATTCCACTCCATTCCACTCCACTCCAATCCATTGCGTTACACTACATTCCACTCCATCCCATTTCATTCCACTCCATTCCATTTCATTCCACTCCATTCCACTCCATTCCACTCTACTTCATTTCATTCCACTGCACTACACTCCACTACCCTCCACCCCATTCCATTTCAGTCTATTCCATTCCTCTTCATTCTCCCCACTCCACTCCTTTCCACTCCCCTCCATTCCATTGCATTCCATTCAATTCCATTCAATTCCATTCCATTGCATTCCATTCCATTCCACTCTATTCCATTCCACTCCACTCCATTCCACTCCACTCCCTTTCACTCCACTCCTTTCCATTCCACTCCATTCCATTATATTCCACTCCTTTCCACTCCACTACACTCCAATCCACTCCATTCCATTCCCTTCCACTGCATTCCAATCCACTCTATTCCATTCCATTCCATTCCATTCCACTCAACTCTATTCCATTCCATTTCATTTCACTGCACTCCACTCCACTTCACTCCATTCCACTACATTCCATTCCAATCCAATTGACTCACCTCCATTCCATTCCACTCCACTCCATTCCATTCAACTCAACTCCTTTTTATTGCACTGCACTCCACTCCACACCATTCCAATCCATTCCAGTCGACTCCAATCCTATCCAATACATTCCATTCCATTCCACTTCATTCCATTACTTTACCCTCTACACCATTCCATGTCATTCCATTGCACTCCACTGCATTCCACTCCAGTCCATGCCACTCCTGTCCATTCTATACCAATGCATTCCATAAAAAGCCACTAAATTCCACTCCATTCCACTCCATTTCATTACACTTCACTTCAATCCACTTTACTCCAAACTCTTCCACTCCACTCCATTCCATTCTACTCCTTTCCATTCGACTCCAATCCACTCCATTCCAGTCCATTCCACTGCATTCCACTCCACTCAACTCAATTCCATTCCACTCCATTCCATTCCACTCCATTCCATTCCTTTCTACTCCGCTCCACTCCACTCCACTCCACGCCATTCCTTTCCACTCCATTCTAACCCACTCCATTCCTTTCCTTTCAATTCAATTCCACTGAATTCCAATCCACTCCACTCCACTCCACTCCATTCCACTGCACTCCACAAAATCCACTCCACAGCATTCCACTCCACGCCATTCCTTTCCAATCCATTGAATTTCATTCCATTCTATTCCACTACAATGAATTCCATTGCATTCCAGTCCACTCCATTCTACTCCACTCCACTCCAATGTATTGCAGTCAACTATGCTCCATTCCATTGCACTCCACTCCACTCCACTTCACTCCAATCCATGCCATTGCATTTCACTCCACTCCGTTCCATTCCATTGTACTGCATACCATTCCATTCCAATCCACACCACTCCACTCCACTCCACTCCACTCCACTTAATTACACTCCATTCCTTTCCACTCCACTCCATTCTATTCCATTCCACACCATTCCAATCCATTCCACTCCATTGCACTCCATTCCACTGCACTCTACTCAATTCCAGTCCATTTCACTCCATTCCATTCCACTCCACTCCATCCCATGTAATTTCATTCCATTTCTTTCCATTCCATTCCACTCATTTCCTACCCAGTCTAATCTATTCCATTCCAATCCACTCCATTCCATGCCATTCCATTCCATTTTACTCCATTCCATTCCATTCAACTGCCTTCCATTCCATTCCATTCCATTCCACGCCACTCTACTCCACTGCACTACACTACACTCAATTCCACTCCATTCCATTACGTTCCATTCCACTGTGCTCCATTCCTTTCCTTTCCACTCTGTTCTGCTCCATTCCACTCCATTCCACGCCACCCCAATCCACTCAATTCCAGTCTATTGCATTCCATTCCATTACACTCCACTCAATTCCATTCCATTCCATTACATTTCACTCCACTCCATTCCAATCCAATTGACTCCACTTCAACCCCTTCAACTCCATTCCATTCCTCTCCACTCCATTCCATTCCAATCAACTCCATTCCATTCCATTCCACAGCACTCCACTCCACTCCATTCCAGTCCACTCATTTCCACTCCCCTTCATTCTATTCCAATCCATTCCATGACACTCCACTAAACTAAACTCCACTCCACTCCACTCCATTTCACTCCAATTCCCTCCAACCCAATCCACTCTGCTACATTCCACTCCACTACATTCCATTCCACTCCATTCCATTCCACTCCTCCCCTCTTCATTCTATTCCCTTCCACTCCATTCCACTAAATTCTATTCCATTCCACTGCATTCCAGTCCTTTCCACTCCGTTCCACTCCCCTCCAGTCCACTCCATTCCACTCCATTCCATTCCACTGCATTCCTTTCCACTCCATTCCATTCCATTCCATCAAACTGCACTCCGCTCCACTCCACTCCATTCCATTCCACTCTACTCCAATCCTTTCCACTCCATGGCACTGCATTGCACGCCACTCCATTCCATTCTCCTCCTTTGCATTCCACTCCATTCTATCCCACTCCAGTCCATTCTAATCCTGTCCATTCCATTCCATTCCATTCCCTTCCATTCCACTCCATTCCATTCCATTCCATTTCAGTTCAGTCCACTCGACTCCTCTCCATTCTATTTCACTCCACTCAACACCACTCCACTTCATTCCATTCCTATCCACACCATTCCACTCCACTTCATTCCACTCCATTCTACTCCTCTACACTCCATTCCATCTCATTACATTCCATTGTTGTCCATTCCATTCAACTCCACTACACCCCCCTTCCACTCCACTCCCTTCCAAGTCATTGCATTCCACTCAACTCCATTCCATTCCATTCCACTGAATTCCATTCCATTCCAATCCACTCCTCTCCACTCCACTCTATTCCACTCAATTCCACTCCATTACATTCCACCCACTCCATTTCATTCCATATCACTGCATTCCACTCCTTTCAACTCCACTCCACTCAATTATGTTCCATTCCATTCCAATCCTTTCCACTCCAATAAACTCCATTCTACTCTAAACCTCTCCATTCTGTGCCATTCCATTCCGTTCCACCTCATTCCATTCCATTCCACTCCATTCCATTCCACTCCATTCCATTCCATTCAATTCCACTCCATTCCAGTCTATTCCACTCCATTCCACTGTACTCTACTCCATTCCATTCCATTCCGTTACACTGCACACCGCTCCACTCCACTCCATTTCAGTCCATTCCATTCCATTCAATTACACTGCACACCTCTCCACTCCATTCCATTACTCTCCATTCCACTCTTCTCCATTTCATACCTCTCCACTCTACTCCACTCCATTCCATTCAATTCCACTCCATTCCATTCCTCTCTATTCTACTCCACTCCACTGCATTCCACTCCACTCCATTCCATTCCTTTTCAAACTAATCAACTACCCTCCACTCCACTCCACTCCACTCCATTTCAATCCTCCCCTTCCACTGCACTCCATTCCACTACACCACATTCCACTCCATTCCATTCTATTTCATTCCATTCCACTCCACACCACTCCATTCCTGTCCATTCCACTCCATTCCATTCCACTCCACTCCACTCCATTCCGTTCTATTTCTCTAAACTCAAATCCTCTCCATTCCATTCCAATCCATTCCACTCTACTCCATTCCATTCCAGTCCACTCGACTCCAATCCATACCACTCCATTCCATTCCACTCTATTCCATTCCTCTCCTTTCCACTTCACTCCATTCCACTCCAATTCATTCCATTTCATTCCATTCCACTCCACTCCACTCCTCTCCAATCCACTCCATTCCAATCCATTCGACTCTACTCCATTCCTCTCCACTCCATTCCAGTCCATTCAATTCAATTCCATTCCTTTCAACTGCATTCCACTCCACTCCACTCCATTAAATTCCACTCCACTCCATTCCATTCCATAGCATTCCACTCCACTCCATTCCACTCCATTCCACTACACTCCACTCCATTAAAAAACATTCCATTCCATTATGCTGATTTTTCTTCCATTCCACTAAATTCCATTACAATACATTCCATTCCTCTCTACTACACTCCATCCATTCTACACTACTCCATTTCATTCCACTCCACTCCTTTCCACTCCATTGCATCCCAGTGCTCTTCACTCTTCTCCACTCCACTTCACACCGTTCCACTCCGTTCTGTTGCACTCCATTCAACTGCACTCCATTCCATTCCATTCCAATACACTCCATTCCACTCCATTCCATTGCACTCCATTCCAGTCCACTCCATTCCATTCCACACCATGCCTTTCCATTCCATTCCACTCCATTCCAATCTATTCTACTCAACTCCACTATATTCCTTTCCACTCCACTCCACTTTATCCCACTCATCTGCACTCCACTCCACTGCAATCCACTACATTCCTTTCCACTCTACTCCATTCCATTCCATTCCAATCCATTCCACTCCATTCCAATCCATTATACTATACTCCATTCCATTCCGTTTCATTCCACTCCATTCCACTTCACTCCACTCCACTCTATTACACTCCATTCCAGTCCATTCCAGTCCATTGCAATAAATCCCACTCAAATTCCTTCTAATCTATTGCAATCCACTCCTTTTCATTCTAATCCATTCCAATCCATTCCATTCCATTCCACTCCACTCCACTCCACTCCGCTCCATTTAATACCACTTCATTCCATTCCACTCCATTCCACTCCATTAAACTCCATTCCAGTACACTCCATTTCATTCCATTCCCCTTCACTCTTCTCCATTTCACTTCACTCCATTCCACTCCTCTCCATTCCATTCAAATCTTTTCCACTGCACTCCACTCCATTCCATTCCATTCCATTCCACTCCATTCCATTCCACTCCCTTCCACTCCATTCTGCTCCATTACATTACATTAAAATACACTCAATTCCGTTACACTCCACTCCACTCCATTTCAATAAACTCCACTCTTCTACACTACACTCTATTCCATTCCACTCCACTCCATTCCATTCGACTCCTCTCCTTTCCACTCCATTCCATGCCACTGCACTCCACTTCACTACACTCCACAGCATTACACTCCATTCCATTCTACTCCATTCCACTCCACTCCATTCCATACCATTCCACTCCACGTCACTCCAGTCCATTCCATTGCATTCCATTCCAATACACTCCATTGCATTCCACTCCAATTCTTTCCATTCCATTCCATTCTTTTCCATTCCATTCCACTCCATTCCATTCCATCCCACTCCACTCCATTACACTCCATTCCACTCCACTCCAATACATTCCACTCCCCTCCAATCCACTCCATTTCACTCCATTCCATTCCACTCCTTTCCATTTATCTCCATCCCACTCCTTTACATTCCATTCCAATTCAATCCATTCCACGACACTTCACCCCATTCCAATTCAGTCCATTCCACTGCACTCTACTGCATTCCATTCCAGTCCATTTCACTTCACTCCATTCCCTTCCACTACACTCCACACCACTCCAGTCCATTCGATTTCATTCCACTCAATTACATTCCACCCCATTCAACTCCACTAAACTCCATTCCACTCCACTCCATTCCATTCCGTTCCACTCCACTTCCCTCCACTCCATTCCGTTCCTTGCCATTCCACTCCACTCTTCTCCACTGCAGTCCACTCCATTCCATTCCTCTCCATTAAATTCCTCCAGATTCCACTCCACTGCACTCCATTCCATTCCACTGCATTCCGTGCCATTGAACTCTACTGAATTCCAATCCACTCCATTACACTATACTCCATTCCATTCCATTCCATTCAATTCTATTCCACGCAATTCCACTCCACTCCACTCCACTCCGTTTCTTTCCATTCCATTTCACTCTACTCCATTCCACTTCACTCCACTCCATAAAATTCCACTCCACTCTATTCCACTCCTCTCCAATCTATTCAATTCCACTCCATTCCACTCCTTTCTTTCAACTCCACTACATTTAATACCAGTCCAACTGACTGCACTGCGCTCCACTCCATTCCACTCCATTCCATTGCACTACTACCCACTACTCTCCATTCCATTTGATTCGACTCCACTCCACTCCATTCCAGTCCACTAAACTCAATTCCTTTCCATTACACTCCAGTTGACTCCATTCCACTCCATCCTATTCCATTCCATTCCATTTCATTCCATTTCACTCTACTGCACTGCATTTCATTACTTTTAACTCGCCTGCACTCCAGTCCACTCCATCCCACTCCACTCCGTTCCACTTCGTTCCATTAATTTCCATTCCACTTTCCATTCCATTCCATTCCACATTCCATTCCAATCAATTCCAATCAATAAATTCCACATTTCATTCCACATTCCATTCCACATTCCATTCCATATTCTATTCCATTCCATTCCACATTCCATTCCACAATCCATTCCATTCCATTCCATTCCATTCCAATCCACATTGCATTACACATTTCATTCCATTCCATTCCACATTCCATTCCACTTTCCTTTCCATTCTATTCCATTCAATTCTACATTCCATTCCACATTCCATTCGACATTCCATTCCACATTCCATTCCATATTCCATACGTTTCAATTCCATTAAATTCCACATTCCACTTCATTGATTTCCATTCCACATTCCATTCCACGTTCCATTACACTCCATTCACAATTCCATTCCATTCCACTTCACATTCCATTCCATTCCACTGCATTCCATTCCACATTCCATTCCGTTCCATTTCACATTCCATTCCATTCCATTCCACATTCCATTCCACATTCCATTCCATTCCACATTCCATTCCACATTCCATTCCATTTCTTTTCACATTCCATTCAATTCCATTCCACATTACATTCCACATTACATTACATTCCATTCCACATTCCATTCCATTCCATTCCACATTTCATTCCATTCCTTTCCACATTAAATTCCATTCCACATTCCATTCCACATTCCATTCCATTCCATTGCACATTCCATTCCACTCCAATGCATTCCAAATTGCATTCCAATCCATTCCAAATTCCATTCCATTCCATTGCACACGAAATTCCATTCCATTCCACTCCACCTTCCTTTCGATTCCATTCCACATTCTATTCCACTTTCCATTCCACATTCCATTCCATTCCACATTCCATTTCATTCCATTCCACATTCCATTCCATTCCATTCGGCATTCCATTACATTTCATTCCACATTCCATTACATTCCGTTCCATTCCATTTCAAATTCCATTCCATTCCATTTCACATTCCATTCCATTCCACATTCCATTCCATTCCATTCCATATTTCATTCCACTCCACATTTCTTTACACTCCATTCTACTCCATTCCACATTCCATTCCACTTTCAATTCCATTCAATTCCATATTGCAGTATATTTCATTCCAATCCATTCCACATACCATTCAACATTCCATTCAATTCCATTCCACATTCCATTCCATTCCATTCCACATTAAATTCAATTCCATTCCACATTCCTTTCCATTCCATTCCATATTCCATTCCATTCCATTCCACATTAAATTCCATTCCATTCCACATTCCATTGCATTCCTTTCCACATTCCCTTCCATTCCATTCCATATTCCCTTCTATTCCCTTCCATTCCAAATTGCCTTCCATTCCATTCCACATTCCATTGCATTCCTTTCCACATTCCCTTCCATTCCATTCCATATTCCCTTCTATTCCCTTCCATTCCACATTGCCTTCCATTCCATTCCATATTCCATTCCATTCCACATTCCATTCCAGTTTCCATAGCATTCCATTCCACGTTCCGTTGCAATCCATTGAACTTTCAATTCCACGTTCCGTTCCACATTCCATTCCATTCCACATTCCATTCTATTCCATTCCACATTGCATTCCATTCCATTCAACATTCCACTCCATTCCATTCCATTCCACATTCCATTCCATTCCATTGCACATTCCATTCCATTCCACTGCATTCCAAATTGCATTCCATTCCATTCCAAATTCCATTCTTTCCATTGCCCTTGAAATTCCTTTCCATTCTACTCCACCTTCTTTTCGATTCCATTCCACATTCTATTCCACTTTCCATTCAACATTCCATTGCATTCCATTACACATTCCATTCCATTACATTCCACATTCCATTTCATTCCATTCCACATTCCATTCCATTCCATTCGGCATTCCATTCAATTTCATTCCACATTCCATTCCATTCCATTCCATTCCATTCCATTTCAAATTCCATTCCATTCCATTCATTTCCACATTCCATTCCATTCCACATTCCATTCCACTCCATTCCATTCCACATTCCATTACATTCCACATTCCATTCCATTCCACTCCATATTTCATTCCACTCCACATTTCATTACACTCCATTCTACTCCATTCCACATTCCATTCCACTTTCCATTCCATTCAATTCCACATTCCATTCCATTCAATTACATATTGCAGTCAATTTCGTTTCAATGCATTCCACATACCATTCCACATTCCATTCAATTCCATTCCACATTCCATTCCATTCCATTCCACATTAAATTCCATTCCATTCCACATTCCATTCCATTCTTTTCCACATTCCATTCCATTCCATATTCCCTTCTATTCCGTTCCATTCCACATTGCCTTCCATTCCATTCCATATTCCATTCCATTCCACATTCCATTCCATTCCATGCCACTTTCCATTGCATTCAATTCCACGTTCCATTGCAATCCATTCAACGTTCCATTCCAAGTTCTGTTCCAGATTCCATTCCATTCCACTTTCCATTCCATTCTATTCCATTCCACATTCCATTCCATTCCATTGCACGTTCCATTCCATTCCACTGCATTCCAAATTGCATTCCATTCCATTCCAAATTCCATTCCTTTCCATTGCACTCGAAATTCCATTCCATTCTACTCCACCTTCCTTTCGATTCCATTCCACATTCTATTCCACTTTCCATTCAACATTCCATTGCATTCCATTACACATTCCATTCCATTACATTCCACATTCCATTTCATTCCATTCCACATTCCATTCCATTCCATTCGGCATTCCATTCAATTTCATTCCAAGTTCCATTCCACTCCATTCCATTCCATTTCTAATTCCATTCCATTCCATTCATTTCCACGTTCCAATCCATTCCACATTCCATTCCACTCCATTCCGTTCCACATTCCATTCCATTCCAAATTCCATTCCATTCCATTCCATATTTCATTCCACTCCACATTTCATTACACTCCATTCTACTCCATTCCACTTTCCATTCCATTTCATTCCACATTCCATTCCATTCAATCCCATATTGCAGTCAATTTCGTTTCAATGCATTCCACATACCATTACACATTCCATTCAATTCCATTCCACATTCCATTCCATTCTTTTCCACATTCCATTCCATTCCATTCCATTCCATATTCCCTTCTATTCCGTTCCATTCCACAATCCCTTCCATTCCATTCCATATTCCATTCCATTACACATTGCATTCCATTCCATTCCACTTTCCATTGCAATCCATTAAATGTTCCATTCCACGTTCTTTTCCACATTCCATTCCATTCCACATTCCATTCTATTACATTCCACATTCCATTCTATTCAATTCCACATTGCATTCCATTGCATTCCACATTCCATTCCTCATTCCATTCCATTCCAAATAACTTTCCATTCCGCATTCCATTTCATTCCATTCCACATTCCATTCTACATTCTATTCCATTAAACTCCACATTCCATTGCATTCCATTCCACATTCCATTCCATTCCATTACACATTCCATTCCATTCCTTTCCACAATCCATTCCATTAAAACCCGCATTCCATACCATTCCACACTCCATTCCATTCCATTCCATTGCACATTCCATTCCAATCCTTTCCATTCCACATTCCATTCCACTCCATTCCACATACCACTTCACTTTCCATTCAATTCAAATCCATTCAACATTCCATTCCACTCCATTCCGCATTCCTTTCCACATTCCGTTCCCTTCCATTCCATTCCATATTCCATTCCACATTCCATTCCATTTCTTTTCACATTCCATTCCATTCCATTCCGCATTGCATTCCATTCCATTCCACATTCCATTCCGTTCCATTCCACATTTCATTCCGTTCCATTCAACATTCAATTCCATTCCATTCCATTGCACATTCCATTCCATTCCATTGCACTCCAAATTGCATTCCATTCCATTCCAAATTCCATTCCATTCCGTTGCACTCGAAATTCCATTCCATTCCACTCCACATTCCTTTCCATTCCATTCCCTATTCTATTCCACTTTTCATTCCACATTCCATTCCATTCCATTCGATATTCCATTCCATTCCATTCGGCATTCCACTCCATTTCATCCCACATTCCTTTCCATTCCGTTCCATTCCATTTCAAATTCCATTCCATTCCATTCCTTTCCACATTCCATTCCATTCCATTCCTTTCCACATTCCATTCCATTCCACATTCCATTCCACTCCTTTCCATTCCACTTTCAATTCCATTCCACATTCCAATCCAATCCACATTCCATTCCATTCCATTCCATATTTCATTCCACTCCACATTTCATTACACTCCATTCTACTCCATTCCATATTCCTTTCCACTTTCCATTCCTTTCCGTTCCACATTCCATTCAATTCAATTCCGTATTGCAGTCAATTTCATTCCTATCCATTCCACATACCATTCCACATTCCATTCCATTCCATTCCATATTCCATTCCATTCCATTCCATTCCACATTAAATTCCATTCCATTCCAAATTACATTCCATTCCTTTCCACATTCCATTCCATTCCATTCCATATTCCCTTCTATTCCCTTCCATTCCACATTGCCTACCATTCCATTCCATATTCCATTCCATTCCACATTCCATTCCAGTTTCCACTGCATTCCATTCCACGCTTCATTGCAATCCATTGAACTTTCCATTCCACGTTCCGTTCCACATTCCATTCCATTCCACATTCCATTCTATTCCATTCCACATTCCATTCCATTCCATTCCACATCCATTCCATTGCGTTCCACATTCCATTCCTCATTCCATTCCATTCCAATTAACTTTCCATTCCGCATTCCATTTCATTCCATTCCACATTCCATTCCACATTTTATTCCATTCCATTCCACATTCCATTGCATTCCATTCCACATTCCATTCCATTCTATTACACATTCCATTCCATTCCTTTCCACATTCCATTCAATTAAAACCCATCTTCCATTCCATTCCACACTCCATTCCATTCCATTCCATTGCACATTCCGTTCCATTCTTTTCCATTCCACATTCCATTCCACTCCATTCCACATACCACTGCTTTTTCCATTCCATTCAAATCCGTTCTACATTCTATTCCACTCGATTCCACATTCCTTTGCACATTCCATTCCCTTCCATTCCATTCCACATTCCATTCGATATCATTCCACATTCGACTCCATTCCATTACACGTTCCATTCCATTGCATTCCACGTTGAATTCCACTTTCCTTTCCACATTCCATTCCATTCTATCCATTCCACATATCATTCCTTTGCATTCCACCTTCCATTCCATTCCACTTTCGATTCCATAACAATCCTCATTCCATTCCATTCCTCACTCCATTCCATTCCATTCCATTTCACATTCCATTAAATATTCATTCCATTCTATTCCACGTTCTAATCCGTTCCATTCTATTCCAATTTCCTTTCGATACCTTTACACATTACCCTCCACATTCCATACCATTCCATTCGACATTCCAATCCACAATTGAATCCATTCCATTTCACGTTCCATTTCACATTCCATTCTATTCCATTCCACATTCCATTCCACTCCATTCCATACTGCATCCCATTCCACATTCCATTCCATTCCATTCCATATTGCATTCCATTCCTTTCCTCATTCCATTCCACTTTCCATTCCATTCCATTCCACATTATTTCCATTCCATTCAACATTCCATTCCATTGCATTCCACGTTCCATTCCGTTCCATTCCCTTCCATTCCACTTTCCTTATCATTCCATTACACGTTCCATTCCATTCCAGTCCATTCCATTACTGTCCACTTTCCAATCCACATTCCATTTGAATACATTCCACATTACATTCCGCATTCCATTCCACATTCTATTCCATTCCATATTCCATTCCATATTCCAATCCACATTCCAGTCCATTCCATTCCAATCTACATTCCATTATATTCCATTCCACATTCCATTACGTTCCTTTCCATTCCACATTTTCTTCACTTCCATTCATCTTTCCCTTCTTTTCCATTCAACAGTACATTCCATTCCATGCCAAGTTCCATTCCACATTCCATTCAAAGTTCCATTCCACATTCCATTCCCCATTCCATTCCATTCCATTCCACATTCCATTCTACATTCCATTCCACATTCAATTCCACATTTCATTCCAGATTCCATTCCAATTCCCATTCTATTCCATTCTATATTCCATTTCATTCCATTCCACGTTGCATTCCATTCCATTCCACGTTGCATTCCATTCCATTCCACCTTCCATTCCATTCCACATTCCAATCTATTCCATTCCATTGAATTCCACGTTCCATTTGATTCCACATTCCATTCCACATTCCATAGCATTACATTCCACACTCCATTCCACATTCCATTCCATTCCATTCCGTTGCATTTCACATTCCCTTCCTTTCCATTCCACGCAATTCCACTCCACAATACATTCCATTGAATTCCACATTCCATTCAAAGTTCCATTCAATGTTCCATTCCACGTTCCATTCCAGATTCCATTCCTTTCCATTCCAATGCATTCCAGATTCCATTGCACACTCCATTCCATACTTTTCCAATTTCCATTCAAAGTTTCATGCCATGTTCCATACCACAGTTCATTCCATGGAACATTACATTCCATTATATTCCAGTTTCCATTCCATTCCAATTAACATTCCATTCCATTCCACTCCACTTTCCATTCAATTCCATTCCATTCCACATTCCATTCTAATCTATTACACCATCCGTTCCACATTCAAATAAAATGGTATTGAATGGAATGTGGAATGGAATGGAATGGAATGATATGTTGAATGGAATGGAATGGAATGTGCAATGGAATGGAATGGAAAGTGGAATGGAATTGGAAATGGAATGGAGTGGAATGGGAAATTGAATTGAATGGTATGTGGAATGGAATGGAATGGAATGTGGAATAGAATGGAATGGAATGGAATTTAATATGGAATGCAATGTGGAGTGGAATAGAATGTGGAATGGATTGTTTACTGCAATGGAATGTGGAATGTAATGGAATGGAATGTGGAATGGAATTGAACGGAATGTTGCATGGAATGGAATGTGGATTGCAATGGAATATGGAATGGAATGGAACGGAAGAGAATGTGGAATGGAATTGAACGGAATGGAATGGAATGCAATGGAATGGAATGGAATGGAAAGGAATGGAATGGAATATGGAATGCTTTGGAATATTATGTGGAATGGAATGGAATGGAATGGAAAGCGGAAGGGAATGGAATGGAAAGTGGAAGGGAATGGAATGGAATGGAATGTGGAATGGAAAGTGGAATGGAATGGAATGTGGAATAGAATGAGAAATGGAATGGAAAGTGGAGTGGAATGGAAATGAATGGAGTGTGGAAAGGAATGGAAAGTGGAATGCAATTTGGAATGTAATGTGCAATACAAAGAGGAATGTAATGTAAAGGAATGTGGAAAGAAACATGGAATGTAAAGTTTAGTGGAACGTGGAACGTAATGGGCAATGTAATGGAATTGAATGTGGAATGGAATGGAATGGAATGTGGAATGGAATGTGCAATTGAATGAGGAAGGGAACGTGGAATGGAATGGAATGGAATGTGGAAAGGAAGGGAATGGAAAGTGGAAAGGAATGTGTAATGGAATGAAATGGAATGTGCAATTGATTGTAATGGTAAGTAGAATGGAATGGAATGGAATATGGATAGTTGAATTGATTGTAATGGTAAGTGGAATGGAATGGAATGGAATATGGAATGGAAAGGAATGGAATGAAATGTTGTGGAATGGACTGTGGAATGGAAAGTGGAATGGAATGGAATGGAACGTGGAATGGAACGTGGAATGGATCGTGGAAAGGAAAGTGGAAAGAATGTGCAATGGAATGTGGACTGGAACGTGAAATGGAATGCAAAGGAAAGTGGAATGGAACGTGAAATGGAATGGAATGGAAGGTGGAGTGGAATGTGGAATAGAACGGAAAATGGAATGTGGAATGGAATGGAATGGAATGTGGAAAGGAATATGGAATGGAATGTGGAATTCAATGGAATGGAATGTGGAATGGAATGTGGAATCGAATGGAATGGAATGTGAAATAGAATGTGGAATTGAATGTGGAATGGAACGTGGAATAGAGAGTGGAAAGGAATGAAACAGAATCTGGAATGTAATGTGGAATGGAATGTATTGGAATGTGGAACGGAATGTGGAAAGGAATGAGGAATGGAAAGGAACGTGTAATGGAAAGTGGAACGGAAAGAGAAATTGAATGGAATAGAATGTGGAATGGAAAGAAATGGAATGTGGAACGGAATGTGGAATGGAATGGAATGGAACGGAATCCAATGTGGAATGGAAGGGAATGGAATGTGTAATGGAATGTGGAATGGAATGGAATGTGGAATGGAAGGGAATGGAATGTGGAATGGAACGTGGAATGGAAAGTGGAGTGGAATGTGGAATGGAATGGAATGTGGAATGGAAAGGAATGGAATGTCAAATGGAATGCAATTGTACGGAAGGTGGAATGGAATGGAAAGTAATGCACTGTGGAGTGGAATGTGGAATGGAATGTGGAATGGAACGTGGAATGAAATGGAATGGAATGTGGCATGGAATGTGGAATAGAATGTGAATTGGAATGTGGAATGGAATGGAATGGAATGTGGCATTGAATGTGGAATAGAATGTGAATTGGAATGTGGAATGGAATGGAATGGAATGGAATGTGGAATGGAATGAGGAATGGAACCGCATGGAAAGAGGAATGGAATGTGGAATGAAATGTGGAATGGAATGTGGAATTGAGTGGTATGGAATGGGATGTGCAATGGAATGTGGAATGGAATCTGGAAAGGAATGTGGAATGAAATGTGGAGTGGAAAGTTGAATGGAGTGGAATGGAATGGAATGTGCAATGGAATGGGGAAAGCATCGTGGAATTTAAGGGACTGGAAGGTGGAATGCAATGTGGAATGGAATGTGGAATGCAATGAAATGGAATGGAATGTGGAATGGAATGGAATGTTATGTGGAGTGGAAAGGAATGGAATAGGGAAAGGAATGTGAAATAGAAAGGAATGGAATGTGGAATGGAATGTGGAATAGAATGTGGATTGAAATGTGGAATGGAATGGAATGGAAAGCGGAATGGAATGTAAAATGGAATAGACTGGAATGCGGAATGGAATGTGGAATGGAATGTGGAATTGAATGTGAAATGGAAAGAAAAATGGAATGTGGAAAGGAAAGGAATGGAATGTGGAATGCATTGTGGAATGGAAAGTGGAAAGGAATGGAATGGAATGTGGAATGGAACGTGGAATGGAATGGAATTAAAAGTGGAATGGAACGTGGAATGGAACTCAGAAAGGATTTTGGAATGAAACGTGAAATATAATGGGCAATGGAATGTGGAATGGAACAAGAAACGGAATGGAATGGGAAGTTAAAGGGAATGTAGAGTGTAATGTAGAATGGAAGGTGGAAAGGAACATGGAATTAAATGGAATGGAATGTGGAAGGGAATTGAATGGAATGTGGAAAGGAATTTGTAATGGAATGGAATGCAATGTGGAATGGAAAGTGGAATGGAGTGGAATGGAATCTGGAATCGAATCTGAAATGTAATGTGGAATGAAACATGGAATGCAATGGAATGGAACGTGGAATGGAATGTGGAATGCAACGGAATGTATTGCGGAATGGAAAGTGTAATGGAATACAATGGAAAGTGGAATGGAGTGGAATGCAATGTGGAATGGAATGTGGACTGGAATGGAATGCAATGTGGAATGGAACGTTAAATGGAATGTTATGGAATGTAGAATGAAATGTGGAATGGAATGTATTGGAATGCGGAATGGACTGTGGAATGGAATGTGGCACGGAATGTGGAATGGAACGTAATGGAATGTGGAATGGAATGTGGAATGCAACTTGGAATGGAATGGAATGCAATGTGGAATGGAATGGAATGGAATGTGGAATGGAATGGAATGGAATGTGGAATCGAATGTAGAATGGAATGGAATGGAAAGTGGATTGGAATGGAATGGAAAGTGGAATGGAATGTGGAATAGAATGTGGATTGGAATGTGGAATGGAAAGGAATGCAACGGATTATGTAATGGAATATGGAATGGAATGGAACGGAATGAGGAATGCAATGTGGAATGAAGTATGGAATGGAATGTGGAATGGAGTGGAATGGAATGGAATATGGAAAGGAATGCGGAATCGAATGAGGATTGGAATGTGGACTGGAATATGGAATGAAATTTGGAATGGAATGCGGAAAGCAATGTGTTATGGAACGTGGAATGGAATTTAATGGAATGTGCAATGGAACGTGTAATGGAAAGGAATGGAAAGTGGAATGGAACGTGGAATGGAATGGGGAATGCAATGTGGAATGCAACGGGCAATGGAACGTGGAATGGAACATGGAATGAAATCGAATGGAAAGTGGAATGGAACGAGGAATGGAAGGTGGAATTGAATGTGGAATGCAATGGAATTGAACATGGAGTGGAAGGTGGAATGGAGTGTGGAATGGAACGTGGAATGGAAAGAGTAAAGCAATGGAATGGAACTTAGAAAGGAACATGAAATGGAATGTGGAACGAAATGTGTAATGGAAAGGAATGGAATGTGGAATGGAATGGAATGGAATGTTGAGTGAAATTGAACTTGGAATGGAATGGAATGGAATGTGGAATGGAATGGAATGGAATGGAATATGGAATGGAATGGAATGTAATGGAAAGTGGAATGGAAGGGGAATGCATGTGGAATTTATTGTGGAATGGAAAGGATTGGAATGCGGTGTGGAACGGAATGAAATATAGAATGGAATATGCAATGGAATGAGGAATGGAATGTGGAATGGAATGTGGAATGGAATGGAATTGAATGTGGAATGGAATGGAATGGAATGGAACGTGAAATGGAAAGTGGAATGGAAAGTGGAAAGGAAAGTAGAATGGAACGTAGAATATAATGTGGAATGGAAAGGAATGGAATGTGGAATGGAATGGAATGGCATATGGAATGGAATAGAATGGAATGGAATGTGTAATGGAATGTGGAATGGAATGTGGAATGGAATGGAATGGAACGTGATATGGAAAGTTGAATGGAATGGAATGAAATGTGGAATGGAAGGTTTAATGGAATGGAGAGGAAAGTGGAATGCAACGTGAAATGGAAAGGAATGTGGAATGAAATGTGGAACGCAAAGGAATGGAATGCAATGCAATGTGGAATGGAATGGAATGGAATGTGGAATGGAATGGAATGGAACGTGGAATGGAATGGAATGGAATGTATGGAATGTGGAATGGAAGGGGTAATAGAATGGAATGAATTGTGGAATGGAATGTAATGGAATGTTGAATGGAAAGGAATGGAATATGGAATGTGTAATGGAATGGAAAGAATGTGGAATGGAATGGAATGGAAAGAATGTGGAATGGAATGGAATGTGGAATGGGATGGAATGGAAAGTGGTATGGAATGTGGAATAGAACGGAATGGAATGTGGAATGGAATTGAATGGAATGTTGAATGAAATGTGGAATGGAATGGAATGGAATGTGGATTGGAATGGAATGGGTTGTGGATTGGAATGGATTGGTATGTGGAATGGAACGTGGAATGAAATGCGGAATGGAATTGAATGGAATGTGGAATGGTGTGTGGAATGGAATGGAATGGAATGTAGAATGGAACATGGAATGAAATGTGGACTGGAATGTGGAATGGAATGGTATGCAATGAAATGGAATGTGGAATTGAATGGAATGGAATGTGGACTGGAATGCAATGGAAAGTGGAATGGAATGGAATGCAATGTAGAATGGAATGTGGAATGGACTGGAATGGAATGTGGAAGGGAATGTGGAATGCAATGGAATGGAATGCGGAATTGAATGGCATGGAAAAGAATAGAACGTGGAATAAAATGTAATGTGGAATGGAATAAGGAATGGAATGGAAGGGATTGCGGAATGGAAAGTGAAATTGAATGGAATGGAAGGTGGAATGGAGGAATGGAATGGAAGGTGGAATGGAGGAATGGAATTGAATGTGGAATGGAATGGAATGGAATGTGGAATGGTATGTGGAATGGTATGTGAAATTGAATGGAATGGAATGTGGAACTGAATCGAATGGAATGTGGAATGCAAAGTGGAATAGAATGGAATGGAATTTGTAATGGAATGGACTGGAATGTGGAATGGAATGGAATGGAATGTGGAATGAAATGGAATGGAATGTGGAGTTGAATCTAATGGAATGTGTAATGAAATGTGGAATGGAACGGAATGGAATGTGGAATTGAGTCGAGCGGAATGTGGAATGGAATGGAATGGAATGGAAGGTGTAATGGAATGGACTGGAATGTGGAATGGAATGGATTGGAATGGATTGTGGAATGGAATGGCATGGAATTTGGAGTGGAATGGAATTCAGTGGAGTGGAATGTGGAATGGTATGTTTAATGGAATGGAATGGAATGTGGAATGGAACGTGGAATGGAAAGTGGAATGTAATGTGGAATGGTACGTGCAATGGAATGGAATGTGCAATGATATATGGAATGGAACGGAACGCAATGTGGAATGGAATGGAATGTGGAATGAAATGGATTGGAATGTGGAATGGAATGGAACGGAATGCGGAATGGAATGCTATGGAACGAGGAATGGAAAGTGTAATGTAACGTTTAATGGAATGAAATGGAATGTGGAATGGAATGGAATGTGGAATGGAATGCAATTTAATATGGAAGAGAATGGAATGCTGTCCGGAATGGAATGTAAGGGATTGTGGAATGGAATGGAATTGAATGTGGAATGGAATGGAATGGAATGGAATGTGGAATGGAATGTGGAATGAAATGGAATGGAATGTAAAATGGAATGTGGAATGGAATGTGGAATGGAATGTGGAATGGAATGGAATGGGATGTGGAATGGAATGGGATGTGGAATGGAATGGAATGGAATGGAATGGAATGTGGAATGGAATTTCGAATGGATTTGGAACTTAATGTGGAATGGAATGTATTGGTATGTGGTATGGAACGGAATGAAAAATGAAATGCAATATGGAATGGAATGTGGAATGGAATGTGGAATAGTATGAGGAAAGGAATGGAATGCAATGGAATGTGGAACGGAACCTGGAATGGAAAGTGGAATGTAACGCGGAATTGTACGTGCAATGGAATGGAAGGTGGAATGGCATGTGGAATGGAATGGAACGCAAAGTGGAATGGAATGGAATGGAATGTGGAATGGAATGGAATGTGGAATGAAATGGACTGGAATGTGGGATGGAATGGAATGGAATGCAGAATGGAATGCTACGGAACGAGGAACGGAAAGTGGAATGTAACGTTTAATGGAATGGAATGGAATGTGGAATGGAATGGAATGTGGAATGGATGCAATAGATTATGGAAAAGAATGGAATGCTGTCTGGAATGGAATGTAAAGGAATTTGGAATGGAATGGAATTGAACGTGGAATGGAATGGAATGGAATGTGGAATGGAATGGAATGTGGAATGGAATGTGGAATTAAATGGAATGGAATGTGGAACGGAATGTGGAATGGAATGGAATGGAATGTGGAAAGAAATGGAATGAAATGGAATTTGGAATGGAATGTGGAATGCAATGGAAACAATGTAGAATGGAATGGATTGTGGAATGGAATGTGTAATGGAATGGAATTTAAAGTGGTATGGAATGTGGAATAGAATTGAATGGAATGTGGAATGGAATGGAATGTTGAATGGAATTGAATGGAATGTGGAATGAAATGTGGAATGGAAGGGAGTGGAATGTGGATTGGAATGGAATGGGATGTGGAATGGAATGGATTGGTATGTGGAATGGAACGTGGAAAGGAATGTGGAATGGAATAGAGTGGAATGTGGAATGGTATGTTGAATGGAATGGAACGGAATGTAGAATGGAACGTGGAAACGAATGTGGAATTGAATGTGGAATGGAAAGGTATGCAATGAAACGGAATGTAAAATTGAAAGGAATGGAATGTGGACTGGAATGGAATGGAAAGTGGAATGGAATGGAATGGCATGTGGAATGCAATGTGGAATGGAACGTCGAATGGAATGGAATGGAAAATGGAATTGAATGGAATGGAACGTGGAAAGGAATGGAATGGAATGTGGAATGGAATGAAATAGAATTTGGAATGGAATGGAATTCATTGTGGAATGGAATGGAATGGAATGTGGAAAGGAATGCAATGGAAAGTGGAATGGATTGGAATGGAATGGAATGGAATGTGTAATAGAATGTAACGGAATGTGGAATGGAATGGAATGGAATGTTTAATGGAATGTGGAATGGATTGGAATGAAATTTAATGGAATTTGGAATGGAATGGAATCGAATGGAATGTGGAATGGAACGTGGAATCGAATGTGGAGTGGAATTGAATGGAATGTGGAATGGTATCTGGAATGGAATGGAATAGAATGGAATGTGGAACGGAACGTGGAATGGAATGTGGAATGGAATATGGAATGGAACGTGGTATGGAATGGAATGCGGAATGCAACGGAATGCAATGTGGAATGGAATTCAAGGTGGAATGGAATGGCATGCAATCTGGAATAGAATGTGGAATGGAGTGGAATAGAATGTGGAATGGAATTGAAAGGAATGTGGAATGGAATGGAATGGAATGAGTAAAGGAAAATGTAATGGAATGATAATCCATTCCACATGCCATTTCATTCCATTCCACATTCCAAAACATTCCATTCCACATTCCAACCACATCGCATTCCTTTCCACAACACATTCCATTCCATTCCATTCCACATTCCTTTCCATGTCACATTCCATTCAATTCCATTCCACATTACATTCCATTCCATTCCGCATTCATATTCCATTCCATTCCAATCCACATTCCATTCCATTCCATTCCACAATTCCACAATCCAATCCATTCCATTCCACATTCCATTCTATTACATTCCACATACCATTCCATTCCATTCCAGTCCATTCCACATTCCATACCATTCCATTCTATTCCACATTCCATTCCATTCCATTCCAAATTCCATTCCACTCCATTAAATTCCACATTCCTTTGCATTCCATTCCTCCTTCCATTCCATTCCCTTCCACATTCCATTCCATTACATTCCATTCCACATTCCATTCCATTACATTCCATTCCACATTCCATACCATTCCATTCTATTCCACATTCCATTCCTTTCCATTCCACATTCCAATCCGTTCCATTCCATCCCACCTTCCATTCCTTTCCATTCCACATTCAATAACATTCCATTCCATTCCACATTCCATTCCTTTCCATTCTCCATTACATTCCGTTCCATTCCACATTCAAATCCGTTCCATTCCATTCCATTCCACATTCCATTCCCTTCCTTTCCACATTCCTTTCCATTCCATTCCACAATCCATTTCACATTACATTCCATTCCACATTCCATTCCACATTCCATTCCATTGCATTCCACTTACCATAACATTCAATTCCACATTCGATTCCATTCCATTCTCTACCATTCCACAATCCATTCCATTCCATTCCATTCCACATTCCATTGCATTCCATTGAATTCCACATACAATACCATTCCATTCGTCATTGCATGCCAATGCATTCCACATTCCATTCCATTCTATTCCATTCTACATTACATAACATTCCATTCGATTCCACATTCCATTCCTTTCATTCCACATTCCATAAAACTCCGTTCCATTCCACATTCCAATCCTTTACATTCTACATTCCATTCCATTCCATTCCACATTCCAATCTTATCCATTCTATTCCATTCCAGTTTCCATTCCCTTCCATTCCAGATTCCTTTCCATTCCATTCCACATTCCATTCCACGTTCCATTCCACGTTCCATTCCATATTCCATTCCATTACATTCCACTTTCAATTCCATTCCATTCCATTCTATTCCATTCTGAATTCTTTTCCATTCCATTCCATTCCAAATTATATTCGACATTCCATTCCATTCCATGCCACATTCGAATCCATTTCATTCCACATTCCATTCCATTCTATTCCACATTCCATTCCTTTCCATTCCACATTACATTCCACTTTCTATTCCACGTTCCATTCCAAGTTCCATTCCACGTTCCATTCAATTCCATTCCACGTTCCATTGCAAAATCCATTCCATTCCATTCCACATTCTATTCCACAAATGAATGCACATTCTATTCCACATTCAATTCCGTTCCATTGCACATTCCATTACATTCCATTCCACATTACATTCCACATTCCATTCCATTCAATTCCATATTACATTCCATTCCATTCCACATTCCATTCCAATTTGCCTTGCGTTACATTCCACATTCCATTCCATTACATTCCACATTTCAATCCATTCCATTCCGCATTGGATTCCATTCCTTTCCACGTTCCATTCCACTCCATCCCACATTGCATGCCATTCCTCTCCGCATTCCATTCCATTCCATTTAAACTTTCCATTACATTCCATTCCACATTCCATTCCATTCCACATTCTATTCCACATTGAATTATACATTCCATTCTATTCCATTCCACATTCCATTGCACATTCCATTCCACATTCCTTTCCATTCCAATCCACATTCCATTCCACATTTCATTACTCATTGCATTTCTTTCCATTCTATTCCACATTTCATTCCATTCCGAACCACATTCCATTCCATTCCATTCCAAATTCCATTCCGTTCCATTCCATTCCTCATTCGATTCCGTTCCGTTACAACGAGATTCCATTCCACATTCCATCCCATTCCACTCCACATTCCATCCTACATTCCATTCCACATTCCATTCTACATTCCATTCCATTCCATTCCACGTTCCATTCCATTCCATTCCATTCCATTCCACATTGCATTCGATTCAATTCCATTCCATTCCACATTCCATTCCATTTCATTCCACGATCCATTCCATTCCATTTCACATTCCATTCCACATTCCATTCAATTCATTTTCACATTCCATTTCACATTGCAACCCATTCCATTCCGCATTCCATTTCGCGTTACTTTGCACGTTCCATTCCACGTTCTTTTCCACAACATTCCTTTCCATTCCATTCTGAATTCCTTTCCATTCCATTCCAAATTATATTCGACTTTCCCTTCCATTCCATTCCACATTCCGTTCCATTCCATTCCGTATTCCATTACATTCCATTCCATTGCATTCCGCATTCCATTCCATTTCACACTGAATTCCATTCCACTCCACATTTCATTCCATTGAATTCCACATTCCATTCAACTCAGTTCCGACTTCCATTCCATTGCATTCCTCATTCCATTCCATTCCACACTCCATTCCATTCCATTCAATTACACATTCCATTCCACATTCCAATCCACATTGCATTCCATTCCACATTCCATTCCATTCCATTCCAAATTCTATTCCTTTCCATTCCATATTCCGTTCCATTCCATTTAACTTTCCATTCCATTCCATTCCACTTTTCATTCCATTCCACTCCACTTTCCATTCAATTCCATTCCACATTCCATTTCATTCCACTTTCAATTCCATTCTATTCCATTATACATTCCAATCCACATTCCATTCCATTTCACCATTCATTCAATTCCATTCTATTCCAATTTCCATTCAATTCCGTTCCATTCCAAATTCCATTCCATTCCATTCCTCATTCCATTCCATTCCATTCCATTCCCCATTCCATTCCATTCCATTCCACCTTCAATTCCATTCCATTACACATTCCACTCCTTTCCATTGCATTCCATTCCACATTCCATTCCATTCCATACCATTCCATATTCCATTGCTTTCCATTCCACGCTCCATTTAATTCAATTCCATTCCAGATTACATTCCGCGATGCATTCCATTCCATTCCACATTGCATTCCATTCCATTCCGCTTTCCATTCCATTCCATTCCATTACATTCCACATTGCATTTCATACCATTCCGCATTCCATTCCCTTCCTTTCCATTCCACATTCAATTCCATTAAAATCCACACTCCGTTCCATTCCGTTCCACATTTCATTCCATTCAATTACACATTTCATTCCATTCCATTCCATTCCTTTCCACATTCCATTCCATTCCATTCCATTCTATTCCCTTCCACATCACATTCCATTCCATTCCATTACATTCCACATTTCATTCCATTCCATTGCATTCCCCATTCCATTCCAATCCATTGCATTCCATTTCACATTCCATTCTGCATGCCATTCCATTCCTCATTCCATTCCATTCCTTTGCATTCCACATTCCATTCCATTCCATTCCATTCCTCTCCACATTCTATTCCACATTCCATTTCATTCCATTCTACTCCTAATTCAATTCCATTCCATTCCACATTCCATTCCTTTCCATTCCACATTCCATTCCATTCCATTCCACGGTCCATTGCTTTAAATTCAACACTCCATTCCATTCGATGCCACTTTCCACTCCATTCCATTCCACATTCCATTTCATTCCAGGTCACATAGCATTCGTTTCCATTCCACATTCCATTCCATTCCATTCCACATTCAATTACATTCCACATTCCAATACATTCCATTCCACATTTCATTCCATTCCATTCCTTATTCCATTCTATTCCATCCATTACACATTCCATTCCACATTGCATTCCATTCCACTTTGCCTTCCATTCCACATTCCATTCCATTCCTTTCCATTCCACATTACATTAAATTTCACACTCCTTTCCATTCCATTCCACATTCCGTTCCATTCCATTCCATTCCCTTACACTTTCTCTTCCTCATTCCATTCCATTCCATTCAATTCCATTCCATTCCTAATTTCATTCCATATTCCATTCCATACCATTCCACATTCCATTCCCTTCCATTCCATTCCACATTCCGTTCCATTCCATTGCATTCCATGTTCCATTCCATTCAACTCAACATTCCATTCCACATTCCATTACATTCCATCCATTACACATTCCATTCCACATTCGATTCCATTCCACTTTCCATTCCATTCCATGTCCCATTCCATTCCGTTCCATTCC
This sequence comes from Pongo pygmaeus, assembly GCF_028885625.2. NCBI lineage: Eukaryota > Metazoa > Chordata > Mammalia > Primates > Hominidae > Pongo > Pongo pygmaeus. Next base: position 11,160,224 of record NC_072389.2, read on the forward strand.
ACATTGCATTCCATTTCACATTGCTTTCCGTTCCATTCCACATACCATTCCATTCCATTCCATTCCGTTACACGTTCTATTCCACATTCCATTAAATTCCATTCCACATTTCATTCCATATTCCATTCCCTTCCATTCCACATTCCATTCCATATTCCAATTCCTTCCATTCCACATTCTATTCCATTCCATTCCATTCCACATTCCATTCCATTCCATTTCTTTCCACATTCCATTCCCTTCATCTCCCCATTCTATTCCACATTCCATTCCACTTTCCATTCCATTCCATTCCACATTCCTTTCCATTCCTTTCCATTCCACATTCCATTCCATTCCATTGCATTCCACATTCCATTCCCTTCATCTCACCATTGTATTCCACATTCCATTCCACTTTCCATTCCATTCCATTCCACATTCCTTTCCATTCCATTCCATTCCAAATTCCATTCCATTCCATTCCATTCCATTCCTCATTCCATTCCATTCCATTCCATTGCATTCCACATTCCATTCCCTTCATCTCACCATTCCATTCCACATTCCATTCCACGTTCCATTCCATTCCTTTCCACATTCCATTCCATTCCATTGCAGTATCCATTCAATTCCATTCCAAATTCCATTCCAATTTCCATGCCACAATCAATTCTATTCCATTCCACATTCCATTCCTTTCCATTCCTCTTTCCAATGCATTCCATTCCACATTCCATTCCATGTTCCTTTCCAACCCATTCCACGTTCCTTTAAAAACCATTGCACCTTCCGTTGCAGGTTCCAATCCACATTCCATTCCACATTCCGTAAATCGTTCCATTCCATTCCATTCCACGTTCCATTCTCACCCATTCAACTTTCCATTTCACATTCCATTCCTTTGTATTCCACTTTCCATTCCTCATTGAGTTTTACATTCCATTCCACAATCCATTCCGTTCCATTACACATTCCATTCCACATTCGATTCCACATTCCATTCCATCCCATTCTACATTCCATTCCACTCCATTCCACATTGCATTCCACATTCCATTCCAAATTCCATTCCACATTCCATTCCATTCCATTCCATTTTCCATTTTACATTCCATTCCATTCCATTCCGCATTCCATTCCATTCCATTCCACATTCTATTCCACATTCCATTACACATTCCTTGACACATTCCATTCCATTCCATTCCACATTCTCTTCCACATTCCACTCCACATTCTATTGCATTCCATTCCACATTCCATTCCGTATTCCATTCAATTCAATTACCCATTCCATTCCACGTTATATTCCACATTCATTTCCACATTTCATTCCAAGTTCCGTTCCAATCCATTCCACGTTCCATTCCAAGTTCCATTCCACATTACATTCCACATTGCACTCAACATTCCAATCCATTTAATTCCGCGTTCCATTCCATGTTCCATTCCTTTCTGTTCGACTTTCCTTTCCACATTCCTTTCCTTTTTATTCCATGTATCATTCCACATTCAATTCCACATCCCATTCCACATTCCATTCCGTTCCATACCACATTTCATTCAACATTCCATTCCACATTCCATTCCACATTCAAATCCATTTTATTCCATTCCATTCAACATTCCATTCTTCAGTCCTTTCCATGCCATTGCACATTGCATTCCACATTGCATTCCACATTCCATTCCACTTTGCATTCCATTCCATTGCATGTTCCATTATACATTCCATTCCATTGCATTCCACATTTCATTCCGCCTTCCATTCCACATTCCATTCCTTTCCATTCCACATTCCATTTCACATTCCATTCCATTCCATTAAACAATGCCTTCCACATTCCATTCCATTCCATTCCACATTCCATTCCACATTCCATTCCAATCCATTCAATTTCAATCCAAATTCCCTTCAATTTCAATCCACTTTCATTTCAATTCCATTCCACATTACATTCCATTCCATTCCACATTCCATTCCATTCCTTTCCACATTCCATTCCATTTCATTCCGCATTCCATTTCATTCCATTCCACATTCCATTCCACTTTCCATTCCATTGCATTCTACATTCCATTCCATTCCATTCCATTCAACTTTCCATTCCACTCTACTCCATGATCCATTCCATTCCACTCTACTCCATGATCCATTCCATTCCATTCCACATTCCATTCCATTCCATTCCATATTATATTCCACATTCCATTCCAAATCCCATGCCACGTTCCATTCCATTCCATTCCACATTCCATTTCACATTACATTGCACGTTCCATTCCATTGCATTCCACATTCCATTCCATTACATTCCACATTCCATTCCACGTTGCATTCCAATCCATTTCGCTTTCCATTCGCATTCCATTGCACATTCCATTTCACATTCCATTCATCATTCCGTGACATTCCATTCCACGTTCCATTCCATTCCATTGCAGATTCCATTCCACATTCCATTCATTTGCATTCCATGTTCCATTCCACATTGTATTCCACATTCCATTCCACATTCCATTCCGTTCCATTCCACATTCCATTCCATATTCCTTTCCACATTCCATTAAAAATTCCATTCCTTTCCATTCCATTCCATTCCACATTCCATTCCACATTCCATTCGATTCCATTCCAAATTGCATTCCACATTCCATTCAACATTCCATTCCATTACATTACATATTTCATTCCACATTCCATACCATTCCATTCCATTCCATTCCAGATTCCATTTCCCATTCCTTTCCCAATTTCATTCCACATTCCATTCTCTTCCATTCCACATTCCATTCCATACCATTCCACATTCAATTCCATATTCCATTCAATTCCATGCCCCATTCCATTCCACATTCCACTTCATTCAATTCCATATTCCATTCCACATTCCATTCCATATTCCATTCCACATTCCCTTCCATTCCATTCCACATTCCGTTGCACTCCATTCCACATTCCATTCAATTCCATTCCACATTGCATTCTACGTTCCATTCCATTCCATTCCAGGTTCCATTCCTCGTTCCAATGCACATTCCATTCCACATTCCTTTCCACATTCCATTCCATATTCTCTTCCACATTCCAATCCACATTTCATTCCACGTTCCATTCCAATCCATTCCACGTTCCACTCCACGTTCCATTCCACATTCCATTCCACATTGCCCTCAAAGTTCCATTCAATTCCATTCCGTGTTCCATTCCACGTTCCACTCCATTCCATTACCCTTTCAATTCCACATTCCATTCCACATTACTTTCCATTCCATTGCATATTCCATTCTACATTCCATTCCACTCCATTCCACATTCCATTCTACATTCCATTTCACAATCCATTAATTTCCATTCCACATTCCATGCCACATTCCATTCCATTCCATTCCACAATCCATTCCATATTCCATTCCATTCCATTCCACATTCCATTCCACATTCCTTTCAATTCCATTCAATTTAATACCACATTCCTTTCCACTTCATTCCACATTCCATTCAATATCATTCCACATTCCATTACATTCCATTCCAGATTCCATTCCATTCCTTACCACATTCCATTCCATTTCCTTCCACATTCCATTCCATTCCATTCCACATACAATTCCACATTCCACTCTATTCCATTCCACTTTTCATTCCATTCAATTCCATTCCACATTCAATTCCACATTCTATTCCATTACCTTGTACATTCCATTCCACTTTCCATTCCATTCCTTTCTACATTCAATTTCATTCCATTCCATTCCACATTCCATTCCAAATTCCAGGCCACAATCAATTCCTTTCCATTCCACATTCAATTCCTCATTCCATTCCATTCCATTTCACATTCCATTCCATTCTATTACACGTTCCATTCTATTCACTTCTACATTCCATTCCATGTTCCATTCCAACCCATTCCACTTTCCATTCCACTTTCCAATCCACATTCCTTTCCTCATTCCGTTCATCGTTCCATTCCATTCCATTCCACTTTCTATTCTCACACATTCAACTTTCCATTTCACATTCCATTCCTTTGCATTCCGCGTTCCATTCCTCACTGAATTCCACATTCCATTCCACAACCCATTCCGTTCCATTCCACATTCCATTCCACAACTCATTCCGTTCCATTCCACATTCCATTCCACATTCCATTCCACAATCCATTCCATTCCATTACACATTGCTTTCCACATTCCATTAAAAATTCCATTCCACATTCCATTCCATTCCATTCCATTTTCCATTCTACATTCCTTTCCATTCCATTCCACATTCCGTTCCTTTCCATTCCACATTCTATTGCACATTCCATTCCACATTCCACGACACATTCCATTCCCTTCCATTTCACATTCTATTCCACATTCCATTCCACATTCCTTTCCATTCCATTCCACATTCCATTCCATATTCCATTCAGTTCTATTCCCCATTCCATTAAATGTTCCATTCCACATTCCATTCCATGTTCCATTCCAATCCATTGCACGATACATTCCATGTTCCATTCCACATTACATTCCACATTGCGCTCAAAGTTCCATTCCATTGAATTCCGCATTCCATTCCACGTTCCATTCCATTCCATTTGACTTTCCATTCCACAATCCATTCCACAATCCATTCCATTCCATTCCATATTATGTTCCACATTGCATTCCAAATCCCATGCCACGTTCCATTCTATTCCATTCCACATTCCATTCCACATTCCATTGCACATTCCATTCAGCTTTCCATTCTACATTCCATTCCATATTCCATTTCACGTTCCATTCATCGTTCTGTTCCATTCCATTCCATTGCACGTTCCATTCCATATTCCGTTCATTTGCATTCCACGTTACATTCCACATTGAATTCCACATTCCATTCTACATTCCATTCCGTTCCATACCACATTCCATTCCACACTCCATTCCACATTGCATTCCACATTCCATTCTGTTCCACTGCACATTCCTTTCCACATTCCATTCTGCATTCCATTCCACATTCCATTCCACATTAAACTCCTCACTCCATTCCACATCCCATTCCACATTCTATTCGGTTACGTTCCACATTCCTTTCCACATTCCATTCCACATTCCATTCCATTTCATTCCACATTCCATTAAACATTCCATTCCATTCCATTTCACATTCCATTCCGTTAAATTCCAGATTCCTTTCCATATTCCATTCCACATTCCATTTCACATTCAGTTCTACCTTACGTTCCACATTCCTTTGCATTCCATTTCACATTTCATTCCATTGCATTCCACATTCAATTTCACATTCCATTACTATCCATTCCACATTTCTTTCCACATTCCATTCCATATTCCATTCCTCATTCCGTTCAGTATTCCATTCCACATTGCATTCCACTCTGTTTCACATTTCGTTCCACATTGCATTTCATATTCCATTCCATTCCATTCCTCATTCCATTCCATTCCACATTCCATTCCTTTCCATTCCACATTTCATTCAATTCCATTCCGCATTCCATTCCATTCCATTCTACATTCCATTCTACGATCCATTCCAATGTCCATTCAATTACATTCCACGTTCTGTTCCATATTCCATTCCATTTCATTCCAGTTTCCTTTCAACGTTCCATCCCACATTCCATTCCATTCCATTCCGCATTCCATTTGATTCCATTCCACATTCCATTCCATTCCATTCCATTCCACATTCCATTACACGTTCCATTGCATTCTATTGCACTTTCCATTCCACATTGCATTCAACTTTCCCTTCCAAATTCCAATCCACATTTCATTTCACTTTCTATTCCACTCCATTTCACAATCCTTTCCACATTCCACTCCATTCCGTTCTATTCCACATTCTATTCCATTCCATTCCACATCCCATTCTACATTCCATTCCAATTAATTCCATTCCACATTCCATTAAATTCCATTCCAAATTCCATGCCATTCCAATCCACATCCCATTCCACATTCCATTCCACCTTCCATTCCACATTCCATTCCATTCCATTCCACATTCCATTCCATTCAATTCCACATTTCATTCCACATTCCTTTCCTCATTCCATTCCACTCCATTCGATTCCACATTCCATTACATTCCATTCCGCATTCCATTCCATTCCACATTCCATTCCAAATTCCATTCCACATTCCATTCCACGTTGCATTCCATGCCATTAAACATTCCATTCCACTCCATTCCATTCCACATTCCATTCAATTCAATTCCACTTTCCATTCCTTTCCATTGCACATTCCATTCCATTCCATTCCATTCCAGGTTCCATTCCATACTGTTCCACTTTCTGTCCATTCCATTCCACATTCCATTCCACATTCTATTCCACATTCCAGAAAATTGCATTTCATTCCACATTACATTCCATTCCATTAGTCATTCCTTTCCTCGTTCCATTCCACTTTCCTTTGCGCGTTCCATTACATGTTCCATTCCACGTTTCATTCCATTCCATTCCACATCCCATTCCACATTATGTTCCATCCCATTCCACATTCCATTCCATTTCATTCCACATTCCATTCCACATTACGTTCCATCCGATTCCACATTCCATTCCATTCCATTCCACATTCCATTCCATTCCACGATCAATTCCATCTTCCGTTCCAATCGATTCTATCCCAGATTCCATTCTGCATTCTATTCCATATTCCATTCCATTCCATTCCATTCCACTTTCCATTCCACATTCCTTTTCTTTCCATTCCACATTCCATTCCATTCCACATTCCTTTCAACATTACATTCCAAGTTCCATTCCACGTTCCATTCCATTACATTCGACGTTTCATTCCTCATTCCAGTACACATTCCATTCCATTCCGTTACACAGTGCTTTCCACATCCCAATCCACATTCATTTCCATTCCATTCCACGTTCCATCCCATTCCATTCCACATTCCATTCCATTCCAGTCCACATTCCATTCCATTCCATTAAACATTCCATTCTATTTGCACTTCACATTCTATTCCGTTCCATACCATTCCACATTCCGTTCCATGCCATTCCATTCCTTTCCGCATTCCATTCCATTGCATTCCACATTGCTTCCCACATTCCAATCCATTGCTTTCCACATCCCATTCTATTCCATTCCACATTCCATTCCATTCCATTCCATTACACATTCTGTTCCTTTCCATTCCATTCCATTCCACATTCCATTCCATTCCATTGCATTCCAGATTCCATTCCATTCCCTTCCACATTCCAGTCCACATTCCATTCCATTCCTTTCCACATTGCATTGCACATTCCATTCCATTCTATTCCACATTCTATTACAAATTCCATTTCATTAAATTCCACATTCCATTCCATTCCAATCCACATTCCATTCCAAATTCCATTCCATTCCATTCCACATTCCATTCCACATTCCGTTCAATTCCATTGCACATTCCATTTGATTCCATTCCACTTTCAATTCCATTTCATTCCACGTTGCATTGCATTCCTTTCCAAATACCATTCCACCTTCCAATCCACATTCCATTTCACGTTGCATTCCACGATCCATTACATTCCATTTCATATTCCATTCAACATTCCATTCGTTTCCATTCCACATTCCATTCCAATGCATTCCACATTCAATTCCATTCCGTTTATAATTCCGTTCCATTCCCTTCCATTCCGGTTTCCATTCTGCATTCCATTCCATTCAATTCCATTCCATTCCACATTATATTCCACATTCCATTCCATTCCATTCCATTCCGCATTTCATTGCAGGTTCCATTTCACGTTCCATTCCACGTTCCATTACACTTTCCAATCTACGTTCTATTCCATTCCATTCCACATTCCATACCATTCCATCAACATTCTATTCCAGATACCATTCTATTCCATTCCACATTCCTTTCCATAACATTACACATTCCCTTCCATATTTCATTCCCTTCCATTCCACTTTCCATTCCATTCTACGTTCTACTCCATTCCATTCCTCTTTCCATTCGGCATTCCATTCCATTCCACATTCCATGCCATTACATTCCACATTCCATTCCACATTCCATGCCATTCCATTCCATTCCACATTCCATTACATTCTATTCCACGTTCCGTTCCATTCCATTCCACGTTCCGTTCCATTCCATTTCACATTCCATTGCATTCCATTCCACGTTAGATTTCACCTTCCATTCCTTTCCATTCCACGTTCCATTACATTCAATTCCACGTTCCTTTCCACATTCCATTGTATTGCATTTCACATTCCATTCCACATTCCAATCCATCCCATTCCATTCCATTTGCCATTACATTCCATTTTATTCCACATTCCATTTCTTTTCATTCCATTCCACATTCCATTCCATTCCACGTTGCATTCCATTCCATTCCACATACCATTCCGCATTCCTTTCCTTTACATTCCACCTTCATTACAATGTTACATTCTATTTCATTCCACATTCCATTCCATTCGATTCCACATTCCATTCCATTCCATTCCACATTCCATTCCATTGCATTCCACATTCCATTCCATTTCATTCCACCTTCCATTCCACATTGCATTCCATTCCATTCCACATTCCATTCCATTCCATTCCACATTCCATTCCATTCCATTCCACATTCCATTCCATTCCAGTCCACGTTGCATTCCATTCCATTAAACATTCCATTCTATTTCCGTTTCAAATTCCATTTCATTCTATTCTGTTCCACATTCCATTCAAATCCGATCCAATCCATTGCACATTCCATCCCACTTTCCATTTCATCCCATTCCACATTGCATTCCATTCCATTCCACATTCCTTTCCATTCCATTCCATTGCATACATCTTTCAATTTCATTCCATGTTCCCTAACACATTCCATTCCACATACCATTCCATTCCATTCCACATTCCATTCCATTCCATTCAATATTCCATTCCACATTCATTCCATTCCATTCCAGATTGCATTCCACATTCCATTCCACATTACTTTCCATTCCATTCCACATTGCATTCCATTCCATTCCACACTCCATTTCATTCCATTAAATTCCATTCCATTCCACATTCCATTCTATTTCTTTCCATTCCACATTCCTTTCCATTCCACATTCCTTTCCATTCCATTCCACATTCCATACCACATTTCATTCCATTCCATTGCAGATTGCATTTCACATTCCATTCCTTTCCATTCCAAATTCCTTTCAATTCCATTCCACCTTGAATTCCCCATTCCATTCCATTCCACATTCCATTCAATTCCATCCCACATTCCTTCCCATTCCGTTTCACATTCCATTCCTTTCCATTTCATTCCACATTGCATTCCATTCCATTCTACATTCCATTCTATTACATTTCATTGCATTCCACAGTCCATTCCATTCAATTCCACATTCCATTCCATTCCTTTTCACATTCCATTGCATTCCATTCCATACCACAGTACATTCCATTTCATTCCACATTCCATTCCATATTCCATTACAAGTTCCATTCCACATTCCATTCCTTTACATTCCACATTTCATTGCATTCGACTCCATTGCATTCCACATTCCATTCCATTCCATTCCTTTGCATTCCACATTCCATTCCATTCCATTCCGTTTCATTACACATTCCATTGCATTCCATTCCACATTCCATTACAATCCTTTCTACTTTCCATTCCATTCCATTCCACATTCCATTCCGCATTCCGTACCATTCCATTCCACATTGCATCCCATTTCTTTGCACATTTCATAACTCTTCATTCCATTCCTTTCCACATTGCATTCCATTCCATTCCATTTCACATTCCATTCCATTCGATTCCATTCCACATTCCATTCAATTCTAGATTGCATTCCATTCCATTCCACATTCCATTCCATTCCATTTCACTCCACATTCCATTCGTTTACATTACAAAATTCCATTTCATTCTGTTCCAAATTCCATTGCTCATTCCATTTAAAATCCCGTTCCATTCCAGTGCACATTCCATTCCTTTGCATTCCACGTTCCATTCCACAAAGCATTCCCTTCCTTTCCACATTCCATTACATGTTGCATTCCATACCATTCCACTTATCATTCCATTCCATTCTCTTCCATTCTGCATTCCATTGCATTCCACTTCACATTCCATTCCATTCATTTGCCTTCCATTGCAAATTCCATTCCATTCAGTTCCACATTCCATTCCATTACATTCCATTCCCAATTCCATTCCATTCCGTTCCAAATTCCATTAAATTCCATTCTACATTCCTTTCCTTTCTATTCCACATCCCATTACACACCATTCCACATTCCATTCCATTCCATTCCATTCCACTCCACAATGCATTCCGTTCTGTTCCATTCCATTCCACATTGCCTTCCACATCCCATTCTATTCCGTTCCACATTCCATTCTATTCCATTCCATACCATTCCACCTTTCATTCCATTGCATTCCATTCCACATTGCCTTCCACTTCCCATTCCGTTCCATTCCACATTCCATTCCATATTCCATTCCATACCAATCCACATTGCATTCCATATTCCATTCCATTGCATTCCAAATTCCATACATTTCCATTCCACATTCCTTTCCATTCCATTTCACACACCATTCAATTCCATTGCATTCCACATTCCATTGCTTTCCATTCCATATCCCATTCCACTTTCCATTCGACATTCCATTGCATTCCATTCCACATTGCATTCCATTCCATTACACATTCCATTACACATTCCATTCCACTCTATTACACATTCCATTCCATTCCATTTAATTACATTTCACATTCCATTCCATTCTATTCCATTACGTTCCATATTCCATTCCAGTCCATTCCGCATTCCATTCCATTACACATTCCTGTCCGTTCCATTCCACAGTCCATACCACAATCCATTCCATTCTATTCCACATTCCTTTGCTTTCCATTCCACATTCCTTTCAATTTCCATTTCACATTCCATTGAATTCGATTCCTTTCCACATTCCATTCCATTGCATTCCATATTCCATTCCATAACGTTCCATTCCATTCTACGTTTCTTTCCATATTCCATTTCATTCCATTCCACATTCCTTTCCATTCCTTTCCACATACGATTCCATTATATTCCACATTCCATTCCAACCCATTCCACATTCCAATCCATTCCACATTCAATTCCATTCCACATTCCTTTCCATTCCATTCCCTCCCATGCAAATTCCCATTCCTTTCCATTCCACATTCCATTCCATTCCATTCCACATTCCATTCCATTCCATTCCACATTCCTTTCCATTCCATTCCACGTTCAATTCCACTTTCCATTCCATTCCATTGCAGTTTCCTTTCCACATTGCATTCCATTCCACTCCCTTCCATATTCCATTCCATTCCATTCCACTTTCCATTCCACATTCCATTCCATTCCATTCCACATTGCATTGCACATTCCATTAAATTCCATTCCACTTTCCATTCCATTGCATTCCACACTACATTCCGCATTCTAGTCCTTTCCATTCCACATTCCATTCCACCTTCCATTCCATTCCATTCCACTTTCCATTCCATTCCACTTTCCATTCCATTCCGTTCCACTTTCCATTCCACGTTCCATTCCATTCTATTCCAAGTTCCATTTCTTTCCACTTTCCTTTCAATTCCATTCCACTTTCCATTCCTTTCCATTCCACGATCCATTTCTTTAGATTTCATGTTCCATTCATTCCACGTTCCATTCCATTCGATTCCACTTTCCATTCCATACTCCACTCCACGTTGCTTTCCGTGTTCCATTCCATGTTCTATTCCGTTCCATTACCCGTTCCAATCCTCATTCCATTCCACATTCCATTCCATTCCCTTCCATTCCACTCCACATTCTCTTCCATTCCATTTGATATTCCATCCCACATTCCATTTCATATTCCATTCCACATTCCATTCTGTTTCATTCCATTTTCCATTCCACATTCCATTCCACATTCCTTTCCTTTCCATTCCACATTACAAACCATTCCATTCCATTCCATTAAACATTCCATTCCATTCAATTCCACATTCCATTCCTTTCCATTCCACATTCCATTCCACGTTCCACTCCACATTCCATTCCACTTTACATTCCACGTTCCATTCCACATTTTATTCCATTCCATTTCATATACCATTCCACGATCCATTAGATCCCATTCCACATTAAATACCAAGTTCCATTCCATTCCATTCCACATTCCATTCCATTGCATTGCATTCCACTTTCCATTTCATTCCATTCCATTCCATTCCACATTCCACTCCGTTCCGTTCCATTCCATTCCACATACCATTCAGTTTTCCATTCCATGTTCCATTCCATTTCATTTCACATTCCATTTCACATTCCATTCCATTCCATTCCACATTCCACTCCACATTCCATTCCATTCCATTCCACTATCAATTGCATTCCATTCCACATTCCATTAAACATTCCATTCCATGTTCCATTCCACTCTCCATTCCACGGTCCATTCCATGTTCCACTCCAAGTTCCATTCCTCCTCCCATTCCACGTTCCATTCTACTCCATTCCACATTACGTTACACATTATAATCCATTCCATTCCACATTCCATTCCGTTCCAATGAATTCAACATTTCATTCCATTCCACTCCACCTTCCATTCCACATTCCATTTCATCACTTTTCACATTCCTTTCCATTCCATTTCACATTCCATTTCATTCCATTCCACTTTCCATTCCATTGAATTCCACATTCCATTTCCTTATATTCCACATTCCATTCCACATTCCTTTCCACATTCCATTACACGTTCCATCCCACGTTCCAATTCACCATCCATTCCACATTCCATTCCACATTCCATTCCACATTCCATTCCAGGCTCCATTCCACTTTCCATTCCCCCTTCCATTCCACGTTCCATTCAGTGTTCCATTCCATGTTCCATTCCATTCCATTCCACTTTCCATTCCATTCCATTGCGCATTGCATTCCGCATTCCATTCCATTCCATTCCACATACCATTCAACGTTCCTTTCTATTCCATTCCACACTCCATTGCACATTTCATTCCATTCCATTTCACGTACCATTCCACATTCCATTCCAATCCATTCCACATTCAATTCCACTTTCCATTCCATTCCATTCCACATTCCATTCCATTCCATTCCACATTCCATTCCATTCCATATTCCATTCCATTCCATTCCATTCCATGTTGCATTCCGCATTCCATTCCATTCCATTACAGAGTGCATTCCACATTCCTTTCCATTGCATCCCACATTCCATTGAGTTCCATTCCGCGTTCCATTCCCTTCCAATCCACATTCCATTCCACATTCCATTCCATTACATTCCACATTCCTTTCCACATTCCATTAAATTCCATTCCATTCCACATTCCATTCCATTCCATTCCACATACCATTCCACATTCCAATCCATTCCACATTCCTTTCCACATTCCATTCCATTCGATTCGACATTCCATTCCCTTCCTTTAAACAATCCATTCCATTCTACATTGCATTTCATTCCTTTCCACCTTCAATTCCAAGTTCCATTAAACTTTCCTTTCCACGTTCCATTGCATTCCATTCCACAATCCATTTAACGTTCCATTTGACGTTCCATCCCACGTTCCATTCACCATTTCATTCCATTCCATTTCGTATACCATTCCACATTACATTACATTCCCTTCCATTCCACATTCCATTCCACATTGCATTCCATTCCATTCCATTCCATTCCACGTAGCATTCCACGATACAATCGACGTTTCGTTCCATTCCATTCCACATTCCATTGCACATTCCAATCAATTCCTTTCCCTTCCACATTCCATTCCATTCCATTCCAAATTTAATTTCAAATTCAAATCCATTTCATCCCATTCCTTTCCAAATTCCATTCCACATTCTAATCCACATTCCATTCCATTCTGAATTCCATTCCACATTCCCTTCCATTCCTTTCCTTTCCATTCCATTTTATTTCTTTCCATGTTACATTCCAGGTTCCATACAATTCCATTCCACATTCCATTCCACTCCATTCCACATTCCATTCCACTTCATTCCACCTTCCTTTCCAGATTCCATTCATTTCCATTCAATTGCATTTCACATTCCTTTCCATATTCCATTCCTTTCCATTACATTCCATTCCACGTTCCATTCCACATTCCATTCCATTCGATTCCAAATTCCATTCCATTTCTTTCCACTTTCCATTCCACATTACTTTGCATTCCATTCGTTTCCACGAGCCATTTAAATCCAATCCAGATTCCATTCCATGCCATTCCACATTCCATTCAACATTCCATTCTATTCCATTCCATTTCATTCCACATTCCATTACACATTCCATTCTACTCCATTCCACTTTACTTTGAACATTTCATTTCACATTCCATTCCATTCAATTCCACATTCCATTCCATGTTCCACTCCACGTTCCATTCCATGTTCCATTCCACTTTCCGTTCCACGTCCTATTTCAATCCATTCCACAATCCATTCCATTCCATTCCACATTCCAGTCCTTTCCATTCCACATTCCATTCCATTTCATTTCAAGTTCTATTCCACATTCCTTTCCATTCCATTCCATATTCCTTTCCATTCCATTCCGCATTCCATTCTATTCCACTCCACATTACATTCCACATTCCATTCCTTTCCATTCCACAATCCTTTCCATTCCATTCCACATTCCATTCCACATTCCATTCCAAATTCCATTCAATTGCATTCCACATTCCATTCCATTGCAGTTCACATTCCTTTCCATTCCATTCCACATTCCATTCCATTCCATTCTACATTCCGTTACATTCCATATTCCATTCCATTCTATTCCATTCCAAATTCCACTCCTTTCCACATTCCATTTCAAATTCCATTCCGTTCCATTCCACATTCCATTCCATTCTATTCCGCAGTCCATTCCATTCCATTCAATTCCAGTCCGCCTTCCATTCCATTCCACAATCCATTCCACATTAAATTCTATTCCATTCCACATTCTATTCCACTTTCTATTCCTTTCCATTCCACATTCCATTCCATTCCTGTTCATTGCACATTCCATTGCATTACATTACACATTCCTTTCCACATTCCACTCCATTGCATTCCAGATTCCATTCCATTCCTTTCCACATTCCATTCCATTCCATTCTACATTCCATTCCTCATTCTTTTCCACGTTCCATTCCACGTTACTTTCCAAGTTCCGTTCCACGTTCCATTCCACGTTCCATTCCATTCCATTCCACGTTCCATTACACATTCCATTCCATTCCATTCCACATTCCATTCCACGGTCCATTCCATTCCATTCCACATTCCAATCCACATTCCATTACATTCCATTCCACATTCCATTCCACCCCACATTCCATTCCACGTTCCATTCCATTCCATTCCACATTCCATTCCAAATTCCATTCCACGTTCCATTCCACGTTCCATTAGACGTTCCATTCCACGTTCCATTCCACGTTTCCTTCCGTTCAATTTCACATACCATTCCACGTTCCATTCCATTCCATACCACATTCAATTCCTCGTTCCATTCCACTCCATTCCACATTAATTTCCATTCCATTTCAGATTCCATTCCATTCCACTTCACTTTGATTTCCATTCCATTGCATTCCACATTCCATTCTATTCCACTCCACATTCCATTCTATTCAATTTCATTCCATTCAATATTCCATTCCACATTCCATTCCAAATTCCATTCCACATTCCATTGCCTTCCATTCCACAATGCATTCCATTACATTCCTTTGCATTCCAACTTCCGTTCCTTTCCTTTTCAGAATCCATTCCTTTCCATTCCATTCCACAGTCCGTTCCATTCCATTTTATTCCACATTCCATTCAACATTCCATTCCAAATTCCTTTCCACATTCCAATCCATTCCATTCCACATTCCATTCCATTCAATTCCACATTCAATTACCCATTCCATCCCATTCCATTCAACATTCCATTCCATTCGACTCCACATTCCATTCCACATTCCATTCCACATTCCATTCCATTCTGTTTCACATTCCATTCCAATTCTTTCCATTGCATACCACATTCCATTCCATTCCATTCCATTGCATTCGCTTCCATTCCACATTCCTTTCCATTCTATTCCAAATTCCATTCCATTCCATTCCACATTCCATTCCACATTACATTTCATTCCATTTCGTATTCCATTTCATTCTATTCCATTCCACATTCCATTCCATTCCACGTTGCTTTCCATTCCTTTCCACATTCGATTCTATTCCATTGCACATTCCATTCAAATCCATTCCATTCCACATTCCGTTCCATTCCATTCCACATTCCATTCCATTCCATTCCACATTACTTTCCACATTCCATTCCATTCCTTTCCATATTCTATTCCATTCCATTCCACATTCCTTTCCATTCCATTCCATATTGTATCCCACTCCATTCCACATTCCATTCCATTCCGTTCTATTGCATTCCACATTGCCTTCCATTCCATTCCATTTCTCATCCCATTCCATTCGATTCCATTCCACATTCCATTCCATTCCACATTGCATTCCATTCCATTCCGTATTTCATTCCATTCCATTCCACATTCCATTCCATTCCATTCCATTCCATTCCATTCCACATTCCGTTCCGTTACATTCTACATTCCATTCCATTCTATTCCACGTTCCATTCCTCATTACTTTTCATTCCATTCCATGTGTCATTCCATTCCATTCCACGTTCCATTCCTCTTGCTATTCCATTCTTTTCCACATTCAATTCCATATTCCTTTCCGTTCCATTCACATATCTTTCCATTCCATTCTCTTCCATTCCACATTCCATTCAATTTCATTCCACATTCCTTTCCTTGTTCCATTCCATTCCACGTTCCATTCCACATTCCATTCTATTCCATTCCACATTCCATTTAATTCCATTCCACATTCCATTCTAAATTCCATTTCACTTTTGGTTCCATTCCATTCCATTCCACATTCCATTCCATTCCAATCCAGATTCCATTCCATACCATTTGAAGTTCAATTGCATTCCACATTCCTTTCCATTCCTTTCCACATTCCATTCCACATTCCATTCTGAATTCCTTTCCATTACATTCCAAATTATATTCAAGATTCCATTCCTTTCCATTGCATATTGCATTCCATTGCATTCCACATTCCGTTCCTTTCCATTGCACATTACATTCTATTTTGCATTCCATGTTCCATTCCACATTCCATTACACGTTCCATTCTACGTTCCATTCCACGTTCCATTCTCCATTCCTTTCCTTTCCATTCCACGTTCTGTTCCATTCCATTCCACTTTCCGTTCCATTCCAATCCACGTTCCATTCTGCTTTCCATTACAATTTCTTTTCCATTCCATTCCGTGTTCCATTCGACATTCCATTTGAGGTTCCGTTCCACGTTCCATTCCACTCCATTCCACGTTACATTGTATATTCCATTCCATACCATTCCACATTCAATTCCATTCCATTCCATTCAACATTACATTCCATTCCATTCCACATTCCTTTCCACGTTGCATTCCGTGTTCTAATCCACGTTGCTTGACACTTTCCATTCCGTTCCATTCCACTTTCCATTCCACGTTCCATTCCATTCCATTCCACGTTCCATTCCATCTCACTCCACTTTGCATTTCATTCCATTCCACTTTCCATTCCACATTCAATTTCACATTCCATTCCACCTTTCACTCCATTCCATTCCATTCCATTCCACATTCCATTCCATTCCATTCCACTTTTCATTCCATTCAATTCCACATTCCATTCCATTAAATTACATTCCATTCCACATTCCATTCAATACCATTGCGCATTCCATTCCATTGCATTCCATTCCACATTCGATTCCATTCCATTCCACATTCCATTCCATTCCATTCCACTTTCCAATCCATTCCATTCCACATTCCATACCTTTCCATTCAATTCCATATTCGATTCCACATTCCATTCCACATTCTATTCCTTTCCATTCCACATTCCAATCTATGTTCCATTCCAGTCCATTCCACAGCACATTCCACATTATATTCAATTCCATTCCACCTTCCATTCCATTCCTTTCCAATCCGCGTTCCATTCCATTCCATTCCACATTTCATTCCATATTCCATTCCACTGCATTCCAAATTACATTATATTCCATTCTACATTCCATTCCTTTCAATTCTACAGTGCATTCCACATTGCTTTCCACATTACATTGAAAGTTCCATTCCACGTTCCATTCCACGTTTCCTTCCAATTTCCATTCCTCCTTCCATTCCACTATCGATTCCATTCCACTCCACATCCCATTCCATTCAATTCCACATTCCATTCCATTCGATTCCACATTCCATACCATATTTCATTCCGTTATACTGTAATTCCACATTCCGTTCCACATTCCATTCCACAATATTCCATTCCACATTGCATACCGCATTCCATTCCACATTCCATTCCATCCAAATCTATTAATCCATTCCATTAGACATATCTTTCCACATTCCATACCATTCCATTGCATTCCACATTCTATTCCATTCCATTCCACATTCCATTCCACATTCCCTTCCACATTGCATTCCACATTCCGTTCCATTCCTTTACACATTCCATTCCACATTCCATTCCATTCCATTGCACATTCCATTCCATTTTCCATTCCTTTCTACTCCATTCCACATTACGTTCCATATTGCATTCCATTATATTCCGTTGCACATTCCATTCCGCATTCCATTCCACATTCCATTCCATCCAATTCCATTCATTGCATTCCATTCCACATTCCTTTCCACATTCCATTACTTTCCATTGCATTCCACATTGTGTTCCATTCCATTATACATTCCATTCCGCATTCCATTCCACATTCCATTCCACATTCCATTCCACTCCTTTACACATGCCATTTCACTTTCCTTTCCATTCCATTCCACATTCCAGTCTACATTCCATTCGATTCCATTCCACATTCCATTCGACATTCCATTCCATTCCATTACACATTCCATTCCGTTCCTTTCCATTCCATTACAAAGTCCATTCTATTATGTACCATATTCCATACCATTCCTTTCCACATTCCATTCCACATTCCATTCCATTGCACATTCCTTTCCATTCCATTCCACATTCCATTCTACATTCCATTCCGCATTCCATTCCACTTTCCATTCCACTCCTTTTGACATTTCTTTCCATTCTATTCCTTCCCTTTCCATTCGATTCCAAGATCCATTCCTTTCTATTCCACTTTCCATTACATTCCACTTTCCATTTCATTCCATTCCACTTTCCATTCCATTCCCTTCCACTCGAAATTCCATTCCATTGCATTCCACATTCCATTCCATTACCTACCACGTTCCATTCCATCCCATTTTGCGTTCCTTTCTTTTGTATACCACTTTCCATTCCATTCCATTCCATTGCACATTCCATTCCATTCCATTCCACCTGGCATTCCACATTCCATTCCGTTTCATTCCACATTCCGTTCCACATTCCATTCCATTTCATTCCACATTCCTTTCCATTCCATTCCATTTTCCATTCCTCATTCCATTCCATTTCACTCCATTCCAAATTGCATTGGAATCCATTCCACATTCCATTCCATTTCATTCCACATTCCATTCCATTCCACATTCCATTCCATTCCACATTCCATTCCATTCCACATTCCATTCAATTCCACATTCCATTCCATTCCATTCCATTCCACATTCCACTCCATTCCATTCTACCTTCCATTCCATTCCATTACATGTTCCGTTCCATTATATTCCACGTTCCATTCCATTCCATTCCATTCCACATTCCGTTCCATTCCATTCTACATTCCATTCCACATTCCATTCCATTCCATCCCACATTCCCTTTCATTCATTGCCACACTTCATTCCGTATTGCATTCCTCATTCCAATCCATTCCATTGCATTCCTTATTCCATTCCTTTCCCTTCCACATTCCGTTCCTTTACATTCCACTTTCCATTCCATCCCATATTCCATTCCATTCCACTTTACATTCCATTTCATTCCACTTTCTATTCCGTTCAATTCCACCTTCCATTCTATTCCATTCCACCTTCAATTCCATTCCATTACACGTTCCATTCCATTTTATTCCATGTACCCTTCCATTGCATTATATTCCCTTGCATTCCAAATTCCATTCCATTCAATTCCACATTCCATTCCATTCCATTCCACATTCCATTCAATTCCTTTCCACTTTCCATTCTGTTCCATTCCATTCCATTCCACATTCCATTCCTTTAAATTCCACCTTCCATTCCATTCAATTTTCCATTCCATTCCATTCCACATTCCATTCAATTCCACATTTCATTCCATTCCAATCCACTCCAAATTCCATTCCATTCCATTCCACCTTCCATTCCGTTACATTCCACGTTCCATTCCATTCCGTTCTGCATTCTGTTCCATTATTGTCCTCGTTCCATTCCATTCCATTCCGTTCCACATTCCATTCCATTCCATTGCACATTCCATTCCACTTTAATTTGCTCTCCATTCCACCTTCCATTCCATTCCATTCCACGTTCCATTCCATTCCATTCCCCATTCCATTCCATTCCATTCCACATTCCGTTACACATTTGATTCCATTCCATTCCACATACCTTTCCATTCCAATCCATATTCCATTTCTCGTTGCATTCCATTCCATTCCCTTCAACATTGCATTCCATTCAATTCCACTTTCCATTCCATCCCACATTACAATTCATTCCACTATCCATTCCATTCCACGTTCCATTCCATTCCTTTCCACCTTCCATTCCTTTCCATTCCATGTTCCGTTCCATTATATTCCATGTTCCATTCAATTCCATGCCATTCAACATTCCTTTCCACATTCAATTCCTTTCCACTCCACTTTCCATTCCATTTCTTTACATTCCAGTCCACTTTCCATTACATTTAATTGCATTCCATATTCTATTCCATTCCATTCCACATTCCATTCCGCATTCCATTCCATTCATTTCCACTTTCACTTCCATTCGTTTCCCTATTCCATTCCATAGCAGTCCACATTCCATTCCATTCCATTCCATTCCACATTCCATTCCATTCCATTCCGCATTTCATTGCATTTTTTTCTCGTTCTATTCCATTGCATTCCACGTTCCATTCCGCGTTCCATTCCATTACATTCTACGTTCCATTCCACGTTCCTTTTCACGTTCCACTACATCCCATTCCACTTTCCGTTGCACATTCCATTCTACGTTCTATTCCACTATCCATCCCATTACATTCCGCGTAGCATTTCATGTTCCATTCCATGTTACGTTCCATTGCATTCCACGTTCCATTCCACTTTCCATTCCATTCCATTCCACATTCGATTCTATTCCATTCCGTATTCCATTCTATTCCTTTCCACACTCCAGTCCATTCCATTCCATGGCAGTCCATATACCATTCCATTCCATTCTTTTCCTGTCCATATTCCATTCCGTTCAATTCCATTCCACATTCCATTCCAATCCATTCCATATTCCATTCCACTTTCCACTCCATTCCGTTCCACATTCCATTCCATTCTTTCCACATTCCATTCCATGGCAGTCCATATTCCATTCCATTCCATTCCATTCCACATTCCATTCCATTCCATTCCACATTCTATTCCATTCCATTTCACATTCCCTTCCATTCCATTCCAAGTTCCATTCCGCTTTCCATTCCACGTTACTTTACACGTTCCATTCCATTACATTCAGCGTTCCATTCCACCTTCCATTACACGTTCTATCACATTCCATTCCACTTTCCCACTTTCCATTCCACTTTCCCACTTTCCATTCCATGTTCAAGTCTACATTCCATTCCACTTTCCATTCCATTGCTATCCACATTCAATTCAATTCTTTTCAACTTTACCTTCCATTACATTCCACGTTTCCTTCCATTGAATTCCATTCCATTCCACATTCCATTCTGTTCCACATTCCTTTCCATTCCATTCCAGTCCACAATCCATTCTGTTCCACTCCGCGTTCCATTCCATTCCATTCCATTTTCCATTCTATTCCATTCCGCCTTCAATTCCATTATTTTCCAAGTTCCATTCCATTCCATTCCATTCCAGATTCCATTCCCTTCCATTCCCGTACATTCCACATTCCATTCCTGATTCCATTCCATTCCATTGCATTCCACATTGCACTACATTCCTTTCCACATTCCATTCCATTCCATACAACATTCCATTCCATTCCAATCCATATTCCATTCCATTCCGTTGCATTCCATGCCATTCCACTTTCCATTCCACATTGCCTTCCATTCCACTCCGCATTCCATTCCAAATTCCATTCCATTCCATAACACATTCAATTACATTCCATTCGACATTGCATTCCATTCTTTTCCATTCCATTTCTTTTTCCATTCCGTTCCATCCCATTCCATTACATATTCCATTCCAAAATCCATTCCATTTCATTCCACGTTGAATTGCATTCCATTCCACTTTCCATTCAATTCCATTGCAGGTTCCATTCCGCATTTCATTCCGTTCCATTCCACATTCCATTCTATTCCATTCCACATTCCATTCTACATTCCATTCCATTCCATTCAACATTCAATTCCATTTTCCATTCCATTCAATTCCACATTCCATTCCACGTTCCATTCCATTCCATTCAATTCCATTCCACATTCCATTCCACTTTCCATTCCATTCCGTTCCACTTTACATTCCATACCATTGCTTTCCAGTCCACACACAATTCCATTCCATTCCTTTCCAATCCACATTCCATTGCATTCCGTTCCATTTCACATTCAAATCCATTCCATTCCACAATCCCTTCCATTTCATTCCACATTCCATTACATTGCATTCCACATTCCATTCCATTCCATTCCACATTCAATTCCATGCCATTTCACATTTCATTCCACATTCCATTCCATTCCATTCCACATTCCATTCCATTCCAATCCATTGCAGTCCACATTCAATTCCATTCTACTCCATTCCATATTACTTTCCATTGCATTGCACTTTCCATTGATTCCTCTCAACATTCGGTTCCATTCCAATCCACATTCCATTCTATTCCATTCCACATTCCATTCCACAGTCCGTTCCATTCCATTCCATTCCACATTCCATTCCAAGTTGCATTCATTTCAATTCACCATTCCTTTCCATTCCATTCCACATTCCATTCCGTTCCATTCCATTCCATTCCCTCCCATACTGCATTTCACATTCCATTCCATTCCATTCCACATTCCACTCCATTCCATTCCAAATTCCATTCCATTCGATTCCACATTCCTTTCCATTCCATTCCATATGTCATTCCACATTCCTTTCCATTCCATTCCACATTCCATTCCATTCCATACCAGTCCACATTCCATTCCATTCCGCGTTCAATTACATTCCAATACACATTGCATTCCATTCCATTCTACATTGCATTCCATTCCATTCCACGTTCCATCCATTCCTTTCAACGTTCCATACCTCCTTCCATTCCACGTTCCATTCCACCTTCCATTCCACATTCCATTCCATGTTCCATTCCGCGTTCAATTCCTCATTCCATTCCATTTCTTTCCACATACCTTTCTACATTCCAACCCATTCCTTTCCATATTCCATTCCAGATTCCATTCCATTTATTTACATTCCAGATTCCATTCCAAACAATTCTACATTCCATTACATTCCATTCCACAATGCATTCCATTCCATTAGATATCATTCCATTCCACATACCATTCCATTACATTCCACATTCCATTCCACTCCATCCCATTCCCTTCCACATTCAAGTCCTTTCCACGTTCAATTCTCCATTCCATTCCATTCCATTCCACATTCCATTCCACATTCCATTACTTTCCACATTCCATTCCACATTCCATTCCATTGCATTCCTCATTCCATTCCTTTCCATTTCACATTCCTTTTCATTCTATTCCACTCCACATTCCATTCCATTCCAAACTCCATTCCACTTTCAATTCCAATCCATTCCACATTCCATTCCACTCCATTCAAATTTGCTTTCCAAATTCCATTCCATTCTGTTCCACATTCCATTCTATTCCATTCCGTTCCACATTCAATTCCATTACACATTCCTTTCCACATTCCATTCCATTCCATTCAACTTTCCATTCCATTCCATTCCAGATTCCTTTCAATTCCATTTCACATTCCATTCAATTCCATTCCACATTCCATTCCACATTCCATTCCATTCCATTTCACAATCCTTTGCATTCCATTCCACATTTGATTCCACATTGCATTCGATTCCTTTCGACATTCCATTCCATTGCAGTTCACATTCCATTCTATTCTATTCCCTCCTCCATTCCACATTCCATTAACTTCCATTCCACTTTCAATTCCATTCCGTATTCCATTCCATTAAATTCCATTCCACATTCCATTACATTACACGTTCCATCCAACATTCCATTCTATTCCATTCCATATTCCATTCCATTCCATTCCACATTCCATTCCTTTGCATTTATCATTCCATTCGATTCCATTTCAAATTCATTTCCAATCGATTCCATTCCATTGCACATTCCAATCCACAATCCATTCCATTCCATTCCACATTCCATTCCACATTCCATTCCATGTCATTCCACATTCCATTTCATTGCATTGCACATTCCATTCCTTTCCATTCCACATTCAATTCCACATTCCATTCCTTTCCATTTCAAATTCCATTCCACATTCCATTCGATTTCATTGCACGTTCCATTCCACATTCCCTTCCATTCCATTCCACGTTCCATTCCATTCCATTCCACATTACATTCCACATTCCAATACATTCTATTCCACATTTCATTCCACATTCCATTCCATTCCATTCCGCTTTCCATTGCACGTTCCATTTCACTTTCCATTCCACGTTATATTCCACATTCCATTTGACGTTCCGTTCCATTATATTCAACATTCCATTCCATTCCATTCCACATTCCATTCCATTCCAATCCACTTTCCATTCCAAATTCCAATCTATTCCATTCTACATGCCATTGCATTCCATTCCAGTTTCATTCTATGTTCCATTCCATTCCATTACACATTAGATTCCACAATCCTTTCCATTCTATTCCACATTCCATTCCATTCCATTCCGCATTGCATGCCAATCCATTGCACATTCCATATCAGCTTCCATGCCACTCCATTCCATTACACATTCCATTCCCTTGCCTTCCTCTTTCAATTCCATCACATTCCACATTCCATTCCTTTCCATTCCTTTCCACGTTCCAGTTTATTCCATTCCAATTTCCATACCATTCACTTTCACGTTCCATTCCGTTCCATTCCAATTTCCATTCTATTCCATTCCACGTTGCATTTCACGTTCCATTTCATTTCATTCCACGTTCCATTCCATTCAATTCTACGTTAAATTCCACATTCCATTCCATTCCATTCCACATTCCATTCCATACCATTCCATTCCATTCCATATTCCATTACATTGCATTTTATTCCACATTCCTTTCCTTTGCCTTCCAATCCACATTCCATTCCTTTCCTTTCCATTCCACGTTTCATTCCACATTCCATTCCATTCCATTCCACATTCCATTCCATTCCATTCCATTGCATTCCACATTCATTTCCATTCCATTTCTTTCCTTTCCACATTCCCCTCCATTCTGTTCCACATTCCATTCCATTCCGTTCCATATTCCATTCCACATTCCATTCCCTTCCATTCCAATCCACATTCCTTTCCATTCCATTAAACGTTGCATTCTATTTCCATTCAACATTCCATTACATTACATTCCATTCCACTTTCCACTCCATTCCTTTCCATTCAATTCCACATTTCACCCCCCTTTCCATTCCATTCCACAACACATTCTATTCCATTCCATTCCACTTTCCATTCCACATTCCATTAAATTCCATTCCACATTCCATTCCATTCCATCCAACATTCCATTCCGTTACCGATTCCATTCCATTCCATTCCACGTTCCATTCCATTCAAATCTACATTCCATTCCATTCCATTCCAATTTCCATTCCATTCCATTCTACATTCCATTCGAATCCATTAAACATTACATTTCCACTAAACATTCCATTGCATTCCATACCATTCCACATTCCGTTACATTCCATTCTATTGCTTTCCAGATTCCATTCTATTCCATTCCATATTGCTTCCAACATTCCAATCCATTGCTTTCCACATTCCATTCCATTCCATTCCACATTCTATTCCATTCCATTCCATATTCCATTCCATACCATTCCGCATTCCATTCTTTTCCATTCCGTTATACACTCCGTTCCGTTCCATTCCATTCCATTCCACATTCCGTTCCATTCCATTGCATTCCACATTCTATTCCATTCCCTTCCGCATTCCAGTACACATTCCATTCCATTCCTTTCCACATTGCATTGCACATTCCATTCCATTCCATTCCATTCTACATCCCATTCCAAATTCCATTCCATTCCATTCCACATTCCATTCAATTCCATTCCACAGTCCATTCCAAATTCCATTCCATTCCATTCCACATTCCATTCCACATTACATTCAATTCCATTGCACATTCCGTTGCACCCCATTCCACGTTGAATTGCATTCCTTTCCAAGTTCCATTCCACCTTCCATTCGACGTTCCATTCCATGTTACAATCCACGATCCACTACATTCCATTTCATATTCCATTCCACATTCCATTCCTTTCCATTGCACATTCAATTCCATATTCAATTCCATTCCATTCCACATTCCATTCCATTCCATTCCACATTCCATTCCATTCCATTTCAAATTCCATTCCATTCCATTAGATTCCACATTCCATTCCATTCCATTCCACATTGCATTCCAGATTCCATTCCATTCCATTCCGCATTCCATTTCACGTTCCATTTCACCTTCCATTCCACGTTCCTTTCCACGTTCCAATCCACGTTCTATTCGATTCCATTACACATTCCACTCCATTCCATTCCACATTCCATTCCAAATTCCATTCCATTCCATTCCAAATTACATTCCATTCTATTCCACTTTACATCACGGATTCCATTACCTTCCATTCCACATTCCATTCCGTTGCACTTTCCATTCTATTCCATTAAACATTCCATTCCGCATTCCATTCCATTCCATTCCAGATTCTATTCCATTCCATTCCACCTTCCATGTCATAGCATTCCACATTCCATTCCACATTACATGCCATTCCATTCCTTTCCACATTCCATTCCATTGCATTCCAGTTTCAATTCCCGTACATTCCACATTCCATTACATTCCATCCCACTTTGCATTACTTTGCATTCCTTGTTCCATTCCACATTCCATTCTATTGCATTCCACTTTCCATTCCACCTTCAATTCCATTCCATTCCATTCCATTTGTCATTACATTCCATTCTTTTCCACGTTCCATTCCATTCCATTTGTCATTACATTCCATTCTATTCCACATTCCATTACTTTTCATTCCATTCCACATTCCATTCCATTCCATTCCATTCCACATTGCATTCCATTCCATTCCACATTCCATTCCATTCAATTCCACATTCCATTCCATTCCATTCCTTTCCATTCCACATTCCATTCCTTTCCATTCCGCATTCCATTCCATTCCATTCCATTCCATTCTAATTCACATTCTATTCCATTCCATTCCAATAAATATTCCATTCCATTCTAATAAACATTCCATTCTATTTCAATTTCACATTCCATTCCATTCCATTCCATTCCCAATTCCACTCTATTCCCTTCCATTCCATTCCACATTCCATCCCACCTTCCAGTACATTCCATTTCACATTCCATTCCATTCCATTCCACATTCTATCCACATTCCATTCCAATCCATTCCTCATTCCATTCCTTTTCATTCCATTTAACATTCCGTTCCATTCCATTCGCATCCATTCAACACTCCATTCCATTCCGTTTCATTCCGCATTCCATTCCGTTCCCTTGCACATTCTATTCCACATTTCGTTCCATTAATTTCCACATTGCATTTTACATTCCATGCAATTCCATTCCACATTTCATTCCACATTCCTTGCCATTGCTTTCCATTCCACATTCTATTCCATTGCAGTCCAGTTTTAATGTCATTCCCTTGAACATTCAATTAAATTCCTTTCCACCTTCCGTTCCAATCCATTCCAAATTCCATTCCATTACATTTTGTGTTTCATAGCATTCTATTCCACTTTCCATTTCACATTCCATTCCATTCCATTCCACGGTCCTTTCCACTCCATTTCACATTCCATTCCACATTCCGTTCCATTACATTCCACATTCCGTTCCATTACATTCCACATTCCATTCCACTCCACATTCCATTCCACATTCCATTCCTTTCCATTCCATTACATATTCCATTACATTCCATTCTATTCCACATTACATTCCACTGCATTCCCTTCCACATTCCATTCCACTACATTCCATTCCACGTTCCATTCCACATTCCATTCAACTTTCCATTCCATTCCATGTTCCATTCGACATTTCATTCCATTCAATTTCATGTTCCATTCCATTACATTCCACATTCCTTTACACTCCACATTACATTCGGTTCCATTGCATTGCATTCCGCTTTCCATTCCATTCCATTCCACATTCCATTCCATTCCATTCCACATTCCATTCCATTTCCTTAAACTTTCCATTCAGTTTCCATTGCACATTCTATTACATTCCATTGCATTCCGCATTCCACTCCATTCCGTTCCATTCCATTTCGCATTCAATCCCACTTTCCATTCCATTCCATTTCACATTCCATTCTATTCCATTACAGATTCCATTCCACATTCCATTACAATCCATTCCAAATTCCTTTCCATTCCATTCAACATACCATTCCACATTCCATTCCATTTCACATCCCATTCCATTTCATTCCACATTCCATTTCATTCCATGAAACATTCCATACTATTTGTATTTCATATTCCACTCCATTCCACTCCATTCCACATTCGGGTCTATTCCATTTTATTCCATTCCACATTCCATTCCATTTCAAATTCCCTTCTACATTCCATTCCATTCCATTCCACATTGCGTTCCACATTCCAATCCATTGCTTTCCATATTCCATTCCATTCCATTCCACATTCCATTTCATTTCATTACACATTCAATTCCATTCCATTCTATTACACATTCTGTTCCATTCCATTCCATTCCCATCCACATTCCATTCCATTTCATTGCATTCCACTTTCCATTCCATTCCCTTCCACATTCCTTTCCACCTTCCATTGCATTCCTTTCCACATTGAACTGCACATTCCATTCCATTCCATTCCACATTGCATTCCATATAGTTCCGCATTGCTTTCCACATTCCATTCAATATTCCATTCCATTCCCTTCCACATTCCATTCCATTCCATTTCACATTCCATTCCACATTCCATTCCATTCCATTCCATTCCATTCCATTCCACATCCCACTCTGTTCCTTTTCACATTCCATTCCAATCCATTCCACATTGCATTCCATTGCACAATCCGTTCCATTCCATTCTATTCCAGATTCCATTCCATTCCATTCCAGATTCCATTCCATTCCATTCGTTTCCACATTCTGTACTATTCCAATCCATTCCACTCCACGTTCCATTCCACAATCCATTCAAATTTCCATTCCATTCCACATTCAGTTCTATTCCATTCCATTCCATTACCCTTTCCATTTCATATTCCATTTCACATTCCATTCAATCCCATTTCACTTTCCATTAAATTCCATTAAGCATTCCTTTCCATTCCATTCCATTGCATTCCACATTCCATTCCATTTCATTCCGTTCCACATTCCATTCCATTCCATTTCACATTTCATTCCATTCCATTCCAACTTCCGTTCCACATTGCATTCCATTCCATTCCACATTGGATTCCATTCCATTCCATATCCCATTCCATACCAGTCCGAGTTGCACTCCATTGCATTAAACATTCCATTCTATTTCCGTTTCAAATTCCATTCCATTCTATCCCATTCCACATTCCATTCAAATCCAATCCAATCAATTCCACATTCCTTCCCACTTTCTATTTCATTCCATTCCACATCGCACTCCATTCCATTCCACATTCCTTTCCATTCCATTCCATTCCATTCCTCATTCCATTTCACTCCACTTTCCCTTCCACTTTCCATTCCATTCCATTACACATTGCATTCCACATTCCATTCCATTCCTCATTCCATTCCATTGCATTCCACTTTCCATTCCATTCCATTCCATTCCAAATTCAATTCCATTCCATTCCCTTCCACCCTGCATTCCCTCCCATTCCACATTCCATTCCATTCCTTTCCTCATTCCATTCCACATTCCATTACATTCCATTCCATATTCGATTCCATCCCATTCAACATTCCATTCCACATTCCTTTCCATTCCATTCCAGATTGCACTCCACATTCTATTCCACATTCCTTTCCATTCCATTCCACATTGCATTCCATTTCGTTCCACACTCCATTCCATTCCACACTCCATTCCATTCCATTAAATTCCATTGCACATTCCATTCCGTTCCATTCCATTACGTTCCTCATTCCATTCTATTCCTTTCCATTCCACATTCCATTCCATTCCATTCCACATTCCATTCCCCATTTCATTCCATTCCATTGCATATTGCATTTCACATTCCATTGCATTCCATTCCATTTTCTATTCAATTCCATTCCACTTTGCATTCCACACTCCATTCCATTCCATTCTATTCCACATTCCATTCAATTCCATTCTACATTCCTATCCATTCCGTTTCATATTCCATTCCTTTGCATTGCATTCCACATTCCATTCCATTCCTTTCCACATTCCATTCAATTACATTTCATTCCCATCCACAGTCCATTCCATTCCATTCCACATTCCATTCCATTCCTTTTCAAATTCCATTCCATTCCATTCCATCCCATTGTACTTTCCATTTCATTCCATATTGCATTCCACATTCCATTACAAATTCCATTCCACATTCCATTCCATTCCATTACTCTTTACATTCCATTTCACTCCATTGCATTCCACATTCCATTCCATTCCATTCCTTTGCATTCCACTTTCCAATCCATTCCGTTCCATTGCATTACACATTCCATTTCATTCCATTCCACTTTCCATTCCAATCTTTTTACATTCCATTCCATTCCATTGCACATACCATTCCACATTCCATACCATTCCATTCCACATTGCATCCCATTTCATTACACATTTCATAACACTCCATTCCATTCCATTCCACTTTGCATTCCTTTCCATTCCATTTCACATTCCATTCCATTCGATTCCATTCCACATTCCATTCCATTCCAGATTGCATTCCACTCCATTCCACATTCCATTCCCTTCCATTCCACATTCCATTCCCTTCCATTATTTCTATCCGCATTCCATTCGTTTACATTACGAATTCCATTTCATTCTGTTCCACGTTCCATTCCTCATTCCATTAAAAATTCCGTTCCATTTTATTACACGCTCCATTTCATTCTATTCCATGTTCCATTAGACGTAGCATTCCATTCCTATCCACATTCCAAAACATGTTGCATTCCATTCCATTCCACTTCTCATTCCATTCCATTCTCTTCCATTCCACATTCCATTGCTTTCCATTACATATTCCATTCCATTCATTTGCCTTCCATTGCATATTCCATTCCATTCAATTCCACGTTGCCTTCCGTTACATTCCATTCCCAATACCATTGCATTCCGTTCCACATTCCATTAAATTCCATTCCACATTCTTTTCCATTCCATTCCACATCCCATTCCATTCCATTCCACATCCCATTCCATTCCATTCCATTCCATTCCACAATGCATTCCATTCTATTCCATTCCATTTCACATTGCCTTCCGCATCCCTTTCCATTCCATTCCATTCCACATTCCATTCCATTTCATTCCATTCCATTCCACATTCCATTCCATTCCATTCCATTACATTCCACATTTCATTCCATTCCTTTCCACATTGCCTTCCTCATCCCATTCCATTCCATTAAACATTCCATTGCATATTCCATTCCATACAATTCCATATTGGATTCCATATTCCATTCCATTCCATTCCATTCCACATTCCATTCCATTCCATTTCACACTCCATTCAATTCCATTGCATTCCACATTCCATTGCTTTCCATTCCACATTCCATTCCACATTCCATTCCATTCTATTCCACCTTCCATTCCATTCCATTTAATTGCATTCAACTTTCCATTCCATTCCATTCCATTCCATTCCATTCCTAATTCCATTCCATTCCTTTCCACATTCCATTCCATTCCACATTCCATTCCACATTCCATTCCCTTCCACATTCCATTCCACATTCCTTTGCATTCCATTCCACATTCCTTTCAATTTCCATTTCATATTCCATTGCATTCCATTTCTTTCCACATTGCATTACATTGCATTCCACATTCCATTACATAACGTTCCATTCCGTTCCACGTTTCTTTCCCTATTCCATTTCATTCCATTCCACATTCTTTTCCATTCCATTCCACATACCACTCCATTATATTCCATTTTCTATTCCAACCCATTCCACATTCCAATCCATTCCACATTCAATTCCATTCCACATTGCTTTCCGTTCCATTCCATTCCATTCAACATCCCATTCCATTCCATTCCACATTCCATTGCAATCCATTCCACATTCAATTGCATTTCACAGTCCGTTCCATTCCATTCCATTCCATTCCAGATTCCATTCCATTCCATTCCATTTCACATTCAATTCCATTCCATTAAACATTCCTTTCCATTCCATTCCACTTTCAATTGCACATTCCATTCCATTCCATTGCAGTTTCCATTACACATTACATTCCACATTCCATTCAATTGCATTCCATTCCATTCCACTTTCCATTCCACATTCCACTCCCCATTCCTTTCGATTACATTCAACATTCCATTCCATTTCCTTAAATATTGCATTCCACGTTCCATTCCACTCCATTTCACGTTCCATTCCATTCAATGTTCCATTCCACGTTCCATTCACGTTCCATTCCATGTTCCTTTCCACGTTCCATTCCATTTCATTCCACGTTCTGTTCCTCATTCGAATCCATACCGTTCCATATTCAATTCCATTCCTTTCCACATTCCATTCCGCGTTCCATTCCACTGCATTCCACGTACAATTTCATTCCACTTTCCATTCCATTCCATTCCACCTTCCATTCCATTCCATTCCATGTTCTATTCCATTGAATTTCAGTTTCCACTATATTCCACATTTCATTCCATCCCACGTTCCATTCCATTCAATTCCACATTCTATTCCACGTTCCACTCCATGTTCCATTCTATGTTCCATTCTACGTTCTATTCCATTCCATTCCAAATGCTATTCCTCATTCCATTCCACATTCCATTCCCTTCCTTTCCACATTTCATTCTCCCTTCCATTCCACGATCCATTCCACTCCATGACACATTCCATTTCATTCCATTCCACATTCTATTCCTCATTTCATTCTATTTCATTCCAAATTCCATCCGAGATTTCATTCCATTCCATTGCACATTCCAATCCATTCCATTCCTTTCCATTCCACGTAACTTTCCATACTCCATTCGACATTCAATTCCATTCCATTCCACGTTCTACTGCACGTTACATTTCACATTCCATTCATTTCCATTGCACATTCCATTCCATTCCACTAAACACTCCATTCCTTTCGATTGAATTCCACATTCCATTCCCTTCCATTCCAAGTTCCATTCCATTCCATTCCACTCCACATTCCATTCCATTCCACTCCACATTCCAATCCATTCCATTCCACTCCACATTCCATTCCATTCCACTCCACATTCCATTCCATTCCATTCCATTCCATTTCATTCCATTCCATTCCACGTTGCATTGCAGATTCCATTCCAATCCATTCCGCATTCCGTTACATTCCATTCCACATTCCGTTAAATTCCTTTCCGCATTCCATTCTATTGCATTCCATTCCACATTCAATTTCGTTCCCTTCCACATTTTATTACACATTTCATTCCATTCCATTCCGATTTCATTGAACATTCAATTCCATTCCAATCTACATTCCATTCCATTCCACTCCACATTGCATTCCACTTTCTTTTCCATTCCATTCCACATTCCATTCCATTCCATTGCACATTCCATTCCATTCCACATTCCATTCCACATTCCGTTATTCATTCCATTTCATTCCATTCCACATTCCATTCCATTCCACATTCCATTCCAATCCATTCCACATTCCATTCCATACCATTCCACGTTCCATTCCATTCCATTCCACTTTCCATTCCACATTACATTACACATTCCATTCCATTCCATTGCTTTCGATTTCATTAAAATCCACTATCTTTTCCTTTCTATTCTGTTCCATTGCACATTAGCTTCCTTTCCGTTCCTCTTTCCATTCCCTTCCCTTCCGCAATGCGTTCCGCATTCCTTTCCATGGTCCATTCCTCTTTCAATTCCACGTTCCATTCCATTCCATTCCATTCCATTCCACATTTCATTAGATTCTGTTCCAAATTAAATTCGATTCCATTTCACATTCCATTCTGTTCCATTGCATTCCGCATTCCATTCCAATCCATTCCACATTCCATTTATTCCGATTTCATTCCATTCCACATTCCATATCACATTCAATTCCGAATTCCATTCCATTCCTTTTCAAATTCCATTCCATTCCATTCGATTCCACAGTAAATTCCATTCCATTCCACATTCCATTCCATTCCGTTTCACATTCCTTTCCATTCCATACCTTTCCACATTCCATTCCATTTGATTCCACCTTCCAATCCAAATTCCACTCGATTTCATTCCACATTCCATTCCTTTCCATTTAATATTCCATTCCATTCAATTCCATTCCACATTCCATTCCATTCCACATTGCATTCCATTCCATTCCACATTCCATTCCCTTCCATTCCCCATTCCATTCCATTCCATTACAAGCCACATTCCATTCCATTCCATTCCACATTCCATTAAAATTTTCATTCCATTCCTTTCCATATTCAATTCCAGTCCATTCCTCATTCCATTCCATTCCATTCCACATTGCATCTCATTCCATTCCACATTACATTATGTTCCATTCCATTCTGTTCCGCTTTACATTCCAATCCAATCCGTTTCTCATTCCATTCCATTCGATTCCATTGCACATTAAATTCCATTCCATATTCCACTCCACATTCTTTCCATTGCATTCCACATTCCATTCCATTCCATTCCATATTGCATTACATTCCATTCCATATTACATTCCACATTCCATTGCATTCCAATTTCCATTCCATTCCATGCCACATTCCATTCCATTCTGTTCCACATTCCATTCCATTCCTTTACATATTCCATTCCACATTCCATTCCAGCCCATTGCTTACTGCATTTGATTCCATTCCACGTTCTATTTCACATTCCATTCCACATTCCAAGCTGTTCCATTACACATTCATTTCCATAACATTCCACAGTCCATTCCACGTTCCATTCCATTCTATTCCACATTCCGTTCCATTCCTTTCCACCCTCCACTCCATTCCATTCTCATTCCATTCCAGTTTCCACTCCATTGAATTCCACAATTCACTCTACATTCCATTCAACATTGCATTCCATTCCATTCAAATTTCCATTCCATTCTTTTCCACATTCCACTCCTTTCCATTCCACATACTATTTCACGTCGCATTCCTTTCCATTCCACATTCCTTTGCATTCCATTCCACATTCCTTTGTATGTCGCATTGCTTTCCATTCCACATTCCATTCCACTTTCCATTACAGTTTCCTTTCCTCTTTCCATTCCATTCCATTCCACATTCCATTCCATTCCATTCCACATTCCATTCCGTTTCATTTCACATTCCATTTCATTTTCAAAGTGAAAATGAATGTGGAATGGAATGGAATGCAATGTAGAATGGAATGTGGTATTGAATGGATTGGAATAAGGAAGAGAATGTGGAATGGAATGTGGATTGCAACGTGGAATGAAATGGAATGGAATGTAGAATGGAATACGGAATGGAATGGAATGGATTGTCTAATGAAATGTACAATGGAATGGAATGTGGAATGCAAAGTGGAATAGCATGTGGAATTGAGTGGAATGGAATTTTGAATGGAATGTGGAATGGAATGGAATGTGGAAGGGAATGTGGAATGGAATGTGAAATGGAATGGAAAGGAATGTGAAATGGAATGGAATGGAATGTGGGATGGAGTGGGATGGGATGGAATGGAATGTGGAATGTAATGGAATGGAATTTGAAATTGAATGGAAAGAGTAATGGAATGTTTAACAGAATGGAATGAAATGGAAGGGAATGTGGAATGGAAGGTAATGTGGAAAGGAGTGGAATGGAATGTGGAAAGGAATGGAATGGAATGTGGAATGGAATGGAAAGTGGAATGGAATGTGTAATGGATGGAATGGAACGGAATGTGGAACGCAAAGAAATATGGAATTTAATTGAATGGAATGTGGAATGGAAAGGAAAGAAATATTCATTGGAAAGTAAAGGAATGTGGAATGGAATGGAATGTGGAACAGAATGGAATGGAATGTCTAATGGATGGAATGCAATACTGCATGTAATGGAATGGAATGTCTAATGGAATGGAGTGGAATGTGGCATGGGGTGTAATGGAGTGTGGAATTTAATGCAATGGAATATGGAATGGAATGGAATGGAATGTGGAATGGAATGGATTAGAATGTGGAATACAAAAGGAATGGAATGCGGAATGGAATTTGGAGTTTAACGGATTGGAATGGAATGGAATGTGGAAAACAATGGAATGAATGGAATGTGGAATGGAACGGAATGTGGAATGGAACGAAATTTGGAATGGAATGCGAAATGTAAAGGAATGGAATGGAATTGAATGCGGAATGCAATGGAATGGAATGGAAAGCTGAATGTAATGGAATGTGGAATGGAATGGAATGGAATGTGGAATGGAATGGAATGGAATGGAATGTGGAATGGAATGGAATGGAATGTGGAATGGAATGGAATGGAATGGAATGTGAAATGAAATGGAATGGAATATGGAATGGAATGGAATAGAATTTGGAATGGAATGGAATGGAATGGAATGCGGAATTTAATGGAATGTGGATAGCATTGTGTAATGGAATGGAAAGGAATGGAATGTGGAATGGAAAGGAATGTGGAAAGCAATGGAACGGAATGAGGAATGCAATTGAATGGAATGTGGAATGGAATGGAATGAAATGTGGAGTGGAATGGAATGCAAAGTGAAGTGGAATGGAATTCAAAAGGAAATGGAACGGAATGTGGAATGGAATAGAATGGAATGGAATGGAATGAAAGTGGAATACAATGGAAAGGAATGCAATGTGGAATTGAAAGGAATGGAACGGAACTTTGAATTCAATGGAATGGAATGGAATGTGGAATTGAATGGAATTGAACGTGGAAAGTAATGTGGAATGGAAAGTGGAATGGAATGTGGAATGGAATGGGAAGGAATGTGGAATGGAATGGAATTAAATGTGGATTAGAATGGAATGGAATGGAATGTGCAAAGGAATGTGGAATTGAATGTGGAATGGAATGGAATGGAAGGGAATGTGGAATGGAAATGAACTTGCAATGGAATGGAATGGAATGTGGATTGGAATGGAATGGAATGGAATGTGGAAAGGAATGGAATGTAAAGGAAATTGAAATGGAATTTGGAATGGAATGTTGAATGGAATGAAATGGAATGTGGAATGCAAAGTGGAATGGAATGGAACATGGAATGGAATGTGGAATGGAATGTGTAACGGAATGTGGAATGGAATGTGGAATGGAAAATGGAATGAAATGTAGCTTGGAATGTGGAATGGAACAGAATTGAATCTTGAATGGAAAGGACTGGAATGTGGAATGTAATGTGGAATGGAATGTGCAATGAAATGTGGAATGGAACCGAATAGAATGTGGAATTGAATGTGCAATGGAATGTGGAATGGAATGGAAAAGAATGTGGAATGGAATGGAATGGAATGTGCATGGTATTTGGAATGGAATGGAATGGAATGTTAAATGGAATGGAATGCAATGGAATGGAATGTGGAATGGAAAGAACTGTAATGTGAAACGGAATGTGGAATGGAATGTGGAAGGAATGGAATGGAATGTGGAATGAAACGGAATCGAATGGATTGTGGAATGGAATGGAATGGAATGTGGAATGCAATGGAATGGAATGGAAGGTGAAATTGAATGGAATGGAATGGAACATTAAATGCAATTGAATGGAGTGGAATGTGCAAATGAATGGAATTGAATGGGGAAAGGAAAGTGGAATGGAAATTGGAATGGAATGTGGAATGGAATGGAATGGAATGTGGAATTGAATGGAATGGAATGTGGAATAGAATCGAATGGAATGGAATGTGCATTGGAATGTGGAATGGAATGTTGAATGGAATAGAACATGGAACAGAATGGAACGGAATGTGGATTGGAAAGGAATGGAATGGAATCTGGAATGGATTCGAAGGTAATGGAAAGTGAAATGAAATTTGGAATGTAATGTGGAATGGAATGAAATGGAATGTGGAAAGATATGTGGAAGAGAATGTGGAATGGAAAGGAATGTGGAATGGAATGGAATGGAATGTGGAATGGAGCATGGAATGGAACGTAGAATGGAACGAGGAATGCAACGCAGAATGGAATGGAATGGAATGTGGAATGCAATGTGTGGAATGGAATGTGGAATGGAATGGAAAGGAATATGACATGAAATGCGTAATGGAATGTGGATCGGAATGGAATGGAATGTGGAATGGAATGTGAAACGGAATGGAGTGGAATGTGAAATGTAATGTGGAGTGGAATGTGAAAGCGAATGTGGAATGGAATGTGAAAGCGAATGTGGAATGGAATGTGGAACGGAATGTGGAATGGAATGGAATGGAACGTGGAATGGAATGTGGAAAGGAAAGGAATGGAATTGAATGTGGAATGGAATGGAATGGTATTGAATGTGGAATGGAATTGAAAGGTAATTGTAATGGAATGTGAAATTGAAGGTGGAATGCAATGTTGAGTGGAATAGAATGGAATGTGGAATGCAATGTGGAATGGAATGTGGAATTGAATGTGGAAGGGAACATGGAATGGAATGGAAAGGAATGTGGAATAGAATGTGGAATAAAATGTAGAATGGAATGTGGAATGCAACAGAATAGAATGGAATGTGGAATGGAATGTGAAAAAGAATGTGGAATGGAATGTGGAATGGAATGTAATTGAATGTGGAATGGAATGGATTTTAATGTGGAAAGGAATGCGGAAGGGAGTGCAATGCAATGTGGAAAGGAATGGAATGGAATGTAGAATGGAATGTGGAATGGAAAGGAAAAAAATGTGTAATGGAAAGGAATTTAAGGTGGAATGCATTGGAACGGTATGGAATGTGGAATGGAATGGAATGGAATCTGCAATGGAATGGATTGCAATGTGGAATGGAATAGAACAGAATGTGGAATTGAATGGAATGTAATGTGGGGAGGATTGGAATGGAATGGAATTTCGAATGGAATACAATGGAATAGAATGAAATGGAATGCAATGTGGAATGGAAACTGGAATGGAATGGAATGCAATGGAATGTGGAATGGAATGCAATGGAATTTGGAAGGGAATGGAAGGTGGAATGGAACGTGGAATGCAATGTGGAATGGAAAGTGGAATGAAATGTGAAATGGAATTTGGAATGGAACGTGGAATGGAAGGGAATGGAATGTGGAATGGAACGTGGAATGGAATGTGGAATGGAACGTGTAATGGAACGGAATGGAATGTGGAATGGAATGTGGAATGGAATGTGGAATGTAACGTGGAATGGAAACTGGAATGGAATGGAAAGGAATGTGGAATGGAATGTGGAATGGAACGTGGAAAACAAAGAAGAATGGAATGGAACGACTGTGGAATGTAATGTGCAATAGAATGGAATGGAATGTGGAAGAGAATGTGGAATAGAATGTGGAATAGAATGGAAAGGATTGTGGAATGGGAAGTGGATTGGAATGCAATGGAATGTGGAATCGAATTGAGTGGAATGTGGAATCAAATGTGGAACGGAATGCCAAGGGATTTGGAATGGAATGTGGACAGAAATGAAATGGAATGTAGAATAGAAAGTTGAATGGAATGTGGATTGGAATGGAATATAATGTGAAATGCAATGTGGAATGAAATGGAATGGAATGTGGAATGGATTGTGGAATGTTATGTGGAATAGAATGTGAAATGGAACATAATGTAATGTGGAATGGAATGTAGAATGGAATGTGGAATGGAAAGTGGAATGGAATGCAACGGAACGTGAAATGGAACATGGAATGCAACGTGGAATGGAACGTGGAATGGAAAGTGGAAAAGAAAGTGAAATGGAATGCGCAATGAAATGTGGAATGGATCGTGGAATGGAATGTGCAATGCAATGTGAAGTGTAACGTGGAATAGAATGGAATGGAACATGGAAGGTAAAGTGGAATGGAGTGGAATGGAATGGAATTGAATGTGGAATGGAATGGAATGGAATGGAATGTGGAATGGAATATTGAATGTAGTGGAATGGAGTGCAATGTGGAACTGAAGATGGAATGGAATGGAATGGAATGTGGAATGGAATGTAAAATGGAATGTGGAATGGAATTTGGAATGGATTGTGGAATGGAATAGAATGGAATGGAATGTGGATTCGAATGGAATGGAATGGAACGTGGAATGGGAAGTGAAATTGAATAGAATGGAATGAGGAATGGAATGTGGAATGGAATGGAACGGAATGTGGAACGGAATGGAATTGTATGTGGAATGAAATGGAATGGATTATGGAATGGAATGGAATGCAATGGAATGGAATGTGAAATTGAATTTGGAATGGAATGGAATGGAATGTGGAGTGGAA
Organism: Pongo pygmaeus; assembly: GCF_028885625.2. Taxonomy (NCBI): domain Eukaryota; kingdom Metazoa; phylum Chordata; class Mammalia; order Primates; family Hominidae; genus Pongo; species Pongo pygmaeus. Next base: position 11,201,361 of record NC_072389.2, read on the forward strand.
TTGAATGGAATGAAATATGGAATTGAATGCAATGAAATAGAATGAAATGTAATGGAATGTGGAATGAACCGTGGAATGGGCGGTGGAATGGAATGGAATGGATTGTTAAATGGAACATATTGGAACGTGCAATGGAAAGGAAATGAATGTGTAATGCAATGGAACGGTATGTAATGTGCAATGGAATGGAATGCAATGGAAAGGAAGGTGTAATGGAATGGATTGCAAGGTGGAATAGAATAGAATAGAATGAGGAAAGGAACGTAATGGAATGTGGAGAAGATTGGAATGGAATGGAATGTTATGTGAAAAGGAATACAATGGAATAGAATGAAATGGAATGGAATGTGGAATGCAATGCGCAATGGAATGGAATGCAACGTAATGTGGAATGGAATGGAACGTAGAATGGAACGTGGAATGGAACGTGGAATGGAAGGTGGAATGGATCGTGGATTCGAATGTGAAATGCAATTTGGAATGGAAGGTGGAATGGAACCTGGAATGGAATGCGGAATGGAATGTGGAATGGAACGTGGAATTGAAAGAGGAATGGAAAGAATGGATTGTGGAATGGAATGTGCAATGGAATAGAATGGTATGGAAGAGATTGTGGAATGGAATGTGCAATGGAATAGAATGGAAAGTGGAATGGAATGTGGAATAGAAGGTGGAATAGAATGGAATGGAATGTGGAATGGAAAGTGGATTGGAATGGAATGGAAAGTGGAATCGAATGTGGAATGGAATGCAATGAGATGTGGAATGGAATGCAATGAGATGTGGAATGGAATATGAAGTGAAATGGAATTTAATGTGGAATGGAATGTGGAATGGAATGTGGAATGGAATGGAATATATTGAGGAAAGTAATGTGGAAAGGAATGTTCTATGGAATGCAGAATGGTATGTGGAATGGAATATGGAATGCAACATAATGTAATGTGGAATGGAATGTGGAATGGAATGTTGAATGGAAAGGAATGGAGCGTGTAATGGAACATGGAATGCAACGTGCCATGGAACGTGGAATGGAAAGTGGAATGGAACGTGGAATGGAACGTGGAATGGAACGTGGAATGGAAAGTGAAATGAAATGAGGAATGGATCGTCAAATGGAATGTGCAATTCAATGTGAAATGGAATGTGGAATAGAATGGAATGGAACATGGAATGGAACGAGGAATGGAATGGAATGGAACGCGGAACTGAATGTGGAATGGAACGTGGAATGGAAAGGAATGGATCATGGAATGGAACGTGGAATGCATTGGAAAGGAACGTGGAATGGAATGTGGAATGGAATGTGGAATGGAACATGGAATGGAACGTGGAATGTAATGGAATAGAACATGGAATGGAATGTGGAATGGAATGTGGAATACAAAGTTATGGAATGTGGAATGGAATGGAATGGAACATGGAAAGGAATTTAATGGAATGCACAATGGAATGTGGAATGGAATGGAATGGAATGTGGAATGGAAGGTGGAATGGACTGAAATTTGGAATGGAATAGAATTTAATGGTATGGAATGTGGAATGGAATGGAATGTAATGTGCAGTGGAATCTGGAAAAGAATGGAATGGAACGTGGATTGGAACACGGAATGGAGCGTGGAATGGAACTTGGAATGGAATGTGCAAAGGTATGCGGAATGGAATGCAGAATGGACCGTGGAAATGAATGGAATGGAATGTCTAATGAAATGTGGATTGGAATGTGGAATGGAACGTGGAATGGAACGTGGAATGGAACGGAATGGAACGGGAAATGGAACGCGGAATGGAACATGGAACGGATCTCGGAAAGGAATGTGCAATGGTATGTGGAATGGAAAGTGGAATGGAATGGAATGCAACGTGGATTCGACCGTGGAATGGAATGCAATGGAAAGTGTAATGGAATGTGGATTGGAATGTGGAATAGAACGTGGAATGGAATGGAATGGAACGTGGAATGGAACGTGGAACAGAATGTGGACAGGAACGTTGAATTGGCCTTGGAATGGAATGTGGACAGGAATATGGAATGTAACATGGAATGGAATGTGGAAGAGAATATGAAATGCAATCTGGAATGGAATGTGGAAAAGAATGTGTAATTAAACGGAATGGAATGTGAAATGGAATGGAATGGAATGTGGAAAGGAATGGAATGGAATGTGGAATGGAATGTGGAATGAAATGCAATGGAATGTGGAATGGAATGTTGAATTTAATGTGGAATGCAATGTGGAATGGGACGTGGAATGGAAAGTGGAATGGAAAGTGGAATGAAATGAGGAATGGAATGTGGAATAGAATGTGGAATGGAATGGAATGGAATCTGTAATGGAATGGAATGGAACGTGGAATGGATAGGAATGGAATGTGGAATGGAACGTGGAATGGAATGGAACGGAATGTGGAATGGAATGCAATGGAATGTGGAGGGGCATGTGGAATGGAATGTGGAATGTAACGAGGAATTGAACGGAATAGAATGTGGAATAGAATGTGGAATGGAATGTGGAATGGAACGTGGAAAGGAACGTGGATTGGAATATAATGGAATGTGGAATGGAATGTGGAATGGAGTGGAATGGAATGTGGAATGGAACGTGAAGTGGAATGGAATGGAATGTGGAATGGAATGAAATGGAATGTGGAATGGAATCTGGAAAGGAATGGAAAGGAATTTGGAATGGAATGTTGAATTTAATGTGGAATGGTATGTGGAAAGGAACGTGGAATGGAAAGTGGAATGGAACACGCAACGGAGCGTGGAATAGAATGTGGAATGGAACAGAATGGAATGTGGAATGGAATGGAATTCAATGGAATGGAATGGAATGGAATGTGGAAGGGAAAGGAATGGATTATCGAATGGAGTGGAATGGAATCTTTAATGGAATGTTGAATGGAATGGAATGGAATGCAATGTGGAATTGAAGATGGAATGGAATGGAATTGAACGTGGAATAGAATGTGGAAAGGAATGTGGAATGGAAATTTGAATGGATTTTGAAATGGAATTTAATAGAATGTGGAAAGGAATGGAATGGAATGGAATGTGGAATGGATGGTGGAATTCAATGGAATGGAATGTGGGATGGAATGTGGAATGGAATGGAATGAAATGTGGAATGGAATGGAATGGTATGTGGAATGGAATGGAATGGAAGGTGGAAAGGAATGTGGAAAGGAGTGGAGTAGAATGTGGAATGGAATGTGGAATGGAAAGGAATGGAATGTGGAACGGAATGCGGAATGGAATTGAATGGAATGAGGAACGGAATGTGGAATGAAATATGGAATGGAATGGAATGGATTGTGGAATGGAATGGAATGGAAAGGTATGGAATATGGAATGGAATGGAATGGAATGTGGAATTGAACGTGGAAAGGATTGTGGAATGGAACGTGGAATGGAACGTGGAATGGAAGGTGGAATGCAACGGAATAGAAAGTGTAATGGAATGTGGAATTTAATGGAAAGAACGTGGAATTTAATGTTGAATGGCACGGAATGGAACTTGCAATGGAATGTGGGATGGAATGGAATGGAAAGTGGAAAGAATGTGGAATGGAACGTGGAATAGCATGGGGAATGTAGTGTGGAATGGAACATGGAACGTAAATGAATGGAGTGCGGAATGGTATGCAACGGATTGTGGAATAGAGTGGAATGGAATGGAATGGGGGATAAAATGGGATGCAATGGAATGTAATGCAGAATGGATTGGAATGGAATGTGAAATGCAATGTAATGTAATGGAATGTGAAATTGAATGGAATGGAATTGAATGTGAAATGGAATGGAATGGAATGTGGAATGGAATGGAATGGAGAGTGGAATGCAATGTGGAATGCAATGTTGAAAGGAAAGGGGAATGGATTGGATTGGAATGTGAAATGGAAACTGGAAAGTAATGTGGCATGAAATGGAATGTAATGTGGAATGGAATGGAACGGAATGGAATGTGGAAAACGAAGGAATGGAATGATATGTGGAATGGAATGTGGAATGTAATGGATTGGAATGTGGAATGGAATGGAATGGAAACTGGAACGGAATGGAATGGAATTTGGAACGGAATGGAATGTGGAGTGGAATGGAATGGAATGTGTATTAGAATGGAATGGAATTTGTAGTGTAATGGAGTGGAATGGAATGGAAAGTGAAATGGAATGTGGAATGCAATGTGAAAAGGAATGTGGAATGGAATGTGAAATGGAAAGTGGAATGGAATGAAATGTATCGTGTAATGGAGTGCAATGGAACGTGGAATGGAACATGGAATGGAAATTTTAATGGAATGTGGAATGGAATGGACTGGAATGTGGAATGGAATGTGAAATGAAATGTGGAATGGAATGTGGAATGGAATGGATTAGAATGTGCAGTGGAATGTGGAATGGAATGCAATGGAACGTGGATTGGAATGCAATTGAACGTTGAAAGGAATGTCGAACGGAATGTGGAATGGATTGTGCAATGAAAAATGGAATGGAACGTGGAGTGAAATGTGGAATGGAATGGAATGGAATGTGGAATGGAAAGTTGTAAGGAAAGGAATAGAATGTGGAATGGAATGTGGAATGGAATGGAATGGAATGCTGAATGGAATGGAATGGAAAGTGGAAAACAACATGGAATGGAATGTGCAAGGGTATGTGGAACTGAAGGGAATGGAATATGGAGTGGAATGGAAAGGAATGTGTAATATAATGGAATGGAATATTTTGGAATGCGGAATTGAATGGAATGGAATGTGGAATGAAATGGAATGGAATTTGGAATGCAATGGAATGGAATGGAATGGAGAATTGAATGGAATGGAAAGTGGAATGTAATGGAATAGTATATGTAATAGAATGGAATGAAACATGGAATAGAATGTGGAATGGAATATGGAATGGAATGTGGAAAGTAATTGAATGAAATGTGGAAAGAAATAGAATGGAATGTGGAATAAAATGTAATTCAATGGTATGCGGAATGGAATGGAATGGAATGTGGAATGCAACGGAATGGAATCAAATGTGGAATTAATTGGAATGGAATGTGGAATGGAATGGAATAGAATGTGCAATGGAATGGAAGGCAATGTGGCATATAATGTGGAATGGCATGTGGAATGGAATGTGGAATGTAATTGAATGGAATGTGGAATGGAATGGAATGGAATACGGAATGGAATGTCATGCAATGGAAGGTGGAATAGAATGGAATTCAATGGAATGGAATGCGGAATGGAATGTAATAGAATGTAGAATGGAATCTTGAGTGGAATATGGAATGGAGTGTGGAATGGAAAGTGCAATGTAAAGTGGAATGGAACGGAATGGAATATGGAATGGAAGGTGGAACGGAATGAAATGGAACGTGGAGTGGAACGTGGAATGGAACGTGGAAGGGAAAGTGGAATGGAATGAAATGTGGAATGGAATGGAATGGAATGTGGAATGGATTGTGAAATGGAATGTGTAAAGAATTGTTGAATGGAATGTTGAATGGAATGAAAAGGAGTGTGGAATGGAAAGTGGAATAGAATCTGGAATGGAATGTGGAATGGAATTTCGAAGAGAACTTGAAATGGAATGAAATTAAATGAGGAATTTAATGTGGAATAGAATGTGGAATGGAATGTGGAATGGAATGGAATGGAATGTGGAATGGAATGTGGAATTGAATTTGGAAAGTAACGTGGAATGGAATGGAATGTGGAATGGAATGGATTGGAATGTGAAAAAGAATATGGAATGGAATGCAAAGGTATGCGGAATGGAAAAGAAAGGAATTTGGAATAGAATTTGGAATGAAATGTGGAATGGAATGAAATGGAATGTGGAACGGCATGTGGAATGGAATGTGGAATGGAACGTGGAATGCAACGTGGAATGGAACCTGGAATTTAAAGTGGAATGAAAGGCGGAATGGAATGGAATGTATTGTGGAATGGAATGGAATTGAAAGTGTAATGGAAAGGAATGGAATGTGGAATGCCATGGAATTCTATGGAATGATGAATGGAATGAAATGTGCAATGGAATGGAATGGTAAATGGAATGTAATAGAATGGAATGTTGAATGGAATGCAATGGAATGTGGAATGGAATGGAATGGAAAGGAATGTAAAATGGAATGCAATGGAATAGAATGAAATTTAATGGAATGTGGAATGAACCGTGGAATGGAAGGTGGAATGGAATGAAATGAAATGTGGAATGGAATGGAACGGATCCTGTAATTTAAAGGAATTGAATATGTAATGCAATGGAATGGTGTGAAATGTGGAATGAAATGGAATGGAATAGAACAGAATGTGCAATGGAATGTATTGTAATGTTTAAAGGAATAGATTAGAATGTGGAATGGAATAAAATGGAATGTGGAGAGGATTTTAATGGAATGGAATGTGGAATGGAATGCAATGGAATAGAATGAAATGGAAGGGAATGTGGAATGGAATGTGGAATGGAATGGAATGGAATGTGGAATGGAACGGAATGGAATGTGGAACGGAATGTGGAATGAAATATGGAATGGAATGGAATGGATTGTGGAATGGAATGGAAAGGAATGGTATGGAATATGGAATGGAATGGAATGGAATGTGGAATTGAACGTGGAAAGGATCGTGGAATGGAACGTGGAATGGAAGGTGGAATGCAACGGAATAGAAAGTGGAATGGAATGTGGAATTTAATGGCAAGGAACGTGGAATGGAATGTTGAATGGCACGGAATGGAACTTGTAATGGAATGTGGGATGGAATGGAAAGGAAAGTGGAAAGAATGTGAAATGGAACGTGGAATAGAATGGGGAATGTAATGTGGAATGGAAGATGGAATGTAATTGAATGGAGTGAGGAATAGAATGGAACGGTTTGTGGAATAGAGTGGAATGGAATGGAATGGGGAATAAAATGGAATGCAATGGAATTTAATGCGGAATAGAATGGAATGGAAAGTGAAATTGAATGGAATGGAATTGATTGTGGAATGGAATGAAATGGAATGTGGAATGGAATGTAATGGAGAATGGAATGCAATGTGGAACGCAATGTGGAAAGGAATGTGGAATGGATGGGATTGGAATGTGAAATGGAAAGAGGAAAGGAATGTGGCATGAAACGGAATGTAACGTGGAATGCAATGGAATGGAATGGAATGTGGAATAGGATGGAATGGAATGATATGAGGAATGGAATGTGGAATGTAATGGAATGGAATGTGGAATGGAATGGAATGGAAACTGGAACGGAATGGAATGGAATGTGGAAAGGAATGGAACGTGGAGTGGAATGGAATGGAATGTGTATTAGAATGGAATTGAGTTTGTAGTGTAATGGAGTGGAATGGAATGGAAAGTGAAATGGAATGTGGAATGCAACGTGAAAAGGAATGTGGAATGGAATGTGAAATGGAAAGTGGAATGGAATGAAGTGGATCATGGAATGGAGTGGAATGGAACGTGGAATGGAACATGGAATGGAAATTGGAATGGAATGTGGAATGGAATGAACTGGAATGTGGAATGGAATGTGAAATGAAATGTGGAATGCAATGTGGAATGGAATGGATTAGAATGTGCAGTGGAATGTGGAATGGAATGAAATGGAACGTGGATTGGAATGCAATTCAACGTTGAATGGAATGTCGAACGGAATGTGGAATGGATCGTGCAATGGAAAATGGAATGGAACGTGGAATGAAATGTGGAATGGAATGGAATGGAATGTGGAATGGAAAGTTGAAAGGAATGGAATAGAATGAGGAATGGAATGTGAAATGGAATGGAATGGAATGCTGAATGGAATGGAATGGAATGTGGAAAAGAATATGGAATGGAATGTGGAAGGGAATGTGGAATTGAAGGGAATGGAATGTGGAGTGGAATGGAAAGGAATGTGTAATATAGTGGAATGGAATGTTTTGGAATGCGGAATTGAATGCAATGGAATGTGGAATGCAATGGAATGGAATGGAATGTAGAATTGAATGGAATGGAACGTGGAATGTAACGGAATAGAATATGGAATAGAATGGAATGCAACATGGAATAGAATGTGGAATGGAATTTGGAATGGAATGTGGAAAGTAATTGAATGAAATGTGGAATGTAATAGAATGGAACGTGGAATAGAATGGAATGGAATTGTATGCGGAATGGAATGTAATGGAATGTGGAATGCAACGGAATGGAATGAAATGTGGAATTAATTGGAATGGGATTTGGACAGTAATGGAATAGAATGTGCAATGGAATGGAAGGCAACGTGGACCGAAATGGAATGTGGAACGGCATGTGGAATGGAATGTGGAATGGAATGTGGAATGGAAAGGAAAAAAATGTGGAATGGAATGTGGAACGGCATGTGGAATGGAATGTGGAATGGAATGTGGAATGGAAAGGAAAAAAATGTGGAATGGAATGTGGAACGGCATGTGGAATGAAATGTGGAATGGAATGTGGAATGGAAAGGAAAAAAATGTGGAATGTAATGTGGAATGGAGTGTGGAAATGAATGGGGAAAGGAATGGAAAGGAATGTGGAATGGAATGTGGAATGGAATGTGCAATAGAATGGAGTGGATTGTGGAATGGAATTGAATGGAATGGTATGGAATATGGAATTGAATGCAATGGAATGTGGAATGGAACGTGGAATAGAATTTGGAATGGAATGTGGAATATAATGACGAACGCAGCTGAGTGGAATTTGGTATGGAATGGAAAGGAATGTGGAATTGAATGGAATAGAATGGAACGCGGAATAGAAATAAATGGAATGGAATCGAATGCAGAATGGATTGAAATGGAATGTGGAAAGCCATGTAAGGGAATGGAATGTGAAACAGAATGAAATGGAATGCGGAATATACTGGAGAGGATTGTGGAATTGAATAGAATGGAAAGTGGAATGGAATGTGTAATGGAATGTGGAATGGAATGTGGAATGGAATGGAATGGAATGTGGAATGGAATTGAATGGAATCTGGAATAGAATGGAATGGAATGGAATGTGGAATGGAATTGAATGGAATGCCGAATCGAATAGAATGGAATGTGGAATGCAATGTAATGGAATGGAATGTGAAATTAGATGGAATGGAATGTGGAATGGAATGGAATGGAATGTGGAATGGAATGGAATGGAATGTTGATTAGAATGGAATGGAAAGGAATTTGGAATGGAAAGCGGAATTGAATGTGGAATTGAAAGGAAAGGAATGTGGATTAGAATGAAATGGAAAGGAATGTGGAATGGAAAGTGGAATTGAATGTGGAATGAAATGGAATGAAATGTGGATTGGAATGGAATCGCATGTGGAGTGGAATGGAATGGAATGTGAAACGCATTCGAACGTGGAATGGAATGGAGTGGAATGTGTAATGGAATGGAATGGAACGGAATGGAAAGTGAAATGGAATGTCGAATGGACTGTGAAATGGAATGTGGAATGGTATGTGGAATGGAGTGTTCAACGGAAAGTGGAATGGCATGTAATGGAACGTGGAATGGAATAGAATGGATCACGGAATGGAACGGAATGGAAAGTGGAATGGATCATGGAATGGAAAGTGGAATGGAATGGAATGGAAAATGGAATGGAATGTGTAATGGAATGGAATGGAAAGTGGAATGGAATGTTGAGTGGAATGTGGAAGGGAATGTGGAATGAAACGAAATGGAATCTGGAATGGAATGAGGAATGTAATGTGGAAAGGAAAGGAATGTAATATGGAATGGTATGTGGAATGAAATGTGGAATGGAAAATGGAATGGAATAGAATGCAATGTGGAATGGAACGTGGTATGGCATGAAGTGGAAAGTGGAATTTAAAGCGGAATGCATCAGGTAAGGGAAAGGGGAATGGAATGGAATGTGGAAGGGCACATTTAATGGAATGCAATGGAATGTGGAATGGAACGAAATGGAATGTGGAATGGAATGTGGAAAGGAATGTGGAATGGAATGTGGAATATAATGGAATGGAAAGTGGAATGGAATGAGAATGGAATGTGGAATGGAATGTAATGGAATGTGGAATGGAATGTGGAATGGAATGGAATGGAATGTGGAATAGAATGTGGAATGGAATGTGGAATGGAATGTGGAATGGAATGGAATTGGATGTGGAATGAAATGTGGAACGGAATGAGTAATGAAATGTAATGGAATGTGGAAAGGGATTGAATGGAATGTGGAATGGGATGCGGACGGGAATGGAATGAAAAGTGGAATGAAATGTGTAATGGAATGGAATGTGGAATGAGATGCAGACGGGAATGGAATGAAAAGTGGAATGAAATGTGTAATGGAATGGAATGGAATGTGGAATCAAATGAGGAATGCAATGGAATGGAATGTGGAATGGAATGTTCATTGGAATGTGGAATGGAATGTGAAATGGAATGTGGAATGGAACGCAATGGAATGTGGAATGGAACGCAATGGAATGTGGTATGGAATGTGGAATTAAATATGGAATGGAACGGAATGGAATGTGGAATAGAAAGTGAAATGGAATGTGAAATGGAACCTGGAATTTAATGGAATGGAACGTGTAATGGAGCGTGGAATGGAATATAAATGAAAGTGGAATGGAAAGGAATGGAAAGTAGAATGGAATGGAAAGGAATGTAGAAAGGAATGTGGAATAGAATGTGTAATGGAATGTGGAATTGAATGGAATGGAATGTGGAATGCAATGTGGAATTGCATATGGAATGGAACGGAATGGTATGTGGAATGGAAGATGGAATGTGGCACAGAACAGAATGGAATGTGCAATGGAATGTGCAATCAAAAGTGAAATGGAATGGAATGGATTGTGAAATGCAATGGTATGGAATGGTAGGGAACGTGGAATGGAACGTGGATTGGAATGGAATGGAAAGTGGAATTGAAAGTGGATTGTAAACTGGAAAGGAATGTAATGGAATGTGGAATGGAATAGAATGGAATGTTGAATGAAATGTAATGGAATATGGAATAGAATGAAATGGAATGGAATGTAGAATGGAATGTGGAACAGAATGTGAAACGGAATGGAATGGAAATGTGGAATGGAATGGAATGGAAGTTGGAATGGAATGTAATGGAATGTGGAATGGAATGTGGAATGGAATGTAATTGTATGTAGAATGTAATGGAATGGAATGTGGAATGGAATGTGGAATGGAATGGAAGGTGGGATGGAATGGAAGGTGGGATGGAATGGAACAGAATGTGGAACTGAATGTTGAATAGAATGTGGAATGGAATGGAATGGAATGTGAAATGGAATGCAGGGTGGAATCCAATGGAATGTGGAATGGAAAGTGGTATGGAACGTTTAATGGAAGGTAGAATGGAATGTGTAATGGAACGTGGAATGAAATGTTCCAAGGAATGTGGAATGGAACGTGGAATGGAATGGAAAGGAACGTGGAAATTAACCTCCAATTGAATGGAATGCAAAGTGAAATGGAACATGGAATAGAACGTGGAAAGGAATGTGGAATGCAACGTACAATGGAATGGAATGGAACATGGAATGGTAGGTGGAATGGAATGGAATGGAACGTGGAATGGAATATGAAGTGGAATGGAATGGAACGTGGAATGGAATCTGGAGTGGAATGGAATGGAATGTGGAATGGAAAGGAATGGAATGTGGAATGGAAAGGAATGGAAAAAGGAATGGAACATGGAATGGAACGTGGAAAGCAACGTGGAATGGAACCGGGAATGTAATGAGAAATGGAATGGAATGGAATGGAATGTGGAATACAATGGAACCGAATGTGGAATGGAATGGAATGGAGTGGAATGTGGAATGGAATAGAATGGAATGGAATGGAATGCGGAATGCAATGGAATGAAATGTGGAATGGAATGGAATGGAATGGAAAGTGGAACGGAATGGAATGGAATCTAATGGAATTTGGAATAGAATCGAATGGAATGTGGAAGGGAAAGTGCAAAGGAAAGTGGAATGGAATGAAATGGCATGTGGAATGGAAAGTGGATTGGAATCGAATGGAACGTGGAATGGAAAGTAGAATGGAATGGAATGGAACGTGTAATGGAACGTGGAATGGAACTTGGAATGGAATGGTCAATGGGATGTGGAATTGAACGTGGAATGGAATGGAATGGAAAGTGGAATGGGACGTGGAATGTAACGGAAAGGAACAGAATGGAATATGGGATGGAATGTGGAATGGACTATGGAATGCAATGTGGAATTTAACAGAATGGAATGTGGAATGGAATTTGCAAACGAAAGTGGATGGAACGGAATGGATTGTGGAATGTAACGTGAAATATCATGGAATGGAACGTGGAATGGAACTTGTAATGGAACGTGGAATGGACCGAGCAAGGTAATGAAGAATGGAATGTGGAATGGAATGTGGAATGGAACGTGGAATGTAATGGAAAGGAACGTGGAATGGAAACTGGAATGAAACAGAATGGAACGTGGAATGGAAGATTGAATGAAAGGGGGAATGGAAAGGGCAATGGAATGTGGAATGTAAAGTGGAATGTAATGCAATGGAAAGTGGAATGGAACTTGGAATGTAATGGAGTAGAACGTGGAATGGAATCTGGAATGGAATATGGAATGGAAACTGGAATGGAATGTGGAATGGAATGGAATGGAATGTGGAATGGAATGGAATGGAATGTTTAATGGAATGTGGTATGGAATGGAAAGGGATGTAGAATGAAATGTGGAATGGAATGTGGAATGGAATGGAATGGAATGTGGAAAGAATGGAAGGGAATGTGGAAAGAATGGAACGGAATGTAGAATGGGATGTGGACTGGAATGGAAAGCAATGTAGAATGGAATGTGGAATGGAATGAAATGCAATGTGGAATGGAATGGAATGGAATGTAGATTGGAATGTGGAATGGAATGTGGAATGGAATGGAATGGAATGTGGCATGGTATGTAGAATGGAATGTGGAATGGAAATTGGATTGGAATGGAATGGAATGTCGAATGGAATGTGGAATGGAAAAGAATGGAATGTGCAAGGTTAATTGGAAATGAAAGTGGAATGGAACGTAGTGGAATTTCGAATACATCGTCGAATGAAATGGATTGGAACATGGGATGGAACTTGCAGTGGAAGGTGGAATGGAACGTGGAATGGAATTAGGAATGGAGCGTTTAATGGAACGTGGAATGGAATGGAATGGAACGAGGAATGTAACGTGGAATGGAATGGAATGGAATGTGGAGCGGAAAGTGGAATGGAATACAATGGAATGTGGAATGGAATGTGGAAAGGAATGTAATGGAATGTGGAATGGAATGTGGAATAGAATGGAATGGAATGTGGAATGAAATGTGGAATAGAATGAGAATGTGAAGTGGAATGAGAATGTGGAATGGAATGTGGAATGGAAAGGAATGGAACGTGGAATGGGATATGGAATGGAACATGGAATGCGACCTGGAATGGAAAGTGGAATGGAATGTGGAATGGAATGGAATGGAATGTGGAATGGAATGGAACAGAATGTGGAAAGCAATGGAATGGAGTCGAATGTGGAATGAAATGGAATGGAGTGGAATGGAATGCGGAATTCAATAGAATGGAATTTGGAATGGAATGGAATGGAATGGAATGTGGAATGGAATGGAATGGAATGGAATGGAATGTGGAATGGAATGGAATGCAATGGAATGGAGTGTGGAATTTAATGGAATGGAATATGGAATGGAAAGAATTGGAATGTGGAATGCAATGGAATGGAAAGTGGAATGGAATGTGCAATGGAATGTGGAAAGAATGTGTAATGGAATGGAATGGAATGCGGAATGGAATGGAATGCAATGTGGAATGGAATGGAAAGTGAAATAGAATGTGGATTGGAATGTGAAATGGAATGTGGAATGGAATGAGGAACGAAATGAAATGGAACGTGGAATGTAATGGAATGGAAGGTGGAATGGAATGGAATGTAACGTGGAATGAAATGTGAAATGGAATGGAATGGAATGTGGAAAGCAATAGAATGGAGTCGAATGTGGAATGAAATAGAATGGAGTGGAATGGAATGTGGAATTCAAAAGAATGGAATTTGGAATGGAATGGAAAGGAATGGAATGTGGAATGGAACGGAATGGAGTGTGGAATGGAATGGAATGCAATGGAATGGAGTGTGGAATTTAATGGAATGGAATATGGAATGGAAAGAATTGGAATGTGGAATGCAATGGAATGGAACATGGAATTGAAAGTGGAATGGAATGTGCAATGGAATGTGGAAAGAATGTGGAATGGAATGGAATGGAATGCGGAATGGAATGGAATGTGGAATGGAATGGAAAGTGAAATAGAATGTGGACTGGAATGTGAAATGGAATGTGGAATGGAATGAGGAACGAAAAGAAATGGAACGTGGAATGTAATGGAATGGAAGGTGGAATGGAATGGAATGTAACGTGGAATGAAATGTGAAATGGAATGGAATGGAGTGTGGAATTTAATGGAATGGAATATGGAATGGAAAGGATTGGAATGTGGAATGCAATGGAACGGAACGTGGAATGGAAAGTGGAATGGAATGTGTAATGGAAAGTGGAAAGGAATGTGGAATGGAATGGAATGGAATGCGGAATGGAATGGAATGGATTTTTAAATGGAATGGAAAGTGAAATAGAATGTGGATTGGAATCTGAAATGGAATGTGGAATGGAATGAGGAACGAAATGAAATGGAACGTGGAATGTAATCAAATGGAAGGTGGAATGGAATGGAATGTATCTTGGAATGAAATGTGGAATGGAACATGGAATGGTAAGTGGAATGGAATCTGGAATGGAATGTGGAATGCAATGGAATGGAAAGTGGTATGAAATGTGAAATGAAACTGAATTTAAAGTGGAATGGAATCTTTAATGTAATGCAGTGTAATGAGAATGGAATGTGGAATGGAATTAAATGGAATATGGAATGGAATGTGGAATGGAATGGATTGGTACGTAGAGTGGAATGGAATGAGGAATGGAATGCAGAATGGAAAAGAATGAAATCTGGAATGGAATGTGTAATGGAATGGAGAACGAAAGGTGGAATGGAAAGTGTAATTGAATGGAATGGAACTTGGAATAGAATGTGGCATGGAATAGAAGGGAAACTGGAATGAAATGAGGAGTGGAATGGAATGGAATGTCGAACGCAATGGAATGGAATGTGGAATGCAATTTAGAAAGGAACAGAATGTAATATAGAATGGACTTTAATGGAATGTGGTATGGAAAGTGGAATGGAATGTGGAATGCATTGTGCAATGGAATGTGGAATGAAATGTGGATTGGAATGGAATGGAATGTGCAATGGAATGGACTGGAATGAGAAATGGAATGTGGAACAGAGTTTAATTCAAAGTGGAATGGAACGTGCAATGGAATGGAATGGAAGGGAATGGAATCTCGAAAGGAATGGAATGGAATGTGGAATGGAATCTGGAATGGAATGGAATGGAATGTAGATTGGAATGTGGAATGGAATGTGGAATGAAATGTGGAATGGAATGGAACGGAATGTGGCATGGTATGTGGAATGGAATGTGGAATGGAAATTGGATTGGAATGGAATGGAATGTCGAATGGAATGTGGAATGGAAAAGAATGGAATGTGGAAGGCAATTTGGAAATGAAAGTGGAATGGAACGTAGTGGAATTTCGAATGGATCGTCGAATGAAATGGATTGGAACATGGGATGGAACTTGCAGTGGAAGGTGGAATGGAACGTGGAATGGAATTAGGAATGGAGCGTGGAATGGAACGTGGAATGGAATGGAATGGAACGAGGAATGTAACGTGGAATGGAATGGAATGGAATGTGGAGCGGAAAGTGGAATGGAATACAATGGAATGTGGAATGGAATGTGGAAAGGAATGTAATGGAATGTGGAATGGAATGTGGAATAGAATGGAATGGAATGTGGAATGAAATGTGGAATAGAATGAGAATGTGAAATGGAATGAGAATGTGGAATGGAATGTGGAATGGAAAGGAATGGAACGTGGAATGGGATATGGAATGGAACATGTAATGCGACCTGGAATGGAAAGTGTAATGGAATGTGGAATGGAATGGAATGGAATGTGGAATGGAATAGAACGGAATGTGGAAAGCAATGGAATGGAGTCGAATGTGGAATGAAATGGAATGGAGTGGAATGGAATGCGGAATTCAATAGAATGGAATTTGGAATGGAATGGAATGGAATGGAATGGAATGGAATGTGGAATGGAATGGAATGCAATGGAATGGAGTGTGGAATTTAATGGAATGGAATATGGAATGGAAAGAATTGGAATGTGGAATGCAATGGAATGGAAAGTGGAATGGAATGTGCAATGGAATGTGGAAAGAATGTGGAATGGAATGGAATGGAATGCGGAATGGAATGGAATGGAAAGTGGAATGGAATGTGCAATGGAATGTGGAAAGAATGTGGAATAGAATGGAATGGAATGCGGAATGGAATGGAATGCAATGTGGAATGGAATGGAAAGTGAAATAGAATGTGGATTGGAATGTGAAATGGAATGTGGAATGGAATGAGGAACGAAATGAAATGGAACGTGGAATGTAATGGAATGGAAGGTGGAATGGAATGGAATGTAACGTGGAATGAATTGTGAAATGGAATGGAATGGAATGTGGAAAGCAATAGAATGGAGTCGAATGTGGAATGAAATAGAATGGAGTGGAATGGAATGCGGAATTCAATAGAATGGAATTTGGAATGGAATGGAAAGGAATGGAATGTGGAATGGAATGGAATGGAATGGAATGGAGTGTGGAATGGAATGGAATGCAATGGAATGGAGTGTGGAATTTAATGGAATGGAATATGGAATGGAAAGAATTGGAATGTGGAATGCAATGGAATGGAACATGGAATGGAAAGTGGAATGGAATGTGCAATGGAATGTGGAAAGAATGTGGAATGGAATGGAATGGAATGCGGAATGGAATGGAATGTGGAATGGAATGGAAAGTGAAATAGAATGTGGACTGGAATGTGAAATGGAATGTGGAATGGAATGAGGAACGAAAAGAAATGGAACGTGGAATGTAATGGAATGGAAGGTGGAATGGAATGGAATGTAACGTGGAATGAAATGTGAAATGGAATGGAATGGAATGTGGAAAGCAATAGAATGGAGTCGAATGTGGAATGAAATAGAATGGAGTGGAATGGAATGCGGAATTCAATAGAATGGAATTTGGAATGGAATGGAATGGAATGGAATGTGGAATGGAATGGAATGCAATGGAATGGAGTGTGGAATTTAATGGAATGGAATATGGAATGGAAAGGATTGGAATGTGGAATGCAATGGAACGGAACGTGGAATGGAAAGTGGAATGGAATGTGTAATGGAAAGTGGAAAGGAATGTGGAATGGAATGGAATGGAATGCGGAATGGAATGGAATGGATTTTGGAATGGAATGGAAAGTGAAATAGAATGTGGATTGGAATCTGAAATGGAATGTGGAATGGAATGAGGAACGAAATGAAATGGAACGTGGAATGTAATCAAATGGAAGGTGGAATGGAATGGAATGTAACTTGGAATGAAATGTGGAATGGAACATGGAATGGTAAGTGGAATGGAATCTGGAATGGAATGTGGAATGCAATGGAATGGAAAGTGGTATGAAATGTGAAATGAAACTGAATTTAAAGTGGAATGGAATCTTTAATGTAATGCAGTGGAATGAGAATGGAATGTGGAATGGAATTAAATGGAATATGGAATGGAATGTGGAATGGAATGGATTGGTACGTAGAGTGGAATGGAATGAGGAATGGAATGCAGAATGGAAAAGAATGAAATCTGGAATGGAATGTGTATTGGAATGGAGAACAAAAGGTGGAATGGAAAGTGTAATTGAATGGAATGGAACTTGGAATAGAATGTGGCATGGAATAGAAGGGAAACTGGAATGAAATGAGGAGTGTAATGGAATGGAATGTCGAACGCAATGGAATGGAATGTGGAATGGAATTTAGAAAGGAACAGAATGTAATATTGAATGGACTTTAATGGAATGTGGTATGGAAAGTGGAATGGAATGTGGAATGCATTGTGCAATGGAATGTGGAATGAAATGTGGATTGGAATGGAATGGAATGTGCAATGGAATGGACTGGAATGAGAAATGGAATGTGGAACAGAGTTTAATTCAAAGTGGAATGGAACGTGCAATGGAATGGAATGGGAGGGAATGGAATCTCGAATGGAATGGAATGGAATGTGGAATGGAATGTGGAATGGAATATGGGGTTGAATGCGGAATGGAATGGAATGGAATGTGGAATGCAATGGAATGCAATGTTGAAGGGAATGGAATGAAATATGGAATGGAATGGAATGAAAAGTGGATTGGAGTGAAGTGGAAGGGAATTTGAAATGGAATGGAAGAGAATGTGGAACACAATGGAATGGAATGTGGAATGGAATATGAAGTGGAATGGAATGAAATGTGGAATGGAACGTGGAATGGAAAGTGGAATGGAACGTGGAATGGAATGGAATGGTCAGCGGAAAGGAATGTGGAATGGAATGTGGAATAGAATGTGGAATGGAATGGAATCGAATTTATTGGTAGGTCGAATGGAACGTGAATTGGAATGCAATGGAATGTGGAATGGAAAGTGGAAAGAAATTCAATGGAATGAGAATGGAATGTGGACTGGAATGTGGAATGGAATTTGGAATGGACAGCGTATTGGAATATGGAATGGAATGTGGAATGGATTGTGGACTGGAATGTGGAATGGAATTTGGAATGGACAGCGTAATGGAATATGGAATGGAAAGTGGAATGGAATGTGGAATGGAATGGAATGGAATGGAATTTGGAATGGATTGTGAAATGGTATGCAATGGAATGTGGAATGGAATGTGGAATGAAATGCAATGCAAGGAAAATGGAATGTGGAATGGAATGTGGAATGGACTGTGGAATGAAATGGAATCGAATGTGCAATGGAACATGGAATGAATTCGAATGGAACGTGGAATGGAAAGTGGAATGGAATGTGAAATGGAATGTGGAATGGAACAGAATGGAATGTGGAATGTAATGTGGAATGGAGTGTGGAATGGAATTGAATGGATTGTGGAATGGAATGTGACAGGGAATTTAATGGAACGTTTAAAGCAAAGTGGATTGGAATGTGGAATGGATTGTGGAATGGAATGTGGAATGGAACGCAATAGAATGTTGAATGTAATGTGGAATGGAGTGTGGAATGGATATTAGGATGAAATGCAGTGGAATGTGGAGAGGAACGTTGAATGGAATGGAATGGAAAGTGGAATTGAATGTGGAATGGAACTTGGAAAGGAATGGAATGGAATGTGTAATGGAACGTGAAATGCAATAGAATTGAACGTGGAATGGAACGTGGAATGGAACATGGAATGGAATATGGTATTGAACGTGGTATAGAATGTGGAATGAAATGTGGAATGGAACGGAATGGAATGTGGAATGGAATCTGGAATTGAGTGTGGAATGGAACGTGGAATTGAATGGAATGGAATGGAATGTGGAATGGAATAGAACGGAATGTGGAATGGAAAGTTGAATGGAATGTGTAATGGACAGGAATGGATTGAATGATGGAATGAAATGAGGATTGGAAAGGAATAGAATGTGGAATGGAATGGAATGGAATGTGGAGTGGAATTTAATGAAAATTGGAATGGAACATAGAATGGAATGCAATAGAATGTTGAATGGAATGCAAGGGAATCTGGAATGGAATGTGGAATGGAATGTGGAATGGAATGGAATGAAATGTGCAATGGAAAGAGGATTGGAATGAAATGGAAACAGGAATGGAATGGAATGGACTGCAAAATGGAATGTGGAATGGAATGTGTAATGGAATGTGGAATGGAATGGAATGTGGAATGGCATGTGAATTGGAATGCAACAGATTGTGTAATGGAATGTGGAACGAAATGCAATGGAACTTGAATGGAACGTGGAATGGAATGTGCAATGGAATGTGGAATGGTCTTCAGAATGGAATGTGGAATGGAATGTGGAATTGAAAGGAATGGAATGTGGAATGGAATGTAAATTGGAGTGCAATGGAATGTGGAATGGAATGTGGAATGAAATACTATGGAATGAGCCTGGAATGTGGAACAGAAGGTGGAATGGAATGTGGAATGGAATGGAATGGAAAGTGGATTGGAATGTGGAATGGAACATGGAATGGAATGTGGAATGGAATGAAATGGAATGTGGAATGGAATGTGGAGTGGAATGTGGAATGGAATGTGGAATGGAAAGTAAAGGGATGTGGAATGAAATGTGGAATGGAATGAGTAATGGAATTGAAAGGAATTTGGAAAGGAATGGAATGGAATGTGGAATGGAATGTGGAATGGAATGGAATGGAATGGGAAATGAAATGTGGAATGGAATGTAATGAAATGTAAAATGGAATATGGAATGGAAAGGAATGTGGAATTGAATGTGGAATGGAATGTGGAATAGAACGTGAAATGGAAAGGAATCTGGAATGCCATGTGAAATGGAATCGAATGGAACGTGGAATGCTATGTGGAATGAATTAGAATGGAATGTGGAATGGAACGTGGAATGGAATGAGCAATGGAATGTGGAATGGAATGGAATAGAATGTGGAATATAATGTGGAATGGAATGGAATAGAATGGAATATTGAATGGAATTTGGAACAGAATGTGCAATGTAATGTGGAATGCAGTGGAATACAACAAGGAATGAAATATGGAATGGAAAAGAATGGAATGGATTGGAAAACGGAATGAAGTGGGGTGGAATATGGAATGGAATGGAATATGGAAGGGAATGGAATGGAAAGGAATGCGGAATGGATTGTGGAATGGAATGGAATGAAGAGTGGAATGGAAAGTGGAATTGATTGGAATGTGGAATGGAATTTTGAATGCAATGGAATGGAATGCTATGTGGACGGGAATGGAAGGGAATATGGAATGGAATGGAAAGTGTAATGGAATGGAATGCAATGTGCAATGGAATGTGGAATGGAATGTAGAATGAAATGGAATTTAATGCAATGTGGAATCGATTGGAATGGAATGTGCAATGGAATGGAATGGAATGAAATGAAATGGAATGTGGAATGGAACTTTTAATGGAATGGAATGGAATGTAGAATGGAGTGGAATGGGATGTGGAATGGAATGGAATGGAATGTGGAATGGAATGTGGAATGGAATGAAATGTAATGTGGAATGGAATGGAATGCAATGTGGAATGGAACTTTTAAAGGAATGGAATGGAATGTAGAATGGAGTGGAATGGGATGTGGAATGGAATGGAATGGAATGTGGAATGGAATGTGGAATGGAATGAAATTTAATGTGGAATGGAATAGAATGCAATGTGGAACGGAACATGTAATGGAAAGGAAAGCAGTGTGGAATGGAATGTTGAATGGAATTGAATAGAACGGAAAGGAATGTGGAATGGAATGGAAAGGAATGTGGAATGGAATAGAAAGGAATGTGCTTGGAATGGAATTGAATGGAATATAATAGAATGGAATGGAATCGAATGGAATGTGGAATGGAATGGAATGGAATGTGGAATGGAATGTGGAATGGAATGGAATTGAATGGAATGTAATGTAATCGAATGGAATCAAATGGAATGTGGAATGGAATGTCGAATGGAATCAAATGGAATGTGGAATGGAATTTGGAATGGAAAGTGTAATGCAGAGGAAAGGAATGCAACGTGGAATGGAATGGAGAGGAAAGTGGAATGGAATGGAATGCAATCTGGAAAAGAGTGGAATGGAATGGAATGCAATCTGGAAAAGAATGGAATGGAAAGGAATGCGGAATGGATTGTGGAATGGAATGGAATGGAGAGTGGAATAGAAAGTGGAATTGATTGGAATGTGGAATGGAATTTGGAATGGAATGGAATGGAATGCTATGTGGACGGGAATGGAAGGGAATATGGAATGGAATGGAATGTGTAATGGAATGGAATGCAATGTGCAGTGGAATGTGGAATGGAATGGAAAAAGGAATGGAATATAGAAAGGAATGGAAAGGAAAGTGGTATGGAATGTTGAATTGAATGGAATGGAATGTGGAATGAAATTGATTGGAATGTGGAATGGAAAGTGTAATGGTATGGAATGGAATGTGGAATGTAATGTGGAATGGAACGTGGTATGGAATGTAATGTGGAATGGAATGTCGAAAGGAAAGTAGAATGAAATGGAAATTAATGCAACGTGGAATGGATTGGAATGGAATGTGGAATGGAATGGAATGGAATGAAATGAAATGGAATGTGGAATGGAACTTTTAATGGAATGGAATGGAATGTAGAATGGAGTGGAATGGGATGTGGAATGGAATGGAATGGAATGTGGAATGGAATGTGGAATGGAATGAAATGTAATGTGGAATGGAATGGAATGCAATGTGGAATGGAACATGTAATGGAATGGAAAGCAATGTGGAATGGAATGTGGAATGGAATGGAATAGAACGGAAAGGAATGTGGAATGGAATGGAAAGGAATATGGAACGGAATGGAAAGGAATGCGGAATGTAATGGAATGGAATGGAATGGAATGGAATGGAATGGAATCGAATGCAATGTGAAATGGAATGGAATGGAATGTGGAATGGAATGTGGAATGGAATGGAATCGAATGCAATGTGAAATGGAATGGAATGGAATGTGGAATGGAATGTGTAATGGAATGGAACAGAATGAAAGGAATGTGGAATGGAATAGAAAGGAATGTGGAATGGAATGGAATTGAATGGAATGAAATGGAATGGAATGGAATCCACTGGAATGTGGAATGGAATGGAATGGAATGTGGAATGGAATCAAATGGAATGTGGAATGGTATTTGGAATGGAAAGTGTAATGCAGAGGAACGGAATGCAATGTGGAATGGAATGGAAAGGAATGTGGAATGGAAAGGAATGCAATCTGGAATAGAATGGAATGGAATGTGGAAAGGAATGGAATGCTATCTGGAATGCAATGTGGTAGGGAGTGGAATGGAATTTGTAATGGAATGTAGAATGGAATGGAATGGAATGGAATTTGAAATGGAATGTGGTATGAGATGGAATGAAATGTGGAATGGCATGGAATGGAACATGGAATGGAACGTGAAATGGAAGTTGGAATGGAATGGAATGGAACGTGGAATAGAACGTGGAATGGAAAGTGGAATGGAATGAAAGGTATCCTGTAATGGAACGTGGAATGGAACATAGAATTGAAAGTGGAATGTAACGGAATGGAAAGTGGAGTGGAAACTGGAATGGAACGTGGAATGGAACGTGGAATGTAATGGAATATAACGTTGAATGGAATGGAATGGAATGTGGAGTGGAATGGGATGGAATTAGTAATGGAATGGAATGGAATGTTATTTGGAGTGTTATGGAATGGAATGGAATGGAATGTGGAATGGAATGGAATGGAATGTGGAATGGAATGGAATGGAATGTAGAATGGAATGGAGTGGAATGTGTAATGGAATTGAATGGAATGGAATGTGTAGTGGAATGGAATTGAAGGGAATGGAATGTGGAGTTGAATGAAATGGAAAGTGTAATGGAAACTGGAATGGCAAAGAATGGAATGTGGAATGGAATGTTGAATGGAATGGAATGGAAAGTGGAATGGAATTGAATGTAATGTGGAATGCAATGCAGAATGGAATGGAAAGCAACGTGGAATGGAATGTGGAATTGAAAGGAATGCCGAATGGAACCGAATGGAATGTGGAATGGAAAGAAACAGATTGTGGAATGGAACGTGGAATGAAATGCAATGGAACGTGGATTGGAATGGAATGGAACGTGTAATGGAAGGTAGAATGGAATGCAATGGAACGTGGAACGGAATGTGGAATGTAACGTTGAATGGAAAGTGGAATTCAATGTGGAATGTGGAATGGAATGGAATGGAATGTGGAATGGAATGGAATGGAATGTGGAATGGAATGGATTGTTATATGGACTGTAATGTGCAATGGAATGGAATGGAATGGAACGAGGAATGAAATGTGGAATGAAATGGAATGGAATGAGGGATGGAATGTGGAATGGAATGGAACGTGGAATGGAATGGAATGGAATGGGAGGTGGAATGGAATGGAATGTGGAATCGAATGGAATGCAATTTGTAATGCATTGGAATAGGATGTTCAATCAAACGCAATGGAGACTGAATGAAATGGAATGGAATGCATATGGACTAGAATGGAATTTATATGAATGTGGAATGGAATGTGGAGTGCAATGCAATGGAATGGAATGTGGAATGCAATGGAGTGGAATGTGGAATGCAATGTGGAATGGAATGGAATTTAAAGGAATGTAATGTGGAATGGAATGGAATGGAAAGTGAAATGGAATGGGATGTGGAATGGAATTGAATGGAATGTGGAATGGAATGTCGAATGGAATATAATGGAATGTGGTATTCAGTGGAATGGAATGTGAAATACATTGTGGAATGGTATGTGGAAAGGAAGGTTATGAAATTTGGAATGCAACGTGGAATATAATGGAATGGAATTTGGAATGGAATGTGAAATGGAATGGAATGGAATGTGGAATGGGAAGTGGAATGGAATGCAATGGAATGCGGAATGCAACGCAATGCAATGCAATGTGGAATGGAATGGAATGGAATATGGAATGGAATGGAATGGAATGTGGAATGGACTGGAATTGAACAGGGAATGGAACGTGGGATGGAACGTGGAATGGAAAGTGGAATGGAACGTGGAATGGAATGTGGGTTGGAACGTGGAATGAAACGTGGAATGGAATGTGGAAGGGAATGGAATGGAAGGTGGAATGGAATGGATTGGAATGTGGAATGCAACGGAAGGGAATTGAGTGGAAAGAGGAATGAAAAGGATTGGAATGTGGAATGCAATGGAAGGGAATTGAATGGAGTATGGAATGGAATGGATTGGAATGTAGAGTGGAAAGTGGAATGGAATGGAATGTGGAATGGAATGGAATAGAGTGGAATTGAAAGTGAAATGGAATAGAATTGAATGTGGAATGGAATGCGGAAAGAAAGAAAGGTAGAATGAAAAAACGAATGGAATGTGGAATGGAATTAGAAATTGGAATGCAATGTGGAATGGAATGGAATGGAATGTGGAATGAACTGGAATTGAACATGGAATGGAACATGGGATGGAACATGGAATGGAACGTGGAATGGAAAGTGGAAAGGCATGGAATCTGGAATGGAATTCAATGGAATTTGGAATGGAATGGAATGGAATGAGGAACGCAATGGAAAGGAATTTGGAAAGGAAAGTGGAACGGAATGGAATGGAATGTGGAAGGGAATGGAATGTATTGCAGAATGGAATTGAATGGAGTGGAAGGTGGAATGGAATGGAATTCAAATGAATGCAATGGAATGTGGAGTGGAATGCAACGGAATGTGCAAGGGAATGGATTGGAATGTGGAATGGAATGGAATGGAATTGAATGCGGAAAGGAATGCAATGGAAAGGAATGGAACGTGGAGTGGAATGGATTGGAATGTGTAATGGAATGTGGAGTGGAATGTGGAGTGGAATGGAATGGAATGTGGAATGGAAAGGATTGGAATGTGGAATGGAATTGAATGGAATATGTGATGCAATGGAATGTTATGGAATGTGGAATGGAATGGAATGTTGAATGGAATGGAAAGCAATGTGGAATGGAATGGATTGGAAAAGAATGGAATGGAATTTGAAATGGAATGAGTGGAATGTGGAATGGAACGTGGAAGAGTATGAGGAATGGAATGGAATGAAACGTGGAACAGAATGTGGAATGGAATGAAATGGAACGTGGAATGGAATGTGGAATGGAACGTGGATTGGAACATCGAATAGAACGTGGAAAGAAATGAGAAATGCAAAATGGTATGGAAAGTGGAATGGAACGTGGAATGGAATGTGAAATGGAACGTGGAATGGAATGTCGAATGGAACGTGGAATGGAACGTGGAATGGAAAGTGGAATGGAACGTGGAATGGAATGGGATGCAAAGTGGAATGGAATGGAAAGTGGAATTTAATGGAATGGAATGGAAAGTGGAATGGAATGGAATTTAACGGAAAGTGGAACGGAATGCATTTTTACGTAGAATGGAATATGGAATGTAATGGAAGGGAATTTGGAATGGAATGAGAATGGAATGGAATAGAATGTGGAATGGAATACGGTATGGAAAGGAATGGAATTTGGAATGCAATGTGGAATGGAATAGAATGGAATGTGCTATACAATGGAATGCAATGTGGAATGGAATGGAATAGAATGATGAATGGAGTGGAATGGAATGTGGAATGGAATGGATTGGAATTGAATGGAATGAGAAATGGAATGGAATGGATTGTAGAATGGAATTTGGAAGGGAATGCAAATCTATGTGAAATTTAATGTTTAATTCAATGGAATGAAAGGAAAGGATTGTGGAATGGAATGGAATGTGGAATGGAATATGGGGTTGAATGCGGAATGGAATGGAATGGAATGTGGAATGCATTGGAATGCAATGTCGAAGGAAATGGAATGAAATATGGAAAGGAATGGAATGAAATGTGGATTGGAATGAAATGGAATGGAATTTGAAATGGAATGGAAGAGAATGTGGAAAAAATTGGAATGGAATGTGGAATGGAATACGAAGTGGAGTGGAATGAAATGTGGAATGTAACGTGGAATGGAAAGTGGAATGGAAGGTGGAATGGAACGTGGAATGGAATGGAATGGAACGAAGAATGGAAAGTGCAATGGAACTTGTAATGGAACTTGGAATCGAATGAAAGGGAAATTGGAATTTAATGGAATTGAATGGAATGTCGAATGGAATGGAATGGAATGTGGAATGGAATGGAAGGGAATGTGGAATGGAATGGAAGAGAATGTGGAATGGAATGGAAAGGAGGAAAGGAATGTGAAATGGAATGTGGAATGGAATGTGGAATGGAAAGAATGGAATTTGGAATGAAATGTGGAATGTGAAATGGAATATGGAATGGAATGTGGAATGGAATGTAATGGAATTTGGAATGCAATGTGGAATGTAATGGAATGGAATTTGGAATGGAATGTGAAAAGGAATGTAATGGAATGAGGAATGGAAAGTGAAATGAAATGCAATGGAATGTGGAATGCAATGCAATGGAATGCGGAATGGACTGGAATTGAACGTGTAATGGAACATGGGATGGAACGTGGAATGAAGAATGGAATGGAATGTGGAAGGTAATGTAATGGAAGGTGGAATGGAATTAATTGTAATGTGGAATGCAATGGAAAGGTATTGAATGGAATATGGAACGGAATGGATCGGAATATAGAGTGGAAATTGGAATGGAATGGAATGTGAAATGGAATGGAATGGAGTGGAATTGAATGTGAAATGGAATGGAATGCAATGTGGAATGGAATATGGAATGGAATGAAATGTGGAATGGAATATGGAATGGAATGTAGAATGGAATGTGGAATGGAATATCGAATGGATTTGAATGCAATGTTGAATGGAATGGAAAGGAATGTGCAATGGCATGTGGAATGGAATGGAATGGAATGTGAAATGGAATGGAACGGAATGTGGAATGGAATGTGGATTGGAATGTGCAATGCAATGGAATGCAACGTGGAATGAAACTTGGAATAGAACGTGGAATGGAAAGTCGAATGGATAGTGGAATGGAACGTGGAATGGAAAGTGGAATGTAACGTAGAATGGAACGTGGAATGGAACACGGAATGGAAAGTGGAGTGGAACGTGGAATGAAACGAAATGGAACGTGGAATAGAATGAAATGGAACTTGGATTGCAATGGAATGGACTGTGGAATGGAATGGAGTGGAATGTACAACTGAATGGAATGGAATGTGGAATGGAATGTGGAATGAAAAAGAATGGATCATAGAATGGAATGGAATGGTACATAGAATGGAAGGGAATGGAATGTGGAATGGAAGGGAATGTGGAATATAATATGGAATGGAATGGAATGGAATGTGGAATGGAAAGTGGAATGGAGTGGAATTGAATGTGCATTGGAATGGAATGGAAAGGAATGTGGAATGGAATGTGAAATTTAATGTGGAAAGAATGAAATTGAATGTGGAATGGAACGTGGAATGAAATGGAATGAAATGGGGAATGGAATGTAAAACGGAAAGTGAAATGGAATGTGGAATGAAATGTGCAATGGAATAAGTAATGGTATGTAATGGAATAGAACGGAATTTGGAACGGAATTGGAATGGAAAGTGGAATGGAGGCGAATGAAATGCAATGGAAAGTGGAATGGAATGGAAGGGAATACGGAATGGAATGGAATGGAATGTGGAATAGAACGTAGAATGGAATGGAATGGAAAGTGGAGTGGATTGGAACGGAATGTGGAATGGAAGGCGGAATGGAATGGAAAGTGGAGTGGATTGGAACGGAATGTGGAATGGAAGGCGGAATGGAATGGAAAGGAACGTGGAATGGAATGGAATGAAACGAGGAAAGGAATGGAATGGAATGTGGAATGCAATGTGCAATGGAACATGGAATGGAATGGACTCAAATGTGGAATAGAATGTGGAATGGATTGGAATGGAATGTGGAATGGATTGTGGAATGGAATGGAATAGAAAATGGAATGGAAAGTGGAATGCAATGGAATGAAATGTGGAAAGAAATGTGGAATATAAGGTGGAATGGAATAGAACGGAATGTGGTATGGATTGCAGAATGGAAAGTGGCATGGAATGGAATGGAATGTGGAATGGAATGGAGTGGAATGTGAAATTGTACGTGGAACGTATTCGAATGGAATGGAGTGGAATATGAAATTGTACGTGGAATATATTGGAATGGAATGTGGACTGGAATGGAATGGAACGTGGAATGGAATGGAATGAAACGAGGAATGGAATGAAACGTAATGTGCAATGGAATGTGGAATGGAAAGTTGAATGGAATGCAATGGAATGTGTAATGGAAGGTAAGGTGGAATGGAATGGACTCGAATGTGGAATGGAATGTGGAATGGAATGGAATGGAATGTGGAATGGAATGTGGAATGGAATGGAATGGAATGTGGAAAGGAATGTGCAATGGAATGCAATGGAATGTGTACTGGAATGCAATGGAATGTGGAATGGATGGTGGAATGCAATGTCTAATCGAATGAAATGGAATGTGGAATGGAAAGGAATGGAATGTGGAATTGAACGTGGAATGTATTGGAATGGAATGTGGAGTGGAATGAAATAGAACGTGGAATGGAATGTTGAATGGAATGTTCAATGGAATGTGGACTCTAATGGAATGGAATGTTTAATGGAATGTGGAATGAAATGTGGAATGTAATGTGGAATGTAATGTAGAATGGAACATGGAAT
This sequence comes from Pongo pygmaeus, assembly GCF_028885625.2. Taxonomy (NCBI): domain Eukaryota; kingdom Metazoa; phylum Chordata; class Mammalia; order Primates; family Hominidae; genus Pongo; species Pongo pygmaeus. The sequence continues at coordinate 11,230,841 of NC_072389.2, forward strand.
GGAAAGTGGAATGGAAAGGAATGGAACCAGGAATAGAACGTGGAATGTAACGTGGAATGGAAAGTAGAATGGAACGTGGAATTCAAAGTGGAATGGAAAGGAAAGGAAAGTGGAATTGAACGTGGAATGGAATGTGGAGGGGAATGGACTGTGGAATGGCATGAAGAAAATGTGGAATGGAACGTGGAATGGAATTGAATGGCATGGAAATTTTAATTGGATGGAATTGAACGGAAAGTGGAGAAAAATGGAATGTGGAATGGAATGGAATTGAACGTGGAATGGAAAGTAAAATTGAATGGAATGGAACGCAAAATGAAATGGAATATGGAATGCAATGGAATGGAACATGAAATGGAATGTGGAACGGAATAGAATGGAAAGTGGAATGGAATGGAATGGAATGTGGAATGGAATGTGGCATAGAATGAATGGAATGTGGAATGGAATGTAGAATGGAATGGAATGAAATGTGGAATGGAACGTGGAATGGAATGTGGAATGGAATGTGGCATAGAATGAATGGAATGTGTAATGGAATGTAGAATGGAAAGGAATAAAATGTGGAATGGAACGTGGAATGGAATGTGGAATGGAATGGAATGGAATGTGGAAAGGAATGGAATTGAAGGTCGAATGGAATGTGTAATGAAATAGAATGGAAACTGCAATGGAATGGAATGGAATGTGGAATGCAATGTGGAATGTAATGGAATGCGGAATGCAATGTGGAATGGATTGGAATGAAACGTGGAAAGGAATGTGCAATGGAATGCGGAATGGAATTTAATGGAATCTGGAATGGAATGTGGAATGGAGTGCAACGGAAGGTCGACTGGAATGTGAAATGAAATGGAATGGAATGTGGAATGAATTGGAATGGATTGTGGAATGGAATGGAACGTGGAATGCAATGTGGAATGGAACGGAATGTAATGTGGAATGCAACTTGGAATGGAATGTGCAATGGAACGTGGAACGGACTAGAATGTGGAATGCAATGTGGAAGGGAACGTGGAATGGAATGGAATGTGGAATGCATTGTTTAATGGAATGTGGAATGGAATGGATTGTGGAATGGATTGTGGAATGGAATGTGGAATGGAAAGTGGAATGGAATAGAGTGGAATAGGGAATGGAATGTGGAATGGAATGGAATGGAATGTGGAATTCAATGGAATGGAATGTGCAATGGAATGTGCAATGGAATGCGGAATGGAATGGAATGGAATGTGTAATGGAATGTGGAATGGAATGTGGAATGGAACGTGGAATGGAATGTGGAATGGAACATGGAATGAAATGAGGAATGGAAATGATAGAAACCTGGAATAGACCGTGGAATGCTACTTGGAATGGAACGTGGAATGGAAGTGGAATGCAAAGTGGAAGTGCAAGCAGAGGAACGTGGAATTGAACGGGGAATTAAAAGTGAAAGGGAATGGAATGTGGAATGTAATGGAACAGAATATGGAATGGAAAGTGCAATGGAATTGAAAGGAATGGAATGTAGCATAGAATGGAATTGTTGGAATGTGGAATAGAATGGAATGTGGAATTGAATGGAATGGAATGGAATGTGGAATGGAATGGAATACAATGTGGAATGGAATGTGGAATGTAGAGGAATGGAATGTGGAATGGAATTTGGAATGAAATGGAATGCAAAGAGGAATGAAATGGAATAGAATATGGAATGAAACTGAATGAAATCCGGAATGGAATGGAATGGAATCTGGAATAGAATAAATGGAATGTGGAATGGAATGTGGAATGGAATGCATAATGGAATGCAATGGAATATTGAATGGAATGTGGAATGGAATGTGTAATGGAAAGTGGAATGAAATGTGGAATTGAATCGAATTGAAGGTCGAATGGAAAGTGGAATGAAATGGAATGGAAAGTTGAATGGAATGGAATGGTATGTGGAATGCAAAGTGGAATGGAATGGAATGGAATGTGGAATGGTATGTGGAAAGGAATGGAATGTTGAAAGGAATGTGGAAAGGAACGTGGAATGGAATGGAATGTGGAATGGAATCTGGAATGAAATGCGGAATGGAATGTGAAATGGAATGGATTGAAATGTGGAATGGAGTTGGAATGGAAAGGAATGGACCGTGTAATGGAAAGGGGAATTGAATGGAATGGAACGTGGAATGGAATGTGGAATGGAATGTGCAATGGAATGTTGAATGGCATGTGTAATGGAACATGGAATGGAACATGGAATGGAAACTGGAATGGAAAGGAATGGAACCTGGAATTGAAAGTGTAATGGAACGTGGAATGGAACGTTAAAAGCAAAGTGGAATGGAATGGAAAGGATCGTGAAATTGAAAGTGGAATGGAATGGGGAATGGAATGGAATGGAAGGTGAAAGGGAATTGAATGTGGAATGGAATGGAATGGAATGGAATATGGAAGGGAATGGAATGGAATGTGGATTGGAATGGTATGGAATGTGGAATGGAATGGAATGGAATGTGGAATGGAATGGTATGGAATGTGGAATGGAATGGAATGGAATATGGAATGGAATGTAATGCAATGTGGAATGGAATCGAATGGAATGTGGAATGGAATGTGGAATGGAATGGAACGGAATGTGGCATGGAATGTGGAATGGAATGGAAAGTGGAATGGAATGGAATGGAAAGGATCGTGAAATTGAAAGTGGAATGGAATGGGGAATGGAATGGAATGGAAGGTGAAAGGGAATTGAATGTGGAATGGAATGGAATGGAATGGAATATGGAAGGGAATGGAATGGAATGTGGATTGGAATGGTATGGAATGTGGAATGGAATGGAATGGAATGTGGAATGGAATGGTATGGAATGTGGAATGGAATGGAATGGAATGTGGAATGGAATGTAATGCAATGTGGAATGGAATCGAATGGAATGTGGAATGGAATGTGGAATGGAATGGAACGGAATGTGGCATGGAATGTGGAATGGAATGGAATGAGGAATGGAAATGAAAGGAATGTGCAATGCAGTGTCAAATGGAGTGGAATGGAATGTGGAACGCAATGATGGAATGGAATGAAATGCAGTATGAAATGGAATGGAAGGTGGAAAGGAAAGTAATGGAATGGAATGGATTGTTGAATGGAATGGAATGGAATGCTGAAGGGAATGGAATGGAATGTAGAAGGAAATGTGGAATGGAACGGAATGCAATGTGGAATGGAATGTGGAATGGAATGAAATGTGGAATGGAATGGATTGTGGAATGGAATGGAATGGAATGTGGAATGGACTGGAATGCAGTGTTGAATGGCACGGAATGGAATATAGAATGCAATGTGGAATGGAATGTGGAATCGAATAAAATGTGGAATGGAATGGAATGGAATGTGGTATGGAATGGAAAAAAATGGAATGTGGAATGGAATGTGGAATGGATTGGAGTGGAATGTGGAATGGAAGGTGTAGTGGAATAGAATGCAATGTAGAATGGATGGGAATGTAACGGAAAGGAACGTGGAATGGAATGCAATGGAGTGTGAAATGGAATGGAATGATACGTGGAATGCAAAGTGGAAAATAATGGAATGAAATATGGAAGGGAATGTGGAATGGAAAGGAAATGAATGTGTAATGGAATGTGGAATGGAATGGAAAAGAATGGGGAATGGAACATTGAATGGACGGTGGAATGGAATGGAATGGAACATGGAATTAAACATGAAATTGAAAGTGTAATGGAACGTGGAACGTCGAATGGAAAGTGGAACAGAACATAGAATGTAAGAGATTGGAACCTGGAACTGAACGCGGAATGGAATGTAGAATGGAACGCGGAATTGAACGTGGAATGGAACATGAAAGGAATGTGGAATGGAATGAAATGGAATGTGGAATGACATGGAATGGAATGGAACAAGGACTGGTACGGAATGGAATGGATCTGAAGGTGGAATGGAATGGAATGGAATGTGGAATAGAATGGAATGTGGAATGGAACACAATGGAAGGCAATGTTTAATGGAATGGAATGGAATGTGGAATGGAATAGAATAGAATGTGGGATGGAATGGAATGTAGTGGAATGATTAATGGAATTCAATATCATGTGGAAAGTAACGTGGAATGGAATGGAATGGAAAGTTGAATGGAACGAGAATGGAATGTGGAACGGAAAGTGGAATAGAATGGAATGTGGAATGGAACGTGGAATGGAAGGGAAATTGGAATGGATTGTGGAAAGGAATGGAATGGAATGTGGAATGGAATGGAATGGATAGTGGAATGGAATGGAATGGAATGTGGAATGGATTGCAATGGAATGGAAGATGAAATGGAATGTGGAATGAAATGGAATGGAAAGTGGAATGGAAAGTGGAACGGAATGGAATGGAATGTGGAATGGAATGGAATGCCATGTGGAAAGGAATGGAATGGAATGTGCAATTCAATGGAATGGAATGTGGAATGAAACGTGGAATGGAAAGGAATGCAAAGTGGAATGGAATGTGGATTGGAATGGAATGGAAGGGAACGTGGAATGGAATGAAATGTAATGTGGAATGGAATTGAATATAATGGAATGTGGAATGGAATGAAATGTAATGGATCGTGGAAAGGAACGTGGAATGGATTACGGAATGGAATGGCGTGTGGAATGCATTGTTTAATGGAATGTGGAATGGAATTGGGAATGGAAGGGAATTGAATGTGGAATGGAATGTTGAATGATATGGAATGGAATGTGGAATGGAATAGAATGGAATGTGGAATGGAACGTGGAATGGAATGGAATGGAATGTGGAATGGAATGAAATGGAACATGGAATGAAACGTGGAATGGAATGGAATACGGAATAGAATGGTATGAAATGTGGAATGGAATGGAATGGAATGGAATGTGGAATGCAATGGGCTGGAATGTGGAATACAACGTGGAATGGAATGGAATTGAATGCGGAATGGAATGGAATCGAATGTGGAATGGAATATGAAATGGATTGGAATGAAATGTGGCATGGAATGTGGAATGTAACGTGGAATGGAACGTGGAATGGAAACTGCAATTGAACGTGAAATGGAATGGGAATCAAATGTAGAATGGAATGGAAGGGAATATAATGTAATGTGAAATGGAGTGGAATAGAATGTGGAATGGAATATGTAATGGAATGGAATGGAACGTGGAATGGAATGGAATTAGGAATGGAATGGAATGGAATGAATGTGAAATGAAATGAAGTAGAATGTGGAATGGAAAGTGGAATGGAATGGAATGTAAAGTGGAATGCGATGGAATCGAATGTGGAATAGAAAGGAATGGAATGTGGAATGGAATGACATGGAATGTGGAATGCAACGTGAAATGGAATGGAAGGTTCAATGGAATGTGGAATGGATTCCGGAATGGAAAGTAATGTGGAATGGATTGTGGAACGGAATTTGGTATGGAGTGTGGAACGGAATGAAATGGAATGAGGAATGGAAAGTGGAATGGAAATTCATTTGGAATTGAATGTGGAATGGAATGGAATGGAAAGGATTGTGGAATGGAATGGAATGTGGAACGGAATTGAATGCAATGTGGAATGCAATCAAATGGAATGTGGAATGGAATTTTGAATGGAATGTGGAATGCAAAGGAATGGAATGCAATGTGGAGTGGCATGGAAAAGAATGTGGAATGGAATGAAATTAAATGTGGAGTAGAATGGAATGGAATAGAATATGGAATGGAATGGACAGGAATGTTGAAAGGAATATAATGCTATGTGGAATGCAATGTGGAAGGGAGGGGAATGGAATCTGGAATGGAATGTGTAATGGAATAGAATTTAATGTGAAATGCAATGTGGAATGGGATGGAATAAAATGTGGAATGGAAAGGAATGGAATGTGGAATGGAACGTTGAATGGAAACTGGAATGGAACGTGGAATGGAACATGGAATGAAATGGAATGGAACGTGGAATTGAATGGAATGCAACGTGGAATGAAATTTAATGGAATGTGGAATGGAATAGAACACAACGTGGAATGGAATGGAATGGAATGGAATGTGGAATGGAATTGAATGGAAAGTTGAATTGAATGGAATGGAATGTGGAATGGAATGGAATGGAATGTGGAATGCAATGGAATGGAATGTGGAATGGAATTGAATGGAATCGAAGGAGGACTGCAATGGAATGTAATGGATTGGAACGGAATGTGGATTGGAATTGAATGGAATGTGGAATTGAAACTGGAATGTCATGGAAAGGAATGTGGAATGGATTGTGGAATGGAATGGAATGTGGAATGGAACTGAACGGAATGTGGAATGGAATGTAGAATGGAATGGAATGGAATGTGGAATGGAATGGAATGGAATATGGAATGGAATGGAATAGAATGTGAATTGGAACATGGAATAAAATGGAATGGAAAGTGGAATGGAAAGTGGAATGGAATGGAATGGAAAGTTAAATGGAACACAGAATGGAATGGAATGAATGTGGAAAGGAATGTGGAATCTAACGTGGAATGGAAAGTGGAATGGAATGTGGAATATGGAATGGAATGGAATGGACTGTGGAATGTGGAATGGAAAGGAATTGAATGTGGAATGGAATGGAATGGAATGTGTTATGGAATGGAATGAAATGTGGAAAGGAATTTCGAATGGAATGTGGAATTGAAGATAAGACGGAATGGAATGCAAAGTGGAATGGAATTTGGAATGGAATGGAAAGTGGAATCAAACGTGGAATGGAAAGTGGAATGGAATGTGGAATGAGGATTGGAATGCAAAGGAAAGTGTAATTGAATGGAATGGAATGTGTCACGGAATGGAATGGAATGTGGAATGGAATTTGGAATGAAATGGAATGCAATGTGAAATGGAACGTGGAATGGAATGGACTGTGGAATAGAATGGAATGGAACATCGAATGGAATGGACTGTGGAATAGAATGGAATGGAACATCGAATGGAATGAAATTGAAAGTGGAATGGAAGGTGGAATGTAATGGAATGGAATGGGGAATGGATTGGAATGGAATGTGAAATTCAATGTGGAATGGAATGGAATGCAATGCGGAATGGAATGTGAAATGCAATGGAAAGGAATGTGGAATGGAATGGAATTGAATGTGGAGTGGAATGGAATGGAATGTCGAGTGGAATGAAATGTGAAATGGAATGGAATGGAATGTGGAATGGAATAGAATTTAAGGTAGAATGGAATTTGCAATGAAATGTGGAAAGTAATGGAATGGAATGCAATGTGGAATGGAATGGAAAGGAATGGGGAATAGAATGGAATGGAACTTGGAATGGAATGGAATGGAATGTGGAATGCAATGGAGTGCTAAGTGGAATGCAATGTGGAATGGAATGGAATGGAATGGAATGAGGAATGGATTGTGGAATGGAATGGAATGGAATATGGAATGGAATGGAGTGGAATGTGCACGGAATATGCAATGGATTGGAAAGGAAATTGGAATGGAACGTGGAATGGAAAGTACAATGGAATGTTTAATGGAATGGAATGGAAAGTAGATTGGAATTGAATGGAATGGAATGGAAAGTCTAACGGCATGGAATGGAAAGAAATGTGGAATGGAATGGAATGGAATGTGGAATGGAATGTGGAATGGAATGGAACGTGGAATGGAATGAAATGGAATGGAAGGTGGAATGGAATGGAATGTGGAATCGTACAGAATGCAATTTGGATTGGAATGGAACGGGATGTAGAATCGAATGGAACGGAAAGGGAATGGAATGGAATGGAATGCTATATGGATTCGAATGGAATTTAATTGAATGTGGAATGGAATGTGGAATGGAATGCAATGGAATGGAATGTGGCATGGAAAGTGGAATGGAATTCAATGGAACGTAGAATGTAATGTGGAATAGAACTGAACGGAACATGGGATGGAACGTAGAATAGAACATGGAATGGAATGAAGATTGCATTGGAATGCCACGCTGAATGGAATGGAATGTAATATTGAATGGAATGGAATGGAATGTGCCATACAGTAGAATGGAATGTGGAATGGAATGGAATGGAATGGAATGGAATGGAGGTGGACTGGAATGAAAAGGAATGGAAAGGAAAGTGGAAAGGAATGGAATGGAATGTGGAATGGAATGTGGAATAGCATGGAATGGATTGTGGAATGCAATGGAATGGAATGTGGAATGAAATGGAAGGAAATGTGGAATAGAATGGAATGGAATGTGGAATGGGATGGGATAGCATGGAATGTGGAATGGAATGGAATGGAATGAAGTGTGGACTTGAATGCAAAGCAATGGAATAGAATGTGGCATTGAATGGAATTGAAACAGGAATGGAAAGTGGAATGCCATGGAATGGAATGTGGAATGGAATGTGGAATGGAATGTGGAATGGAATGCAATGGAACGTGGATTGGAACGTGCAATTGAACGTGGAATGGAACATGGAATGGAACGAAGAATGGAACATGGAAAGATATGTGGAATGGAATGGAATGGAATGTGGAATGGAAGGGAATGGAATGGAATGGAATGTGTAATGGAATGAATGGAATATGGAATGGAATGGAAAGGTATCGAAACTGTAATGGAATGGATTGGAATGGAATGTGAAATGGAATGCACTGGAATGTGGAACAGAATGGAAAGGAATGTGAAATGGAATTGAATGGTATGTGGAAAGGAATGGAACGCAATGTGGATTGGAATGGAACAGAATGTCGAATGAAATGGAATGGAATGGAATGGAATGTGGAATTGAATGGAATGGAATGTTGAATGGAAAGCAACAGAGGGTGGAATGGAATGGAATGGAGCGTGGAATGGAATGTGGAATGCAACGGAATAGAAGATGGAATGGAATGTGGAATCAAATGCGGAATGGAATGGAATGAAATGTGGAATGGAATGTGGAATGAAATGGAATGGAAAATGGATTGAAAAGTGGAATGGAATGGAATGGAATGCAATGTGGAATGGAATGGAATGAAATGTGGAATGGAATGTGGAATGGAAAGCAATGGAATGGAATGTGGAATGGAATGTGGAATGGAATGGAATGCAATCTGAAATGGGATGGAATCGAAAGTGGAATGAAATGTGGAATGGTATGGATCGGAATGTGGAATGGAATGTTGACTGGAATGGAATGGAAGACGGAATGGAATGGAATGCGGAATGCAAAGTGGAATGGAATGGAAAGGAAAGTGTAATGGAATGGAAAGCATTCTGGAAAGGAATGTGGAATGGAATGTGCAACGGAATCTGGAATGGAACGGAATGCAATGTGGAATGGAATGTGGAATGGAATGGAATGGTATTCAATATGGAATGGAATGGAAGGTGGAATGGAATGGAATGGAATGGAATTGAATGTGGAATTGAATGGAATGTAAAGTGGAATGGATTGAAATGGAATGTGGAATGGAATGGAATGGAATTTAAGGTGGAATGGAATGTGAAATTGAATCTGGAATGGAACATGAAATGGAATAAAATGGAACATGAAAAGGAATGGAATGGAACGTGCAATGGAATGGAATGGAATGTGGAATGGGACGTCGAAGGGAACGAGGAATGGAATGGAATGGAATGTGGAATGGAAAGGAATGGAATGTGGAATGGAAAGGAATATGGAATGTAACGTGGAATGGAATGGAATGGGACGTGGAATGGAAAGCCGAATGGAACTTCTAATGGAATGCAGAAGAGAAAGTGAAATGGAAAGGAATGGAACATCTAATGGAAAGTAGAATGGAACGTGGAATGGAATGGAATGGAACGTGGAATGCAATGTGGAATGGAATGTGGAGTGTAATGGAATGTACCGTGGAATGGAATGGAATGGAATGTGTTATGGAATGTGGAATAGAATGGAATGGAATGTGGAATGGAATGTGGTATGGGATGCCGAATGGAATGTGAAAGGGAACGTGGAATGCAATGTGGAATGGAATGCGGATTGGAATGTGGAATCAAATGGAATGGAATGTGGAATGGAAGGTGGAATGGATTGGAAAGGAATGTGGAAAGGAATGCGGAATGGAATGAAATGGAATGTGGAATGATATCTGGAATGGAATGGAATGGAATGGATTGTGGACTGCTACGTGGAATAAAAAGGAATGGAATGTGGAGTGGAATGTGGAATGAAATGGAATGGAATGTGGAAAGAAATGTGGAATGGAATGGAATGGAAAGGAATGTGGAATGGAATGGAATGTGGAATGAAAGGTGTAATGGGATGTGGAATGGAACGTGGAATGGAGTGGAATGGAATGTGGAATGGAACGTGGAATTGAATGGAATGGAACATGGAATGGATTGTGGAATGGAACGTGGAATGGAATGTGGAATGTCACGTGGCATGCAATGTGCAATGGAAAGTGGAAAGGATTGTGGAATGGAATGTGGAATGCAATGTTGAATGCAACGTGGAATGGAATGGAACAGAATGTGGAATGGAACTTGCATGGAATGCAACGTGGAATGTAACGTGGAATGGAACGTGGAATGGAATTTGAAATGGAAGTTGGAATGTAATGTACAACGGAATGTGGAATGGAAAGTGGAATGGAATGGAACGGAAAGTGGAATGGATCGTGGAATCGATTGGAATGTAACGTGGAATGGAACGTGGAATCAATGTGGAATGGAATGTGGAATGGAACTTGGAGCGGAATGGAATGAAATCTGGAGTGGAATGTGGAATGGAATGTGGAATGGAATGTGGAATGGAATGGAATGGAATGGAATGTGGAATGGCATGTAGAATTGAATGTTGAATGTTATGCAATAGAGTGAGGAATGGATTGTGGAATGCATGGAATGGAGTGTGGAATGGAATGTGGAATGGAAAGTTGAATGGAATGTTGAATGGAATGGAAGGTGGAATGGAATGTGGAATGGAATGGAATGGAATGTGGAATGGAATGTGGGCTGCAGTGGAATGCAATGTGGAATGGAATCCAGTGGAATGTGGAATGGAATGTAATGGAATGTGGAATGGAATGTTTAATGGAATGTGGAATGAAATGTAGACTGGAACGTGGAATGGATCGGGGAATGGAATGGAATGGACCGTGGAATGGAACGTGGAATGGAACGAGGAATGGGAGTTGGAATGGATTGTGGAATGGAATGGAACGGAAAGCAGAATGGAATTTGGAATGGAATGTGGAATGGAAAGGAACGGAATGTGTAATGGCATGTGGAATGGAATGGAATGGAATGTGGAATGATATGTGGAATGGAATGCAATGGAATGTGGAATGGAATGGAATGGAATGTGGAATGGAATGGAATGGAATTTGGAATGGAATGAGGAATGGTATACGCAGTGGAATGTGGAATGTAACGTGGAATATAATGGAATGGAAAGTGGAATTGAAAGTGCAATGGAATGGAAAGGAACGTGGAATAGAATGTGGAATGGAATGTGGAATGGAACGTGGAATGGAATGGAATGGAATGGAATGTGGTAAGGAATGCGGAATGGAATTTTGAATGGAATGGAATGGACTGGAATGAGAAGTGGAATGTGGAATGAAATGGAATGGAATATGTAATGGAATGTGGAATGGAATGGAATGGAAAGAGGAATCGAATGTGGAATGGAATGCGGTGGAATGTAGAATGGACTGGAATGGAATGTGGAATGGAATGTGGAATAGAATGTGGACTGGCACGTGGAATGGAGCGGAGTGCAATGTGGAATGGAATGTGGAATGGAATGTGAAATGGAACGTGGAATAAACTGCAATGTGGAATGGAACGTGGATTGCAATGGAATGGAATGCGGAATGGGACACGGAATGGAATGTGGAAAGGGAAGCGGAATGGAATGGAGAGGAATGTGTAATGCATCATGGAAAGGAATGGAATGGAACGTGGAATGGAATGTGGAATGGAACGTGGAATGGAATGTGGAATGGAACGTGGAATGGAATGTGGAATGGAACGTGGAATGGAATGTGCAATGGAATGCAGAATAGAATGGGTAATGGAATGGAATGGAATGGAATGGAATGTGGAATGGTTTGTGGAAACGAATGTGGAATGGAATGTGAAAAGGATCGGAATGAAATGTGGAAAGGTGTGTGGAATGCAACAAGGAATGTAATGGAGTGGAACGGAACGGAATGTGGAATGAAACGTACAATGGAAAGTAGAATGGAACGGAATGGAAAGTGTAATGGAATGGAATGGAAAGTGGAATGAAACGCGAACTTGAACGTGGATTGGAACGTTGAATGGACAGTGGAATGGAATGGAAAAAATGCGGACTGGAAGGCAAAGGAATGTGGAATGGAATGGAACGGAATTGAATTGACTGGAATGTGGAAAGTTATGGAATGGAACGTGCAATGCAAAGTTGAACGGAATGGAACGGAACGGAATGGAACGTGGAATGGAACGAGGAATGGAACGCGGAATGGAACGTGGAATGGAATGGAGTGGAACGTAGTATGGAACGTAGATTATAATGTGGTATGGAATGTGTAACGGATAGTGGAATGCTATGTGGAATGGAATGGAATGGAATGTGGAACGGAATGGCATGGAACGTGGAATGGAATGGAATGGAATGTGGAATGGAATGGAATGGAATGCTAATATAATGTGGAATGGAATGGAAAGGAATCTAGAATGGAATGGAATGGAATGGAACGTGGAATGTGGAAAGGAATGTAGAATGGAACCGAATGTAATGTGGAATGGACTTTAATGGAATGTGGAATGGAAAGTTGAATGGAAAGTGCAATTGATTATGGAATGGAATGTGGAATGGAACGGAATGGAAGGTGGAATGGAATGTGGAATGGAGTGCGGAATGGAACTTGGAATGGAATGCAATGGAATGTCGAAAGGAACATGGAATGGAACGTGGAATGGAACGTGGAATGGAATGGAATGTTATGTGGAATGGAAATAAAATGGAATGTGGAATGAAACTTGAAATGGAATGGAATGGAAAGTGAAATGGAATGGAAAGGAACGAGGAATGGAACCTGAAAAGGAATGAGCAATGGAACGTGGCATGGAATGTGGAATGGAATGTGCAATGCAACGCAATGGAATGTGGAATGGAATGTGGAATTGAGTGTGGAGTGGAACGTGGAAAGTAATGGAATGGATTGTGGAATGTAACGTGCAATGGAACGTGGCATGGAATGGAATGGAATGTGGAATGGAATGTGGAATGGAATGGAATGCAATGTGGAATGGAAAGGAAGGGAATATTGAACAGAATGCAGAATGGAATAGAATGGAACATGAAATGGAAAGGAAAGGAATGTGGAATGTAATGTGGAATGGAAAGGAATGGATTGTGGTATGGAAAGGAAGGTGGAATGTAATGTAATGGATTTTGGTATGGAAAGTAAAGTGGAATGGAATGCAATGGAATGTTGGTTGGAAAGGAATGGAATGTGGAATGGAATGGAAAGGAATGCAATGCAATCCGAAATAGAATGCGAAGTGGAATGAGGAAAGGAATGTGGAATGGAATTTGGAATGGAATGGAATGGAATGCAATGGAATGCGAAATGGAATGAGTATTGGAATGTGGAATGCAATGTGGAATAGAATGAAAAGAAACGTGGAAGTGAATGGAATAGAACGTGGAATGTTATGGAATGGATCGTGGAATGGAAAGTGGAATGGAATGTGGAAGGTAAAGTAGAATGGAAGGCAATGGAATGTGGAATGGAGTCGTATGAGGAATGGAACGTTTAATTGAATGTGGAATCAAATGTGGAAATGAAAGGAATGAAATCTGGAACAGAATGGAATGAACGTGGAATGGAATGAATGGAATGTGGAATAGAATGCAATGGAATTTTGAATGGAGTGGAATGGAATGTGGAAAGGAATGTTGAATGGAATGTAGAATGGAATGCAGTGGAATGTGGAATGGAATGCGGAATAGAATGGAATGGAATGTGGAATGGAACGTGTAATGGTAAGTGGAATGAAACGTGGAATGGAATGTGCAATGGAATGTGGAATGGAACGTGGAATGGAACGTGAATGGAAAGTGGAATGGTACATGGAATGGAACGTGGAATAGAATGTGGAATGGAAGGTGGAATGGAACGTGGAATGGATCCTGCAATGCAATGTGAAGTGGAATGTAGAATGGAATGTAATGGAATGTTGTATGTAACATGGAATTGAATTGAATGGACCTTGGAATGGAACGTGAAATGGAATGTAGAATGGAATGTGGAATGGAATGTGGAATACAATGGAACGGAACATGGAATGAAACGTGGAATGGAATGGAATGGAACGTGGAATGGAATGTGGAATGGAATGTGGAATGGAAAGTGGAATAGAACGTGGAATGGAATAGAATGGAATGAGGAATGGAATGGAATGGAAATTGAAATGGAATAGAATGGAACGAGGAATGGAATGGAATGGAACTTGTAATGGAATGGAGAATGGAATGTGGAATGGAACCTTTAATGGAATGTGGAATCAAATGTAAAATGGAAAGGAATGGAATGTGAAATAGAATGCAATCAATGTGGAATGGAATGGAAAGGAATGTGGAATAGAATGGAATGGAATTTGAAATGGAATGTGGAATGGAATTTAATGGAATGTGGAATAGAATGTAATGGAATGGTAAGGAATGTGGAAAGGAATGGAATGGAATATGAAATGAAATGTTGAATGGAACGTAGAACGGAACGTGTAAAGGAATGTGGAATGGAATGGAAAGGGATGTGGAATGGAATGTGGAATGCAATGGCATGGAATGGGGAATGGAAGGAATGGAATGCAGAAAGGAAATTAATAAAATGTGGAATGTAATGGAATGTTATGGAATGTTGAAAGGAATGGAATGGAATGGAATGGAATGGAATGTGGAATGGAATGGAATGGAACGTGGAATGGAATGGAATGGAATGTGGAATGGAATGAAATGAAATGAAATGTGGAATGGAATGGAAGAGAATGGAATGGAATGGAATGGAGTGGAATTGAATGTGGAATGGAAAGGAATGAAACGTGGAATGCAATTTAATGGAATGGAACGTGGAATGGAATGGAATGCAATGTGGAATATAATGGAATGGAACGTGGAATGGAATGTGGAATGCAATGTGGAAAGCAATGGAATGGAATTCGGAATGGAATGTCGCATGCAATAGAATGGAATGTGGAATGGAATATGAAATGGAATGTGGAATGGAACGGAATGGAATGTGGAATGAATTATAGAATGCAAAGTGGAAAGCAAGGGAGTGTAATGTTTAATGGAATGTGAAAAGAAGGTGTAATGGATTGGAAAGGAACTTGGAATACAATGTGGAATGCAACGTGGAATGGAAGGTAGAATGGAACATGGAATGGAAAGCAGAATGGAATCTAATGGAATGGAATGGAATCTGGAATGGAAGGAAAAGGGACGTGGAATGGAATGTGGAATGGAATTGAATGCAAAGGAATGTGGAATGCAGTGGAATGGAAAGTGGAATGGAAAGATTGCCATGTGGAATGTAATGGAACAGTATGGAATGGTATGGAAAGTGGAATTTAAAGGATTGGAATGGAATGCAAAGTGGAATGGAATGGAATGTGGAATGGAATGGAATGGAATGGAGTGTGGAATAGAATGGAATGGAATGGAATGGAATGGAATGTGGAATGGAATGTGAAATGCAATGTGGAATGGAATGCAAATTGCAATGAAAAGGAACGTGGAATGGACTGGAATGGAACTTGCAATGCAATGGAATGGAACACTGAATGCAAGGGAATAGAACATATAATGGAAAGTGGAATGGAACTTGGAATGTAACGTGGAATGTAATGTGGGAGGAATGTGGAATGGAATGGAAAGTAATGTGGAATGGAATGTGGAAAGGAATGGAATGGACTGTAGAATGGAATGAGGAATGGAATGGAAGGGAATCTGGAATAGAACGTGGAATGGAATGTGGAATAGAATGGAATGGAATGTGGAATGGAATGTGGAAGGGATCGTGAAATGGAACGTGGAAAGAAAAGGAATGGAATGTTAAATGCAATGTGGAATGGAATGGAATGGAATTTGGAATGAATTTTGGAATGGAATGTGGAATGGAATGGAATGGAATGTGGAATGGAATGTGGAGTGAAATGGAACGGAATGTGAAATGGAATGAGAGAGAATGATGAATACAATGTGGAACGGAATGGAATGGAGTGTGGAATGGTATGTTGAATGGAATGTTAAATGGAATGTGGAATAGAATGGAATGGAATGTTAAATGGAAAGTGGAGTGGAATGGAATGGAATGTGGAATGGAAAGTGAAATGGAATGGAATGAAACGTGCAGTGGAAAGTCAAATAGAAGGCAGATTGCAACGAGGAATGGAATGAGGAATGGAATGGAATGTGGAATGGAAAGGAATAGAAAGTGGAATCGAATGTGGAATGAAGTTTAATGGAATGTGGAATGGAAAGAAAAGCAATGTGGAATGGAATGTGGAATGGAACGTGGAATGGAATCCGGAACAGAATGGAAGGGAAAGTGGAATGCAATGTGGAATGGAACGTGGAGTGGAATGGAATGGATTGTGGAATAGAATGTGGGATGCAATGTGGAATGTAATGGAATCGGATGGGGAATGGAATTTGTAATGGAATGGAATGTAATGAGGAACGGTATAGAATGGAATGTGGAATGGAATGTGGAATGGAATGGAAAGGAATGTGGAAAGGAATGGAACGGAATGTGGAATGGAATGGAATAGAATGTGGAAGGGAATTGAATGGAGTGTGGAATGAAATAGAAAGGAATGTGGAATGATATTGAATGGAATGGTATGGAAAGTGGAATGGAATGTGGAATGGAAAGGAAAGGAATCTGGAATGGAATGTGGAGTGAAATGGAACGGAATGTGGAATGGAATGAAGTAGAATGAGGAATAGAATGTGGAACGGAATGGAATGGAATGTGGAATGGAATGGAATGGAATGTGGAAGGGAATTGAATGGAGTGTAGAATGAAATAGAAAGGAATGTGTAATGATATTGAATGGAATGGTATGGAAAGTGGAATAGAATGTGGAATGGAATGGAAAGGAATGTGGAATGGAAAGTGGAGTGAAATGGAACGGAATGTGGAATGGAATGAAACAAAATGAGGAATAGAATGTGGAACAGAATGGAATGGAATGTGGAATGGATTGGGGAATGCAACGTGGAATTGAATGGAATGGAATGGGGAATGGACTGCGGAATTGAATGGAATGGAATGTGGAAAGCAATGTAGAATGCAATGTGGAATGGAATGGAATGGAAAGTGGAATGGAATGTGGAATGGAATGGAATGTTTAATGGAATGGAATGGAATTCGGAAGGGAATGTGGAATGGAATGGAATCTGGAATGGAATAGAATGTGGAATGGAATGAAATGGAATGTAGAACAGAATGGAATGAAGAATGGAATGTGGATTAGAATGGAATATGGAATGAAATATAATGGAATGGAATGTAATGGAACTTAGAATGGAATGGGTTGGAAAGTAATGTGGAATAGAATGGAATGGAACGTGGACTGGAATGGAATGTGGAATGGTACGTGGAATGGAACGCAGAAAGGAATGGAATGGAAAGGAATGGAATGTGGAATGGAATGTGGAATAGAATGGAATGGAATCGAAAGGAAAGAAGAATGGAATAGAATGTAATATGGAATGGAATGGAATGCAATGGAATTGAATGTGGAATAGAATGGACTGAAATGCAATGTGCAAGCTAATGGAATGCAATGTGGAATAAATGAAAGGGAATGTGGAAAGTAATGGAATGGAATGGAATGGGCAATGGAACAGAATTGAATGTCGAATGGAATGGAATAGAATGCGGAATGGAACAGAATTGAATGTGGAATGGAATGGAATGGAACGTGTAATGGAATTTGGATTTGAATGGAAAGAAATGGAAGGGAATGTGGAATAGAATCGAATGCGGAATGGAATAGAATGGAATGTGGAATGGAATGGAATGGAATGTGGAATTGAATGGAATGGAATGTGGAATGGAATTGAATGGAATGTGGAATAGAATGGAATGGAATTTCGAATGGAATGTGGATTGGAATGGAATGGAAAGTGGAATAGAACACAATGGAAAGGTATGTAGTGTGGAAAGGAATGGAATGGAATAAGTAATGGAATGTGGAATGCAACATACAATGTAACGTGTAATGGAATGTAGAGTGGAACGCGGAATGGAATGTGGAATGGAATGGAAAGGGATGTGGAACGGAGTGTGGAATGCAATGGAATGGAGTGTGGAATGTAATGGAATGGAAAGTGGATTGGAAATGAATGGAATGAGGATTGGAAAAGAATGGAATGTGGAATGGAATGGAATGTGCAATGGAATGTGGAATAGAATGTGAAATGGAATGTGGAATGGAATGTGAAACGGAATGGAAGGGAATATGGAATTGACTGGAATGGAACATGGAATGTAATGGAATGGAAAATGGAATGGAACGTGGATTGGAACTTGGAAAGGAACGTGGAATGGAACGTGGAATTACATGTGGAAGGAATGGGGAATGGAATGGAATGGAATGTGGAATGGAATGGAATGGACTGTGAAATGGAACGAAGAATGGAATGGAATGGAATGTGAAATGGAATGGAATGGAACTTGGAATGGAATGTAGAATGGAATGAAATTAAATGAAATGTGGAAAGGAATGGAATAGAATGGAACGTGGAATGGAATGGATGGGAATGGAATGGTGTGCGGAATGGAATGGAATGAAATGTGGAATGCAATGGAATGGAATAGAACGTGGAATGGAACGGAATATAATGTGGAATAGAATGGATTTGAATGTGGAATGGAATGTGGAATGCAATGGAACGGAATTTGGAATGGAATGTGGAATTCAATGCAATGGAATGTGGAATGGAATATGGAATGGAATGTGCAATGGAATTGAATGGAATGTGGAATGGAATATATAAAGAAAAGTGGATATCAACGGAATGTAATGTGGAATGGAATGTGGAAAGGAAAGTGTAATGGAATGGACTGGAACTAGGAATAAAATGTGGAATGCAACATGGAATGGAAGGTGAAATGGAAATTGGAATGGAAAGCAGAATGGAAGCTAATGGGATGGAATGGAATCTGGAATGGAAGGGAAAGGAATGTGGAATGGAATGTGGAATAGAATGGAATGCAATGGAATGTGGAATGCAATGGAATGGAAAGTGGAATGGAAAGATAGGAATGTGGAATGTAATGGTACAGTATGGAATATGGAATGGAATGGAATGGTATGGAATATGGAATGTAATGGATTGGAATGGAATGAAATGTGCAAAGGAATGGAATGGAATGTGGAAAGGAATGGAATGGAATGTGGATTGGAATGCAATGGAATGTGGAATGGAATGGAAAGGAATGGAATGGAATGTGAAATGGAACGTGGAATGGAATGTGAAATGCAAAGTCGAATGAAATGTGAATCGGAATGAAAAGGAACGTGGAACGGACTGGAATGCAACGTGCAATGGAATGGAATGGAACATGGAATGCAAGGGAATAGAACATATAATGAAACGTGGAATGGAACTTGGAAAGGAACGTGAAATGTAATGTGTGAGGAATGTGGAATGGAATGGAATGGAATGTGGAATGGGATGAGGAATGGAATGGAATGGAATGTGCAATGGAATGTGGAATATGACGTAATGGAATGTGGAATGGAATGTGCAATGGAACGTGAAATGGAACGTGGAAAGAAATGGGGTGAATGTGTAATGGAATGGAATGGAATTTAGAATAGATTTTGGAATGGAATGTGGAATGGAATGGAATGGAATGTGGAATGGAATGGGGAGTTAAATGGAACGGAATGTGGAATGGAATGAAATGGAATGAGGAATGGAATGTGGATCAGAATGGAATGGAATGTGGAATGGAATGTTAAATGGAATGTGGAATGGAATCTGGAATGGAATGGAATGGAAGGTGGAATGGAATGTTAAATGGAAAGTGGAGTGGAATAGAATGGAATGTGCAATGGAAAGTGGAATGGAATGCAATGAAACGTGCAAAGGAATGTCGAATGGAAGGTGGAATGGAACGTGCAATGCAATCTGGAATGGAATTGAATGGAATGGAATGTGGAATGAAAGGAATGAAAAGTGGAATCTAATGTGGAATGGAATGGAATGGAATGTGGAATGGAAAGGAATGGAATGTGAAATGGAATGTGGAATGGAATGTGTAATAGAACGGAATGGAATGTGGAATGCAATGTGGAATGGAACATGTAGTAGAATGGAATGGATTGTGGAATGGATTGTAGAATGGAATGTGGAATGCAATGGAATGGGATGGGGAATGGAATGTACAATGAAATGAGGAAAGGAATGTGGAATTGACTGGAATGGATTGTGGAATGGATTGTGAAATGGAATGGAATGGAATGGGGAATGGAATGTGGAATGGAATTTGGAATGGAACGTTGAATTGAATGGAAAGGTATGGGTAATGGAATGCGGAATTGAATTGAATGGAATATGGAAAGCAATGTTGAATGCAATGTGGAATGGAATGGATTGGAAAGTGGAAAGGAATGTGGAGTGGAATGGAATGTTAAATGGAATGGAATGTGGAATGGAATGGAGTGTTTAATGCAATGGAATGGAATGAGGAAGGGAATGTGGAATGGAATGGAATGGAATGGAATGTAGAATTGAATGGAATGGAATGAGGAATGGAACGTGGAATGGAATGGGTTAGAATGTTATGTGGAATGGAATGGAACGTGGAATGGAATGGAATGGAACGTGGAATGCAATAGAATAGAACATGGAATTGAATGGAAAGGAACGTGGAATGGAATGGAATTGAATGGAATGGAACGTGGAATGCAATAGAATGGAACATGGAATGCAATGGAATGTAACGTGGAATGGAATGGAATGGAATGGAATGTGGAATGGTACGTGGAATGGAAGGTGGAAAGCAATGGAATGGAAAAGAATGGAATGTGGAATGGAATGCGGAATGGAATAGAATGTAATATGAAATGGAATGGAATGCAATGGACTGGAATGTGGAATGGAATGGATTTGAATGTGGAATAGAATGGAATGAAATGCAATGTGCAACGTAATGGAATGCAATGTGGTTTAAATGAAATGGAATGTGGAATGTAATGGAATGAAATAGAATGGACAATGGAACAGTATTGAATGTGGAATGGAGTGCAATGGAATGTGAAATGGAATGGAGTGGAATATGTAATGGAATTTGCATTTGAATGTAAAGAAATGGAAGGGAATGTGGAATAGAATGGAATGTGGAATGGAATGGAATGGAATGTGGAATGGAATGGAATGGAATGTGGAATGGAATGGAATGGAATGTGGAATGGAACGGAATGGAAAGTGGAATTCAATGGAAAGGAATGTGGAATGGAAACGAATGGAATGAGGAATTGAATGGTATTTAATGTGGAATGGAATGTGGATTGGAATGGAATGGAAAGTGGAATAGAAGGCAATGGAATGGTATGTAGTGTGGAAAGGTACGGAATGCAATAAGTAATGGAAAGTGGAATGGAATGTAGAATGGAACACGGAATGGAATGTGGAACGGAATGGAAAGGGATGTGGAATGGAAATTGGAATGTAATGGAATGGATTGCAGAATGGAATGGAATGGAATGCAGAACGGAAAGTAATGGAATGTGGAAAGGAATGCAATGCTATGGAATGTGGAAAGGAATATAATGGAATGGAAAGCAATGTGCAATGGAAGGGGAAGGGATGTGGAATGGAATGTGTAATGAAATGGAATGCAATGGAATGTGGAATGGAATGGAATGTGGAATTATTAAAATAGATTATGGAATGCAATGGAATGGTATGGAATGTGGAATGGAGTGGAAAGTTATGGAATGTGGAATGGAATGGAATGGAATGGAATGGAATGGAGTGGAACGTGGAAGGGAATGGAATGGAATGTGGAATTGAATGGAATGAAATGTGGAATGGAATGGAATGGAATGTGGATTGGAATGGAATGGAATGGAATATGGAATGGAAACCAATGGAATGAAATGAAATGGAATGTGCAAATGAATGTGGAATGGAATGTGCAATCGAATGTAGAATGGAATGTGAAATGGAATGGAATGGAATATGGAATTGAATGGAATAGAACATGGAACGCAATGGAACGGAAAATGGAATGGAATGTGGAATGGAAGTTGGAATGGAACGTGGAACATAATGTGGAAGGAAAGGGGAATGGAATGGAATGTGGAATGGAATTTGGAAAGGAATGTGTAATGCAATGGAAGGGAATGTGGAATCGAATGTGGAGAGGAATGGAATGGAATGTGGAATGAAATAAAATGCAATGAGGAATGGAATGTGGACGGGAATGGAATAGAATGGAATGTGGAAAGGAATGTTGAATGGAATGTGGAATGGAATGTGGAATGGGAAGTGGAATGGAATATAATGAAATGTGGAATGGAGCGTGGAATGGAATGGAATGCAATGTGCAATGGAAAGTAGAAAGGAACGCGGAATGGTATGTGGAATGGAATGTGAAATGGAATGGAATGGAAAGTGGAATTGAATGGAATGGGAAGTGGAATAGAATGTTGAATGAAATGGACTGTAATGTGGAACGGAATGGTATGGAATGTTTAATGGATTGTTGAGTGGAATGTGCAATGCAATGGAATGGAATGTGGACTGGAAAGTGGAATGCAATGGGGAGTGGAAAGTGGAATTCAATGGAATGGAATGTGGATTGGATTGTGGAGCGGAATGTGGAATGCAATGGAATGGAATGGGGAATGGAACGTGGAATGTAATGAGGAATAGAATTTGGGATTGAATGGAATGGAATGTGGAATGGAATGGAATGGAATGTAGAATGGAATGTGGAATGGAATTTTAATTCAATGGAAAGTAATGAAGTGGAATGTGGAATGGAATGGAATGTGGAATTGAATGGAATGTGGAATGGAATGGAACAGAATGTAGAATGGATTGTAATGGAATGTGGAATGGAATGAAATGAAATGTGGAATGGATTGGAATGGAATGTGGAACGGAATGAAATCGAATGTGGATGAAAGGGAATGCAATGTGGAATGGAATGGAATGGAATGGAATGTGGAAAGGAATGGAATGGAATGTGGATGGAATAGAAGGCAATATGGAATGGAAAGGAATGGAATTGAATGTGGAATGGAATGTAATGGAGTGTGCAATGGAATGGAATGCAATGGAATGTTTAATGGAATGGAGTTGAATGTGGAATCGGATGGAATGAAATGTGGAGTGGAATGTGGAATGAAATGGAAGGCAACGGAACATGGAATGGAATGGAATGGAATGTGGAATGGATTTTGGAATGGAATGGAATGGTATGTGGAATGGAAGATGGAATGGAATGGATCATGGAATGGAATGTGGAATGGAATGTGGAATGGAATGGGATGGAATTGAATGGAATGTGGAATGCAATGGAATGGACTATGTAATGGAATGGAATGGAATGGAATGTGGAATGGAATGGAATTGAATGTAGATTGGAGTGGAATGGAATATGGCCTGGAATGGAATTGAATGTTTAATGGAATGGAATGGAATATATAATGGAATGGAATGGAAAGTGGAATGGAAAGAATGGAAAGTGGAATCGAATGTGGAATGGAATGGAATGAAAAGTGGAATGGAAACAAATGGAAAGTGGAATGGAATGTGGAATGGAATGTGGAATAGAACGGAATGGAATGTGGAATGCAATGTGGAATGGAACGTGGAGTGGAATGCAATGGATTGTGGAATGGATTGTGGAATGTAATGTGGAATGTAATATAATGGAATGTGGAATTGAATGTAATGGAATGTGGAATGGAATGTTCATTGGAATAGAATGGAATGGAATGGAATGGAATGGAACATGAAATGCAATGTGGAATGGAATGGAATGCAACGTGGATTGTAATCGATTGGAATGTAGAATGGAATGGAATGGAATGTGTAATGGAATGGAATGGAATGCGGAATGGAATGGAATGGAATGCGGAATAGAAAGGAATGGAATGGAATGGAAAGCGGAAGGGAATGTAAAGAAATGTGGAATGCAATGGAATGGAATGGAATGTGGAATTGAAGGCAATGCAATGTGGAATGGAATGGAATTGAATGTAGAATGGAAAGGAATGGAATGTGGATTGGAATGGAATGGTATGGAACGTGGCATGGAATGGAATGGAATCGAACGGAATGTAGAATGAAATGGAATGGAATGGAATGTGGAATGGAATGGAATGCAATGTGGAATAGAACGGAATGGAACATGGAATAGAATGTTGAATGGAAAGTGAAATGGAATGTGGAATGGAATGGAATGGAATGGAATGTGGAATTGAATGGAATGGAATGGAATGTGGAATTGAATGGAATGGAATGGAATGGAATTCAGAATTTAATGGATTGGAATGGAACATGGAATTGAAGGTAATGGAATGGGGAATGGAATATGGATTGGAATGTGGAATGGAAAGTGGAATGTAGTGGAATGGAATGCGGAATGGAATGGAATGGAATGCGGAATGGAATGGAATGGAATGGAATGTGTAATAAAATGGAATTCAATGTGGAATGGAATGGATTGGAATGAGGAATGGAATGGAATGGAATGTGTAATGGAATGGAATGGAATGTGGAATGGAATGGAATGTGGAATGGAATAGAATGGAACGTGGATTAGAATGTGGAATGTAATGCGGAGTGGAATGTGGAATGGAATGGAATGGAATGCGGAATAATATGGAATGGAATGGAATGGAATGGAATGCGGAATAGAGTGGAATGAAACGTGGAATGAAATGGAATGGAATGGAATGTGGAATTGAGTGGAATGGAATGTGGAATGGAATGGAATGGAATGTATAATGGAAGGGAATGAAATGTATAATGGAAGGGAATGGAATGTGGATTGTAATGGAATGGTATCGAATGTGGAAAGGAATGGAATGGAATCGAATGGAATGTGGAATGGAATGGAATGGAATGTATAATTGAATATAATGGAATGGAATGGAATGCGGAATGGAATGTGAAATGGAATTTGGAATGTCAGGGAATGTAATGTGGAATGGAATGGAATGGAATGTGTAACAAAATGGATTGGAATGAAATGTACAGTGGAATGTGGAAAGGAGTGTGTAATGGAATGGAATGGAACATAGAAAAGAACAGAATGGAGTGGAATGGAATGTTCAATAGAACAGAATGGAATGCAATGGAATCGGAATGGAATGTTTAATTCAATGGAATGGAATGATATGACGAATGGAATGGAATGGAATATGGAACGCAATGCCATGCAATGAAACAAGGAATTGAAATGAATGGAATATGGAATAGAGTGGAATGGAATGTGGGATTTAATGGAATATAACATGGAATGGAATGTCGAATGGAATGCAATGGAATGCGGAATGAAATTGAACGGAAAGTGGATTAGAATGTGGATCGGAATGTGGAATGGAAGGTGGAATGGAATGTAATTCAATGAGGAATGGAATGGAATGCAAGATGGAATGGAATGGAATGGAAAGTAATGGAATACGGAATGGAATGGAATAGAATGTGGAATGCAATGGAATGGAATGAAATATGGAATTGAATGGAATGGAATGTGGAACGGAATGGAATAGATTGTGGAAAGGAATGGAATGGAACATGGAATGGAATGTGGAATGGAATGTGGAATGGTATGTGGAATGGAATGTGGAATATAATGGAATGGAATTTTGAATGTCATGGAATGGAATATGGAATTGAATGGAATGGAATGCAATGTGGAATGGAATGTGGAATGGAATGTGGAAAGAAATGGAATTGATTGGAATGGAATGTGGAATGCAATGTGGAATGGAATGGAATTGAATGTAGAGTGGAATGGAATGTGGAATGGAATGGAATTGAATGTAGAGTGGAATGGAATGTGGAATGGAATGTTGAATGGAATGGAATGTAGGAAGTAAAGGAATGGAATGTGGAATGGAATATTGAATAGAATGTGGAATGGAACGTGGAATGGAATGGAACTTGGAATGGAACGTGTAATGCAATGTGGAATGGAACGTGGAATGGAAAGCGCAATGGAATGTGGAATGCAATGTGGAATTTAATGTAATGGAATGTGGAATGGAATGTGGAATGGACTGGAATGCAATAGAATGGAATGTGGAGTGCAATGGAATGGCATGAGGAATGGAATGTGGAATGGAATGTTGAATTCTATGTGGAATGGAATGGAATTTAATGTGGTATGGAACGTGGAATGGAATGTAATGGAAAGTGGAATGGCCCGTGGAATGGAACGTGTAATGGAACGTGGAATGGGATGTAGAATGGAACGTAGAATGAAATGTGCAATGGTATGTGGAATGGAAAGTGGAATGGAATGCAATGGAAGATGGAATGGAAGCTCAAATTGAATGGAATGGAAAGTGGAGTTGAACGTGGAGTGGAATGTGGAATGGAAGGTGGAATGGAATGGAACGGAACGGGGAATGGAACGTGGAATGGAATGTTGATTCGAAAGGAATAGAACGTGGAATGTAATGGAATGGAATGTGGAATAGAATGTGGAATGGAATGTGGAATGGAATGGATTGGAATGTGGAAAGGAATGTAATGAAAAGTGGAAAAGAATGGAATGGAATGGCATGGAATGTGGAATGGAATGGTGGGGAATGTGGAATGGAATGCAATGGAATGAAATGTGGAATTGAGTGGAATGGAATGTGGAATGGAATGGAATGGAATGTGGAATGGAATGGAATGGAATGTGGAATGGAATGGAATGGAATGGCACGTGAAATGGAAAGTGGAATGGAATGGAATGCAACCTGGAGTGAAATGTGAAATGGAATGTGGAATGGAAAGTGGAATGGAATATAGAATGGAATGGAAAGCAAAGTGGAATAGAATGGAATCAAAAGTGGAATGCAATGAGGAATGCAATGTGGAATGGGACGTGGAATGTAATGGATGGCAACTTGAAATGGAATGTGGAATGCAAGTTGGAATGTAATGGAAAGGAATGAGGAATGGAATGTGGAATGGAACGTGTAACGGAATGTCGAATGGAATATGGTTTGGAACGTAATGGAAAGTGGAATGGAATGGAATGGAATTTGGAATGGAATGTGGACTGGAATGCAAAGGAATGTGGAATGGAATGTGGAATGGAATGGAATCGAATGTGGAATAGAATGTGAAATGGAATGTTCAATGGATTGCTGACAGGAATGCAATGGAATGCGGAATGGAATGTGGAATGGAATGGAATGTGGAATGGAAAGGAATGCTATGAGGAATGGAATGCAGAATGGAATGTGGAAAGGAATGTGGAATGAAATGGAATGGAATGTGGAAGGCAAAGTTTAAAGGAAAGGAATGGAATGCGGAATGGAATGGAATGGAATGCGGAATGGAATGTGGAATGCATTGGAATGGAATGTGGAATGGGATGAAATGGAGTGAGTAATGGAAAGTGGAATGTAATGCAATGACGTGGAACGGAATGGAATGAATTCTGGGGTGAAATGGAATGGAACGTAGAAAAGAATATGGAATGGAATGTGGAATGGATAGTGTAATGGAATGGAATGGAAAGTGGAATGGAACGTTATGGGATATGGAAAAGAATGCAATGGAATTGAATGGAATGTGGAAAGGAACGCAATGGTATGTGGAACGGAATGGAATGGAATGTGGAATGGAATGGAATGTGGAATTAAATGGAATGAAAAGTGGAATGGAATGTAATGTGGTATGGAATGTGGGATGGAATTAAATGGAATGGATTGTGGAATGGAATGGAATATAATCTGCAATAGAATGTGGAATGGAATGGAATGGAATGTGGAATGGAATGTGGAAAGGAAAGTAATTGAATGCAATGTAGAATTGAATTGAATGCAATGTGGAATGGAATGGAATGGAATGTGGAAAGGAATGGAAAGGAAAGTGGAATGGAATGGAATGGAATGTGTAATGGAATGTGGAATGGAAAGTGCAATGGAACGTGAAATGGGAAGTGGAATGGAATGTGGAATGGAATGTGCAATGGAACGTGGAATGGAATGTGGAATGGAATCCGGAATGGAAGGTGGAATGTTTAATGGAATTTGAAATTCAATGGAATGCAATGTGGAATGGAATGCGGAATGGAATGCAATGTGGAAAAGTAAGTGGAATGGAATGGAATGGAACGTGGATTGGACCGTGGAATGGAATGTGTAATGGAACGTGGAATGGAATGTGGAACGGAAAGTGAAATGGAAAGGAATGTAATGTGGAATGGATCGTGGAATGGAATGGAATGGAACATGGAATGGTTCATAAAACGGAACGTGGAATGGAATGTTTAAAGGAACGTGGAATGGAGTCCGCAATGTAGTGTTGAATGGAACGTGGAATGGAGTCTGCAATGTAATGTTGAATGGAATGTGGAATGGAATGGAACGGAACGTGGAATGGAATGTGGAATGGAAAGTGAAATGGAATGGAAAGGAACATGGAATGCAATGGAATGGAATGTATTATGGAATGTGGAATGGAATGGAATGGAATGTGGAATGGAATGTGGCATGGAATATGGAATGTAATGGAATGGGATGTGGAAGGGAATGTGTAAAGGAATGGAATGGAATGTGAAAGAGAAAGTGGAATGCAATGTGGAATGGAATGTGCACAGGAATGTGGAATGAAATGGAATGGAATGCATAATGGAATATGGAAAGGAATGGAATGGAATGTGGAATTGACTATGGAATGGAACGGAACAGAATGTGGAATGGAATGTGGAATGGAATGGAATGGAATGTGGCATGGAATGTTGAATGGAATGTGGAATGGAATGGAATGGAATGTGGCATGGAATGTGGGAAGGAATGTTTAATGGAAGGGAATGGAATGTGGAATAGAAAGCGGAATGGAAAGGAATGGAATGTGCAATGGAACGTGAAATGGAATTGATTGGAACATGTAATGGAACTTGGAATGGAACGTTGAATGGAATGGAATGGAATGTGGAATGGAACGTGGAATGCAAAAGAGTGGAATGTGGAATGGAACTTGAATGGAATGCGACGTGGAATTGAACGTGGAATGGAAAGCGGAATGGAATGTGGAATGGAACTTGGAAAGGAATGTACAATAGAATGTGCAATGGAATGTGGAATTGAATGGAATGGAACCTAGAATGGAACATGGAATGGAATGGAACGGAACTTGGAACGGAACGTGGAATAGCATGTGGAATGGAATGTGTAATGGAAAGTTGAATGTAATGTGGAAATGAAAGGAATGAAATGTGCAATAGAATTTAATAGAAAGTGGAATGAAATGGAAAGGAATGTTAGATGGAATGTGGAACGGAATGGAATGGATTGTCAAAAATAATTTGGAATGGAATGCAAAGGAATCCAGAATGGATTGAATGGAATGCAATGGAATGGTATGGAAAGTGGAATGGAACGTGGAATGGAATGTGGAATGGAAAGTGAAATGGAACGGAATGGAATGTGGAATGGATCATGGAATGGAAACGAATGGAACATGGAATGGAACATAGAAAGGAACGTGGAATGGAATGTGGAATGGAACGTGGAATGGAGTCTGAAATGGAATGTGGAATGGAAAGTGGAATGGAATGAGAGGGAACGTGGAATGGAATGTGAAATGGAATGGAATGGAAAGTGGAATGAAAGGGAATGGAATGTGGTATGGAATGTGGAATGAAATGGAATGGAATGTGGTATGGAATGTGGAATGGGATGGAATGGAATGTTTAAATGGAATGGAATGTGGAATGGAATGTGGACTGGAGTGGAATGGAAAATGAAATGCAATGTTGAAGGGAATGGATTGGAATGCGGAAGGGAATTGTGGAATGGAATGGAAGCTGGAATGGAATGGAATGGAATGTGGAATGGAATGTGGAATGTAACGAGAAATGGAAGGGAATGAAAAGTGGAATGGGACGTGGAATGTAATGTAATGCAAAGTGTAATGGAGTCTGGAATGGAATGTGGAATTCAACGTGGAATAGAATGTAAAATGGAACGGAATGGAATGTGGTATTCAACGTGGAATGGAATGTAAAATGGAACGGAATGGAATGCAGAATGGAATGTGGAATGGAATGGAATGGAATGGAAAGTGGAATGGAATGTGGAATGGAATGTGGAAAGCAAACTTGAATGGAATGGAATGGAATGTGGAATGGAATGAAATGGAATGTGGAATGGGACGTGGAATGGAATGTAAAATGGACAGAATGCAATGTGAAATGTAATGTGGAATGGAATGTGCAAAGGAAAGTGGTATGGAATTGAATGGATTGTGGAATGGAAGGTGGAATTGAGTGGAATGGATAATGGAATGGAAAGTGGAAAGGAATCAGAAATGGAATGTGGAATGGAATGTGGAATGGAATGTGGGAAGGAACTGAATGGAATGTGGAATGGAATGTGTAATGGTACATTTAATGTAATGGAATGGAACGTGTAATGGAACGTGGAAAGGAATGCAATGGAATGTCAAAGGAAGGTGGAACGGAACGTGGAATGGAATGTAGAATGAAATGGGCAATGGAATGTGGAATGTAACGTGCAATGTAATGGAATGGAAAGTGGAAAGCAACCTGGAATGGAATGGAATGGATAGCGGAATGGAATCTGGAATGGGAGGTGGAATGAAACGTTGAATAGAATGTGTAATGGAATGGAATGGAATGTGGAAAGGAATGGAATGGAATGAGGAATGGGATGTGGACAGCAATGGAATGCAACGTGGAAAGGACTGTGGAATGGAATGGAAGGTGGAATGGAATATTGAATGGAATGTGCAATGGTATGTGGAATGGAATAGAATTGAATGGAATGCAGTGTGGAATGGAATCTGGAATTGAATGAGTAACGAAAAGTGAAATGGAATGTGGAGCGTAATGGAATTGAATGTGAAATGGAATGGAATGGAATATGGAATACGATGGAATGCAATGGAAGGTGGATTGGAAAGTTGAAGGGAATGTGGAAAGGAATGGAATGTGCAATGGAATGCATCGTGAAATGAAATGGAATGGAATGTGGATTGGAATGGAATGGAATGTGGAATGGAACCTGGAATGGAACGTGGAATGGAATGTCGAATGGAACATGGAATGGAACGGATTGGAATGTGGAAGAGAAAGTGGAATGGAATGTGGAATGTGACATGAAATGTAATGGAATGGAAAGTTGAATGGAAGGTGAAATGGAATGGAATGGAACGTGGAAAGTATCTGTAATGGAATGTTGAATGGAAACTGGAATGGAACGTGGAATGGAACGGAATGGAATGTGGAAAGGAATGTGGAAAGGAATTGAATGGAATGTTTGTGGAATGGAATGTCGAATGGAACGTGGGAAGGAACGGAATGGAATGTGGAATGGAATATGGAATGGAATGTGGAATGTAAAGTGGAATGGATTGGAAAGGAATGTCGAATGGAACGTTGAATGCAATGGAATGCAATGTGGAATGGAACTTGTTATGGAACGTGGAATGGAACATGGAATGGAAAGTGGATTGGAGCGTGGAATGGAAAGTGGAATGGAATGTGGAATGGAACATGGAACGGAATGGAATGGAAGGTGGAATGAAACGTGGAATGGAATGGAATGGAATGTGGAATGGAATGTGGAATGGAATGTGGAATGAAATGCGGAATGGAACATGGAATGGAACAGAATGGAACTTGGAATGGAAAGTGGAATGGAATGTGGAATGTAATGTGGGATGGAAAGTAATGGAATGTGGAATAGAATGAGGATTGGAATGGAATGGAATCCAGAATGGATTGGAATGGAACTGTAAGCAATGTGGAATGCAATGGAATGGAACGTGCAATGGTACGCGGAATGGAACGTGGAATGGAATGTGGAATGGGATGGTGTGGAATGTACAATGGAAGGGAATGAAATGTAGAATGGAAGGGAATGGAATTGGGAATGGAATGTGGAATGGTATGGAATGGACTGGAATGGAATGTGGAATGGAATGGAATGGGAAGAGGAGTGGAATGGAATGGAATTGAAAGGAAGGTGGTGTGGAACGTGGAATGGAATGTGGAATGGAAAGTGGAATGAAATGAAATGGATCATGGAATTTAGTGGAATGGAACGTGGAATAGAATGGAATGGAACTTTGAATTGAACTTGGAATGGAACATGGAATGGCACTTATAATGGAAACGAATGGAGGGTGGAATGGAATGGAATAGAATGTGGAAAGGAATGGAATGTAATAAGGAATGGAACTTGGAATGGAATGGAATGGAAAGTGGAACGGTAAGCCTAATGGAACGTGGAATGCAATGTGGAATGGAATGCAATAGGACATGGGATGGAATGTGGAATGAAATGTGGAATGCAATGGAATGGAATGTGAAGGGTAATGGAATGGAATATGGAATAGAATGGAATGGAATGGAAGGTGGAATGGAATGTGTAATGGAATGGAATGGAATGTGCAATGGAATGGATCGTGGAATGGAAAGGAATGGAATGTGGATTGGAATGGAATGGAATGTGGAATGCAATGGAATGTAATGGAATGGTATGTGAAATGGAATGTGGAATGGAATGTGAAATGGCATAAAATGGAACGTGCAATGCAATGGAATGGAAAGTGGATTGGAAAGGAACGTGGATTGGAATGGAATGGAACGCGGAATGGAACGTGAAATGTAACATGGAATGGAATTGATTGGAATGTGGAATGGAATGAAATGGAATGTGGAATGGAACGTGGAATGGAATGGATTGGAATGTGGAATGGAATGTGGAATGGAATGGAATGCAATGTGGAAGGGAATGTTTAAGGGAAATTGGAATGGAATGTAACGGAATTTGAAATGCAATGTAACGGAATTTGCAATGGAAAGTGGAATGGAAAGTACAATGGAATGGTATGGAATGTAACGTGGAATGGATTGGAATGGAATGCAGAATAGTATGTAGAGTGGAACGGAGTAGAACGTGGAAAGGATCGTGGAATGAATCGTGGAATGGAACGTGGAATGTTATGTGGAATACAATGTGGAATGGAATATGGAATGGAAAGTGAATTGCAAATGAATGGAACCCTGAATGGAAATAGGAATGTAATGGAATGGAACGTAGAATGGAAAGTGGAATGGAAAGTGGAATGGAACGTGGAAAGGAACGTAGAAATGAAAGGAATGGAACGTGGAATGGATTGTGCAATGGAAAGGAATGGTATATGGAATGGAATGTTGAATGCAATGTGGAAAGGGGTGAAATGGTATGTGGAATGGAAAGTGGAATGGAATAGAATAGAATGTGTTATGGATTGTTGAATTGGAAAGTGGAATGGAAAGTGGAATGGAAATTGGAATGGAATGTGGAATGCAATGGAATGGAATGTGGAATGGAATGGAATGGAAAATGAAATGCAACGTGGAATGGAATGGAATGCAATGTGGATTGGAATGGATTGGAATGTGGAATGGAAAGGAATGGAATGTGGATTGGAATGGAATGATATGGAACGTAGAATGGAATGGAATGGAATCGAATGGAATGTGGAATTGAATGGAATGGAATGTGGAATGGAATGGAATGCAATGTGGAATAGAATGGAATGGAACGTGGAATAGAATGTGGAATGGAAAGTGAAATGGAAAGAGGAATGGAATGGAATGGAATGTGGAATGGATTGGAATGTAATGGAATGCGGAATGGAATGCATTGGAATGGAACATGGAATTGAAGGGAATGGATTGGAGAATGGAATATGGAATGGAAAGTGGAATGGAAAGTGGAATGTAATGGAATGGAATGTGGAATGGAATGGAATGGAACGTGTAATAAAATGGAATAGAATGGAATGTACAATGGAATGTGGAACGGAATGTGTAATGGAATGGAATGGAATTTAACTTGGAATGGAATGGATTGGAATGTGGATTGGAATGGAATGGAATGTGGAATGCAATGGAATTGAATGGAAATTATAATGGAATTTGGAATGGAGTGTGGAATGGAATGAAATGGAATGCGGAATGGAATGCAATGGAACGTGGAAGGCAATGTGGAATGGAATGGAATGGAATTCAATGTGGAATGGAATGGATTGGAATGTGGAATGGAATGGATTAGAATGTGGAATGGAATGGAATGCAAAGTGTAATGGAATGGAATGGAATGTGGAATGGAATGGAAGGTGGAATGGAATAGAATGGAACATGGAATAGAATGTGGAATGTAATGTGGAGTGGAATGTGGAATGGAATGGAATGGAATGCAGAATAGAATAGAATGGAATGGAATGGAATGGAATGGAATGCGGAATGGAGTGGAATGAAATGTGGAATGAAATGGAATGGACTGTAATATGGAATTGAGTGGAATTGAATGTGGAATAGAATAGAATGGAATGTAGAATAGAAGGGAATGGAATGTGGATTGGAATGTGGATTGGAATGGAAGGGTATCGAATGTGGAATGGAATGGAATCGAATCGAATGGAATGTGGAACTGAATGGAATGGAATGTATAATTGAATATAATGGAATGGAATGGAATGCGGAAGGGAATGTGAAATGGAATGTGGAATGTAATGGATCGTAAGGTGGAATGGAATGGAATGGAATGTGTAACAAAATGGATTGGAATGTAATGTACAATGGAATGTGGAAAGGAATGTGTAATGGAATGGAATGGAATGTAGAATAGAACAGAAGGGAATGGAAAGGAATGTAGAATAGAACAGAATGGATTGCAATGGAATTGGAATGGAATGTGGAATTCAATGGAATGGAATGATATGACGAAATGAACAGTATGGAATATGGAACGCAATACCATGGAATGAAACGAGGAATTGAAATGAATGAAATGTGGAATGGAGTGGAATGGAATGTGGGATTTAATGGAATAGAACATGGAATGGAATGTCGAATGGAATGCAATGGAATGCGGAAAGATATTGAACGGAAAGTGGATTAGAATGTGGATCGGAATGTGGAATGGAAAGTGGAATGGAATGTAATGGAATGAGGAATGGAATGGAATGCAATATGGAAGGGAATGGAATGGAAAGGAATGGAATACGGAATGGAATGGAATAGAATGTGGAATGCAATGGAATGGAATGAAATATGGAATCGAATGGAATGGAATGTGGAACGGAATGGAATAGAATGTGGAAAGGAATGGAATGGAACATGGAATGGAATGTGGAATGGTATGTGGAATGGAATGTGGAATGCAATGGAATGGAATTTTGAATGTAGTGGAATGGAATATGGAATAGAATGGAATGGAATGAAATGTGGAATGGAATGTGCAAAGAAAAGGAATGGATTGGAACGGAATGTGGAATGCAATGTGGAATGGAAAGGAATTCAATGAAGAGTGGAACGGAATGTGGAATGGAATGTGGAATGTAATGTCGAATGGAATGGAATGAAGGAAGGAAAGGAATGGAATGTGGAATGGCATGTTGAATAGAAAGTGGAATGGAACGTGGAATGGAATGGAACGGAATGGAACTTGGAATGGAACGTGTGATGCAATGTGGAATGGAACGTGCAATGGAAAGTGCAATGGAATGTGGAATGCCATGTGGAATTTAATGTAATGGAATGTGGAATGGAATGTGGAATGGACTGTAATGCAATGTAATGGAATGTGGAGTGCAATGGAATGGCATGTGGAATGGAATGTGGAATGGAATGTTGAATTCTACGTGGAATGGAATGGAATTTAACGTGAAATGGAATGTGGAATGGAATGTAATGGAAAGTGGAATGGAACATGGAATGGAACGTGGAATGGAATGTGGAATGGAACGTGGAATGAAATGTGCAATGGTATGTGGAATGGAACGTGGAATTGAATGGAATGGAAGATGGAATGGAACATCAAATTGAATGGAATGGAAAGTGGAATAGAACGTGGAGTGCAATGTGCAACGGAAGGTGGAATGGAATGGAATGGAACGGGGAATGGAACGTGGAATGGAATGTCGATTGGAAAGGAATACAACGTGGAATGAAATGGAATGGAATGTGGAATAGAATGTGGAATGGAATGTGGAATGGAATGTGGAATGGAATGGATTGGAATGTGGAATGGAATCTAATGAAAAGTGGAATAGAATGGAATGGAATGGCATGGAATGTGGAATGGAATGGTGGGGAATGCGGAATGCAATGCAATGGAATGAAATGTGGAATTGAGTGGAATGGAATGTGGAATGGAATGGAATGGAATGTGGAATGGAATGGAATGGAATGGCACGTGAAATGGAAAGTGGAATGGAATAGGATGCAACGTGGAGTGAAACGTGGAATGGATTGTGGAATGTAAAGTGGAATGGAATGTAGAATGGAATGGAAAGCAACGTGGAATACAATGGAATCGAAAGTGGAATGCAATGAGGAATAGAATGTGGAATGGGACGTGGAATGCAATGGGTATGCAACTTGAAATGGAATGTGGAATGGAATTTGGAATTTAATGTAATGGAAGGAGGAATGCAATGTGGAATAGAACGTCTAATGGAATGTGGAATGGAATATGGTTTAGAATGTAATGGAATGTGGAATGTAATGGAATGGAACTTGGAAAGGAATGTGGACTGGAATGCAAAGGAATGTGGAATGGAATGTGGAATGGAATAGAATCGAATGTGGAATGGAATGTGCAATGGATTGTGGACAGGAATGCAAAGGAATGTGTAAAGGAATGTGGAATGGAATGGAATGTGGAATGGAATGGAATGATATGTGGAATGGAATGCAGAATGGAATGTGGAAAGGAATGTGGAATGGAATGGAATGGAATGTGGAAGGCAAATTTTAAAGGAAAAGAATGGAATGTGGAATTTAATGGAATGGAATGTGGAATGGAATGTGGAATGGAATGTGGAATGGAATGGAATGGAATGGAATGGAATGTGGAATGGAATGAAATGGAGTGTGAAATGGAATGTGGAATGGAATGGAATGACATGTGGAAAGGAATGGGATGAAATTTGCAGTGAAATGGAATGGAACATAGAAAAGAATATGGAATGGAATGTGGAAAGGATAGTGCAATGGATTGGAATGGAATGTGGAATGTAATGAAATGGAGTGTGAAATGGAATGTGGAATGGAATGGAATGACATGTGGAAAGGAATGGGATGAAATTTGGAGTGAAATGGAATGGAACATAGAAAAGAATATGGAATGGAATGTGGAAAGGATAGTGCAATGGATTGGAATGGAAAGTGGAATGGAATCAAATGGGATGTGGAATAGAATGCAATGGAATTGAATGGAATGGGAATGGAATGGAATGGAATGGGATTGGAATGGAATGGAAAGTGGAATGCAATGGAATTTAAAGAAATTAGGAATTGAATGGAAAGGGATGTGGAATGGAATGGAATGGAACATAGAATGGAATGTCGACTGGAAAGGAATACAACGTGGAATGAAATGGAATGGAATGTGGAATAGAATGTGGAATGGAATCTGGAATGGCATGTGGAGAGGAATGTGGAATGGAATGGATTGGAATGTGGAATGGAATGTAATGGAATGTGAAATAGAATGGAAATGAATGGCATGAAATGCGAAATGGAATGGAGTGGAAAGTGAAATGCAACGTAATGGAAAGAAATGTAGAATTGAGTGGAACGGAATGTGGAATGCAATGGAATGGAATGGAATATGTAATGGAACGGAATGGAAAGTGGAATGGAATGTGGAATGAAATGTGGAATGGAATGTGGAAAAGAATGGAATGGAATGTGGAAAGGAATGTAATGTGGAATGGAATGGAATGTGGAATGGAATGGAATGTGGAATGGAATGGAATGTAACGTGGAATAGAATGGAATGGAATGGAATGTGGAATGGAATGCGGAAACAATGGAATGTGGAATGCAATGTGGAATGGAATGTGGAATGGAATGGAATGGAAGGTGGACTGCAATGAAATGCAATGTGGATTGGAATGAAATGGAATGTGGAATAGAATGGAAAATGAAGTTGAATGTGGGATGAAGTGAAATGAAACGTGGAAACGAATGGAATGTAACATGGAATGGAATAGAATGGAACATGGAATGGAACATGGAATAGAACGTGGAACTGAATGTGGAATGGAATGCAGAATTCAATGGGATGGAATATGGAATGGAATGTGGAATGGA
This sequence comes from Pongo pygmaeus, assembly GCF_028885625.2. NCBI lineage: Eukaryota > Metazoa > Chordata > Mammalia > Primates > Hominidae > Pongo > Pongo pygmaeus. Next base: position 11,269,138 of record NC_072389.2, read on the forward strand.
ATGGAAAGGATTGTGCAATGGAATGTGGAATAGAACGGAAAGTAATTAGGAATTGAATGTGGAATTTAATGTGGAATGGAACGTGGGATGGAACGTGGAATTGAATGTGGAATGGATTGGAATGGACTGTGGAATGGAATGTGGAATGGAACGTGGAATGGAACGTGAAATGAATGTGGAATTGAATACAATGGACTGTGGAATGGAATGGACAATGGAATTTGTTATGGAATGGATTGGAATGTGGAATGGAATATTTAGTGGAATGGAATGGAATAAGGAATGGAATGCAAAGGAATGTGGAATGGAATGCGGAATGGAATGGAATTGAATGTGGAATGGAATGTGGAATGGAATGTGGAATGGAATGGAATGGAAGGTGGAATGGAATGGTTAGTGGAATGTGGAAAGGTAATGTGGAATGGAAGGTGGAATGGAAAGTGCAATGGAAAGTGGAATTGAATGGAAAGGAATGTGGAAAGGAACGTGGAATGGAATGGAATGGAAAATGGAATGGAACGTGGAATTTCCCGTTTAATGGAACGTGGAATGGAATGCGGAATGTAATGGAATGGAATGTGGAATGGAATGGAATGCAATGTGGAATGGAAAGGAATGGAACGTGAAATGGGACGTGGAATGGATCATGGAAAGCAACGTGGAATGGAACGTGAAATGGAATGTGGAATGCAAAGAAATGGAATGTGGAATGAAATGGATTGGAATGTGCAATGGAATTGAATGGAGTGGAATGTGGAATGGATTCTGCAATGGAATGTGGAATGGAAAGGAATTGAATGGAATGGAATGAGGAATGGAATGGAATGGAATGTGGAATGGAATGGAAAGGAATGAGTAATGGAATGTGGAATGCAAATTGGAGGGGAAAGTGCAATGGAATGGAATGGAATGTGGAATAGAAAGGAATGGAATGGAATGTGGAATGGAATGTGAAAGAATGTGGAATAGAATGGAATGGAATACGGAATGTGATGGAATGGAATGTCAAATGGAATGGAATGGAAAGTGAAATAGAATGTTGAACGGAATGTGAAATGGAATGTGGAAAGGAATGTGGAATGGAATGAAATTTAACGTGGAATGGAATCGAACGGAAAGTGAAATGGAATTGAATGGAACGTGGAATGGAATGTGGAATGGAATAAAATGCAATGGATCGTGGAATGGAAAGTGAAATGGAAGATGACATGGAATAGAATGGAACATGGAATGGAACGTGGAATGGAACGTGGAATGGAACGTGGAAAGGAATGTGGAATTGAACGTGGCATAGAATGCGGAATGGAATGTGCAATGGAACCGAATGGCATGTGGAATGGAATGTGGAATTGAGTGTGGAATGGAACGAGGAACGGAATGTAATGGAATGTGTAATGTAACATGCAATGGAACGTGGAATGAAATGGAAAGGAATGTGGAATGGAACGTGGAATGCAATGAAATGGAATGAAATGGAATGGAATGTAGAATGGAATATGGAATGGAATGGAATAGAATGTGGAATGGAATGGAATGGAATGTGGAACGGAATGTGGAATGGAAGAGAATGGAATGCGAAGTGGAATGAAATGGAATGGTATGGAATGTGGAACAGAATGGAATGGAATGTGGAATGGAATGTGGAATGGATCATGGAATGGAATGGAATGGAACGTGGAATGGAATGTGGAACGGAATGTGGAATGGAATGTGGAATGGAACGCGCAATAGAACGTGTAATGGAATGGAATGGAATGTGGAATGGAATGAGGAATGGAATGTGGAATGGAATGTGGAATGGAAGGGAAAGGAATGTGGAATGGAATGTGGAATGGAATGGAATGTGGAATGGAATGTGGAAAGGAATGGAAAGAAATATTTAAATGGAATGGAATGGAATGTGGAATGGAATGTGGACTGGAATGGAATGCAATGTGGAATGGAATGGAATGGAATGGGAAAAGGAATGTTTAATGGAATGTGGAAAGGAATGTGGAATGGAATGTAATGGAATGTGGAATGGAATGTGAAATGGAATGTGGAATGGAATGGAATGGATTGGAATGTGGAATGGAATGAAAGGGAGAGTGGAATGGAACGTGGAATGGAATGTGGAATGGAATGTGGAATGTAAACGAATGGAATGAGGAATAGAATGTGGAATGGAACGGAATGGAATGTGGAATGGAATGGAATGGAATGTGGAATGGAACGTTTAATGGAACGTGGAAAGGAACGTGGAATCGAACATGGAATGGAATGTGGAATGGGATGTGCAATGGAATGTGGAATGGAAAGTGGCATGGAATGGCGTTGAATGGAACGGAATGTGGAATGGAATGCGAAATGGAATGCTGAATGAAATGGAATGCAATGTGGAATGGAATATGGAAATAAATGTGGAGAGGAAGGTCAAATGGAATGGAAAGGAATCAGGAATTGAAAGTGGAATGGAATGGAATGGACAGTGGAACGGAAAGTGGAATGAAATGGAAAGGAACGTGGATTGGAACGTGGAATGGAACATGGAGTGGACTGGAACGTGGAATGGAACATGGAATGGATTGGAATCAAACGTGGAATGGAATGAGGAATAGAACGAGGAATAGAAAGAGAAATGGAATGTGGAATGGAATGGAATGGAAGGTGGAATGGAATGTGGAATTGAATGGAATGCAAAGTGGAATGGTATGTGAAATGGAATGTGGAATGGAATGGAATGGAAAGTCGAATGGTATGGAATAGAATGTATAATGGAAAGGAATGGAATGTGGAATGGAATGGAACAGAATGGAATGTGGAATAGAATGAAATGGTATGCAATGTGGAATGGAATGGAATGGAATGTGGAATGCAATGGATGGAATGTGGAATATAACGGAATGGAATGGAAAGTGGAATGGAATGGAATGGAATACAACGCGGAATGGAATGTAATAGAATATGGAATGGAAGGGAATGGAATAGAATGGAATGTGGAATGGAATGGAATGGAATGTGGAATGGAATGTGGAATGGAATGGAATGGAACGGAATGGATTGAGGAATGGAATGTGGAATGGAATGCAGGATGGAACGTGGAATGTAATGGAATGGAACGCAGAATGGAACATGGAATGGAACGTGCAATGGAATGTGCAATGGAATGTGGAATGCAACGTGGAATGGATGCGAACGGAAGGGAATGGATTGTGGAATGGAAAGTGAAATAGAATGTGGAATGGAACATGAAATGGAAAGCGGAATGTATTGGATTGGAATGTGGAATGGAAAGAGGAATGGAATGTGGAAAGTAGTGCCTGGCAATGGGGAATGGAATGTGGAATGGAATGGAATGGAATGTGGAATGGAATATAATGTAATGTGGAATGGAATATAATGTAATGTGGAATGAAATCTGGAATGGAATGGAATGGAATGTGGTTTGAAAAGGAATGTAATGTGGAATGGAAAGTGGAATGGAATGTGGAATAGGAAGTGGAACGGAATGGAATGGATTGTGCAATGGAACGTGGAATGGAATGGAAAGTAACGTATAATGGAACTTGGAATGCACCGTGGAATGGAACGTGGAATAGAATGTGGAATGCAGCGTGAAATGGAATGTGGAATGTGGAAAGGAATGGAATGGAATGTGGAATGAAATGTGCAATGGAATGGAATGAAAGGTGGAATAGAATCTGGAATGAAATGGAATGGAATGCAGAATGGAATGGAATGGAATGGTATGGAATGTGGAATGAAATGGAATGTAATGTGGAATGGAATGTTATGGAATGTGGAATGGAACATGGAATGGAATGTGAAATGGAATATGGAATGGAAAGCGGAATGGAATGGAATGGAACGTACAATGGGATGTGGAATGTAATGGAATGGAATGTGGAATGGAATGCAACGCTCAATGGAATTTAAAGGAATATGGATTGGAATGGAATGGAATAAAAAATGTAATGGAATGGAATGTAATGTGAAATGGAATGTGGATTGGAATGAAATGGAACGTGGAAATCTAAGGAGTGGAACATGCAATGGAATGGATTGGAACGTCAAATGGAAAGTGGAATGGAATATGGAATGGAATGTGGAATGGAATATGGAATGGAATGTGGAATGGGACGTAATGCAATTTGGAATGGAATGTAGAATGCAATGTGGAATGGAACGTGGAATGGAATGCAATGGGATGTGGAATGGAATGAAGAATGGAATGTGGAATGGAATGGAATGGAACGTGAAATGGAATGTGCAATGGAATGTGAAAAGGAACTTGGAAAGGAAAGTGGAATGGAATGAAATGGAAAGTGGAATGTAATGCAATGGAATTTAATGGAACGTGGAATGGAACGTGGAATGGAATGTGGAATGGAATGGAATGGAATGTGCAATGGAATGTGCAATGTAATGGAATGGTATGTAAAATGGAATGGAATGGAATGTGGAATGGAATGGAATGGAATGAGCAAAGACATGTGGAATGGAATCTGCAATGGAATAGACTGGAATGTGGAACGTAATGTGCAACGGAATGTGGAATGGAATGGAATGGAATGTGGAATGGATTGTGGAATCGAAGGGAATGGAACGTGGAATGGAATGTGGAATGGAATATGAAATGCAACGTGGAATGTTACGTGGAATGTAATGTAGAATGGAATGTGGAATGGAATGTGGAATGCATCGAAATGGAACTTGGAATGAAACTCGAAATTGAATGGAATGGAACGTGGGATGGAATGTGGAATGGAATGTGGAATGGAAAGTGGAATGAAATGTTGAATGGGAAGGAATGGAATGTGGAATAGAATGGAATGGAAAGTGGAATGGTATGGAATGTTTTGTGGAATACAATGGAATGGAATTTGGAATGGAAAGCGGAATGGAATGGAATGGAAAGTGGAATAGAATGTAATGGAATGGTATGAAATGTGGAAAGGAATGGAATGAAATATGTAATGGCATTTGGAATGGAACATAGAACGGAACATGGAATGGAACATGGAATGGAACACAGAATGTAATGTGGAAGGAATGTTGAATGGAATGGAATGGAATGTGGCGTAAAATGGGGAAAGGAAGGCAAAGAACCATGGAATGGAATTAGGAATGGAATGTATGGAATGTGGAATGGGATGTGGAATGGAATGTGGAACAGAAGAGAATGGATTGCGGAATCGAATGTGGAAGAGAACAGAATGGATTGCGGAATGGAATGTGGAATGGAACGTGGAATGGAACGTGGAAAAGAATGGAATGGAATGTGGAATTTAATGGAAAGGAATTTGGAATGCATTTTGGAATGGAATGTGTAATGGAATGGAAAGGAATGTGGAATGGAATGTGGACTGGAATGGCATGGAATGTGGAATGGAATGAAACGGAATGAGGAATGGAATGTGGAATGGAATGGAAAGGAATATGGAATGGAATGTTTAAAGGAATGTGAAATGGAATGTGGAATGGGATGGAATGGAAGGTGGAATGCAATGGAAAGGAACGTACAATGGAAAGTGGAATAGAATGGAAAGAAACGTGCAATGGAATGTGGAATGGAACACGGAATGCAACGTGGAATGGAATGTGGAATGGAATGGAATGGAATGGAATGTGGAATGCAATGTAATGGAAAGTGGATTTGAATGTGGATTGGAATGTGGAATAGAATGTGAAAAACAATGGAATGAGGAATGGAATGTGGAAAGGAACTTGGAATGGAATGGAATGGATTGTGGAATGGACTGTGGAGTGGAATATGGAAAATAATGGAAAGGAATGGGGAATGGAATGTGTAATGGATTGGGGAAGGGAATGTGGAATAGAATGGAATGGAATGTGGAATGGATTGTGGAATGGAATGTGGAATGGAATAGAATGGAATGGGGAGTGGAATGTCAAATGGAATGGGGAATGTAACGTGGAATTGAATGGAATGGGTTGTGGAAAGCAATACAGAACGCAATCTGGAATGGAATGGAATGGAATTTGGAATGGAATGTGTAATGTAATGGAATGGAAAGTGAAATGGAATGGAATGGAATGAGGAGTGGAACGTGGAATGGAAAGGAATGCGGACTGGAATTTAATGGAATGGAATGGAAAGGATTGTGGTATGGAATGTGCAATGGAATGGAACGTACAATGGAAAGTGGAATGTAATGGAATGAAATGTGCAATGGAAAGTAGAATGGAACACGGAAAGCAACGTGGAATATAATGTGGAATGGAATGGAATGGAATGGAATGTGGAATGCAATGGAATGGAAAGTGGATTGGAATGTGGAATGGAATGTGGAATGGAATGTGGAAAATAATGGAATGACGAATGGAATGTGGAAAGGAACGTGGAATGGAATGGAATACATTGTGGAATGGATTGTGGAGTGGAATGTGGAAAGTAATGGAATGTAATTGGGAATGGAATGTGTAATGGAATGAGGAAGGGAATGTGGAATAGAATGGAATGGAATGTGGAATCGATTGTGGAATGGAATGTGGAAGGGAATGGAATGGAATGGGGAGTGGAATGTCAAATGGAATGGGGAATGGAATGTGTAATGGAATCTGGAATTGAATGGAGTGGAGTGTGCAATGGAATGTGAAATGGAATGGAATGTAATGTGTAATAGACAGTGGAATGGATCGTGGACTAGAATGCGGAATGCAATAGGAAATGGAATGTGGAATGGAATGTGTAAAGAAATGGAATGGAAAGAGGAAAAGAATGCTGAATGGAATGGAATGTGGAATGGAATCGAATGAATGGAATGTGGAATGGAATGGAATGTGGAATGGAATGGAATGTGGAATGGAAAGGAATGGAGTGAGGAAGGGAATGTAGAATGGAATGCAATGTGGACAGAAATGGAATGGAATGTGGAATGCAATGGAATGGAATGAGGAATGTAATGTGAAATGGAATTGAATATGGAACGGAATATAATGGAATGGAATCCAATGGAATGGAATGGAATGGAATGTGGAATGGAAAGGAATGGAATGTGGAATGGTGTGTGATATAGAATTTAGTGGAATGTGGAATGGTATGTGGAATTGAATGGAGTGGAGTGTGTAATGGAATGTGAAATGGAATGCAATGAAATGCGTAATAGAAAGTGGAATGGAACGTGGACAAGAACGTGGAATGCAACATGGAATGCAATGTGGAATGGAATGTGGAATGGAATGGAATTCAAAGTGGAATGGAATAGAATGGAATGTGGTAAGGAATAGAATGGAATGAGGAAGGGAATGTGTAATGGAATGGAATGTGGAATGGAATGGAATGCAAAGCAATGTGGAATGGAATAGAATGTGGAATGGAAGGGAACGTGGAATGTAATGCGGAATTGAATGGAATGGAACGTGGAATGCAATGGAAGGTGGAATGGAATGGAATGTGGAACGGAATGGATTGTGGAATGGAATGCAATCTGGAATGGAGTGGACTGGAATGGAACGTGGAATGAAATGGAATGGAATGGAATGTGGAATGGATTGGAATGGTATTTAATGGAACTTGGAATGGAATCGAATGCAAAGTGGAATGGAATGAAATGGAATTTGGAACGGAATGGGTTGGAATGGAATGTCGAATGGAATGGACAGTCGAATGGAATGGAATGTAAATTGGAATGGATTGCAATGGAAAAGGAATGGAAGGGAATGGAACGTGGAATGGAATAGAATGGAATGTGGAATGGAAAGTAGAATGGAACGTGGAAAGGAATGGAATGGAAAGGAATGGAATGTGGAATGGAACATGGAATTGAATGGAATAGAATAGAATGGAATGTGGAATGGAATGGAATGGAATAAGGAATGCAATTGAATGCAATGGAATGGAAGGTGTAATGGAATGGAATTGAATGTGGAATGGAATGGAATTGAATGTGGAATAGAATGGAATGGAATGCAATGTGGTAGGTAATGGAATGCAATGTGGAATAAATGAAATGGAATGTGGAATGTAATGAAATTGAATGGAATGTTGAATGGATTGCAAAGTAGAATGGAATGGAATGTGGAATGGAATGGAATGGAACTTGGAATGGAACACGGAATGGCACGTGGAATGGAATGTGGAATGGAATCGAATGGAATCTGTAATGTAAGGGAATGGAATGCGGAATGGAATGTGGAATGGAATGGAATAGAAAGGAAGTGAAAGTGGAATACAATGGAATGGAATGTGGAGTGGAATGGAATGGAACGTGGAATGCAACGTGGAATGGAATGTGGAAAGAAAAGCGGAATGGAATGGAATGGAATGTGGAATGGAATGTGGAATGGGATGTGGAATGGAATGTGAAATGGAATGTGGAATGGAATGGAAGGGAATGTGGAGGAGAACGTGGAATGGAATGGAACGGATTGCGGAATGCAAAGAATTCAATGGTAAGGAATATGGAATGAAATGGAATGGAACGTGCAATAGAATGTGGAATGGAATGTGGAATGGAACATGGAATTTAAGGTGGAATGGAATGGAATGGATAGTGTAATGGAAAGTGGAATGGAATGTGGAATGGAATGTGGTATGGAAATGAATGGAATGTTGAAAGGAATGGAATGGAATGTTCAATGGAATGGAATGTGGAATTGAATGTGGAATGGAATGGAAGGGAATGAGGAATAGAATGTGGAATGCAATGGAATGGAAAGCGAAATGGAATGGAATGGAATGGAATGTGGAATGGAATGGAATGGAATGCAATGTGGAATGGAATGGAATGGGAAATGGAATGGAACTTGGAATGGAATGTGGAATGTGGAATTTAATGTGGAACGGACAGTAATGGAATGGAATGGAATGTGGAATGGAATGTGGAATGGAATGGAAAGGAACCTGGAATGGAATGTTCAATGGAATGGAAAGGAATGTGGAATGGAATGTGCAATGGAATGGAATGGAATGGAATGGAATGCAGAATGGAATGTGGAATGGAATGTGGATTGGAAAATGTAATTTAATGTGGAGTGAAATATGGAAAGGAATGGAATGGAATGTGGAAAGGAATGTGGAATGGAAATGAATGGAATGTTCAATTGAATGGAATGGAATGTGGAAGGGAATGGAATGGAATGTGGAATTGATGGTGGAATGGAATGGAATGGAATAAGGAATAGAATGTTGAATGCAATGGAATGGAATGCGGAATGGAAAGTAATGGAAAGGAATGTGGAAAGGAATGGAAAGGTGTTTGGAATTAAGTGTGAAGTGGAATGGTATTTGGAATAGAATGTGGAATGGAATGGAATGAAATGCGGAATGGAATGGTATGGAAAGTGGAAAGGAACGTAAAGTAACGTGAAAAGTAAAGGAATAGAACATGGAATGCAACGTGGAATGGAATGTGGAATTTAATGTGGAATGGACAGGAATGGAATGGGGAATGGAATGTAATGGAATTTGCAATGGAATGTGGAATGGAACGTAGAATGGAATGAAATGGAATGGAACGTGGGATGGATTGGAATGAAATGCAGAATGGAATGTAGAATGGAATGGAATGGAACGTGGAAAGGATCGTGGAATGCATCGTGGAATGGAACGTGAAATGGAACGTGGAATGTTATATGGAATGGAATGTGAAGTGGAATATGGAATGGAAAGTGAATTGGAATTGAATGGAACGTTGAATGGAAATAGGAATGTAATGGAATGGAACGTATAATGGAAAGTGGAATGGAACGTGGAAAGGAAAGTTGAAATGAATGGAATGGAATGTGGAATGGATTGTGCAATGTAATGTAATGGAATGTGCAATGGAATGGAATCCAATGGAATGGAATGTAATGTGAAATGGAATGGAATGAAATGTGGAATTTGTTGGTATAGAATGGAACGTGGTCTGGAATGGATTGAAAAGGAATCTAATGTGGAATGTAAGGGAATGGAATGTGGAAGTCAATATGCAATTGAATGGAATGGAATGTGGAATGGAATGTGAAATTTAATGGAATGGAATTTGAAAAGGAATGGAATGGAATGTGGAAAGGAATGGAAAGTAATGTGGATTGGAATACAATGGAATCTGGAATGGAACGGAACGTGGATTGGAATGGAATGGAATGTGAAATGGAATAAGATGGAATGTGGAATGGACTGGAACGGAATGTGGAATGGAATGGAATGCACAATGGAAAGGAATGTGCAATGGAATGTGGAATGGAATGGAATGGAATGTCAAATGGAATGGAATATGGAATGGAATGGATCTTGGTATGGAATGGAATGTAATGTAGAATGGAATGCAATGGAATCTGGAATGGAACGTAAAGTGGAATGGAATGGAATGGAATGTGGAATGGAATGGAATGGAATGTGGAATGGAATGGAATGTGGAATGGAATGGAATGCAAAATGGAAAGGAATGTGCAATGGAATGTGGAATGGAATGGAATGGAATGTCGAATGGAATGGAATATGGAATGGAATGGATCGTGGAATGGAATGGAATGTGGAATGGAATGTGGAATGGAACGAAATGGAACATGGAATGCAATGTGGAAAGCAATGATGAATGGAATCTGGAATGGAATGTAGAATTCAATGTGAAATGGAATGGAACGGAATGTGGAATGGAGCGTGGAATGCAATGGAATGGAACGTGGAATGGAACATGGAATTTGGAATGGAATGTGGAATGCAACGTGGAATTTAATGGAATGCAATGTGGAAAAGAATGTGGAATGGAATGGAATGGAATATGGAATGGAATGGAATGGAATGAGGAAAGGATTGTGGAATGGAATATGGAATGGAATGGAATGGAATGTGGAATGGAATGGAATGTGGAATGGAATGTGGAATTGAATGGAATGAAATGGAATGTGGATAGGAATGTGGAATGGAATGGAAAGGAATGCGGAAAGGAAAGCGGAATGGAATGGAATTGAGTGTGGAATGGAATGGAATCGAATGTGGGATGGGATGTTGAATGGAACATGGAATCGAATGTACAATGGAATGTGGAATGGAAAGTGGAATGGAATGGAATCAGAATTTGAATTGAAAGTGGAATGGAATGGGGAATGGAACAAGGAATGTCACGAGGAATGGAATGGAATGGAACGGCACGTGGAATGGAATGAAATGGAATGTACAATGGCATGTGGATTTGAATGTGGAATAGAATGTGGAATAGAATGTGGAATGCAGTGGAATGGAATGCGGAATGTAATGTGGGATGGAATGGAATGTGGAATGGAAGGTGGAATTGAATGTGGAATGGAACGTAGAATGGGATGGAACAGAATGTGGAATGGAATATGGAATGGTATGGAATGGAGTGTGGAATGGAATGTGGAATGGAATGTGGAATGGAAAGTGGAATGGAATGGAAAGTGGAATGAAATATGGAAAGGAATAGTTTTGAATGTTTGAATGAAATGGAATGGAATGTGGAATGGAATGTGGACTGCAATGGAAGGCAATGTGGAATGGAATGTGCAACCGAATGTTTAATGGAACGTGGCATGAAATCTGGAGTGGAACAAGGAATAGAACGTACAATGGAATGGAATGGATCACGGAATGGAACGTGGAATGGAAGGTGGAATGGGGCGTGGAATGGAATGGAATGGAACGCAGAACGGAATGTGGAATTGAATGGAATGGAATGTGGAATGGAATGTGGAATGGAACGAAATGGAACATGGAATGAATGTGGAAAGCAATGATGAATGGAATCTGGAATGTAATGTAGAATTCAATGTGAAATGGAATGGAACGGAATGTGGAATGGAGCGTGGAAAGCAATGGAATGGTACGTGGAATGGAACATGGAATTTGGAATGGAACGTGGAATGCAACGTGGAATTTAATGGAATGCAATGTGGAACAGAATGTGGAATGGAATGGAATGGAATATGGAATGGAATGGAATGAGGAAAGGATTGTGGAATGGAATATGGAATGGAATGGAATGGAATGTGGAATGGAATGGAATGTGGAAAGGAATGTGGAATGGAATGTGGAATGGAATGGAATGAAATGGAATGTGGATAGGAATGTGGAATGGAATGGAAAGGAATGTGGAAAGGAAAGTGGAATGGAATGGAATTGAGTGTGGAATGGAATGGAATCGAATGTGGGATGGGATGTTGAATGGAGCATGGAATCGAATGTACAATGGAATGTGGAATGGAAAGTGGAATGGAATGGAATCAGAAGTTGAATTGAAAGTGGAATGGAATGGGGAATGGAACAAGGAATGTCACGAGGAATGGAAAGGAATGGAACGGCACGTGGAATGGAATGAAATGGAATGTACAATGGCAGGTGGATTTGAATGTGGAATAGAATGTGGAATGCAGTGGAATGGAATGCGGAATGGAATGTGGGATGGAATGGAATGTGGAATGGAATGTGGAATTGAATGTGGAATGGAACGTAGAATGGGATGGAACAGAATGTGGAATGGAATATGGAATGGTATGGAATGGAGTGTGGAATGGAATGTGGAATGGAATGTGGAATGGAAAGTGGAATGGAATGGAAAGTGGAATGGAATATGGAAAGGAATAGTTTTGAATGTTTGAATGAAATGGAATGGAATGTGGAACGGAATGTGGACTGCAATGGAACGCAATGTGGAATGGAATGTGCAACCGAATGTTTAATGGAAAGTGGCATGAAATCTCGAGTGGAACGTGGAATAGAACGGGCAATGGAATGGAATGCATCACGGAATGGAACGTGGAATGGAAGGTGGAATGGGGCGTGGAATGGAATGGAATGGAACGCAGAACGGAATGTGGAATTGAATGGAATGGAATGTGGAACGGAATGGATTGGAATGTGGAATGGAATGTGGAATGGAACGGAAAGGAATGTGGAATGGAATGTGGAATGCAATGGAATGGAATGTGAAATGGAATGTGGAATGGAATGCAACGGAATGTGAGATGGAATGGAAAGTAATATGGAATGGAATACAAGGGAATGTGGAATGGAAAGTGGAGTGGAATTTTGAGTGGCACGTGGAATGGAACGAAGTGCAATGTGGAATGGAATGTGAAATAGAATGTGAAATGGAACATGGAATGGAAAGCAATGTGGAATGGAACGTAGATTGGAATGGAATGGAACGCAGAATGGAATGTGGAATGGAAAGCGGAATGGAATGAAATAGAATGTGGAATGGATCGTGCAAAGGAATGGAATGGAACGTGGAATGGAATGTGAAATGGAACGTGGAATGGAACGTGTAATGGAGAGTGGAGTGGAATGTGCAATGGAAATTGGAAAGGATTGGAATTCAAAGTGGAAAGGGATGTGGAATGGAATGGAAAAGAAAGTGGAATAGAATGTGGAAAGGAATGTGGAATAGAATGTGGAATGGAATGAAATGGAATGTGGAAAGGAATGTGGAATGGAATTGAATGGAATGTGGAATGGAACGCGGAATAGAATGTGGAATGGAAAGTGGAAACAAACATGGAATGGATCGTGGAATGGGATGTGCAATGGAATGTGGAAGGGAAAGTGGAATGCAATGAAGTGGAATGGAACTGAATGTGGAATGAATGTGGAATGCAATATTGAATGAAATGGAATTCAATGTGGAATGGAATAGGTAATTGAATGTGGAGTGGAACGTCGAATGGAATGGAAAGGAATGTGGAATTCAACATGCAATGGAATGGAATGGACAGTGGAATGGAAAGTTGAATGAAAGGGAATGGAACGTGGATTGGAACATCAAATGGAACATGGAATGGATTGGAATGGAACGTGGAATGGAATGAGGAATGGAACAAGAATTAGAGACTGAAATGGAATGTGTAATGTAATGGAATGTGGAATGGAATGTGGAATGGAATGGAATGGAATGTGGAATGGAATGGAACAAAATGTGGAATGGAATGTGGATAGGAAAGTGGAATGGAATGGAATGCAATGAGGAATGGTATGTGTAATGGAACGTGGAATGGAATGGAATGGAAAGTGGAATGGAAGGTAATGGAATGTGGAATGGAATGTGGGATGGAATGTGGAATGAAATGTGGAATTGAATGGAATGTTATGTGGAAAGGAATGGAATGGAATATGGAATGGAATTGAATGGAATACGGAATGGAATAGAATGGAATGGAAAGGCATATGAAATGGAATGTGGAAGGGAATGTGAAATGGAATGTGTAATGGAACATTGAATGTAATGTGCAATGGAATGTGGAATGGAACGTGGAATGAAATGTTTAAAGAAATGTGGAATGGAACGTGGAATGGAATGGAATGGAATTTGGAATGTAACTGAATGGAATGGAAGGTGGGATGGAACCTGGAATGGAACGAGGAATGGAATGTGGAATGGAAATTGGAATGGAAAGTACAACGGAATTTGGAATGGAACATGGAAGGGAACGTGGAATGGAATGTGGAATGGAACGTGGAATGGAAAGTGGAATGGAATGTGGAATGGAAATTAGAATGGAAAGTGAAATGGAAAGTAATGGAACTTGCAATTTAACGTGCAAAGGAATGTGAAATGTCATTTGGCAAGGAACTTAGAATGGCATGGACAGTGGAATGTGGAATGGAACGTGGAATGTAATGGAATGGAAATTGGAATGGAATGTGGAAAGGAATGTAATGAAAAGTGGAATGGAATGTGGAATAGAATGTGTAATGGAACGTGGAATGGAAAGAGGAATGAAATGCAATGGAATGTGGAATTGAATGGAATGCAATGTGGAATGGAATGTGGAATGGAATGTGTAATGTAATGCGGAATGGAATATGGAATGGAAAGGAATGGAATGAAATGGAATGTGGAATGGAATGTGGAAAGGAATGTGGAATGGAAAGGAATGGAATGAAATGGAATGTGGAATGGAATGTGGAAAGGAATGTGGAATGGAATGTGGAATGGAACAGAATGACATGTGGAACGGAATGTGGAATGGAACGTGGAATTGAATGGAATGGAATGGAGTGGATTGTGGAATGCAATGTGGAATGGAATGTAGAATAGAAAGTGGAATGCAATGGAATAGAACGTGAAATGGGATGGAATGGAACGTGGAACAGAAACTGGAATGGAAAGTGGAATGGAATGTGGAATGGAAAGTTGAATGGAACGTGGAATGGAACGTCGAATGGAAAGTTAAATGGAATGGAATGGAATGTGTAATCGAATGGAATGGAATGGAATGGAATGTGGAATGGAGTGTGGAATGGAATGGAATGTGGAATGGAGTGTGGAATGGAATGTGGAATGGAATGGAATGGAATTTGGAATGAAATGTGCATTGGAATGGAATGAAATACGCAATGTAATGGAATGGAATGTGGATGGGAATGTGGAATGGAATGGAATAGAATGTGGAATGGAATGGAATAGGATGTGGAATTTAATCCAATGGATTGTGGAAAGGAATGCGGAATGGAATTTAATAGAATGTGAAATGGAATGGAATGGAATGTGGAATGGAAGGGAATGGAATGTGGAATAGAATGGAAGGGAAAGGAATGTGCAATTGAATGGAATGGAATGGAATGGGATGCGGAATGGAAGGGAATGGAATGTGGAATGGAATGTGCAATTGAATGGAATGGAATTGAAGGGAAATTGGAAAGGAATGGAATGCAATGTGGAATGGAATGGAATGCAATGCGGAATGGTATGGAATGAAATGTGGAATGGAATGGAATGGAATAATTAATGGAATGGAATGTGTAATGGAAAGTGGAATGGAATGGAATGGAAAGTGGAATGGAAGGTGGAATGGAAAGTCTAATGGAAGGTGGAATGGAAATTGGAATGCAGTGGAATGGAATGTGGAATGTAATGTGGAATGGAAGGTGGAAGGTAATAAAATGTAATGGGGAGTAGAATGGAATCGAATGTTGTATGGAATGTGTAATGAAATGGAATGGAATGTGGAATAGAATGTGGAATGTACCGTAATGGAATGTGGAAGGGAATGTGCAAATGAATGAGGAATGGAAAGTGGAATGAAAAGTAATATAATCTGGAATGGAATGGAATGTGGAATGGAATGGAATGGAATGTGGAAGGCAATGAGCAATGGAATGTGGAATGGAATGTGGAATGAAATGAAATGGAATTTGAAATGGAATGCGGAATGGAATGGAATGTGGAGTGGAATGGAATGGAATGTGGAATGGAATGTGGAATGGAATGTGGAATGGAATGTGAAATGGAATGGAATGGAATGTGGAATGGAATGTGCAATGGAAAGTGGAATGTAATGTGGAATGGAAAGTGATAAGGAATTTGTATTGGAAAGGAATGGAATGTGTAATGGAAAGTGATAAGGAATTTGTAGTGGAAAGGAATGGAATGTGGAATGGAATGTGGAAAGGAATGGTATGGAATGTGGACTGGAATGTGGACTGGAATGCGGAATGGAATGTGCAATGGAATGGAATGGAATGTGGAATGCAATGTGGAATTAAACGTGGAATGCAATGGAATGGCATGTGGAATGTAATAGAATGTGGAATGGAATGAAATGGAATGCAATGTGAAATGGAATGGAATGGAATGTGCAATGGACTGTGGAATGGAAAGTGTAATGGAATCTGGAATAGAAATTTAAATGGAAAGTGTAATGGAAAGGAATGGAAAGTGGAATGGAATCTGAAATGAAATGGTATGGAATGAGGAATGGAATCTGGAAGGTAATGTGGAATGGAATGTGGAATGGAATGGAATGGGAAGTGCAATGCATTGGAATGTGGAATGGAATGCAACATTGAATGGAATGGAATGTAATATTGATTGGAATGCAAAGGAATGTGGAATGAAATGGAATGGAATGGAATGCAAAATGGAATGTGGAATGGAATGTGGAATGGAGTGTGGAATTCAATGCGGAATGGAACGGAATGGAATGTGGAATGGAAGGTGGAATGGAACGGAATGGAATGTGGAATTGAATATGAATGCAATGTCAAATGGAATGGAATGGATTGTGGAATGGAATCGAAAGGAATGGTATGCAATATGGGATGAAATGGAATGGAATGTGGAATTGAATATGGAAAGGAACGTGGCTTGGAACTTGCAATGGAACGTGGAAAGGAAAATGGCATGGAATGGAATGTAACGTGGAATGGAATGTGGAATGGAATGGAACGGAACGTGAAATGAAATGTGGGATGAAAAGGAATGGAATGTGGAATGCAAGGTTGAAGGGATCTCTGAATAGGAAGTGGAATGGAATGTAGAGTGGAATGTGGAATGTAATTTAATGGAATGTGGAATGGAACGGAATGGGATGTGGAATATAAAGGAATGGATTGGAAAGTGGAATACAATGGAATGGAATGTGGAAAGCAATGTAATTGAATGGAATGTGAAATTGAATGAAATGGATTGTGGAAAATAATGGAATGGAAAGTGGAATGGAATGGAAAGGAACGTGGAATGGAAAGGAATAGAATGTGGAATGGAATGTGGAATGGAGTGGAATTGAATGTGGATTGGAATGTGGAATCGAATGGAACGGAAGGTGGAATGGAATGTGGAATGGAATGGAATGAAATGTGGAATCGAATGTGGAAAGAAACAGAATGGAACATGGAATGGAATGGAATGTGGAATGGAAGGAGGAAAGGAATGGGATGGAATGTGCAACGGAATGTAATGGAATGTGGAATGGAAAGGAATGGAATGTGGAACGGAAGGCAATGGTATGTGGAATGGAATTGAATGCAAAGGAATGGAACGTGGAACTGAATGGAATGGAAAGGGGAATGGAATTTTGAATGGAATGTGGAATGGTGTGTGTAAAGGAATGGAATGGAATGTGTAATGGAATGTGTAGTGGAATGTGTAATGGAATGTGGAATGGAATGGAATGCAATCGGGAAAGAATTGCGGAAGGGAATGTGGAATGGAATGTGGAATGGAATGGAATGGAACGTGGAATCGAGTGGAATGGAATGTTGAACGGAATGTGGAATGGAACGGACTGGAATGTGGAATGGATTATGGAATGGAATGTGGAATGGAATGGATTAGAATGTGGCATGGAATGTGCAATGTAATGGAATGGAATGTGGAATGCAATGTAGAATAGAACGTAATGGAGTATGGAATGGAATGTGGAATGGAACGTGGAATGGAACGTAAATTGGAATGGAATGGAACGTGGAATGGAACGTGGAATGGAACTGAAAAGGATGTGGAATGGAATGTGGAGTGGGATGGAATGAAATGTGGAATGGAATGAAAAGGAATGTGGAATGGTATGTGGAACGGAATTGAATGGAATCTGGAATGGAATTTTGAATGGAATGTGGAATGTAATTTGGAATGGAACGTGGAATGGAACATAGAATGGAATGTGCAATGGAATAGAATGGAATGTGGAATGGAATGGAATGTGGAATGTAATGTAATGGATTATGGAATGGAATGTGGAATGGAATGGAATGGAATGGAATGGAATGGAATGGAATGGAATGGAATGGAATGTGGAATTGAAGTTGGAATGGAATGGAATGGAATGGAATGTGGAGTGGAATGGAATGGTATGTGTAATGTAATGGAATGGCATGTGGCATGGAATGTGGTATGTAATGTAATGTAGTGGAATGTGGAATTGAAGTTGGAATGGAATATAACGGAAAGTGGAATGGAATGGACTGGAATGTAGAATGGATTGTGGAATGGAAAGGAATGCAATGTGGAATAGAATTTAATGGAAGAGAATGTGGAATGGAATTTGGAATTGAAAGGAATGGAAAGTGGAATGGAATGTGGAATGTAATGGAGTGGAATTTGGAATGGAAGGTGGAATGGAATGGAATGGAATGTGGAATAGAATGGAATGAAACGTGGAATGGAACATGGCATGGAATGTGGAACGGAACATGGAATGGAATGTGGAATGGAAAGTTTAACTGAAGGTGGAATGCAATGGAATGGAAAGTGGAATGGAACTTCGAATTGAAGGTGGAATGGAACGTGGAAAAGAATGTAATGCACTGTGGAATGGAATGGAATGGAAGGTGGAATGGAATCAAATGGAACGTGTAATGGAAAGGAATGGAAGGTTTAATGGAAATGAATGGAATGTGGAATGGAAGGTGGAATGTAACATGGAATGCAATGTAATGGAACGGAAAGTATTGTGGAATGGAATGTGGAATGGAACATGGAATAGAATAGAAGGGAAAGTGTAATGGAATGGAATGGAAAGTGGAAAGGTATGGAATGGAATTCGGGATGGAATGTGAAATAGAATGGAATGTAATGTGGAATTGACTGTAGAATGTAAAGTGAAAGGGAATGTGGAATGCAATGTGGAATGGAATGTGGACTTTAATGCAGAATGAAATGGAATGGAATGCGTAATGGAACATGGAATGGAATGAAATGTAAGGTGGAATTGACAGTGGAATGCAATGGAACGGAATGTGGAATGGAATGTGGATTTGAATGGAATGGAATTTGGAATGGAATGTGAAATGGAATGTGGAATGGATTGGAATGGAATGTGGAATAGAACTTGGAATGGAATATAGAATGGAACGTGGAATGGAATGAAAGGAATGGAATTGAATGTGGAATAGAATGGAATGGAATGGAATTCAATGTGAAATGTAATGGAATGCAATGTGGAATAAATAAAGTGGAATTTGGAATGGAATGAAATGTGGAATGGCATAGAATGAGGAATGTAATCAAATGGAATGGAATGTGAAACGGAATGGAATGGAATGTGAAATGGAATGGAATGCCATGTGTAATGGAATGGAATGTAAACGAATGTGGACTGGAACGTGGAATGGAACGTGGACTGCAAATTGGAGTGGATTGGTATTTAATGTGGAACGCAACGTTCAACGGAAAGGAATGGTATGTGAAATAGAACCTGGAATGGAACGAGGAATGGAACATGGAATGGAACGTGGAATGGAATGGATTGGAATGTTTAATGGAATGAGGAATGGAATGGAATGGAATGTGGAATGGAATGTCGTCTGGAATGGAATGCAAGGTTGAATGGAAAGTGGAATGGAATGGAATTGAATGTGGAAAGGAATGTGGAAAGCAATTTGGAATGGAATGTAATGGAATATGGAATGGAAGGCAGAATGGAATGTGGAATGGAATGTGGAATGGAACGGAATGGAATCTGGAATGGAATGTTGAATGGAATGGAATGCAATGTGGAATGGAACGTGGAATGCAATCGATTGGAAAGTGGAATGGAATTTGGAATGTAATGCAATGGGACGTGTAATGGAATGTGGAATGGAAGGAGGAATCGAACGTGGAATGGAATGGAATGGATCGTGGTACGGACTGTGGAATGGAACAGGGAATTTTATGTGGAATATAATGTGGATTGGAAAGGAATGGAATGTGAAATGAATGGAATGGAATGTGGAGTGGAATGGAATGGTGTGTGGAATAGAATGTCAAACGGAATGTAATGGAATCCAGAATGAAATGGAATGGAATGGTGTGGAATGTGTAATGGAATGGACTGGTGTGGAATGTGTAATGGAATGGAATGGAATGGAACGTGGAATGGAACGTGGAATGGAACATGGAATGAAATGTGGAATGCAATGAAATGGAATGTAGAATGGAAGGGAATGGAATGTGGAATGGAATGTGGAATGGAATGGAATGGATTGGAACGGAATGGAATGTGGAATGGAATCGAACGGAATGTGGAATGGAATTTAATGGAATGTGGAATGGAATGGAATGCGGACTGGAATGGAATGGAATGCGGAATGGAATGTAATTGAGTTCAAAGAATGTGGAATTGAATGGAATGGGAAGTGGAATGGTATGGAAAAGAATGGGGAACAGAATGGGTAATGGAAAGGAATGGAAGGTGGAATGGAATGTGAAATGGAATCTAGAATGGAACATGGAATGGAATGAAATGGATCGCGGAATGCAATGGAATGGAAAGTGTAATGGAGTGGTATGGAATGTAGAATGGAACGTGGAATGGAATGGATTGGAACCTGGAATGGAAACTGGAATGGAATGTGGAAAGGAATGTGGAATGCATCGTACAATAGGATGTGAAATTTAATTTGGAATGGAATGTGAAATGGAATGTGGAAGGCAATTGAATGGAATGTGGAATGGAATGTGAAATGCAATGGAATGGAATGTAGAATGCAATGTGGAATGGAATAGAATAGAATTTGGAATGGAATGGAATTATTGGAATGTGGATTGGAATGGAATTGAATGTGGAATGGAATGAGGAATGGAATAAAATGGAATGTGGAGTGGAACGGAATGGAATGGAAAGTGAAATGGAATGGAATGTGGAGAGGAATGGAATGGAATGTGAAAGGGAATGGAGTGGAATATGGAATGGAAAGGAATGGAAAGGAATGGAATGTGGAGTTGAATGGAATGGAGTGTGCAACGGAATGCTGAATGGAATGTGGAGTCTTATGTGGAATGGAATGTAATGGAATGTGGAATGGAATATGGAATGGAATGTGGAATGGAATGTGTAATGGAATGAAATTTAATGGGCAAAGAAATGTGGAATGGAATGTGGAATGGAATGTGGAATGGAATGCAATGGAATGTGCAATCGAGTGGAATGGAATGTTGAATGGAATTTGGAATGTAATGCAATGGATTGTGGAAAGTATTTTGGAATGTAATGTGGAATGGAATTGATTAGAATGTGGAATGTATTGTGAAATGGAATGGAATGGAATGTTTAATGGAATGTGGAATGGAAAGGAATGTGGAAAGGAATGGAATGTAGAATGGAATAGAATGGAATGTGGAATGGAAAGCAATGGAATGTGGAATGGAATGGAATGGAATGCAATGGAATGCGACATGGAAAGCGAAATGGAATGTGGAATGGAATGTGGAATGGAAGGTGGAATAGAACGAAATGTAACGTGGAATGGAATGGAATGGAAAGTGAAATGATATGGAATGGAACGTGGAATGGAAGGTGGAAGAGAACGTGGAAAGGAATGTGGAATGAAATAGGGAATGGAATTCAATGGAATGTGGAATAGAATGTAAAATGGAATCGAATGGAATTTGGAATGTAATGGAATGGAATGTTTAAGGAAATGTATAATGGAACGGAATGTGGAGTGGAATAGAATGGAATGTGGAATGGAATGTGATGGAATGTGGAATGGATTGTGGAATGGATAGGAATGGAATGGCAGGGAATGTGGAATGGAATGGAATGTGGAATGGAATGGAATGGAATGGAGTGTGGAATGGAATGGAATGGAACTTAGAATGGAATGGTATGTAATTTGGAATGGAATCAAATGGAACTTGGAATGGAATGGAATGGAATGTGGAATGGAATGGAATGCAATGGAATTGAATGGGGAATGGAAAGGAATGATATGTGGAATGCAATTTAATGGAATGGAACGTGGAATGAAATGGAATGGAATGTGGAATAAAATGGAATTGAATGTGGAATGGAATGAGGAATCCAATGGAATGGAATGCGGAATGGAAAGTGGAATGCAATGGAATGGAATTTGGAATGGAATATGGAATGGAATGTTGAATAGAATGGAATGTGGAGTGGAATGTGGAATGCAAAGTGGAATGGAAGGGAGTGTAATGCAGAATGGAATGTGGAATGGAAAGTGTAAAGTAATGGAATGGAATGTGGAATGGAATGTGGAATGGAATGGAATGGAACGTGGAATGGAACGTGGAATGGTACGTGGAATGTAACGTGGAATGGAACGTGGAATGGAATGGATTGGAATGGAATAGAATGTGGAATGGAAGGTAAAGGAATGTGGAATAGAATGTGGAATGAAATGGAATACATTGAAATATGGACTGGAAAGGAATGGAATGTGGAATTCAAAAAATGGAAAGTGGAAAGGAATGGAATAGTATGGAATAGAAAGTCATGGAATGTGGAATGGAATGGAAAGGAATGGAATGGAATGGGATGGAATGTGGAAGGGAATGGAATGGAATGTATAATGGAATGGAATGGAATGTGGATTGGAATGGAATAGAAAGTGGAATGGAATGTAATGGAATGGAACAGAATGTGCAATGGAATGTGGAATGGAATGTGAAATGGAATGTGGAATGGAATGTGAAAAGGAATGAATGGAACATGGAATGGAATGGAATGGAACATGGAATGCAATGGAATGGAACGTGGAATGGAATGTGGAATGGAACTTGAAATATAACTTGGAATATAATGTGGAAGGAATGGGGAATGGAATGGAATGGAATGTGGAATGGAATGGAATGTAATACGGAATGGAATATGGAATGGATTGCTGTGGAATGTGCATTATAATGTGGAATGGAATGGAATGCAATGCCATGTGGATTGGAATGTAATCGAAAGTGCAATGGAAGGGAATGGAATGTGGAATGGAATTGAATGGAATGTGGAATGGAATGGAATGGAATGTGGAATGGAGTGGAATGGAATGTGGAAAGGAATGGAATGGGATGTGGATAGCAATGTGGAATGGAATGTGGAATGGAATAGAATGGAATGTGAATTCGAATGTGGAATGAAGGTGGAATGGAATGTGGAATGGAATGGAATGGAATGAAGAATGGAATATGGAATGGAATGGAACAGAATGTGGAATGAAATGAATAATGGAACGGAATGGAATGTGGGATGAAATTGTATGCAATATGAAATAGAATGTGGAATGGAAGTTGCAATAGAATGTTGAATGTAATGGAATGGAATGTGAAATGGAATATGGAAAGTAATGGTATGGAATGTGGAATTTAAATGGAATGCAAAGTGCAATGGAACGTGCAATGGAACGTGCAATTTAACGTGGAATGGAAAGTGGAACAGAATGTGGAATGGAATGGAATGGAATGCGGAATGGAAGGGAATGTGATGTGGAATGGAATGTGGAATGTAATGGAATTGAATGTTTAACGGAATGCAATGCAATTTGGAATGGAATGGAAACGAATATGGAATGGAATGGAATGCAATATAATGTGGAATGGAATGGTATTGAATGGAAAGAAATGTGGAATTGAATAGAATGGAGTATGGAATGGATTGGAATTATACGTGGAATGGGACGTGGAATGGAACATGCAAAGAAAAGTGAAATGGAATGGGCAATAGAAAGTGGAATGGAAAGTGGAATGGAAAGTGGAATGGAATGTGGAATGGAATGGAATGGGATGTGGAAATGGACGTGGAATAGAAAGTGAAATGGAACGTGGAATAGAACTTGCAATGGAACATGGAATGGAACGTGGAATGGAATCTGCATTGGAATGGAATGGAATGTGGAATGGAAATTGGAATGGAACGTGGTATGGAACGTGGAATGGAACGTCGAATGGAATGTGGAATGGAACGTCGAATGGAATGTGGAATGGAACGTGGAATGGAATGTGGATTGAATGGAATTAAAAGTTTAATGCAATGAAATTGAATGGAATATGCAATGAAATGTGGAACGGAACAGATCGTGTTGTTGAATGGAATGGAATTTGGAATGTTATAGAATGGAATGTGGAATGGTATGTGGAATGGAACGGAATGGAATGTGGAATGGAAAGTGGAATTGAATGGAGTGTAATGAGGAATGGAATGGAGGGGAATATGCAATGGAATGGAATGGAATGTGGAAAGAAATGGAATTGAATGTGGAAAGGAATGGAATGGAATGTTGAATTCAATGGAAAGGATCATGGAATGGAACATGGAATGGAACGTGGAATGGAATGGAAAGGAAAGTGGAATGGAAGATGGAATGGAACGCGGAATGGAATGGAAGGTGGCAATGAATGGAATAGAAAGTGGAATTGAATAGAATGGAATTTTGAATGGAATGGAATGGAATGTGGAATGGAATGTAATGGAAAGTGGAAAAGAACGTGGAATGAAATGTGGAAAGAAATGTGGAATGTAAACGAACGCAATGTGGAATGGAAAGGAATGGAATGTGGAATGGAATGTAACGTGGAATGGAAAGGAATGGAATGTGGATTGAAATGGAATGGAATGTCGATTGGAACATGGAATGTGGATTGGAACATGGAATGTAAGGTTTAATGGAAAGTGGAAAGGGATGTGGAATGGAATGGAATGAAATGTGGAATGGAATGGAATGGAATGTGGAATGGAATGTGAAAAGGAATGTGGAATGGAATGTGGAATGGAATGGAATGGAATATGGAATGGAATGTGGAATGGAATTTGGAAGGGAAACTGGAATGGAATGGAATGTGAAATGGAAGGGAATGGAAAGTGGAAAGGAGCGTGCAATGCAATGCAATGGAATGTGGAATGGAATGGGTTGTGGAATGGAATGGAATGGAATGGTACGGAATGTGGAAAGGAAGGGAATGTAATGTGGAATGGAACGTTCAATGGAACGTGGAAGGAAGTGGAATGGAATGTGGAATGTAATGTGGGATGGAAAGGAAAGCAAAGAGGAATGAAATGTGGAATGGAATGTGGAATGGAATGGAATGGAATGCAATGGAATGTGGAATGGAACGGAATCGAACGTGGAATGGAATGTGGAAAGGAATGTGGAATGGAACAGAATAGTATGAGGAATGGGAAATGGAATGGGATGTGAAACGGAACGGAATGGAATGTGGATTGGAATGGAATGGAATGCGGAATGGAACGTGTAATTCAACGTGGAATTGAACGTGGAATGCAATGCGGAATGGAATGGATTGGAATGTGTAACGGAATGTGGAATGGAAAGGAATGGAATGTGGAATGGAATGTGGAATGGAATGGAATGGAATATGGCATGCAATGTGAAATGGAATGTGGAATGGAATGGATTGGATTGTGGAATGGAATGTGAAGTGGAATGTAAGGGAATGTGAAATGGAATGTGGAATGGAATGGAATGTGGAACAGAATGGAATGGAATGGAATGTGGAAAGGAATGTGGAATGGAATGTGGAATGCAATGTGGAATGAAAAGTGGAAAGAAAGGAATACTATGGAATGTGGAGTGGAATGGAATGTAATGTAATGGAATGAAACGTGGAATGGAATGGATTGGAATCAGGAATTGAATGGAATGGGAAGTGGAACTGAATGGAATGGAATGAGGATTGGAAAGGCATGGAATGAAATGGAAGGTGGAATGGAATGTGAAATGGAATGTGGAATGGAATGAAATGGAACGTGGAATGGAATGGAATGGGAGGTGGAATGGAAAGTGAAATGGAATGTGGAATGGAACGTGTAATGGAATGAAATGGAAAGTGGAATGGATTGGAATGGAACGTGGAATGGAATGGAATGGAAAGTAGAATAGAAAATGGAATGGAACGAGTAATGGAATGGAATCAACGTGGAATGGAATGGAATGGAACGTGGAATGGAATGGAATGGAATGGAATTTGGAATTGAATGGAATGGAAAGTGGAAATGAATGGAATGGAATGTGGAATGGAAAGGAATGGAATGAAATGGAACGTGGAATGGAACGTGGAATGGATTGGAATGGAATGGTACGTTGAATGGAAGGTAGAATGGAACGTCCAATGGTAAGAGGAATGGAACGTGGAATGGAATGGAATGGAAAGTGGAATGGAATGTGGAATGGAACGTGGAATGTAATGGAATGGAATGTGCAATGGAAAGGAATGGAATGTAGTACGGAATGGGGAATGGAATGGAATGGAATGGCACGTTGAATGGAAGGTAGAATGGAACGTCCAATGGTAAGAGGAATGGAACGTGGAATGGAATGGAATGGAACTTGGAATGGAATGTGGAATGGGATGTGGAATATAATGGAATGGAATGTGTAATGGAATGTGTAATGGAATGGAATGTGGTATGGAATGTGGAATGGAATGTGTAATGGAATGGAATCGAATGTGGAAGGGAATGTGGAAAGGAATATGGAATGGAACGTGGAATGGAATGTGGAATGGAACGTGAAATGGAATGTGAAATGAAAGGTGGAATGGAAACGAATGGAATCTGTAATGGAATGGAATTGAATGTGGAATGGAATGGATTGGAATGTGGAATGGAACGCGTAATGGAATGGAATGGAATGTGGAATAGAATGGGGAATGGATTGTAATGGAATCCGTAATGGAATGGAATGGAATGGTATGGAATGTGGAATAGAATTGAATGGAATGGATCGTAAAATGGAAGGAGGAATGGAAAGTGGAATGTAATGTGGAATGGAATGGAATTGAATGTGGAATTCAAGGTAATAGAATTTGGAATGGAATGTGGAATGGGATGCAATGGAATGGAATGGAATGTGGAATGCAATGGAATGCAATGTTGAATGGAAGGGAATAGAATGTGGTGAGGAATATGGAATGGAATCGAAAGGAATGGAATGGAATGTGCAATGCAATGTAATGGAATGTGGAATGAAAAGAAATGCAATGTCAAATAGAAAGGAATGGAATTTGGAATGGAATGGAATGTTATGGAATGTGGAATGAAAAGGAATGGAATGGAATGGAATGTGGAATGAAAATGAATGGAATGGAATGGAATGTGGAATGGAATAGAATGCAATGTGGAATGGAACAGAATGGAATGTGGAATGGAATGGAATGGAATGTGGAATGGAATGGAATGGAATGGAATGCGGATTGGTATGGAATGGAATTTGCAGTGGAATATAATGGAATGGAATGGAATGTGGAATTGAATGGAATGGGAAGTGGAATGGAATGGCATGGAATATGGAATGGAATGGAATGGAATGGAACATGGAACGGAATGTGAAATGCAGTGTGGAATGTAACGTGGAATGGAATGAAACGGAACGTGGAATGGAATGGAATGGGAAGTGGTACGGAACGGAATGGAACGTGAAATGGAACGTGGAATGCAAAGTGGAAAGGAACATGGAATGGAATGGAATGGAAGGTGGAAAGGAATGGAAGGGAATGTGGAATGGAATGGAATGGAACACGGAATGCAACGT
Organism: Pongo pygmaeus; assembly: GCF_028885625.2. Classification (NCBI taxonomy): domain Eukaryota; kingdom Metazoa; phylum Chordata; class Mammalia; order Primates; family Hominidae; genus Pongo; species Pongo pygmaeus. Next base: position 11,297,060 of record NC_072389.2, read on the forward strand.
GGAAAGCAAAGGAATGGAATGTGGAATGGAACGCGGAATGGAACGTGGAAGTGAATATCCAATGGAATGTGGAATGGAACGTGGAATGGAATGGAATGGAAAGTGGAATGGAATGTGGAATGGAACGTGGAATGTAATGGAATGGAATGTGCAATGGAAAAGAATGGAATGTAGTACGGAATGTGGAATGGAATGGAATGGAATGGTACATTGAATGGAAGGTAGAATGGAATGTCCAATGGTAAGAGGAATGGAACGTGGAATGGAATGGAATGGAACTTGGAATGGAATGTGGAATGGGATGTGGAATATAATGGAATGGAATGTGTAATGGAATGGAATGTGGTATGGAATGTGGAAAGGAATGTGTAATGGAATGGAATGGAATGTAGAAGGGAATGTGGAATGGAATGTGGAATTGAACGTGGAATGGAATGTGGAATGGAACGTGGAATGGAATGTGGAATGAAATGTGGAATGGAAACGAATGGAATCTGTAATGGAATGGAATTGAATTTTGGAATGGAATGGATTGGAATGTGGAATGGAACGTGTAATGGAATGGAATGGAATGTGGAATAGAATGCAGAATGGAATGTAATGGAATCCGTAATGGAATGGAATGGAGTGGTGTGGAATGTGGAATGGAATTCAATGGAATGGATCGTAAAATGGAAGGAGGAATGGAAAGTGGAATGGAATGTGGAATGGAATGGAATTGAATGTGGAATTCAAGGAAATAGAATTTGGAATGGAATGTGGAATGGGATGGAATGGAATGGAATGGAATGTGGAATGGAATGGAATGCAATGTGGAATGGAAGGGAATAGAATGTGGTGAGGAATATGGAATGGAACCGAAAAGAATGGAATGGAATGTGCAATGCAATGGAATGGAATGTGGAATAAAAAGAAATGCAATGTCAAATGGAAAGGAATGGAATTTGGAATGGAATGGAATGTTATGGAATGTGGAATGAAAAGGAATGGAATGGAATGTGGAATGAAAAGGAATGGAATGGAATGGAATGTGGAATGGAATAGAATGCAATGTGGAATGGAACAGAATGGAATGTGGAATGGAATAGAATGGAATGTGGAATGCAATGGAATGGAATGGAATATGGATTGGTATGGAATGGAATTTGGAGTGGAATATAATGGAATGGAATGGAATGTGGAATTGAATGGAATGGGAAGTGGAATGGAATGGCATGGAATATGGAATGGAATGGAATGGAATGGAATGGAACACGGAACGGAATGTGAAATGCAGTGTGGAATGGAACGTGGAATGGAATGAAACGGAACGTGGATTGGAATGGAATGGGAAGTGGTTTGGAACGGAATGTAACGTGGAATGGAACGTGGAATGCAAAGTGGAAAGGAACATGGAATGGAATGGAATGGAATGTGGAAAGGAATGGAATGGAATGTGGAATGGAATGGAATGGAACACGGAATGCAACGTGGAAAGCAAGGGAATGGAATGTGTAATGGAACGCGGAATGGAACGTGGAAGTGAACATCCAATGGAACGTGGAATGGAACGTGTAATGGAATGGAATGGAAAGTGGAATGGAATGTGGAATGGAACGTGGAATGGAATGGCATGGAATGTGCAATGGAAAGGAAAGGAATGTAGTATGCAATGTGGAATGGAATGTGGAATGGAATGGAATGGAATGTGCAAAGGAATGTGGAATAGAATGGAGTGGAAAGTGGAATGGAATGTGTAGTGGAATGTGGAATGGAATGGAATGGATTGTGGAATGGAATGTGGAATGGAATGGAAAGGAATGGAATGTGGAATGGAATGGAAAGGAATGGAATGTGGAATGGAATGGAATGGAATGGAATGTGGAATGGAATTGTATGGAATGAAATGGAATGAAAAATGGAATGGAATGGAATTGAGTGGAATGTGGAATCGAATATGAAATGGAGTAGAATGCGGAATGGAATGGAAGATAATGGAATGTGGTATGGAATGGATTGGAATGGAATGGAATGTGGATTGGAAGGGAATGGAAAGTGGAATGGAAAGTGCAATTGAATGCAAAGGAATGTGGATTGGAATGTGCTACTGAATGGAATGGAATGGATTGGAATTTGGAATGGATGGAATGGAACGTGGAATGGAATGGAATATGGAGTGGAATTGAATGGAATGTGGTTTAGAATGGAACGGAATGTGGAATGGTATGGCATATTTAGTGGAATGTGAAACGGAATGTCGAATGGAACGTGGAATGGAATGAAATGGAACATGTAATGCAAAGTGGAAGAGAACGTGGAATGGAATGTAATGGAACGTGGAAAGTAATGGAATGGAATGTGGAATGGAGTGGAACGGATCATGGAATGCAACATGGAATGGAATGGAATGGAATGTGGAATGGAACGTGGAATGGAACGTCCAATGGAAAGCGGAATGGAACAGGAAATGGAATGTAATGGAAAGTAGAATGGAATGTGGAATGGAATGGAATGGAATGTGGAATGGAACGTGGAATGGAATGTGTACTGGAACGTGGAATGGAATGTGGAATGAAATGTGGAATGGAAATGAATGGAATCTGTAAAGGAATGGAATTGAATGTGGAATGGAATGGATTGGAATGTGGAATGGAACGTGTAATGGAATGCAATGGAATGTGGAATAGAATGCGGAATGGAATGGAATGGAACGTGTAATGGAATGCAATGGAATGTGGAATAGAATGCGGAATGGAATGTAATGGAATTCGTAATGGAATCGAATGGAATGGTATGGAATGTGGAATGGAATTGAATGGAATGGATCGTAAAATGGAAGGAGGAATGGAAAGTGGAATGGAATGGAATTGAATGTGGAATTCAAGGGAACAGAATTTGGAATAGAATGTGGAATGGGATGGAATGGAATGGAATGGAATGTGGAATGGAATGGAATGCAATGTGGAATGGAAGGGAATAGAATGTGGTGAGGACTATGGAATGGAATCGAAAGGAATGTAATTTGGAATGGAATGGAATGGTATGGAATGTGGAATGAAAAGGAATGGAATGGAATGGAATGTGGAATTGAATAGAATGCAATGTGGAATGGAACAGAATGGAATGTGGAATGGAATGGAATGGAATGTGGAATGGAATGGAATGGAATGGAATGCGGATTGGTATGGAATGGAATTTGGAGTGGAATATAATGGAATGGAATTGAATGTGGAATTGAATGGAATGGGAAGTGGAATGGAATGGCATGGAATATGGAATGGAATGGAATGGTACGTTTAACGGAATGTGAAATGCAGTGTGGAATGGAACGTGGAATGGAATGAAACGGAATGTGGAATGGAATGGAATGGGAAGTGGTATGGAACGGAATGGAACGTGGAATGGAACGTGGAATGCAAAGTGTAAAGGAACATCGAATGGAATGGAATGGAATGTGGAAAGGAATGGAATGGAATGTGGAAGGGAATGGAATGGAATATAGAGTGGAATGGAATGGAACACAGAATGCAACGTGGAAAGCAAAGGAATGGAATGTGGAATGGAACGCGGGACGGAACGTGGAAGGGAACGTCCAATGGAACGTGGAATGGAAAGTGGAATGGAATGGAATGGAAAATGGAATGGAATGTGGAATGGAACGTGGAATGGAATGGAATGGAATGTGCAATGGGAGGGAATGGAATGTAGTACGGCATGTGGAATGCAATGTGGAATGCAATGGAATGGAATGTGGAATGGGATGTGGAATGGAATGGAATGGAATGTGGAGGGGAATGTTAAATGGAATGTGGAATATAATGTGGAATGGAATGTGGAATGGAATGGAAAGGAATGTGGAATATAATATGGATTGGAAGGCAATGGAACGTGGAATGGAATGTTGAATGGAAACGAATGGAATCTGGAATGGAATGTGGAATGGAATAGAATGGAATGTAACTGAATGTGGAATGGAATGGAATGGAATGAGGAGTAGAATGCGGAATGCAATGGAATGGAATGCCAAATCGAAAGGAATGGAATGGAAAGTGGAAAGGAGTGGAAAGCAATTTGGAATTGAAAGTGGAGTGTAATGGATTGGAATCTGGAATAGAATGCGGACAAGAATGGAATACGGAATGGAATGGTATGGAATGTGGAAAGGAATGGAATGCAATGTGGAATGGAATGGAATGGAACATGGAATGGAATGTGGAATGGAATGCGGAAAGTGGAATTTAAAGTAGAATGGACAGGAATTTAATGGAATTGAATGTGGAATGGAAAGTGGAATGGAATGGAATTGAATGCAATGTGGAATATAATGGAATGGGATGGAATGTGGAATGGAATGGAATGGAATGCAGAATGGAATGTGGAAAGGAATGTGGAACGGAATGAGGAATGGAATGTGGAATGGAATGTGGAAAGAAGTGTGGCATGTGATGGAATGGAATGTGGAATAGATGTTGGAGTGGAACTTGTAATGGAATGGAATAGATGGTGGAATGTAATGTGGAATGGAATGGAATGGAATGTGGAATGGATCACGGAATGGAAAGTAGAATGAAACGTGGAATAGAATGGAATGGAATGTGGAATGGAATGTGGAATGGAATGGAATGTGGAATGGAATGTGGAAAGGAATGTGTTATGGAATGTTGAATAGAACAAAATGGAATGAGGAATGGAATGTGGAATGGAATGCGGAGTGGAATGTTGAATGGAATGTTGAATGAAATGTGTCAAGCAATGGAATGGAATTGGGACTGGAATGTCTAATGGAAATTAATGGAATGTTGAATGGAATGGAATGGAATGTGGAATGGAATGATATGGAATGTGGAATTGAATGTGGAATGGAATGTGGAATTGAATGTGGAAAGGAATGGAATGGAATGAGGAATAGAATGTGGAATGCAGTGGAATGGAATGCGGAATGGAAAGGAATGGAATGGAAAGTGGAAAGGAATGGAATGGAATATGGATTAGAATTTAATGGAAAGTGGAATGGAACGTGGAATGGAATTGAATGCAATGGAATGTGGTATAGAATGGAATGGAATGTGGAATGGAAAGGAATGCAATGTTCAATAGAATTTAATGGAAAGAGGAATGGAGCGTGGAATGGAATGTAATGGAATGGAAATAATGGAATGTGGTATGGAATGGAATGGAATGTGGTATGGAATGGAATGGAATGTGGAATGGAATTTGGAATGGAAAGTGGAAAAGAATGGAATGAAATATGGAATGGAATGTGTACTGGAATGGAATGGAATGTGGAATGGAATGGTATGGACTGCGGAATGGAATGTGGAATGGAATGTAGAATGGAATCTGGAATGGAATGGAATGGAAAGTGTATTGGCATGTGAATTGGAATGCAATGGAACGTGGAATGGAATGTGAAATGAATTGCAATGGAATGAGAATGCAATGTGGAATGGAATGCGGAATGGAATGTGGAATGTACTGCGAAATCGAATGTGGAATTGAATGTGGAATGGAATGGAATGCAATGGATTTTGGAATGGAATTTGAATTGGAAAGCAAAGGAATGTGTAAAAGAATGTGGAATGAAATGCAACGAAATGAGAATGGAATGTGGAATGGAATGTTGAATGGAATGGAATGGAATGTGGAATATAATGTGGAATGGAACGTGGAATGAAATGTGGAATGGAATGGTATGCAATGTGGAATGGAACGTGCAATGGAACGTGGAATGGAACGTGGAATCGAACATGGAACGGAACATGGAATGGGACATGCAATGGAATGTGGAAAGGAAAGTGGAATGGAATGGAGTGGCATGGAACGGAATGTGGAATGGAGTGTGTAATGGAATGTTGAATAAAATGGAATGCAATGTGGAATGGAATATGGAATTGAATGTGGAGAGGAACGTTGAATGGAATGGAAAGGAATATGGAAAGGAGAGTGGAATGGAATGGAATGGACAGTGGTAAGGAAAGTGGAATGAAATGGAAACGAACGTGGTTTGGAACATAGAATGGAACATGGAATGGATTGGAATCAAACGTGGAATGGAATGTGGAATAGAACGATTAATAGAAAGTGGAATGGAATGTGGAATGGAATGGAATGTGGAAAGGAATGGAACGGAATGTGGTATGGAATGGAATGTAAGGTGGAATGGAATGGAATGTAACGTGGAGAGGTATGTGAAATTGAAAGTGGAGTGAAATGGAATGGAATGTGGAATGGAATGGAATGGAATGTGGAATGGAATGGAATAGAATGTATAATGGAAAGGAATGGAATGTGGAATGTAATGGAATGGTATGGAATGTGGAATGGAAAGGAATGGAATGTGGAATAGAATGAAAAGGTATGCAATGTGGAATGGAATGGAATGGAATGGAATGTGGAGTGGAATGGAATGTGTAATGGAGTTGATGGAATGTGGAATTTAACGGAATGGAATGAAATGTGGAATGAAATGGAATGGAATTGAATGCGGAATGGAATGTAATGGAATGTGGAATGGAAGGGAATGGAATAGAATGGAATGTGGAATGGAACAGAGTGAACTGTGGAATGGAATGTGGAATTTAATGGAATGGAAAGAAATGGATTGTGGAATGGAATGTGGAATGGACTGTGGAATGGAACGTTTAATGGAATGGAATGGAACGTGGAATGGGATGGAATAGAATTAGGAATGGAACATGGAATGCAACGTGGAATGGAATATTGAATGGAATGTCCAATGGAATGTGCAATGTGCAATGAATGAATGTGCAATGAATGTGGAGTGGAATGTAATGGAATCTGGATTTGAATGTGGAATGGAATGGAATGGAATAGGGAATGGAATGGTATGGAATGTGGAAAGGAATGGAATAAAATGTGGAATGGAATGGAATCTGGAATGGAATGGAATGTGGAATGGAATCGAATGGAGTGGAATTAAATGCGGAACGGAATGTGGAATGGAATGTGGAATGGAATGTGGAATGAAGTGTGGCATGGAATGGAATGGAATGTGGAATGGATGTTAGAATGGTAAGTGGAATGGAATGGAATGGAATGGAACGTCGAATGGGAAGTGGAATGGAACGTGGAATGGAAGTTGGAATGAAACGTGGAATGGGATGTAATAGAAGATGGAATGGAATGTGGAATGGAATGTGGAATGCAATGGAATTGAATGTGGAAAGGAATGTAATCGAACATGGAATGGAATGTGGAATGGAATGGAATGGAAACTGGAATGGGATGTGGAATGGAATGGAACAGAAAATCGAAGGAAATGTGGAATGGAATTTGGAATGGAATGGTATGGAATGTGGAATGGAACTTGGAATTGAATGGAAAGTGGAATGGAAAGGAATGTGGAATGTAATGTGGATTGGAATGCAACCAAATGACGAATGGAATGTGGAATGGAAAGGATTGTGGAATGTAATGTGGATTGGAATGCAACCAAATGACGAATGGAATGTGGAATGCAATGGAATGGAATGTGGAATGCAATGGAATGGAATGTGGAATGGAATGGAATGGAATGCGGAATTGAATGGAATGGAATGTGGAATGGAATGTGGAATGGAATCTGGAATGGAATGTGGAAAGCAAGGGAATGGAATGTGAAATGGAAAGTGCAATGGAATGGAATGGAATGTGGAAGGGAAGGTGGAATAGAATGTGCAATGGAATGTGCAATGGAATGTGGAATTGAACAGAATGGAAACTGGAATGGAAAGGAATGGAATTGAATTCAATGGATCGTAGAATGGATTATTTAATTGAACGTGGAATGGAACGTAGAATGGAACATGGAATGAAATGTGGAATGGAATGAAATGGAATGGGGAATGGAAGGGAATGGAATGGAATGGAATGCGCAATGGAATGTATTGGAATGTTTAATGGAAATAATGGAATTTGGAATGGAATGGAAAGGGATGGAAACTGGAATGCAATTGCATGGAATGGAATGTGGAGTGTAATGGAATGGAATGTGGAGTGTAATGGAATGGAATGTGGAATAGAAATTAATGGAATGATGAATGGAATTGAATGGAATGTTGAATGGAACAGAATGGAACGCGGATTGGAATGGAATTGAATGTGGAATGAAATAGAATGGAATGGAATGGAATGTGGAATTGATTGGAATGGAATGTGGAATGGAATGGAATGCAATGTGGAACGAAATGGAATGCATTTTGGAGTGGAATGGAATGGAATGAAATGTGGAATGGAATGGATTGGAATGTGGAATGGAATAAGAGGGAACGAGGAATGGAAAGGAATGGATTGTGGAATGGAATGGAATGGAATGTGGAATGGAATGGAGTGGAATGTGGAATGGAATGCAAAAGAAAGTGGAATGGCATGGAATGGAACGTAGAATGTAATATGGAAAGGAATGGAATGGAATATGGAATGGAATGTGGAATGGAATGCGGAATGGAAAGGAATAGAATGTGGAATGTAACGTGAAATGGAATGTGGAATGGAATGGAATGGAACGTGGAATGCAATGTGGAATGCAATGTGTAATGGAATGTGGAATGGAACGTGCAATGGAAGGGAATGGAATGTGGAATGGAAAGTGGAATGGAATGTGGAATGGAACGTGGAATGGAATGGAATGGAATCTGGAATAGAATCTGGAATGGAATGGAATTCAATACGGAATTGAATGGAATGGTAAGGTATGGAATGTGAAATGGAATGGAATGCAATCTGGAATGTAACGTGGAATTGAAGAGAATGGAACATGGAATTGAACGTGGAAAGGAACATGGAATGGAATGTGGAAGGGAATGGAATGGAATCTGCAATGGAAGGGAATGGATGTGGAATGGAACGTGGAATGGAATGGAATTGAATGTGGCATGAAATTCAATGGAATATGGAATGGAAATTAATGGAGTGTTGAAGGAAAGGGAAGGGTAAGGAAAATTGAATGGAGTGGAATGGAATGGAAAAAATGTGGAATTGAATGGAATGGAATGTGGAATGGAATGGAATGTGGAAGAGAATGGAATGTGGAATGGAATGGAATGTGGAATGGTAAGGAATGGAATGTGGAATAGAATGGAATGGAATGTGGAATGAAATGTGGAATGGAGTGGAATGGAATGTGGAGTGGAATGTGCAATGGAATGGAATGGAATGTGGAATGGAATGTGGAATGGAATGTGGAATGGAACGGATTGGAATGCGGAATGGAATGTGGAATGGAATTTGGAATTGAATGGAAGGGAACGTGGAATTGACTGTGCAAAAGAATATGGAATGGAACGTGGAATGGAATGGAAAGGAACGTGGAATGGAAAGTGGAATGGAATGTGGATAGGAAAGTTTAATGGAATGTGGAATGCGGTGTGGAATGAAAAGGAAAGAAAAGTGGAATAGAATGGAATAGAATGCGGAATGGAATGGAATGGAATGTGGAATGGAATGTAATGGAATGTGGAATACAATCTGGAATGGAATGGAAAGGAATATGGAATGGAATGGAATTGAATGGAATGGTATGGAAAGTGGAATGGAATGGAATGGAATCTGCAATGGAATGTGGAATGGAATAGAATGGAACCTGCAATGGAACATGGAATGCAACGTGGAATGGACTGTGGAGGGAATGGAATGAATCTGAAATGGAAAGCAATGGATGTGGAATAGAATGTGGAATACAATGGAATGGAATATCGAATGAAATTCAATGGACTGTGGAAAGGAAAGAATGGAATGAGGATTGGAAGGGATTGAAATGGAATGTGGAATGGAATGCAATGGAATGGAATGGAATGTGGAATGGAATGGAAGGGAATGTGGAATTGAATGGAATGTGGAATCGAATGGAATGGATTGTGGAATGGAATGTGGAATGGAATGGAATGGGATGTGGAATGGAATGTGGAACGAAACGGGGAAAGGAATGGATTGGAATGTAGAAGGGAATGTGGAATGGAATGGAATATAAAGTGGAATGGATTGCAATCTAAAGTGCAATGGAATTTGGAATGGAATGTGAAATGGAATGTTTAATGGAATGTGGAATGCAAAGCAATGAAACCTGGAATGGAGTGGAAAGGAACCTGGAATGGATCGTCTATTGGAACGTGGAAGGGAACCTGGAATGGAAAGTGGAATGGAATGGAATGGAACGTGGAATGGAACTTGGAATGCAATGTGGAATGGAATGCAATGGAATGCGGAATGGAATGTGGAAAGAAATGGAATGGAATGTGGAATGCAATGTGGAATGGAATGTAATGGAACATGGAATTGAACTTTGAACGGAATGGAATGGAAGGTGGAATGGAATGTGGAATTCAATGGAGCCGAATGTGTAATGGAATGTGAGATGGAATGGATTGGAATCTGTAATGGAAAGTGGAATGGAACGTGGACTAGAACGTGGAATGGAATACGGAATGCCATGTGGAATGGAATGTGGAATGGAATGGAATGTATCGTGGAATGGAATGGAATGGAATCTGGTAAGGAATGGAATGGAATGTGGAAGGAATGTGGAATGGAATGCAATGTGGAATGGAATGGAATGGAAAGGAATGTGGAACAGAATAGAATGTGGAATGGAATGGAATATTCAATGGAATGTGTAATTGAATGGATTGGAACGTCAAATGGGAAGGAAAGTGGAATGCAATGCAATGTAGAATGGAATGGAAAGTGGAATGGAATGTAATATGGAATGGAATGGAATGGAATGGAACGTGGAATGAAATGGAACAGAATGGAAAGTGGAATGGATTGGAATGGAATTGAATGGACCTTGGAATGGAATAGAACATAACATGGAATGGAATGCATTGCAATGTAATGTCGAATGGAATGGAAAGTCGAATGGAATGGAATGGAAAGGAATGGAATAGAATGCGAAATGGAATGTGGAATGGAATGTGAAACGGAATGAGGAATGTTATGTTTAATGGAATGAAATGGAACGTGGAATGCAAAGGAGCAGCACGTCGAATTCAAAAGAATGGAAAGTCAAATGGAAAGTGAAATGGAACGTGGAATGGAATGTTGAATGGAACGTGCAATGGAATGTAGAATGGAATGGAATGGAACATGGAATGTTATGTGGAATTTTATGGAATGGAATGGAATAGAATGGAATGTGGAATGGTAAGTAAGGGAATGTGGAATGGAAAGGAATGGAATGTGCAATGGAGAGGAAAGTGGAAAGGAATGGAATGGAATGTTGATTGAAATGGAAAGGAATGTGGAGTGGAATGGAATGGAATGCAATGAAATGTGAAATGGAATGGGAAGTGGAATGTGGAACGGAATGTGGAATGGAACATGGAATAGAATGAAATGGAACGTGGAAGTGAATGGAATGGAACGTGGAATGTTATGGAATGGAATGGGGAATGGAATGTGGAAGGTAAGGTGGAATGGAAAGCAATGGAATGTGGAATGGAATGTGGAAAGAAATGGAATGGAATGTGTAATGGAATGTGGAATGAAATGTAATGGAACATGGAATTGAACTTGGAATGGAATGGAATGGAATGTGGAATGTAAGGGAATGAAACGTACAATGAAATGTGGAATGGAAAGGAATGGAATGTGTAATGTGATGGAATGGAATGTGGAATGGATTGTGGAATGGAACATGGAATGGAAAGTGGAATAGAACGTGGAATGGAATGTAACGGATTGCGGAATGGATTGGGAGTGGAATGTGGACGGCAATGGAATGTAATGAGGAATGGAATGTGTAATGTAAAGGGGAATGAAATGTGAAATTGAATGGAATGGAATTTGGAATGGATTGTGGAATGGAATGTGGAATGGAAGGGAATGCAATGGGGAAAGGAATGTCGAATGCATTTGGTAACGGAATGTTGAATTTACTGGAATGAAACGGGGAAAGTAATGTGGAAATGAAAGGAATGGAATGTGGAAAGGAAAATGGAATGCAATGTGGAAATGAAAGGAATGGAATGTGGAAAGGAAAATGGAATGCAATGTGGAAAGGAATGGAAATGAATTTGGAATGGAATGTGGAGTGGAATGGAATGGAATGTGGAATGGAATGGAATGCAACGAGGAATGGAATGTGGAATGAAATGGAATGTGGAATGGAATTTAATGGAATGGAATGGGATGGAATGTGGTATGGAAAGTGCAATGCAATGGAATGGAATGTGGAATGGAATGTGGAATAAAATGGAATGGAATGTGGAAAGGAATGCGGAATGGAATGGATTGGAATGTGTAATGGATTGTGAAACGGAATGGAATGAAATGTGTAATGGAAAGAGGAATGGAACGTGGACTAGAACGTGGAATTGAATATGGAATGGAATGGAATGAGAAAGGGAATTCGGAATAGAAATGAATGTGGAATGGAATGGAATGGAATGTGGAATGAAATGGAATGGAATGAGAAAAGGAATGTGGAAAGGAATGGAATGTGGAATGTAATATAATGGAATGGAATCAAACGGAATGCAATGGAATGGAATGCAGTGGAATCTGTAATGGAAAGTGGAAAGCAACGTGGACTAGAACGTGGAATGGAATATGGAATACCATGTGGGATGGAATGTGGAATGGAATGGAATGAAAAGTGGAAAGGAATGGAATGGAATCTGGTAAGGAATGGAATGGAACGTGGAAGGGAATACGGAAAGGAATGCAAAGTGGAATGGAATGGAAAGAAAAGGAATGAGGAATGGAATAGAATGTGGAAAGGAATGGAATGTGGAACGGAACATGGAATTGAATGGAATGGAATGTCGAATGGGAAGGAAAGTGGAATGGAATGGAATGTAGAATGGAATGGAATGGAATGGAATGGAATGTGCAATGGAATGAGGAATGGAATGTGGAATGGAACGTGGAATGCAATGGAATGGAATGTGGAATGAAATGTAGACTGGAATGTGGAATGTAATTGCATGGAATGTGTTATAGAATGGAATGGAATGTGGAATGGAATGTGGTATGGAATGGAATGGAATGTGGAATTTTATGTATAAAATGTATTTTATGTAGAAAATGTATTTTATGTATAAAATGGAATTTTATGTATAAAATGGAATGGAAATTGGAATGGAATGGAAAACAAAGTGGAATGGAATGGAATGGAATGGAATGCGAAATGGAATGTGGAATGGAATGTGCAATGGAATGAGGAATGTTATGTTTAATGGAATGAAATGGAACGTGGAATGCAAAGGAGTGGAACGTTGAATTTAAAAGAATGGATAGTCAAATGGAAAGTGGAATGGAAAGTGGAATGGAATGTGGAATGGAACGTGCAATGGAATGTAGAATGGAATGGAATGGAATGTGGTAGGTTATGTGGAATTTTATGGAATGGAATGGAATAGAATGGAATGCGGAATGGTAAGTAAGGGAACGTGGAATGGAATGGAATGGAATGTGGAATGGAGTGGAAAGTGGAAAGGAATGGAATGGAACGCAGATTGAAATGGAATGGAATGTGGAGTGGAATGGAATGGAATGCAATGGAATGGGAAATGGAATGCGAAGTGGAATGTGGAAAGCAATGTGGAATGGAACATGGAATAGAGTGGAATGGAACATGGAATAAAACGAAATGGAAAGAGGAAGTGAATGGAATGGAACGTGGAATGTTATGGAATGGAACGTAGAATGGAATGTGGAAGGTAACGTGGAATGGAAAGCAATGGAATGTGGAATGGAATGTGAAATGGAATGGCATGTGGAATGGAATGTGGAATTCAATGGAATTGAATGTGGAATGGAATGTGGAATGGAAAGTTGAATAGTATGAAATGGAACGTGGAAGGGAATGGAATGGATCGTGGAATGTTATGGAATGGAACGTGGAATGGAACGTGGAAGGGAACGTGGAATGGAATGTGGATTGGAATGTGGAATGGAATGGAGTGGAAAGTGAAATGTAATGTGCAATGGAATGTGAAAAGGAATGCGGAAAGGAATGTGGAATGGAATGAAATGGAAAGTGGAATGTAATGCAATGGAATTTAACGGAAAGTGGAAAGGAACATAGAATGGAATGTGGAATGGAATGGAATGGAATGTGGAATGGAATGGAATGGAATGTGGAATGGAATGGAATGGAATGTGGAATGGAATGGAATGGTATGTAAAATTGACCGGAATGGAATGTGGAATGAAATGTGGAATGGAATGGAATGGAATGTGCAAAGGAATGTGGAATGAAATGTGGAATGGAATCTGGAATGGAATGGAATAGAATGGAATGGAATGTGGAATGGAATGTGGAACGGCAAGCGGAATGGAACGGAATGGAATGTGGAATGGAGTTTGCAATTGAATGTGGAGTGGAATGGAATGGAATTTGGAATGGAATGTTGAATGGAATGTGGAATGGAATGGAATGGAATGTTGAATGAAATGTGGACTGGAATGTGGAATGTAATGGCATGGAATGTGGTATGGAATGGAATGGAATGTGGAATAGAATGTGGTATGGAATGGAATGGAATGTGGAATTTTATGTATAATGGAATGGAATGGAATGTGGAATGGAATTTATTGGAATGTGGAATGGAATCTTGAATGGAATGTACAATGGAATGCAGTAGAATGTGGAATGGAACGTGGAATAGAATGCAATGGATCATGGAATGGAACGTTTAATGGAAAGTGGAATGGAACTTGGAATGGAATGGGCAATGGAATGTGGAATGGGACGTGGAATGGAATGTGGAATGGAACAGGGAACGGAATTTGAAATGGAATGTGGAGTGGAAAAAAGAATGGAAGGGAATGGAATGTAGAATTGAACATGGAATTGAGAGGAATGGAACGTGCAATGGAACATTAAATGGAATGTAGAATGTAACATGGAATGGAATGTGGAGTGGAAAGTGGAATGCAACGCGGAATTGAATAGAATGGAATGAGGAATGGAATGGAATGGAACTTCGAATGGATTGCGGAATGAAACGTGGAATGGAATGTAATGGAATGAGGAATGGAATGGGGAATGGAATGGGGAATGGAATGTGGAATTGAATGGAATGGAATGGGAAAAGAAATGTGCAATTGAAAGGAATGGAATGTGGAATGGAATGTTGAATGCAAAGTGGAATGAAACGGAATGGAATGTAGAAGGGAATGTGGAATGGAATGGAACGTTGAATTGAATGGAATGGAATGGAAGGGAATGTGGAATGGTATGTGGAATGGAACGTGGAAAGGAATGGAATGGAAAGCAATGAAATGTGGAATGGAATGGAATAGAATGGAATGGAATGTGCAATGGAATGGAAAGTAATACGGACTGGAATTTCATGCAATGGAATGGAATTTGTAATAGAATGGAATAGAATGTGGAATAGAATGGAATGGAATGCAATGTGGAATGCAATGGAATGCAATCTGGATTAAATGAAATAGAATGTGGAATGGAATGGAATGGAATGAGCAATAGAATAGAATTGAAAGTGGAAAGGAATGGAATGTAATGTGGAATGGAATGGAGTGGAATGTGGAATGGAATTTGGATTTGAATGAAAAGGAATGGAAGGGAATGTGGAATAGAATGGAATGCGAAATGGAATGGAATGGAATTTGGAATGGAATGGAATGGAATTTGGAATTGAATGAAAAGGAATGGAAGGGAATGTGGAATAGAATGGAATTCGAAATGGAATGGAATGGAATTTGGAATGGAATGGAATGGAATTTGGAATTGAATGGAATGGAATGTGGAATGGAATGTAATTGAATGTAGAATAGAATTGAATGGAATTTGGAATGGAATGTGGATTGAAATGGAATGGAATGTGGGACAGAAGGCAATGCAATGGTATGTAGTGTGGAAAGGAATGCAATGGAATATGTATTGAAATGTGGAAGGGAACGTAAAAAGGAACGTGGAATGGAATGTGGAGTGGAACATGGAATGGAATGTGGAATGAAATCGAAAGGGATGTGGAATGGAATGTGGAATGCAATGGAATGGAATGCGGAATGGAATGGAATGGAATGCATAACGGAAGGCAATGGAATGTGGAATCGAATAAAATGCTATAGAATATGTAAAGGAACGGAAAGGAATGCAACGGAATGTGGAATATAAGGGAAAGAAATGTGGAATGGAATGAATGCAATGGAATGGAATGAATGCAATGGAATGTGGAATGGAATGTTGAATTGAAAAAATGGAATCTGGAATGGAATGGAATAGTATGGAATGTGGAATGGAATGAAAAGGTATGGAAGGTGGAATGGAATGGAATGGTATGGAATGTGGAATGGAAGGAAAATGTATGGAATGTGGAATGGAATGTAACGGAATGGAATGGAATGGAATGTGCAAGGGAATGGAATGGAATGTGGAATGGAATGGAATGGAATGTGGAATGGAATGGAATGGAATGTGGAATGGAATGGAATGGAATGTGGATTGGAATGGAATGTAATCTGGAATTGAATGGAATGGAATGCGCAATGGAATGTGGAATGGAATGTGAAATGTAATGTGGAATGGAATGTAAAACGGAATGGAATAGAATATGGAATTTAATGGAATGGATCATGGAACGCAATGGAATGGAACACGGAATGGAACGTGGAAGGGAAGTTGGAATGGAACGTGGAATGTAATGTGCTAGGAATGCGGAATTAAATGGAATGGAATGTGTAATTGAATGTTTAATGAAACGGAATGCACTGTGGAATGGAATGTGGAATAGAATGGAATGGAATGTGAAATGGAATGTGGAATTGACTGTGGAATGGAAGGTGGAATAGATCGGAATGGAATGTGGAATGGAATGTGGAATGAAACGTTGAATGGAACGTGGAAACTAATGGAATGGAACGTGGAATGGAATGTGGAATGGAATTTGGAATGGAATGTGGAACCGAATGTCGAGTGGAATGGAATGTGTTATGGAATGAAATGGATTAAGTAATAGAATGTGGAACGGAATGCAATGGAATGTGGAAAGGAATGTGTAATGGAAAGAATGAAATTTGGAATGGAATGTTGAAAGGAATGTGGAATGGAATGTGTAATGTAATGGAATGGAATGGAATGTGGAGTGGAATGGAACGGAATGTGCAATGGAATAGAAATTGGAACGAAATGGAATGGAACGGAATGTGGAATGGAATGGATTGGAATGGAATGAAATGGAATGTGGAATGGAATGGAATGGAAGGGAATGTGGAATGGAATAGAATGTGGAATGGAATGAAATCGAATGGAAGGTGAAATGGAATTGAAAGTAGTGTGGAATGGAATGGAATGGCACGTGGAACGGAATCAAATGGCATGTGGAATGGAACGGAATGTAACCGAATGTGGACTGCATTGTGGAATGGAATGTGGACTGAAATGTAGAGTGGATTAGAATTGAAAGTGTAATGGAACTTGGAGCGGAATGGAATGGCATGCGAAATAGAACCTAGAAGGGAACGAGGAATGCAACGTGGAATGGAACGTGGAATGGATTAGAATGGAACGTGGAATGCAATGGAATGGAATGTGGAATGGGATGGAATGGAATGTGGAATGGAATGTGGAATGGAAGGGAATGTGGAATGGAACGTGGAATAGAATGGAATGCCGAATGGAACGTGGAATTGAATGGAATGCCGAAAGAAATGTGGAAACGAACGGAATGGAGTGGAAAGGAATGTGGAAACGAGTGGAATGGAATGGAATGTGGAATGGAATCGAACAGAACGAGGAATGGAATGGGTTGAAAAGTGGAATGGAATGTGGAATATAATGGAATGGAATGTGGAATGGAATGGATTGGAATCGAAAGTGGAATGGAAAATTGGAATGGAATGGAATGGAATGTGAAATGGAATGTGGAATGAAATGTGGAATGGAATGTGGAATGTGTTGGAAGGGAATGGAATGGAATGTGGAATCGAATGGAATGGAATTTCAAATGGAATGTGGAATGGAATGTGGAATGGAATAGAAGGGAATGGAATGGAATGTGGAATCGAATGGAATGGAATGTGAAATGGAATGTGGAATGGAAAGTGGAATGGAAGTTGGAATGGAATGGAATGGAATGTGGAATGGAATTGAATGGAATGGAATGTGGAGTGGAATGGAATAGAATGAAGAGAAATGTGAAATAGAATGCAATGGAATGTGGAATGGAATGTGGAATGGAATGCAATGGAATGGAAAGGAACTGAATGTGGAATGGAATGGAATGGATTGTGGAATGGAATGGAATGGAATGTGTAATGGAATGGAATGGATTGGAATGGAAGGTGGAAGGGAAAGTGGAATGGAACATGGAATGGAACGTGGAATGGAATGGAATGGAATTTGTAATGGAATGGAATGGATGGGAATGGAAGTTGGAAGGGAAAGTGAAATGGAATATGGAATGGAACATGGAATGGAATGGAATGGAATGTGGAATGCAACGGTGTGGAATGTGGAATGGAATGGAATGGAATGTGGAATGGAAAGTGGAATAGAATTGAATGGTGTGTGGAATAGAATGTGGAATGGAATGGAATGGAATGTGGAATGCGGAATGTAATGGAATGGAATGTGGAATGGAATGGAACGGATTGGAACGTGCAATGGATTATGGAGTGGAACGTGGAATTGAACATGGAATGGAATGTGGAATGTAATGTGGAATAGAATGAAATGGAAATGAATGTGGAATGTAATGTGGAATGGAATGGAATGGAATGTGGAATGGAATGTAATGGGATGTGGAATTCAATGGAAGGTGGAATGATATACAATGTGGAATGGAATGGAATATGGATTGGAATGGAAAGCAAAGTGGAATGTAATGAAGTGGAAGAGAATGTGAAATGGAATGTGGGATGGAATGTGAAATGGAATGTGGTATGAAATGTGGAATGGAAGGAAATGGAACGTGGAATGAAAAGGAGTGGAACTTGGAATGGAATGGAAAGGAATGTCAAATAGGAAGTGGAATGGATCGTGGAATGGAATGTGGAATGGAACGTGGAAAGGAAAGTGGATTGGAATGGAATTGAACGTGGAATGTAATATGGAATCGTATGGAATGGAATGGAATGGACTGTAAAATTGAAAGGAAGGCAATGTGAAATGGAAAGTAGAATGGAATGGAATGAAACGTGGAATGGAAAGGAACGTGGAATGGAATGGAATGGAATGTGGATTGGAAGTGAAAGGAATGTGGAATGGAATGGAATGGAAAGCAATGGAATGCGAAATGGAATGCGAAAAGGTATGTGAAATGCAATGTGGATTGAAACGTTGAATAGAATGAAATGCAACATGGAATGGAATGGAATGGAACGTGGAATGGTATGGAATGAAACGGGGAATGGAATGTGGAATGGAATGTGGAATTGAATGGAATGGAATGTGGAATGGAATGTTGAAAGGAAAGGAATGGAATGTGGAATGTAACGTGGAATGGAATGTGGAATGGAACGTGGAATGGAATGTGGAATGGAATAGAATGTAATGCAGAATAGAATGTGGAATGTAATGTGGAATGGAATGGAAGGGAAGATGAAACAGAACGTGAAATGGAATGCAACGGAAGGTGGAATGGAAGGGAACGAAACGTGGAGTGGAATGTGGAATGGAACGTGGAGAGCAATGTTTAATGGAATGTGGAATGGAAAGGAAGGAATTTGGAATGGAATCGAATGTGGAATGGAATGTGAAATGTAATGTGGAATGGAACGTGGAGTGGAATATGGAATGGAATGGAATGGAATGTGAAATGGAATGGAATGCAACGTGGAATAGTATGGAATGGAATGTGGAATAGAATGTGGAAGGGAATTCAATGGAATGAGGAATGGAGTGTGGAAAGGAATGGAATTGAATGTGGAATTGAATGGAATTGAATGAGGAATGGATTGTGCAATGGAACGTGGAATGTAACGGAATGAAATGTGGAATGGAATGTGGAATGGAACGTGGAATGGAACGAGGAATGGAATTGAAAGGAACATGGAGTGGAATGTGGAATGGAATGCAATGGAATGTGGAATGGAATAAAGAATGGAATGTGGAATGAAATGGAGTGGAATGTGAAATGGAATGTGAAATGGAACTTGGAAAGGAATGTGGAATGGAATGAAATGGAACGTGGAAAGTAACACAATGGAATTTAATGGAACGTGGAATGGAATGTGGAATGGAATGTTGAGTGGAATGGAATGGAATATGGAATTGAATGTGGAATGGAATGGAATGGTAAGTGGAATGGAATGGAATGATATGTGGAACGTAATCGAATGTGGAATGAAATGAGGAATGGAATGGAATGGAATGTGCAAAGGAATGTGGAATGGAATGTGGAATGGAATGGAATGGAATGTGGGATGGAATGTGGAACGGAATTTGGAATGGAATTGAATGGAATGTGGAATGGAATGTGGAATGGAATTTGAAATGCAATGTGGGATGGAATAGAATGTAATGTGGTAAGCAACGTTGAATGGAATGGAATGGACTGTGGAATACAATCTGGAATGGAATGGAAAGGAATACGCAATGGAATGGAATAGTGTGGAATGTGGAATGGAATGGAATGGAATCTGGAATGGAATGTGGACTGGAATGGAATGGAAAGGAATGGCACGTGGAATGGAATGTATAATGCAACGTTGAATGGAATCTGGGAGGGATTGGAATGTAATCTGTAATGGAAGGAAATGTATGTGGAATGGAATGTGGAATGTAATGGTACGTGGAATGAAATTCAATGGAATGTGGAATGGAAAGGAATGGAATGTGGTATGAAATGGAATGAAATGAAACGTGGAAAGTTATGGAATGGAATGTTGAATAGAATGGAATGGAATGTGGAATGCAATGGAAGGAATGTGGAATGGAATATGGAGTGGAATGTGAAATGGAATGTAAGGGAATGTGGAATGGAATATAATGGAATGAGGAATAGAATGTGGAATGGAACGTGGAATGGAATGGAATGCAATGGAATTTAATGTGGAACGGAATATAACGGAATATGGAATGGAAGGGAACGGAATATGGAACGGAATGGAATGGAATGGGGAATGGAATGTAAAGGAATATGGAATGGAATGGATTGGAATGTGGAACTGAATGGAATTTAATGTGGAATGGAAGGGAATGGTATGTGATATTCAAAAGAGAGGATCGTGGAATGGAAAGTTCAATGGAACGTGGAATGGAATGGAAAGGAACGTGGAATGGAACATGTAATGGAACGCGGAATGGAATGTTATGGAATGGAATGGAATGGAATGGAATGTGGAATGGAATGGAATGGAATGTGGAATGGAGTGGAATGTAATGTGGAGTGGAATGGAATGGAATGTGCAATGGAATATGGAATGGAATGGAATGGAATGGAATGTGGAATGGAATGGAATGTGGAATGGAATGGAATGTGGAATGGAATGGAATGCAATGTGGAATGGAATGTAATGGAATGTGGAGTGGAATGAAATGATGTGGAATGGAATGGAATGGAATGGAAGGTGGAATGAAATGTGGAATGGAGTGGAATATGGATTGGAATTGAATGGAATGTGGAATCGAATGGAATGTGGAATGGAATGGAATGGAATGGAAAATGGAATGGAATGTGGAATGTAACGGAAAGGAATGTGGAATGGAATGGAATGCACTGTGAACGGAATTGAATGGAATGTGGAACGGAATGTAGCGTGGAATGGAATGGAACTGAATGTGGATTGGAATGGAATGGAATGTGTAATGCAATGGAATGAATGGAATGGAAGGGAATTCAATGTGGAATGGAATGGAGTGGAATGAAATGAGGAATGGAATGGAATGGAAGGTGGAATGTAATGGGGAATGGACTGCAATGTGGATTGGAATGAAATGGAATCTGGAGTGGAATGAAATGAAATATGGAGTGGAATATATTGAAATGTTGGGTGCAATGGAATGGAATGTGCAATGGAATTTGGAATGCAATGGTATGGAAAGGAATGGAATGTGGAATGGAATGGAATGGAATGGGGAATGGAATGTGGAATGGAATGGGGAATGGAGTGTGGAACTGAATGGAATGGAATGGGGAATGTAATGAGGAATTGAATGGAAAGGAATGTGGAAAGGAATGTACAATTCAATCTGGAATGGAATGGAAAGGAATGTAGAACGGAATGTGGAATGGAATGGAAAGTGGAATTGAATGGAATGTTGAATAGAACGGAATGGAATGAGGAAGGGAAAGTGGAATGGAATGGAATATGGAATGGAATGGGATGGAATGTAGAATGGAATGGAATGGAATGAGAAATGGTTGGTGGAATGGAATGGAAAATAGAATGGAATATACTGGAATGCAATGAAATGGAATGAAATGGAATGGAATGCAGAACGGAATGTGGAATGGAATGGAATGGAATGTGGAATCTAATGCGGACAATAATGGAACGGAAAGTCGAATGGAATAGAGTGGAATGTGTAATGGAATGTGAAAAGAAATGGAATGGAATGTATAATGGAAAGTGGAATGGAACCTGGACTTCAACATGGAATGGAATGTGAAATGGAATGTGGAAAGGAAAGTGGAATGGAATGGAATGGAACGTGGAATGGAAAAAAATGGAATGTGGTAAGGAATGGATTGGAAAGAAGAAGGGAACGTGGAATGGAATGGAATGTGGAATGGAATGGAAGTTGGAATGGAATTGAATGTGGAATGCAACGTGGAATTGAATGGAATGGAATGTGGAATGGAATCGATGGAATGGAATGTGGTAAGGAATGGAATGGAAAAAGGAAGGGAATGTGGAATGGAATGGAATGTGGAATGGAATGGAGTGGAATGGAATGTGGAACGGAATGGAATGGTGTGGAATGGAATGTGGAACGGAATGGAAGGTGGAATGGAATGGAATGTGGAATTCAATGTGGAATTTAATGGAATGGAACGTGGAATGGAATGGAATGGGGAAAGGAATGGAATCTGGGATGGAACGGAATGGAGTGGAACGTTGAATGGAATGGAATGAGGAATGACATGGAATGTGGAATGAAATGGAATGGAATGGAACATTGAATGGAATGGAATGGAATGGAATGTGGAATGGAATGAAACGTGGAAAGGATTTAAATGGAATGGAATGGAACATGGAATGGAAAGGAATGCCATTTGGAATGGAATGGAATGGTACCTGGAATGGAGTGGAATGGTACGTGGAATGGAATGGAATGGAAAGTGGAGTGGAATGGAATGGAATGGAAAGTGGAATGGAATGGGTTGGAATGGAATGTCGAATGGAATGGAAAGTGGAATGGAATGGAATGGAATATGGAATTGAATGGAATGGAAGGTGGAATGGAATGGAATGGAATGGAATCTGGAATGGAACGTGGTATGGAACGTGGAAAGGAAAGGAATGGAAAGGAATGGAATGTGGAATGGAATCTGGATTGGAAAGGAATGGAGTGGAAGGGAATGTGGAAAGGAATGGAATGTAATATGGAATGGAGTGGAATGCAATAGAATGCAATGCGGAATGGAATGGAATTGAATGTGGAATGGAATGGAATTGAACGTAGAATAGAGTGGAATGGAATGCAATGTGGAATAAATGAAATAAATGTGAAATGTAATGAAATGGAATGGAAAGTGGAATGTAATAGAATTGAGTGTGGAACGGAATGGAATGGAATGTGGAATGGAAAGGAATGGAATGTGGAATGGAATGGAATGGAAGGTGCAACGGAATTTGGTTTTGAATGCAAAGGAATTGTAGGGAATGTGGAATAGAATGCAATGTGGAATGGAATGAATGGAAACTGGAATAGAATGCAATGGCATGGTATGTAATGTGGAAAGGAATGGAATGGAATATGTAATGGAAAGTGGAATGGAAAGCACAATGGAACGTGGAATTGAATGTGGAATGGAACATAGAGTGGAACGCGAAATGGAATGCGGACTGGAATGGAAAGGGATGTGGAATGGAATGTGGAATACAATGGAATGGAATGCAGAATGGAATGGAACGGAACGGAACGCAGAATGGAAATAATGGAACACGGAATGGAATGCAATACTATGGAATGTGGAAAGGAATGGAATGGAATGGAATCTGGAATGGAATTGAATGGACCTTGGAATGGAATGGAATGGAACGTGGAATGGGAAGAAAAGGAATGTGGAATGGATTTGAATGGAATGTGGAATGGAATAGAATGCAATGGAATGGAATGTAGAATGGAGTGGAATGCTATATGCAACGAAATTGAATGGAATGGAAAGTGGAAAGGAATGAAATGGAATGTGGAATAGAATGGAACGGAAAATGGAATGGAATGTGGAATGCAATAGAATGGAATGAGGAATGGAATATGGAATGGAATGAGGAATGGAATGGAATGCAATGTGGAATACAATGTTGAATGCAACGTGGAATGGAACGGAATGTAATGTGGAATGAAATGTGGAATGGAAAGTGTAATGGAATGGAATGGAATGTGGAATGGAACGTGTAATGGAATGGAATGGAATAGAACTTGGAATGGAAAGTGGAATGGAACGTGGAATGGAACGTGGAATGGAATGGAATGGAATGGAATGTGGAATGGAAGAGAAAGGAATGTGGAATGGAATGTGGAATTTAATGGAATGCAATAGAATGTGGAACGGAATGGAATGGAATGTGGAATTGAAAAAATGGAATGTGGAATGGAATGGAATGGTATGGAAAGCGGAATGGAAAGGAAAGGAAAGGAATGTGTAATGGAATGGAATGGAGTGGAATGGAATGTGGAAGGGAATGGAATGGAATGTGGAATGGAATGGAATGGAATGTGGAAGGGAATGGAATGGAATGGAATGGAACGGGAAATGGAATAAAATGCGTCGTGCAATGGAATGAAATATAACTTGGAATGGAATGGAATGGAACGAGGATTGGAATGGAATGGAATGGAATGGAATGGAATGCAATGTGGAATGGAATGGAATGAAATGCCGAATGGAATGGAATGGAATGCAATGTGGAATAGAATGGAAAAAAATGTGGAAGAAAATGTGGAATGGAATGGAGTGGAAAGTGGAATGGAATGTGGAATGGAATGGACTGGAATGCGGAATGGAATGTGGAATGGAATGGAATGGGGAATGGAATATGGATTGGAGTGGAATGGAATGGAATGGAAGGTGGAATGGAATGGAAAGGAATGTGGAATGGAATGGAATAGAAGGTGTAACGGAATGGAACGGAACGTGGAATGGAATGGAATGGAATATGAAATGGAATTGGAATGTAACTTAGCTTGGAATGCAATGGAATTAAATGGAATGGAATGGAATGGAATGGAATATGGAACGCAATGGAATGGAATGTGGAGTGAAATGGAATGGAATGTTGATTGGAATTTGGAATTTAATGGAAAGGAATGGAATGGAATTTGTAATGGAATGTAATGTGTAATGGAAAGGAATGCAATGTGGAATGGAATGGAATGGAATGTGGAATGGAATGGAATGGAATGTGGAATGGAAAGGAATGGAATGTGAAATGGAATGGAAAGTGGATTGGAATGGAATGGAATTTGGAATGGAATGGCATAGAATTCGTAAAATAATGGAATAGAATTCGGAAAGGAATGAAATAGAATGTGGAATGCAATTGAATGGAACTTCGAATGGAATGCCGAATGGATTGGAATGGAATCTGGAATTGAATGTGGAATGGAATAGAATGGAATGTGGAATGGATGTGGAATGGATTGGAATGGAAAGAAAAGTAATATGGAATTGATTGTGCAATGGATTGGAATGGAATGTGGAATGGAATATGAAATTGAATGGAATGGAATGGAATTGAAAGTGGAATGGAATGGAATTGAATGCAATGTGGAATAGATTGGAACGGAATGGAATGGAATGGAATGGAACGAAATCTGGAATGGATTGCAGCCTAATATAATGGAGTGGAATGTGGAATGGAATGGAATGGATTGTGGAATGGAATGAAATGAAATGTGGAATGGAATGGAATGGAATGGAACGGAATGGAATGGAATGGATAGTGGAATGGAATGGAATGGAAAGAGGAATGGAATGTGGAAAGGAATGGAATGAAATGGAATGGAATTTGGAATGGATTGGAATGGAATGGAAAGGAATATGGAATGGAATGGAATGTGGAATGGAATTCAATGCAACGTGGAATGGAATGGAATGGAATCTGGAATGGAATGGAGTAGAATGTAGAATGGAATGGAGTGGAATGTGGAATGGAATTGATGGGTATGTGAAATGGAATGGAATGGAATGTGGAATGGAATAGAATGGAATGTGGAATGGAATGGAATGGAATATTGAATGGAAAGGAATGGAATTTGAAACGGAATGGAAAGTGGATTGGAATGGAATGGAATGTGGAACGGAATGGTATAGAACTTGTAAAATAATGGAAATGAATTCGGAAAGGAATGAAATGGAATGTGGAATGCAGTTGAATGGAACTTCGAATGGAATGCTGAATGGACTGGAATGGAATCTGGAATTGAATGTGGAATGGAATAGAATGGAATGTGGAATGGATGTGGAATGGATTGGAATGCAAAGAAAAGTAATGTGTAATTGATTGTGCAATGGATTGGAATGTAATGTGGAATGGAATGTGAAATTGAATGGAATGAAATGGAATTGAAAGTGGAATGGAATGGAATGGAATGCAATGTGGAATGGATTGGAACGGAATGCAATGGAATGGAATGAAATCTGGAATGGATTGGAGCCTAATATAATGGAATGGATTGCGGAATTGAATGGAATGGATTGTGTAATGGAATGAAATGAAACGTGAAATGGAATGGAATGGAATGGATAGTGGAATGGAATGGAATGGAAAGTGGAATGGAATGGAATGAAATAGAATGGAATTTGGAATGGAATGGAATGGAATGGAAAGGAATATGGAATGGAATGGAATGTGGAATGGAATTCAATGCAACGTGGAATGGAATGGAATGGAATCTGGAATGGAATGGAATAGAATGTAGAATGGAATGGAGTGGAATGTGGAATGGAATTGATGGGTATGTGAAATGGAATGGAATGCAATGTGGAATGGAATGGAATGGAATGTGGAATGCCAAGTGGAATGGAATGTGGAATGGAATTTGTAATGGAATGGAATGGAACGTGGAATACAATGTGGAATGCAACGTGTAATGAAAAGTGTAATGGAACATGGAATGCAACGCAGAGTGCAATCTAACGGCATTAAAAGGAATCTGGAAGGCAAGGGAAAGGTATGTTTAATGGAATGTGGAATAGAATGGAACACAATGGAATGTGGAATGGAATGGAATGGAAAGTGGAATGGAAAGAATGGAATGTGGAATGTAATCGAATATTATGGAATGTGGAATGGAATGGAATGCTATGGAATGTGGAATCTAATGGATTGGAATGGAATGGAATGTGATATGGAATGGAATTGAATGTGGAAAGGAATGTAATTGAATTTGGAAAGCAATGGAATGGAATGTGGATTGGAATGCAATAGAATGCGGAATGGAATGGAATGGAATGCAATGGAATGTGAAATGGAATGTGGAATGGAATCTGAAATGGAATGTGGAATGGAATGTGAAACGGAATGAAAAGGAACGTGGAATGCAATGGAATAGAACATAGAATGGAATGGGGAATGGAACGTCGAATGGAACGAGGTATGTAACGTGGAAGGAATGTGGAAAGGAATGGAAAGGAATGTGGAATGGAATGCGGAAAGGAATGGAATGGACTGCTGAATGGAATGTGGAATGGAATGGGATGGAATGTGGAATGGAATGTTGAATGGAATGTGGAAAGAAATGTGGAATGGAATGGAATGAATGGTGGAATGGAATGTTAAATTGAAAGTTGAGTGGAATGGAATGGAATGTCGAATGGAAAGTGGAATGGAAAGGAATGAAATGTGCAATGGAAAGTCGAATGTAACGCGGAATGGAACGTTGAATGGAATCTGGAATGCAATGCAATGGAATATGGAGTGGAGTGGAATGGAAAGTGGAATCGAATGTTGAATGGAATGGAATGGAATGTGGAATGGAATGGAATGGAATGTGGAATGGAATGTCGAATAGAAAGGAATGGAAAGTGGAATGAATTGTGGAATGGAACGTGGAGTGGAATGGAATGGATTGTGGAATGGATTGTGGAATGGAATGTGGAATGGAATGGAATGCAATGGGGAAAGAAATGTCGAATGTAATGGGGAATGGAATGTGGAATTGAATGGAATGGAATGTGGAATGGATTATGGAATGGAATGTGGAATGGAATGGAATGGAATGGGGAATGGAATGTGGAATGGAATGGGGAATGGAATCTGGAATTGAATGGAATGGAATCGGGAATGTAATGTGGAACTGAATGGAATGGAATGTGGGAAAGAAAGTTGAATGCAATTTGGAATGGAATGAAATGGAATGTGGAATGGAATGGAATGTTGAATGGAATGGAATAGAATGTAGAATGGAATGGAACAGAATGAGGAATGGATTGTGGAATTGAATATAATGTGGAATGGAATTCAATGGAATGGAATCGAATGGAATGCAATGCACTGGAAAGTTGAATGAAATGTGGCATGGAATGGAATGGAATGTGGTCTTTAGTGTGGAATAGAGTGGAATGGAAAGAGGAATGGAATGGAGTGGCATGTTCAATGGAATCTGAAATGTTGTGGAATTGAATGTGTAATGGAAAGTGGAATGGATCGTCAATTACAACGTGGAATGGAATATGGAATGGAATGTGGAATGAAACGTGGAATGGAATGGAATGGAACGTGTAATGCAATGGAATGAATTGTGGTAAGTAATTGAATGGAAAGAGGAAGGGAATGTGGAATGGAATGGAATGTGGAATGGAATGGAATGGAATGGAATGTGGAATGGAATAGAAGGTGGAAAGGAATGGAAGCTGCAATGTAAAGGTACGTGGAATGGAAAGTTGAGTTGAATGGAATGGGACATGGAATGGAATGGAACGTGCAATGGGATGGAAAGTGTAATGGAATGGAATGTGGAATAAAATGGAATCAGGAATGGAATGGAATGGAACGATGAATGAAATGGAATGGAATGGAATGTGGAAAGAAATGGAATGTGGAATGGTTTGGAATGGAATGGAATGGAAAGTGGAATGGCATGGAATGGAACTTGGAATGGAATGGAATGGAACGTGCAATGGAATGGAAGGGAAAGTGGAATGGAATGGAATGGAACGTGGAATGGAATGGGTTGGAATTAAATGTCGAATGGAATGGAACGTGGAATGGAATTGAATGGAAAGTGGAATGGAATGGAATGGATTGGAATGGAATGGAACGCGGAATGGAATGGAAGAGAATGTGGAATTGAATGGAATGGTATGGAATGTGGAATGGAATGGAATGGTATGGAATTTGGAATGGAATGGAATGGAATCTGTAATGAAATGGAATGGAAAGTGGAATGGAACTTAATGGAATTTGGAATGGAATGGAATGGAATGGAATGCGGAATTGAATGGAATACAATGTAGTATTTAATGAAATGCAATGGAAAGGAATGCGGAATTGGATGGAATGGGAAGTGGAAAGGAATGGAATGGAATGGGGAATAGAAAGGGGACTGGAAAGGAATGGAAGGTGGAAAGGAATGTGAAATGGAAGGTGGAATGCAATGGAACAGAACGTGGAAGGGAATGGTATGGAACGTGGAATGTAATGTGGAATGAAATGGAATGGAACTTGGAACGGAACGTGGAATGGAATGTGGAATGGAATGTGGAATGGAACTTGGAATGGAATGTGGAATGGAATGTGGAATTGAATGTGGAATGCAAAGGAAAGGATTGTGAAATGGAATGTGGAATGGAATGGAATGGAAAGGAATGTACAATGGAATGTGGAATGGAATGGAATTGTATGTGGAATGGAATGGTACGGAATGGGGAACGGAATGTAATCGAATGGAACGTGGAATGGAATGTGGAATGGAATGTAATGCAAAGAGGAATGGAATGTAATGGAATGTGGAATAGAATGGAATGGAATGGAATGTGGAAAAGAATGTGGAATGGAATGCAGAATTGAATGGATGGAATGCGGAATAGTATGGAATGGAATGTAGAATGAAATGTGGAATGGAATGGAATAGAATGTGGAATGGAATGTGGAATGGAATGTGAAATTGAATGTCGAATGGAATGAGAAATGGAATGGAATGGAATGTGGAATGGAATGTAGAATGAAATGGAATGGAATGTGGAATGGAATGCGGAATGAAGCATGGAATGGAATGTGGAAAGGAAAGCGAAATGCAATGGAGTGCAACGTGGAATGGATCGTCGAATGGAACGTGGAATGGATTGTGGAATGTAGTATGGAATGGATCGGGAAATTGAATGGAATGGAATGTTGAAAGCAACGTGGAATGGAATGGAGTGGAACGTGGAATGGAATGTGGAATCTAATGTGGAATGGAACATGGAATGGAACGAGGATTGGAATGGAATCTAATGTGGGATTGAGTGTAGAATGGAATGGAATGGAATGTGCAAATCAATTTGGAATGGAATGGAATGGAATGCTTAATGCAATGCGTAATGGAATGGAATGGAATTTGGAATCGAAAGTGGAATGCAATGGAATGGAATGTGGAAGGGAAGGTTGAATGGAATGTGGAATGGAACGTGGAATGGAATGTTGACTGGAACAGAATATAACGTGCAATGTAATGTGCAATGGAATGTGAAAAGGTATGTGGAATGGAATGAAATAGAATGAGTATTGCAACTTGGAATTGAAAGGAATTGAACGTGGAATGGAATGTGGAATGGATGGTGGAATGTAACGAGGAAAGAAATGTGGAAAGGGACCTTGAATGGAATGTGGAATGGAATGAGGAATAGAATGGAATGGAATGTGGAATGGAATTGAACAGAATGTGGAATGGAATGGGAGGCAATCTGGAATGGAATGTGGAAATTTATGGAATGGATTGTGGAATGGAATGGAATGGAATGTTATATAATGTGCAATGGAATGGAATAGAATGTGGAATGGAACGTGGAATGTATTGGAATATAATGTGGAATGGAATGCGGAACGGAATGGAATGGAAAGTGTTATGGAATGTGGAATGGATCGTGGAATGGAATGGGCAATGTAATGTGGAATAGAAAGTGGAATGGAATGGAATGGAAAGTGGAATGGAACGCGGAATGGAATGTGGAATGGAACGTTGAATGGAATGTGGAATGGAATGTGCAATGGAACATGGAATGCAATGGGCAATGGATTGTGGAATGGAATGTGGAATGGAAAGGAATGGAAAGTGGAATGGAAAGTGGAATGAAATGGAATGGAACGTGGATGGGAATGTGGGATGGATTGTGGAATAGAACACGGAGTGGAATGTGGAATGGAATGGATTGGAATGTGGAATGGAATCTGGAATGCAATGGAATGGAATGTGGAATGGAATGTGGAATGGAATGGATTGCAAAGTGGAATGGAATGGAATGTGGAAAGGAATGGAACAGAATGTGGAATGGAATGGAATGCAATATGCAATGGAATGTGGAAATTTATGGAATGGATTGTGGAATGGAATGGAATGGAATGTTGTGGAATGTGCAATGGAATGGAATGTAATGTGGAATGGAATGTGGAATGGAACGTGGAATGAAATGGAATATAATGTGGAATGCAATGGGGAACGGAATGGAATGGAAAGTGTTATGGAATGTGGAATGGATCGTGGAATGGAATGGGCAATGGAATGTGGAATGGAAGGTGGAATGGAATGGAATGGAAAGTGGAATGGAACGCGGAATGGAACGTGGTATGGAACGTTGAATGGAATGTGGAATGGAATGTACAATGGAACTTGGAATGCAATGGGCAATGGATTGTGGAATTTAACGTGGAATGGAAAGGAATGGAAAGTGGAATGGAATGGAATGGAACGTGGATTGGAATGTGGTATGGATTGTGGAATAGAACATGGAGTGGAATGTGGAATGGAATGGATTGGAATGTGGAATGGAATCTGGAATGCAATGGAATGGAATGTGGAATGGAATGTGGAATGGAATGTGGAATGGAATGGATTGGAATGTGGAATGGAATGGAATGTGGAATTGAATGGAATGGAATGGAATGTGGAATGGAATTGAACATGGAATGGAATGGAAGTTGCAATGGAATCGCATGTGGAATGGAAAGTTGAATTGAATGGTATGGAAGTTGGAATGGAATGGAACGTGGAATGGAATGGAAAGTGGAGTGGAATGGAATGTGGAATGAAATGGAATCAGAAATGGAATGGAATGGAATGGAATGGGACGTATAATGAATTGGAGTGTAATGCAATGTGGAATGAAATGGAATGTGGAATGGTTTGGAATGGAATGGAATGGAAAGTGGAATGGAATGGAATGGAACTTGGAATGGAATGGAGTGGAACTTGCAATGGAATGGAATGGAAAGTGGAATGGAATGAAATGGAACATGGAATAGAATGGGCTGGAATTAAATGTCGAATGGAATGGAACGCGGAATGGAATGGAATGGAAAGTGGAATGGAATGGAATGGATTGGAATGGAATGGAAAGTGGAATGGAATGGAATAAAATCTGGAATTGAATGGAATGTTATGGAAAATGGAAGGGAATGTAATGGAATGGAATATGTAATGTAATGGAATGGAATGGAAAGTGGAATGGAACTTAATGGAATTTGGAATGGAATGGAATGGAATGCGGAATTGAATGGAATGCAATGTGGTCTGGAATGTAATGTAATAGAAAGGAATGTGGAACTGGATGGAATGGGAAGTGGAAAGGAAAGGAATGGAATGGGGAATAGAATGGGGACTGGAAAGGAATGGAAGGTTGAAAGGACTGTGAAATCGAAGGCGAAATGAAAGATGGAATGGAATGAAATGGAACGTGGAATGCAATGGAATGGTACGTGGAAGGGAATGGTATGGAACGTGGAATGCAACGTGGAATAGAATGGAATGAAACATGGAATGGAACGTGGAATGGAATGTGGAATGTAATGTGGAATGGAACGTGGAATGGATTGTGGAATGGAATGTGGAATTGAATGTGGCATGCAATGGAATGGACTGTGAAATGGAATGTGGAATGGAATGGAATGGAATGGAATGTACAATGGAACATGGAACGGAATGGAATGGAATGTTCAATGGAACATGGAACGGAATGGAATGGAAAGTGGAATGGAATGGTACGGAATGGGGAATGGAATATAATCGAATGCAATATGGAATGGAATGTGGAATGGAATGTAATGAAATGAGGAATGGAATGTGGAATAGAATGGAATGGAATGGAATGTCGAATTGAATGGAATGGGATGTAGAATGAAATGTGTAATGGAATGGAATAGAGTGTGGAATGGAATGTGCAGTGGAAGGTGAAATGGAATGTCGAATGGAATGAGAAATGGAATGGAATGGAAAGTGGAATGGAATGTGGAATGAAACGGAATGGAATGTGGAATGGAGTGTGGAAAGAAGCATCGAATGGAATGTGGAATGGAACACGAAATGGAATGGAATGCAATGTGGAATGGATCGTTGAATGGAACGTGGAATTGTATGTGGAATGGAATGTAGAATGTAGTATGGAATGGATCATGAAATTGATTGGAATAGAATGTTGAATACAACGTGGAATAGAATGTAGTGGAACGTGGAATGGAATGTGGAATGTAATGTGGAATGGAACGTGGAATGTAATGTGGAATGTAACGTGGAATGGAACGAGGATTGGAATGGAATCTAATGTGGAATGGAGTGTAGAATGGAATCGAATGCAATGTGCAAAGCAATTTCGAATGGAATGGAATGGAATGTTTAATGCAATGCGGAATGGAATGGAATTTGGAATCGAAAGTGGAATGGAATGGAATGGAATGTGGAATGGAAGGTTGAATGGAATGTGGAATGGAATGTGGAATGGAATGTGAAAAGGAAAGTGGAATGTAATGGAATAGCATGAGGAATGGAACTTGGAGTTGAATGGAATTGAACGTGGAATGGAAAGGAAATGAACCGTGGAATGTAATGAGGAAAGGAATGTGGAAAGGGAAGTGGAATGGAATGTGGAATAGAATGGAATGCAATATGGAATGGAATGGAACGGAATGTGGAATGGAATGGAATGCAATCTGGAATGGAATGTGGAAAGTTATGAAATTGATTGTGGAATGGAATGGAATGGAATGGTATGGAATGTGCAATGGAATGGAATGGAATGTGCAATGGAATGTGGAATGGAACGTGGAATGAATTGGAATATAATGTGGAATGGATTGGGGAACGGAATGGAATGGAAAGTGGAATGGAATGTCGAATGGATCGTAGAATGGAATGGGCAATGGAATGTGGAATGGAACGTGGAATGGAATGGAATGGAAAGTGGAATGGAACGTGGAACGGAACGTTGAATGGAACGTTGAATGGAACGTGGAATGGAATGTGCAATGGAATGTGGAATTCAATGGGCAATGGAATGTGGAATGGAAAGTGGAATTTAAATGGAATGGAAAGTGGAATGGAAAGTGGAAAGGAATGGATTGGAACGTGGAATGGAATGTGGAATGGATTGTGGAATAGAACATGGAGTGGAACTTGGAATGGAATGGATTGGAATGAAGAATGGAATCTGGAATCCAATGGAATGGAATGTGGAATGGAATGTGGAATGGAAGGGATTGGAAAGAGGAATGGAATGGAATGGAATGTGGAATGGAATGTGGTCTGGAATGGAATGCAATATGGAAAGGAAAGTGGAATGGAATGGAATTGAATGTGGAATGGAATGTGAAATGCAATTTGGAATGGAATGTAATGGAATATGGAATGGAATGTGGAATGGAATGTGGAATGGAAAGTGGAATGTAAAGGAATGGAATTTGGAATGGAATGTGGAATGGAATGGAATGCAATGTGGAATGGAACGTGAAATAGAATGGAATGGAAAGTGGAATGAAACACGGAATGGAATGGAATGGAACGTGTCATGGAATGTGGAATGGAAAGTGGAATGGAAGATGGAATGGAACGTGGAATGAAATGGAATGGAACGTGGAGTAGATCGTGAAATGGAACACAGAATGGAATGTGAAATATAATGTGGTTTGGAAAGGAATGGAATGTGGAAATGAATGGAATGGAATGTGGAGTGGAGTGGAAAGGTATGTGGAATAGAATGTGGAATCAAATAGAATGCAATACAGAATGAAATGTAATGGAATGGTATGGAATGTGGAATGGAATGGAATCGAATGCGGAATGGAATGGAATGGAATGTGGAATGAAATGGAATTGAATGGAATATGGAATGCAATGGAATGTGGAATGGAACGTGGAATGGAATGGAATGTGGAATGGCATGTGGAATGAAATGTGGAATGGAATGGAATGGAAAGTGGAATGGAATGGAATGGAATCAAATGGAATGTGGAAAGGAAGGTGGAATGGAACAAAGAATGGAACCTGGAATGGAACGTGGAGTGGAACGTGGAACAGAACGTGGAATGGAAAGGAATGGAATGAGAAATGGAATGGAATGGAATGTGGAATGGAATGGAAGCTATTATGAAATGGAATGGTATGGAATGTGGAATGGAATGGAATGGAATGTGGAATGGAATGGAATGGAATGTGGAATGGAATGCAGTGGAATGGAATGTGGAATGTAATGGAATGGAATGATGAATGGAATGGAATGAAATGGAATGGGCAATGTAATGGAATTGAATGGAATGTGTACTGGAATGGAATGGAATGGAATGGAATGTGGAATGGAATGGAATGGAATGTGGAGTGAAATGCGGAATGGAATGAAATGGAATATGGAAATGAATTGAATTGAACGTGGAATGGAATGGAATGTAATTGTATGAGGAATGGAATGTGGAATGGAATGTGGAATGGAATGGAATGGAATGTGGAATGGAATGGAATGGAATGTGGAATGGAATGGAATGGAATGTGGAATGGAATGAAATCGAACGTGGAATGGAAGGTGGAATGAAACGTGGAATGCAATGTGGAAAGGAATGTGGAATGGAATGGAATGATATGTGGAAAGAAGTGGAATGGAATGGAAAGGAATATGGAATGTAATATGGAATAGAATGTGCAAAGGAATGAGGAATGCAATGGAATGGAATGTGGAATGGAATGAGGAAAGGATTGTGAAATGGAATGTGGAATGGAATGAAATGGAACGTGGAATGGAAAGTGGAATGAAACGTGGAATGCAATGTGGAAAGGACTGTGGAATGCAATGGAATGGAAAGGAATATGGAATGTAACATGGAACAGAATGTGCAAAGGAATGAGGAATGCAACGGGGTAGAATGTGGAATGGAATGAGGAAAGGAGTGGGGAATGGAATGTGGAATGGAACAGAATGGAATTTGTAAATGAATGTGGAATGGAATGTGGAATGGAGTTTGGAACGCAATGTGGAATGGAACGGATTGGAGTGTGGGATGGAATGTGGAATGCAACGGAATGGAATGTAGAATGGAACGTAGAATGGAACGTGAAATTAAATGGAATTGAATATGGAATTGAACGTGGAATGGAATGTAATGGGGCGTGGATTGGAACATGGAATGGCGAGTGGAATGTGATGAAATGGAAAGTGAAATGGAATGTGGAATGGAATGTGGAAAGGAAAGGAATGCAATGTGGAATGGAATGTGGAATGGAATGGAATGGAATGGGGAATGGAATTGAATAGAATATGACATGTAATGTGGAAGGAGTGTGAAAGGTAAAGTGGAATGGAATGTGGAATGAAAAGTGGAATGGAATGCAATGGAATGTTTAATAGAATGGAATGGAATGTGGAACGGAATGTGGAATGTAATGGAATGGAATGTGGAATAGAATGTGGAATGGAACGGAATGGAATGTAGAATGAAATGTGGAATGGAGTGTTGAAAGGAATGTGGAATGTAACGGAATGGAATGTGGAATGGAATGTGGAATGGAATGTGGAATGCAATGGAATGGAATGTGTAATGTAATTTAATGGAATGGAATGAAAGATGGAAAGGAAAGTGGAATGGAACATGTAATGGTACGTGGAATGGAACGTGGAGTGCAACGTGGAATGGAACGTGGAATGGAATGGAATGGAAGGTGGAATGCAATGGTGTGGAATGTGGAATGGAATGGAATGGAATGTGGAATGGAATGTGGAAAGGATTGGAATGGAATGTGGAATAGAATGCGGAATGGAATGGAATGGAATGGAATGTGGAATGTGGAATGGAAAGGAAAGGAATCAGGAATGGATTGGAATGGTTTGGAACGTGGAATGGAATATGGAGTAGAACGTGGAATCGAACATGGAATGGAACGTGGAATGCAATGTGGAATAGAATGTGGAATAGAATGGAATGGAATGGAAAGTGGAATGGATTGTAGAATAGAATGGAATGGAATGGAAAGTGGAATGGATTGTGGAAAGGAATGGAATGGAATGTGGAATGGAATGGAAGGGGACATGGAATGCAATGGAATGTGGAACGAAATACAATGTGGAATGGAATGGAATGGAATATTGATTGGAATGGAACGTGGATTGGAAAGTGGAATTGATTGTGGAATGGAAAGTGGAATGGAATGGAAAGTGGAATGGATTGTTAAAAGGAATGCAATGGAATGTGGAATGGAATGGAATGGAATGTGGAATGGAATGCAACTGAATGCGGAATGGAATGGAATGGAACGTGGAATGGAATGTGGAATGGAATGGAATGGAATGTGTAATGGAATGTGGAATGGAATATGGAATGGAATGGAATGGAAAGTGAATGGAACGAGAAATTTAATGTGGAATGGAACGCAGTGGAAAGTGCAATGGAAAATGGAATGGAATGGAATGGAACGTGGAAAGCAATGTGGAATGCAATATTAAACGGAACGTTGAATGGAAAGTGGAATGGAACGTCGAACAGAATGGCAGAGAAGATGGAATGTAATGCAATGGAACGTGGAATGGAATGGAATGGTACGTGCAATGGAACGTGCAGTTGAACGTGAAATGGAATGTGGAATGGAATGGATTTCAATGTGGAATGGAGTGTGGAATGGAATGGATAGGAATGTGGAAAGGAATGTGGAATGGAATGTGGAATGGAATGTGGAATGGAATAGAATGAAATGTGGAATGGAATGTCGAAAGGAATGGAATGGTATGTGGAGTGGAATGCAATGGAATGTGGAATGGAATGTGGAATGGAATGGAATCGAATGTTGAAGGGATTGTTGAAAGGAATGTGGAATGGTGTGTGGAATGGAATGGAAAGCAATGTGGAATGGAATGTTGAAAGATTGTGGAATGGAATGGAATGGAATGTGCAATAGAATGTTTAATGGAACGTGGAAAGGAATGGAGGGGAATGTGGAATGGAATGTGGAATGGAATGTGGAATGGAATGGAATGTGGAATGGAATGGAATGGAATGGAAAGTGGAATGGAATGAAATGGAAAGTGGAATGGAATGGAATGCAAAGTGGAATGGAATGAGGAATGGAATTGAATGGAATGCAAAGTGAAATGCAATGGTATGGAATGTGGAACGGAATGCAATATGGAAAGGAATGCAACGGAATGGAATGTGGAATGGAATGGAATGGAATTTGGAATGGAATGGAATGGAATGGAACGGTGAATGGAATGGAATGGAATGGAATGGAATGTGGAATGGAGACGAATGATATGTGGAATGGAATGGAATTGGATGGAATGTGGAATGGAATGTGTGATGGAATCTGATGGAATGTGGAATGGAATGCAGAATGGAATGGAATGGAATGTGGAATGGAATGCAATGGGATGTGGAATTGAATGGAATGGAATGCAGAATGGAAAGTGGAACGGATTGTAATGGAATGTGAAATATAATGTAGTAGGAAGTGGAATGGAATGTAGAAAGGAACGTGGATTAGAATTTGGAACGGAATGTGGAATGGAACGTTGAATGGAGTGGAATGGAATGACGAATGGAATGGAATGGAATGTGGAATGGATTGGAATGGAGTGCAATGGATTGGAATGTGGAATGGAAAGGAATGGAATGAGGAAAGGAAATGAATGGAATGCAATGGAATTAAATGGAACGTGGAATGGAATGGAATGTAAAATGCAATGCAATGGAATAAAGAATGGAATGTAATGGATTGTGGAATGAAATGTAATGTAATGTGGAATCGAATGGATTGGAATGAGGAATGGAATGTGTAATGGAATGTAGAATGGAGTGGAATGGAATTGAAGAGAATGTGGAATGGAATGTGGAATGGATTTGAGTGGAATGTGGAATGGAAGGGAATGGAATGTGGAATGGAATGGAAAGGGATGTGGAATGGATTGGAAAGGGATGTGGAATGGAATGTGGAATGGAATCTGGAAAGGAAAGGCAATGTAATGGAAGGCAATGTGTAATGGAACGTGGAATGGAATGGAAAGGAACGTGGAATGGAATGGAAAGAAACGTAGAATGGAACGTGGAGTGCAACGTGGAATTGAATGGAATTGAAGGTGGAATGGAATGGAATGGAACGGAGAATGAAATGGAATGGAACGTGGAATGCAAAGAGA
This sequence comes from Pongo pygmaeus, assembly GCF_028885625.2. NCBI lineage: Eukaryota > Metazoa > Chordata > Mammalia > Primates > Hominidae > Pongo > Pongo pygmaeus. The sequence continues at coordinate 11,336,698 of NC_072389.2, forward strand.
TGGAACATGCAATAGAATGTGGAAAGCAACGTGGAATGGAATGAGGAATGCAATCTATAATGGAATGAAATGGAATGTGGAATGGAATATGAAAAGGAGTGGAATGGAATATTGAATGGGAGATGGAGTGGAATGTGGAATAGTATGGAATGTGGAACGGAATGTGGAATGGAATGGAATGTGGAATGGAATGTGAAATGGAATGAAATGGGATGTTGAATGGAATGTATAATGGAATCTGCAATGGAACGTGAAATAAAATGGAATTGAATGTGTAATATAATGCGAAACGGAATGGAAAGGAACATGGAATGGAACGTGGAGTGGAATGTTTATTGGAATGGAATGGAATGTGGAATGGAATGGTATGTAATGGAATGTGGAATGGAATGGAATGGAATGGAATGTGGAATGGAATGGAATGGAATGGAATGTGGAATGGAATGGAATGGAATGGAATGTGGAATGGAATGGAATAGAAAGTGGAATGGAATGGAATGCAATGTGGAACGGAATGTACAATGGAATTGAATGGAAAGAAATGTGGAATGGAATGGCATTGAAAGTGGAATGGAATGGAATGGAATTTCGAATGCAATGGAACGTGGAATGTAATGGGAAGGAACGTGCAATGGAAAGTGGAAAGGAACGTGGACTGGAAAGTTTAATGAAATGAAGAATGCAATGTGGAATGGAATGGAATGGAATGTGGAATAGAATGTCAAATGGAGTGGAAAGGAATGTGGAATGCAATGCGGAATGGAATAGAAACGAAAGGAAAGGAATGTGGAATGGTATGTGGAATGGAATATGGAGTGGAATGGAATGTGGAATGGAATGTAGAATGGAATGGTAAGGAAAGTGTAATGGAATGGATTGGAATGTGGAATGGGATGGAAAGGAATGTGGAATTCAATGCGGAATGGAATAGAAATGAATGGAAAGGAATGTGGAATGGTATGTGGAATGGAATATGGAGTGGAATGGAATGTGGAATGGAATGTAGAATGGAATGGTAAGGAAAGTGTAATGGAATGGATTGGAATGTGGAATGGGATGGAATGGAATGGAATTGAATGTAATGTGGAATGGAAAGCAATGGAATGGAATGTGAAATGGAACAGAATGTGGAATAGAATGTGTAAAGGAATGGAATGTGGAATGGAATGAAATGTGGGATGGATTGGAAAGGAATGTGGAATGGAATGTAATGGAATGGAATGAAATGTTGAATGGAATGGAATGGAATGTAGAATGGAATGCAATGGAATGGAATGGAATGGAATTTGGAATGGAATGGAATTGAATGAGTAAAGCAATGTGAAATGGAATGAGGTATGGAAAGTGGAATGGAATGAAATTGAATGTGGAGTGGAATGAAATGGAACGTGGAATGAAAAGGATTGGAATGTGGAATGAAAAGGAGTGGAACGTGGAATGGAATGGAATGGAATGTCAAATGGAAAGTGGAATGGAACGTGTAATGGAATGTGGAAAGGAACGTGGAAAGCAATGTTGAATGGAATGGAATTGAACGTGGAATGTAATATGGAATGGTATGGAATGGAATGGAATGGACTGTGGAATTGAAAGGAAGGGAATGTGAAATGGAATGTGGAATGGAATGGAATGCAGTGTGGAATGGAAGGGAACGTGGAATGGAATGGAAAGGAATGTGGGTTGGAATTGAATGGAATGTGGAATGGAATGGAATGGAAAGCAATAGAAAGCAAAATGGAATGCGAAATGGAATGTGGAATGGAATGTGGAATGGAACATGGAATAGAATGAAATAAAATGTGGAATGGAACGGAATGGAACGTGGAATTGTATGGAGTGGAACATGGATTGGAATGTAGAATGGAATGTGGAATGGAATGTGGAATGGAATGGAATGAAATGTGAAATGGTATGTGGAAAGGAAAGTGAAATGGAATGTGGAATGGAATGGAATGTCATGGAATGTGCAATGGCATGATGAAAGGAATGGAATGGAATGTGGAATGGAATATGGAATGAAACGTAATGGAATGTGGAAGGGAATGTGCAATGGAATGGAATAGAACGTGGAATGGAACGTGGAATGGAACGTGCAATGGATTGTGGAAATGAACGTGGAATGGAATGTGGAGTGCATTGAAATGGAATGTGAAATGGAATGGTATGTAATGTGGAATGGAAAGGAAAGGAATGAGGAATGGAATGGAATGGTATGGAATATAGAATAGAATTAAATGGAATGGAATGGAATGTGAAATGAAATGGAATGGATTGTGGAATTGAATGGAATGGAATGCAGAATGGAAAGGAAAAGAATGCGGAATGGAATGCATTGGAAAGGAATGGAATTTGGAATTGAATGGAATGGAATGTGGAATGGAATGGACTGGAATGGAAAGGAATGGAATTTGGAATTGAATGGAAAGGAATGTGGAATGGAATGGAATGGAAAGAGGAATGGAATTTGGAATGGAATTTGGAATGGAATGGAATGGAATGGAATGCGGAATGGAATGGAATGGACTGTGGAATGGAATGGAATGGAATGGAATTGAATGGAATGGAATTTGGAATGGAAAGGAATGGAATGGAATGGAATGCAAAGCGTAATGGAATGTAACGGAATGCGGAGTGGAATGGAATGGAATGGAATGTGGAATTGAATTGAATGGAATGTGGAAAGGAACTGAATGGAATGTGGAATGAAATGGAATGGAACGTAGAACGGAATGTGGAATGGAATTCGGAATGCAATGGAATGGAAAGGAATGTGGAATTTAATAGAAAGGAGTGTGTAATGAAATGGAATGGAATGTGGAATGGAATGGAATGGAATGTGGAATGGAATAGAATGGATCTTGGAATGGAATGTGGAATGGAATGTGGAAAGGAAAGTGGAATGGATTGGAATGGAATGTGGAATGGAATAGAATGGAACGGAATGTGGAATGGAATGGAATGGAATATGGAATGAAATGGAATGGAATGTAGAATGGAATGTGGAATGGAATTCGGAATGGAATGTAATGGAAAGGAATGTGGAATTTAACAGAATGGAATGTGTAAAGGAAAGGAATGCTATGTGGAATGGAATAGAATGGATCGTAGAATGGAATGAAGAATGGATTGTGGAAAAGAATGTGGAATGGAATGGAATGGAATGTGGAATGGAATTGAATGGAATGTGGAATGGAATGTAACGTGTAATGGAAAGCAATGGAATGTGGATTGGAATGTAAATGAATGTGGATTGTAATGCAATGTAATGGAATGGAATGTGTAAGGGAATGTGAAATGGAATATGGAATGGAATGTGAAACTGAATGTGGAATGAAACGTGGAAACGAAAGAAATGCAACATGGAATGCAATTTAATGGAACGTGGAATGGAATGGAATGCAACATGTAATGGAACATAGAATGGAACGTGGAATGGAATGTGGAATGGAAAGTGGAATGGAATGTGGAATTGAATGGGGAATGGAATGGAATGGAATCGAATGTGAAATGGAGTGAGGAAAGGAATATGAAATAGAATGTGGAATGGAATGCTGAATGGAATGTGGAAGGGAATGGAATGGAATGTGGAATGGAATGCGGAATGGAATGGAACGGAATGAGGAATGGAATTAAAGGGAATGTGAAATGGAATGTGGAATAGAATGTGGTATGTAATGTGGAATGGAATGGAATGGAATGTGGAATAGATCATGGAATGGAACGTGGAATGGAAAGCGGAATGGAAAGCGGAATGGAATTTGGAATGGAACGTGGAATGGAATGGAATGGAATGTCGAATGGATTGAAATGCAATGGAATGCAATGCGGAATGCAATGGGATGGAATGAGGAATTGAATGGAATAGAATGGAATGTGGAATTGAATGGAATGGAACGTGGAATGCAATGTGAAAAGCAATGTGGAATGGTAGTTGGAAAAGAAGGGAATGGAAAGTGGAATGGAAAGGAATGGAATGTGGTATAGAATGGAATGGAATGGAATGTGGAATAGAATGTAATGGAATGTGGAATGGAACGGAATGGTAGGTGGAAGGGAATGGAATGGAATGTGGAATGGAATAGATCGTGAAATTGAATGGAATGGAATGTGGATTGGAATTGAATGCAATGTGGAATAGAATGGAATGGAATGGAATGTGAAATTGAATGCGTAAAGGAATGTGTAAACGAATGTGGAATGGAATGAATTGTAACGTGGAACGGAGTGCAGTGGAACGTGGAATGGAATGCAATGGAACATGGATTGGAACGTGGAATGGAATGTGGAATGGAATGGAATGTAGTGTGAAATGGAATGTGGAGTGGAATGGAATGGAATGTCGAGTGGAATGTAAAATGGAATGGAATGGAATGTGGAAAGGAATGTGGAATGGAATGGAATAGAACATGGAATGGAACGTGGAATGGAATGTGGAATGGAATGCAATGGCATGTGGAATGGAATTGATTGGAGTGTGAAATGGAATGTGGAAAAGAAGGTGGAATGGAATGTGGAATGGAATGGAATGGAACGAAGAATGGAATATGGAATGCAATGGAATGGAATGTGGAATGGAATGTATAATAGAAAGGAATGGAATGTTTAATGCAATGGAATGTGGAATGGAATGTATAATGGAAAGGAATGGAATGTGTAATGGAATCGAATGGAATGTAAAAGGAATGTGGAAAGCAAGGTGGAATGGAACGTGGAATGGAATGGAATGAAACGTGGAATGGACTATGGAATGGAATTTTATGAAACCTGGAAGGGAATGGAATGGAATGTGGAATTGAACATGGAAAGGAACGTGGCATGGAACGTGGAATGGAACATGGAATGGAATGTGGAATGGAACGTGGAATGGAATGGAATGGAAAGGAATGCGGAATGGAATGGAATGGAATGAGGAATGGAATGGAATGGAAAAGAAAGTATAATTGAATGGAATGGAATGTAGAATGGAATGGAATGGAACATGGAATGGTATGTGAAATGATATGTGGAATGGAATGTGGAATAGAATGGAATAGAAAGTGAAATGGAATGGAATGGAATGTGGAATAGAATGGAATGGAATGGAATGTGGAATGGAATGTGGAATGGAAGGGGGAATGGAATGGAATGGAATGGAATGGAATGTGGAATGGAAGAGAATGGAATGTGGAATGGAATGTGGAATGGAGTGAAACGTGGAAAGGAATGGAATGGAAAGTGGATTTTAAATGAATTCAATGTGGATTAGAATGGAGTGTAACGGAATATGTAATTGAATGTGAAAACGAATGTGCAATGGAATGAATTGGAACGTGGAATGGAGTGTAGTGGAACGGGGAATGGAGTGTAGTGGAACGTGGAATGGAATGTAATGGAATGTGGATTGGAACGTGGAATGGAATGTGGAATGGACTGTGGAATGGAATGGAATGTGAAATAGAATGTGGAGTGGAATGGAATGGAATGTCGAATGGAATGTGTTATGGAAGGGAATGGAAAGTGGAATCAAAAGTGGAATGGAATGGAATAGAACATGGAATGGAATAGAACATGGAATTGAACGTGGTATGGAATGGAATGGAACGTGGAATGGAATAGAATGAAACTTGGAATGGAATGTGTAATGGAACGTGGAGTGCAATGTGGAAGGGAATGTGGTATGGAATGGAATTGAATGTGGAATGGAAAGTGGAATGGAATTGAAAGAAATGTGGAATGAAATGGAATGGAATGTGCAATGTAATGCAATGGAATGTGGAATGGAATTGAATGTTATTTGGAATGGAATGTGGAATGGAATTGAATGGAATGTGCAATGAAATAGAATGGAATGAACTGGTATGCAAAATGAAATGTGGAATGGAATATGTAATGTAACGTGGATTGGAATGTGGCATGGAATGAAGTGGGTCGTGGAATGGTATGGAAAGGAATGTGGAATTGAATGGAATGGATTGTGGAATGGAACATGGAATAGAACGCAGAATGGTACGTGGAAAGGAACGGAATGGAATGTGGAATGGAAAGTGAAAGGAAATGCAAAGGAATGTGGAAAGGAAAGTGGAATAGAATGGAATGGAATGCGGAAAGGAATGGAACGGAATGTGGAATGCAATGTGGGATGGAATAGAATGGAATGTGGAAAGGAAATTGGAATGGAATTGAATGGAATGTGAAATGGAATGTGAAATGGAATGTGGAATGGAATGTGAAATGCAATGTAGATTGGAATGTTGAATTGAATGACACAGAATGTAGAATGGAATGGAATGAAATGTGGAATGGAATGAAATGAGATGTGGAATGGAATGAAATGAGATGTGGAATGGATATTGGAATGGAACGTGGAATGGAATGTGCAAAGGAATGCGGAATGGAATGTCGAATGGAAAGGCATGGAATATGGAAGTGATCGTGGAATGGAAAGTGAAATTGAATGGAATGGAATGTGGAATTCAATGTGGAAAGGAATGGAATGGAATGTGGAATTGAATGCATAATGGAATGGAATGGAATGTGGAATAGAATGAGCAACAGAATCGAATGGAATGTGGAATGGAATGTGGATTGGAATGCAGGGGAATGTGGAATGGAATGGAATGCAACTAGGAATGGAATGTGGACAGGAATGCAATGGAATTTGGAATGGTATGTGGAATGGAAAGCAATGTGGAGTGGAATGTGGAATCGAAAGTGGAATGGAATAGAATGGGACGTGGAATGTAATGTGAAATGGAACGGAATGTTATGTGGAAAGGAAAGTGTAATGGAAAGTGGAAGGGAAATTGGAATGGAATGGAATGGAATGTGGAATGGAATGGAATGTGGAATGGAATATTGAATAGAATGGAATGGAATGTGGAATGGAATGGAATGTGGAATGGAATATTGAAGGGAATGGAATGGAATGTGGAATGGTATGTGGAATAGTCTGTGGAATGGAATGTGGAATGAAATGGAATGGAAAGTGAAATGTAATGTGGAATGGAAAGTGGAAAAGATCGTGGAATGGAATGAGGAATTGAACGTGGAATGGAATACGGAATGGAATCTGGAATGAAAAGTAATGGAATGGAAGATGGAATGGAACGTGGAATGGAATGGAATGGAACGTGGAATCCAAACTGGAATTCAAAGCGGAATGGAACGTTGAGTGGAACAAGGAAAGGAATGGAATGGAACGTGGAATGGAATGTGGAATGGAATTTGGAATGGAACGTTAAGTGGAATGTGGAATGGAATGTGGAATGGAAAGGAATAGAATGTGGAAAGGAATGGAATGGAATGGAATGGAATTTGGAATGGAATTTGGAATGGAATGGAATGGAATGTTATGGAATGTGGAATGAAATGGAATACAACGCGGAATGGAACGTGGAATGGAAAGTGCAATGGAATGCGGGAAGGAAAGTGGAATGGAATGTGCAGTGGATTTGAAAGGTATGTGGAATGGAACGGAATGGAATGTGGAATGGAAAGGAATAGAATATGGAATGGAATGGAATGGTATGGAATGTAGAATAGAATGAAATGAAATGGAATGGAATGTTGAATGGAACTTGGAAAGAAATGGAATGAATTGTGGAATGGAATGATGTGGAATGTTTAATGGAATAGAATGGACTGTGGAATGGAATGGAAAGGAACGGAATTTAGAATGGAATGGAATGGATTGAAGTGCAATGCAGAATGGAATAGAATGGAATGCAGAATGGAATGGAACGGAAGGAAATGGAATGTGGAATGGAATGGAATGGAATGTGGAATGGAATGGAATGCAATGTGGAACGGAATGGAATGCAATGTGGAATGGAATGGAATGGAATGTGGAATGGAATAGAATAGAAAGGAATGGAATGGAATGTGGAATGGAATGGAATGGAATGGAATGGAATGCAATGCGCAATGGAGTGGAATGCATTGCGGAATGGAATAGAATGGAATGGAATGGAATGGAATGGAATGTGGAATTGAATTGACTGGATTGTTAAATGGACTGCATTAGAATGTGGAATGAAATGGAATGGAACGTGGAATAGAATCTAGAATGGAATTCGGATTGGAATGGAATGGAAGGGAATGTGGAATTGAATAGAATAGGATGTGGTATGGAATGGAGTGGAATGTGGAATGGCATAGAATATAACATGGAATGGAATGTGGAAAGGAATGTGGAATGTAAGGGAATGGAATGTAGAATGAAATGGAATGGAATGTGAAATGAAATGTAACGTGGAATGGAAAGGAATGGAAAGTGCATTGGAATGTAAAGGAATGTGGATTGTAATGGAATATAATGTAATGGAATGTGAAATGGAATGTGAATTGGAATTTGTAATGCAATGTGAAACGTAATGTGGAATGCAATGTGGAATGGAATGAAATGCAATGTGGAATGGAAAGGAATGGAACGTGGAATGGAATGGACTACAGCAGGTAATGGAACATAGAAGGGAAGGTGGAATGCAATGTGGAATGAAATGGAAATGAATGTCTTCTGGAATGTGGTATGGAAAGGAATCGAAAGTGGAATGGAATGTGGAATAGAAATGAATGGAATCGAATGTGAAATGGAAGGTGGAAAGGAACGTGAAATGGAATGTGGAATGCAATGATAAATGGAATGTGTAATGGAATGGAATGGAATGTGAAATGGAATGTGGAATGGAATGTGGAATGGAAGGAAATGGAAAGTGGAATGTAATGGAACGGAATGGAATTTAACGTGGAATGGAACGTGGAATGGAATGCTGAATGGAATTTGATGGAATGTGCAATGGAATGTGGAATGGAATGGAATGGAATGTTGAATGGAATGTGGAATGAAATGTGGAATGGAAAGTGGAACGGAATGGAATGGAATCTGTAGTGGAGTGGAATGGAATGTGAAATGGAATGTGGAATGGAAGGTGGAATGGAATGTGGAATTTAATGGAATGGAACGAGGAATGGAATATTGAATGGAATGGAATGGAAAGTGAAATGGAATGAATAATGGAAAGGAATGGAAAGTGGAATGGAATTGAATGGAATGTGAAATTGAATGTGGAAAGGAAGATGGAACGGATCGTGGAATGTAATGGAATGAAACGTGGAATGGACTATGGAATGGAATGGTATGTAATGTGGAATGGAACGGAATGTAATGTGGAATGGAACTTGAAATGGAACGTGGAATGGAACGTGGAATATAACGTGGAAAGGAATGTGGAATGGAACGTGGAATGGAATAGAATGGAATGCAATGGAATGGAATGGAATGGAACGAGGAATGGAATGGAAGGGAAATCAATGTGGAATTGAATGGAATGCAATGTAGAATGGAAAGGAATGGAACGTGGAATGGAATGTGAAATGGAATATGGAATGGAATGTGGAATAGGATGGAATGGAAAGTGAAATGGAATGGAATGGAATATGGAATACAATGGAATGGAATGGAATGTGGATTGGAATTTGGAATTGAATGTTGAATGGAAATGAATGGAATGTGGAATGTAACGGAATGGAATATGGAATGGAATGGAATGTGGAATGGAATGGAATATGGAATGGAATGGAATGTGGAATGGAATGGAATGTGGAATGGAATGGAATGTGGAATGGAATGGAATGTGGAATGGAAGTGACTGGAATGTGGATTGGAATTGAATGCAATGTGGATTAGAATGGAATGGAATGGAATGTGAAATGGAAAGTGTAATGGAATGTGGAAACGAATATGCAATGCAATGAATTGGAACGTGGAATGGAGGGCAGTGGAACGTGGAAAGGAATGCAATGGAATGTGGATTGGAACGTGGAATGGAATGTGGAATGAAATGGAATGAAATGTGGAATGAAATGGAATGGAATGTGGAATGGAATTGAATGCTATATGGAATGGAATGTGGAGTGGAATGGAAAGGAATGACGAATGGAATGTTGAATGGAATGGAATAGAATGTGGAATCGAATGTGGAATGGAATGGAATAGAACATGGAATTGAACGTGGAATGGAATGGAATGCAACGTGGAATGGAATGTGGAATGGAACGTGGAGTGCAATGTGGAATGGAATTGAAAATGGAATGGAAAGTGGAATGGAATGGAGTGGAATGTGGAACGGAATGGAATGGAATGTGGAATAGAATGGAATGAAAGGGAATGTGGAATGGAATGGAATGGAATTTGGAATGGAATGGAATGAAATGTGGAATGGAATGGAATGAAATGTGGAATGAAATGGAATGGATTGTGGAATGGAATTGAATGGTATTTGGAATGGAATGTGCAATGGAATTTAATGTAATGTGCAATGGAATAGAATGGAATGAAATGGCATGAGAATAGGAATGTGTAATGGAATGTGAAATGGAAAGTGGATTGGAATGTGGAATGGAATGAAGTGGATCGTGGAATGATATTTAATGGATCATGGAACTGAATGGAATGGAATGTGGCATGTACGGTAGAATGGAATGTGGAAAGGAACGTAGAATGGATCGTGGAAAGGAATAGAATGGATTGTGGAACGGAATGGAATGGAATGTGAAATGGAAAGTGGAATGGAATGCAATGAAATGTGGAAGGGAAAGTGGAATGGAATGGAAAGGAATGTGGAAAGGAATGGAATGGAATGTGGAACGCAATGAGGGATGGAATGGCATGGAATTTGGAATGGAAATTTGAATGCAATGGATTGTGGAATGTAAAGAGAAATGCAATGTGGAATGGAATGGATTGGAATGTGGAATGGAATGTGGAATGGAATGCAATGGAATGTGGAATGGAATGGAATTGGTTTGTATGGAATGAGGAATGGAATTTGATTGAATGTGGAATGCAATGTGGAATGGAATGGAATGGAAAGTGAAATGGAACGTGGAATGGAAAGTGGCATGGAACATGGAATGTAACGTGGAATGGAATGTGGAATGGAATGGAAGGGAAAGTCGAATTAAATGCAATGGAATGTGTAATGGAATGGAATGGAATGGAATGGAAGGTGAAATGGAATGTGGAATGGAATGTGAAATGGAATGATGAACGGAATGTGGAATTGAATGAAATGGAACGTGAATGGAATGGAATGGAACGTGGATTGACATGAAATGGGACATAGAATGGAAGGTGGAATGGAAGGTGGAAAGGAATGTGCAACGGAATGAGCAATGGAACGTGGAATGTAATGGAAAGGAACGTGGAATTGATCGTGGAATAGAATGGAAAGGAACGTGTAATGGAATGTGGAATTGGTCGTGGAATGGAATGTGGAATGCAATGGAATGGAGTGTGTTATGAAACGTGGAATGGAACAGAATGGAATGTGGAATGGAATGAGCAATGCCATTGAATGGAATGTGGAAAAGAATGCGGATTGGAATGGAGGGGAATCTGGAAAGGAATGGAATGGAAAGTGGAATGGAATGTGGACAGGAATGCAATGGAATTTGGAATGGAATGTGGAATGTAAAGGTATGTGGAAAGGAATGTGGAATCAAAAGTGGAATGGAATGGAATGGAACGTGAAATGTAACGTGGAGTGGAATGGAATGGTATGTGGAATGGAATGTGGAATGGAAAGTGGAATGGAAATTGGAATGGAATGTAATGGAATGGAATGTGGAGTGAAATGTGGAATGGAATGTGGAATAGAATGGAATGGAATGTGGAATGGAGTCTGGAATGGAATGTGGAATGGAATGTGGAATGGAATCTGCAATGCAAAGTGGAACGGAATGTGGAAACTAATGGAAAGGAACCAGGAATGGAATGTGGAAACGAATGCAATAGACCGTAGAATGGAATGTGTAATGGAATGGAATGCAATGTGTAATGGAATGGAATGGAAAGTGGAATGAAATGGAATGGAATGTGGAATGGAATGGAATGGAATGTGGAATGGAATGGAATGGAATGAAGATTGGAATGAAATGGAATGGAATGTCGAATGGAATGTGGAATGGAATGTGCAATACAATGGAATGCAATGTGGAATGGAATGCAATGGAATGGAAAGTGGAATGCAATATAATGGAATGTGGAATGGAAGGGAATGTTTTGGAATGTGGAATGGAATGCAATGGAATGTGGAATGGAAGGCAAAGGAATGTGGAATGGAAGGGAATGGAATGTGGAATGGAATGGTATGGAATTTGGAATGGAATGGAATTGAAAGGAATGCTGAATGGAATGGAGTGGAATGTGGAATGGAACGGAATGGAATGTGGAATGGAATATAGAACGGAATGGAAAGGATTGTGAAATGAAATGGAATGGAATGTGGAATGGAGTCTGGAATGGAATGTGAAATGGAATGTGGAATGGAATGTCGAAAGAAATTCAATGGAATGTGGTATGGAATGAGAAATTGAAAGGAATGGAATGTGGAAGGGAATGTGGAATGCAATGAATTGGAATGTGCAATGGATTGTGGAATGGAATGGAATGGAATGGAATGTGGAATGGAATGGAATGTGGAATTCAGTGTAATGGAATGGAATGTTGAATGGAATGGAATGGAATAGAATGCGGAATGTAATGGAAAGGATTGTGGAATGGAATTTGGAATGGAATGGGATGCATTGTGTAATGGACTCTGGAATGGAATGTAATGGAATGTGGAATGGAATGGAATATGGAATGGAATGTGGAATGGAATGGAATGGAATGTGGAATGGAATGCGGAATGGAATGAAATGGGAAGCGGAATGGAATGTGGAATGGAATGTGGAATGTAATGTGGAATGGAGTGGAATGGATTGAAGAATAGAATATGCAATGGAATGGAATGCACTGTGGAATGGAATGAGGAATTGAATGTGGAATGGAACGTGGAATTCAAAGGAATGGAATGTGGAATGGAACGTGTAATGGAATTGATTGGAACATATTATTGAACACGGAATGGAATGGAATGGAACTTTGAGGGCAGTGTGGAATGGATTATGGAATGGAATGTGCAAAGGAATGTGGAATGGAATGGAATGGAATGTGCAATGGAATGGAGTGGAACGTAGAATGGAACGTGGAATGGAATGGAACGGAAAGTAGAATGTAATGTGGAATGCAATCAAATGGAATGGAAAGCAATGTGTAATGGAATTGAATGGAATGTGGAATGGAATGTGGAACGGAAAGTGGACAAGACTTTAATGCAATGTGTAATGGATTGCTGAATTCAGTGGAAAGGAATGTGGAATGGAATGGAATGGAATGTGGATTGGAGGGAATGGAATGTGGAATGTAATGGAATGTAATGGAATGGAATGGAATGGAACGTGCAATGGAATGTGGAATGGAATGTGGAATGGAATGGAATGGAATGTGGAATGGAATGCAGTGGTATATGGAATGGAATTGAATGGAATGTGGAATGGAATGGAATGGAATGTAGAATACAATGTGGAATGGAATGGAATGGAATGGAATGCAACGCGAAATGGAACGTGGAATGGAACGTGGAATGGAAAGTGAAATGGAATGCAAAAGAATGAGAAGGGAAGGTAATGGAATGTGGATTGGAAAGTGGAATGGAATGGAATGCAATGTGTAATGGAATGGAAAAGAATGTGGAATGGATGGTCAGGGAATGTGGAATGGAATGTGGAATGGAACGGAAAAATTGTGGAATGGAAGGTAATGGAAATGGAATGGAAAGTAACGGATCGTGGAATGGAATGGAATGGAACGTAGAATGGAACGAGGAATGGAATGTGGAATGGAGCATAGAATGTAAAGTGGAATGTAATGTGGAATGGAAAGGAATGGAATGTGGAATGGAAGGGAATAGAATGTGGAATGGAATGGAATGGAATGGAATTTCGAATATAATTTGGAATGGAATGAAAAGAATCCAGAACGGAATAGAATGGAATTGAATGGAATGGAACGTGGAATGGAAAGTGGAGTGGAATGTGGAATGGAATGTGGAATGGAATGGAATGGAATATGGATTGGAAGGGAATAGAATGTGGAATGGAATGTGTAATGGAATGGAATGGAATGTGGAATGGAGAGGAATAGAATGTGGAACGGAATCTATTGGAATGTAAGGTGGAATGGAATGTGAAATATAATGTGGAATGGAACCTGGAATGCAATGAAATTGAACGTGGAATGGAATAGAATGGAACGTGGAATGGAAAAGAATGGAACCTGGAATGGAACATGGAATGGAAAGTAGAATGGAACGTGGAATGCAATGGAATGGAATGTTGAACGGAGTGGATTGGAATGTGGAATGGAATGGAATAGAATATGGAATGTAACGTGGAATTTAATGGAATGGGACGTGGAATGGAATTCAGAATGGAACCTCTAACCAAACGTAGAATGGAAAGTGGAATGGAATGGATTGAAACGTCTAATGGAATGTAGAATGGAACGTGGAATGGAATGCAATGGAACGTGGAATGGAATGTGGAATTGAATGTGGAATGGGATGTTTAATGGAATGTGAAAGGGAATGTCGAATGCAATGTGGAATGCAGTGTGGAATAAAACGTGGAATGGAATGGAATGGAATGAAATGTGGAATGGAATGGAATGGAATGAGAAATGGCATGTGGAATGGAATGGAGTTGAAGGGAATGGAATGGAATGTGGAATGGAACGTTGAATGGAAATTGGAAAGAAATGTGGAATGGAATGTGGAATGGAATGTGGAATGCAATGGAATGGAATGTGGAATGGAAAGTACAATGGAACGTGTAATGGAATGCAGTGTGGAATGGAACACGGAATGGAATGGAATGGAACGTGGAAAGGAACTAGGAATGGAACGTGGAAAGGAACTTGGAATGAAACGTGGAATGGAAAGTGGAATGGAATGGAACGGAATAAGGATAGGATCGTGAAATGGAATGAAAAGAACCTGCAATGGAAAGTGAAAAGGAAGGTGGAAAGGACTGTGGAATGGAACGTGGAATGGAGCGTTGAATGTAATGGAATGGAACGTGGAATGGAACGTGGAATGGGATGTTGAATGGAATGTGGAATGCAAAGTGGAATGGAATGGAATGGAATGAGGAATGGATCATGAAATGGAATGAAATGGAACGTGAATTGGAAAGTGAAATGGAACGTGGAATGAAATGTGGAATAGAACGTGAAATGCAATGTGCAATGGAATGTGGAATGGAACGTGCAATGGAATGTGAAATGAAATGTGGAATGGAACTTGAATGGCATGGAATGTGGAATGAAACATGCAATGGAATGTAGATTGGAATGTGGAATTGAACTTGGAATGGAGTGTACAACGGAATGTGGAAAGGAACGTGGAATGGAATGGAATGGAAAGTGGAATGGAAAGTGGAATGGATTGGAAAGTGGAAAGTAACGTGGAATGGAATTTGGTATGGAAAGTGCAAAGGAACGTGGAGTGGAATGGAATGGAATGTGGAATTAAATGTGGAAAGGAACGTGGAATGGAATGGAACAGAATGTGGAATGGAACGTGGAATGGAATGTGGAATAGAATGCTGAATGAAATGTGAAATGGAATGGAACATGGAACGGAATGGAACGGAATGTATCAATGGAATGGAATGGAATGTGCAATGTAATGTTGAATGGAATGTGTAATGGTATGGAATGTGGAATGGACAGGGAATGGAATTTGGAATGGAATGTGTAATGGAATGGAATGGAAAGGAACGGAATGCAATGGAATGGAATGTGTAATGGAATGTGCAATGGAATGTGGAATTTAATGGAATGGTATGGAATTTGGAACGTAATGGAATGGAATGGAATGTGGAATGGAATGGAATGCAAATTTGAATGGAATGGAATCGAATGTAGAATTAAATGGAATGGAAGGGAATGCAGAAAGTTATGCAGTGGAATGTGGAATGGAATGTAATGGAATGGAATGGGATGTGGAATTGAATGGAATGGAAGGAGGATTGGAAAGATATGGAATGTGGAATGGAAAGGAATGGAATGAAATGGAAGGTGGAATGGAATGTGAAATGGAATGTGGACAGGAAAGTGGAATGGAATGAAATGGAATGTGGAATGCTATGGAATGGGATGTGGAATGGAATGGAATGGAACGTGGAATGGAACATGCAATGGAAAGGAATGCAACGTGGAATGGTACGTGTAATTCAACGCGGAATGGAAAGTGGAAAGGAACGTGGAATTGAATTGAATGGAATGTTGAATGGAATGGAATGGAATGTTAAATGCAATGGATTGGAATGGAATGTGGAATGGAATGTTGAATGGAATGGAATGGAATGTTCAATGCAATGGTATGGAATATGGAATGTAACTAGGAATGGAATGAAATGGAACGTGGAATGGAACCTCTAATGGAAGGTAGAATGGAACGTGGAATAGAACGCAATGGTACGTCTAATGGAAAGTGGAATGGAACGTGGCATGGAATGGAATGGAACGTGGAATGGAATGGAGTGGAACGTAGAATGGAACTTGGAATGGAACGTGGAATGCAACGTGAAATGGAACGTGGAATTGAATTTGGAATGGAACGTGGAATGGAAAGTGGAAAGGAAAGAAATGGAATGTGGAATGGAATGGAATGTAATGTGGAATGGAATGGAATGGAATTGAATGGAGTGTGCAATGTAATGTGGAATGGAATGGAATGGAATGTGGAATGGAATATGGAATGGAAAGGAATGGAATGTGGCATGGAATGGAATACAATGTGGAATGGAATGAAATGGAATGTGCAATGGAATGTGGAAAGGAATGGAATGGAAAGTGGAATGGAAAGGAATGGAAAGGAATTTGGAAAGGGATGTGGAATGGAATGGGATTGAATGGAACATGGAACAGAATGTTGAATGAAAAGTAAAGGAATCTGGAAGGGATTGGAATGGAATGTGGAATTGAATGGAATGTGGGATCGAATATGGAATGGAATGGAATGTGGTATGTAATGGAATAGAATAGAATGTGGTATGGAATGGATTGGAATGGAATAGAACGTGGAATGGAAGGGAATGGAATATGGAATGGAATGTGCATTTGAATGAAATGGAATGTGGAATGGAATGCGCAACTGAATGCAATGGACTGTAATGGAAGGTCGAATGGAATGTAATGGAATGTGAAGTGGAATGGAATCTGGAGTGAAATGGAATGGTATGTGGAATGGAATGAAACCTGGAGTAGAATGGAATGGAATGTGAATGGAATGGAACGGAATGTGGAATGGAATGGAATGGAATATGGAATGGAATGGAATGGAATCTGAAGTGGAATGGAATGTAATTTGGAATAGAATGGAATGGAATGTGGAATGGAATGTGGAATGGAATGGAATGGAACGTGGAAGGGAATAAGAAATGGAATGGGGAATCTAATATGGAATGGAATGGAAATGAATGTGGAATGGTCTGTGTAACGGAATGTAATGGAATGTGGAATGGAATGAGGAATTGAGTGTGGAAAGGAACGTGGAGTGAAATGGGATAGAATGTGGAATGGAACGTGGAATGGAAGGAGTGGAATGGAGTGGAATGGAAAGGAATGGAATGGAATGTAGAATTGAATCAAATGGAATGTGGAATGGAATGTGGAATGGAATGGAAGGGAATGTGGAAGGGAATGTGGAATGGAATGTGTAATGGAATGTGGAATATAATGTGGCAAATAATGGAATGAAATGTGGAATGAAATGTGGATTTGAATGGAATGGAATGAGGAAAGGAATGTGGAATGGAAAGGAAGGCAATGTGGAATGGATGGTGGAATGCAACGTGGAATGGAATGTAATGGAATGTGGAATGTAATGGAATGGAATGTGGAATAGAATGGCATGGAATGTGGAATGGATTGTGGAACAGAGTGTGGAATGAAATGTGGAAGAGAATGTGGATTGGAATGTGAAATGGAATGGAATGGAATGGAATGGAATGGAATGTGGAATGGTATGTGGAATGGAATGGAAAGGAATGAGGAATGGAATGAGGAATGAAACGTGGAATGAAATGGAATGGAACCTGGAATGGAAAATGGAATGGAACGTGGAATGGAATGTGGAATCGAATGGAATGGAATGTGCAATGGAAGGGAGTGGAATGTGGAATGGAATGTGGAATGGAATTGAATGGTATGGAATGTGGAATGGAATGGAATGGAATAGAATGGAATGTGGAATGGAATGGAATGAAATTTAGAAAGGAATGGAATTGAATATGTAACGGAATGGAATGGAATGGAATATTGAATGGAATGGAAGGTGGATTTGAATGGAATGGGAAGTGGAATGGAATGGAATGGGTAGTGGAATGGAAGGAATGGAATGGGACTGAAGGTGGAATGGAAAGTGAAATGGAATGTCAAATGGAACGTGGAATAGAATGAAGTGGAAAATGGAATGGCATGGAATGGAATGTGGAATGGAATGGAATGGTATGTAGAATGGCATGGAATGGAACGTAGAATGGATCGTGGAATGGAACGTGGAATGCAATGTGGAATGGAAAAGAAGGGAACGTTGAATGGATTGGAAAGGAATGTGGAATGCAACGTGGAATGGAATGGAATGAAACATGGAATGGAAAGTGGAATGGAACATCCAATGGAAAGTGGAATTGAGCATGGAATGGGATGGAATGGAACGTGGAATGGAATTTGGAATGAAATGTGGAATGGAATGAAATGGAATATAGAATGGAAAGGAATGGAATGTGGACTGGAATGGAATGGAAAGTGAATAGTATGTCGAATGGAATGGAATGGAATACGGAATGGAATGGAATCCAATGGTATGGAATGTTGAAAGGAATGGAATGGATCGTGGAATGAAACGTGGAATGGAAAGTGGAATGGAATGTGGAATGGAACGGAATGTAATGTGGAATGTGGAATGGAATGTGGAATGTAATGGAATGAAATGTGGTACAGAATGTGGAAGGGAATGGAATGGATTGTGGAAGGATCATGGAATGGAATGGAATGGAATGTGGAAGGGAATGTGGAATGGAATGTGTAATTGAAAGGAATGGAATGTGGAAGGAATGTGGAGTGGAATGAAATGGAATTTTGACTGGAATACGGAGTGGAATGTGGAATGGAATGGAATGGAATGTGTAATGGAATGTGTAATGGAATGGAAAGGAATGGAACGTGGAATGCAATGGAATGTGCAATGGAATGGAATCGAATGGAATGGATTGGAATGTGAAATGGAATGGAATGAAATGTGGAATTTGTTGGCATAGAATGGAATGTGGTATGGAATGGATTGAAATGGAATCTAATGTGGAATGGAAAGGAATGGAATGTGGAATTCAAAGTGCAATGGAATGGAATGGAATGTGGAACGGAATGTGCAACTTAATGGAGTGGAATTTGGAATGGAATGTGGAATGGAATGGAATGTAATGTGGAATGGAATGCAGAGGAATCTGGAATGGAATGGAAATTGGAGTGTAATTGAATGGAATATGAAATGGAACAGGATGGAATGTGGAATGGAATGGAATGGAATGTGGAATGGAATGGAATGCGCAATGGAAAGGAATGTGCAATGGAATGTGGAATGGAATGGAATGGAATGTGGAATGGAATGGAATATGGAATGGAATGGATCGTGGAATGGAAGGGAATGTGGAGTGGAATGTGGAATGGAACGAAATAGAATATGTAATGGAATGTGGAATGCAATGATGAATGGAATCTGGAATGGAATGTGGAAAGGAATGTAGAATTCAACGTGAAATGGAATGGAACGGAATGTGGAATGCAGCATAGAATGGAATGGAATGGAACGTGGAATTGAACATGGAATTTTGAATGGAGTGGAAGGCAATGTGGAATTGAATGGAATGCAATGTTAAACGGAATGTGGAATGGAATGGAATGGAATATGGAATGGAATGGAATAGATTGTGGAAAGGATTACTGAATGAAATATGCAAAGGAATTGATTGGAATGTGGAATGGAATGGAATGAAATGTCGAATGGAATGTGGAATGGAATGGAATGGAATGGAATGTGGACAGGAATGTGGAATTGAATAGAACGGAATATGGAAAGGAATGTGGAATGGAATGGAAATGAGTGTGGAATGAAAAGGAATTGAATGTGGAATGGAATGTGTAATGCAATGGAATGGAATATGGAATGGAAATTGGAATGGAATGGAATGCAAGGGGGAATGGAAGGTGGAATGGAATGGAATGGAACATGGAGTGGAATGTGTAATGAAACATGGAATGGAATGTGAAAAGGAACACGTTATGGAATGGGCCATGGAATGTGGAATGTAACGTGGAATGGAATGTGGAATGGAATTTGGAATGGAACGTGGAATGGAATGGAATGAAATGGAATGTGAAAAGGAACTTGAATATAATGGAAAGTGGAATGGAAGATGGAATGGAATGTGGAATGGAACTTGGAATGGAATGTACAATGGAATGTGGAATGGAAAGTGGAATGGAATGGAATGGGAAGTTGAACGGAAAGTGGAATGGAATGGGGAGTGGAAAGTGGAATGGCACGTGGAATTGAATGGAATGGAACGGCACGTGGAATGGAATGAAATGGAATGTGCAATGGAATGTGGATTTGAAAGTGGAATAGAATGTGGAATGCAATGGAATGGAATGTGGAATGGAATGTGGAATGGAATGGAAAGTGGAAAGGAAAGTGAAATTGAATGTGCAATAGAATGTGAAATTGAATGGAACAGAATGAGGAATGGAATATGGAATGGAATGTGGAATATCGAATGAAATATGGAATGGAATATGGTATGGAATGGAGTCTGGAATGGATTGTGGAATGGAATGTGGAATGTAAAGTTGAATGGAAAGGAAGGTGGAATGGAATTTGGAATGGAATAGATTTGAATGTTTGAATGAAATGGAATGGAATGTGGAATGGAATGTGGACTGCAATGGAATGCAATATGGAATGGAATGTGGAACGGAATGTTTAATGAAAAGTGGCATGAAATCAAGAGTGGAACGTGGAATAGAACGTGGAATGCAATGGAAAGGATCGTGGAATGGAACGTGGAATGGAACGTGGAATGGAACGTGGAATGGAATGTGTAATTGAATAGAATGGAAAGTGGAATGGAATGGATTGGAATGTGGAATGGAATGTGGAATGGAATGGAATGGAATACGGATTGGAATGGTATGGAATACGGAATGGAATGAAATGGAATGGAAGGGAAGGTGGAATGCAATGGAATGGAATGTGGAATGGAATGTGGAATGTGATGAAATGGAACGTGGAATGGAACATGGAATGGAATATGGAATGGAACGTGGAATGGAATGTGCACCGGAATGAGGAATGGAACGTGAAATGGAAAGGAATGGAAAGTGGAGTGGAATGTGGAATGTAATGGAATGGAATGTGGAATGGAATGTGGAATGGACTGTGGAATGGAACGTGAAATGGAACGTGGAATGTGTTGAAATGGAATGTGGAATGGAATGTGGAATAGAATGTGCAAAAAAGGGGAATAGAAAGGAATGCAATGTGCAATGGAACGTGGAAAGGAATGGAATGGAATGTGGAATAGAACTTGGAATTGAACGAGGAATGGAAAGCGGAATGGAATGTGGAATGCGGAGTGGAATGGAATGTGGGATGGAATGAGGAATGTAAAGGAATAGAATGTGGAATTGAATGGAATTGAATGTGGAATGGAATGCGGAATGGAATGGAAAGGAATGGAATGTGGAATGGAATGTGGAATGGAATGGAATGGAATGTGAAATGGAAAGATTAATCGAAAGTGGAAAGAAATGTGGAATGGAATGTAATGGAATGTGGAATGGAATGTGAAATGGAATGTGGAATGGAATGGGCAATGTAACGCAAAGAAATGTGGAAAGGAATGTGAATGGAACACAATGGAAAGTGGAATGGATTGTGGAATGAAATGGAATGGAATGTGGAATGAAATGGAAAAGAATGGAATGGAATTTGAAATGGAATGGAAGGTGAAATGGAATGGAATGCAATGTGGAATGGAATGGAATGGAACGTGGAATGGAATGGAATGAGGGATGGAATTGAATGGAACGAGTAATCGAATGGAATGGAATGGAATGGAATTTGCAAAGGAATGGAATGTGGAATCGAATGGAATGCAATGTGGAATGGAATGTGAAAAGGAGTGAAATGGAATGTGAAAAGGAATGGAATGGAATGTGGAATGGAATGGAATAGAATGTGGAATAGAATGCAATGTTATGGAATGTGGAAAGGAATGGAAAGGAATGGAATGGGTAATACAATGGAGTGTAATGGGGCATGGAACTTAATGGAATGTGGAATGGAATGGAATAGATAGGAATGTGCAATGGAATGTAATGGAATGTAGAATGGAATGTAATGGAATAGAAAGGAATGTGGAATTGAATGAAATTGGAAGTGGAATAGAATGGAATGGAAAGGGGAATAGAATGGGGAAATGGAATCTGGAATGGAACATGGAATAGAATGAAATGCAACGTGGAATGGAAAGGAATGGAACGTGGAAAGAAATGGTACGGAAGGTGGAATTGAACGTGGAATGGAATGTGGAATGTAATGTGGAATATTACGGGGAATGAAATGTGGAATGAAATGTGGAATGGAATATGGAATGGAATGTAGAATGTAATGGAAAGGAATGTGGGATGGAAGGTGGAATGAAATGTAATGGAAAGGAATATGAAAAGGAATATGGAATGGAAAGTGGAATGGAATGGTATGGAATGTGGAATGGAATGGAAAGGAATGGAAAGTCGAATGGAATGTGGAAAGGAATGTGGAATGGAATGTGGAATGGGAGGTGGAATGGAGTATAATGGAACGTGGAATGGAATGTAATGGAATGTGGAATAGAACGGAATGGAATGTGGAATGGAATGGAATGGAATGGAATGGAATGGAATGGAAGCTGAAAGGGAACGTGGAATGGAATCTGGAATGGAATGTGGAATGGAATGAAATATAATATGGAATGCAAAGGAATGAAAGGTGAAATGGAATGGAATGGAAAGTGGAATGGAAACTTTAATGGAACATGGAAGGAAATGTGGAACGGAATCTGGAAAGGAATGTGGAATGGAAAGGAATGGAACCTGGAATGAAATGTGGAATGGAATGAAATGGAATGTGGAATGGAATGTGGAATGGAATGGAATAGAATGTGGAATGGAATGGAATAGGATTTGGAATGGAATGCAATGGATTGTGGAATGGAATGTGGAATGGAATTTCATAGGATGTGAAATGAAATGGAATGGAATGTGGAATGGAAGGGAATGGAATGTGGAATAGAATGGAATGGAATGGAATGTGGAATTGAATGCAATGGAATGGAATGGGATGCGGAATGGAAGGGAATGGAATGTGGAATGGAATGTGCAATTGAATGGAATGGAATTGAATGGAAATTGGAATGGAATGGAATGCAATGTGGAATGGAATGGAATGGAATGTGGAATTGAATGGAATTAAAAATGAATGGAATGGAATGGAATGGAATAATTAATGGATTGGAATGTGTAATGGTAAGTGGAATGGAATGGAAAGAAAGTGGAATTGAACGTGGAATGGAACGTCTAATGGCAGGTGGAATGGAACTTGGAATGGAATGGAATGGAACGTGGAATGTAATGTGGAATGGATTGTGGAATGCAATGGAATGTAATGCGGATTAGAAGGGAATCGAATGTGGCATGGAATGTGTAATGGAATGGAATGGAATGTGGAATGGAATGTGAAATGTAACGTAATGGAATGTGGAAGGGAAAGTGCAACTGAATGAGGAATGGAAAGTGGAATGAAATGGAGTATAATGTGGAATGCATTGGAATGGATCGTGGAATGGAATGGAATGGAATGTGGAAGGGAATGAGCAAAGGCATGTGTAATGGAATGTGGAATGAAATGAAATGGAATTTAAAATGGAATGTGGAATGGAATGTGGAATGATATGTGCAATTTAATGTGTAGTGCACAGGGGAATGGAATGGAATGGAAAGTGGAATTGAAAGTGAAATGGAATGGAAAGGATCGTGGAATGGAATGTGGAATGGAATGTGGAATGGAATGGAATGGAATGTTTTAAGGACTGTGGAATGGAAAGTGGAATGGAATGGAATGCAATGTGGAATGGAATGTGGAATGAAATGGAGTGGAATGTGTAATGGAATGTGGATTGGAATAGAATGTGGAACGGAATGTGGAATGGATTGCAATGGAATGTGGAATGGAATGGAATGGAAAGTGGAATGGAACGGAATACAATGCAGAATGGAATGTGGAATGGAATGTAAAATGGAATGTGGAATGGAATGCAATGTGGAATGGAACGTGGATTGCAATGGAATGGTACGTAAAATGGAATGTGGAATGGAAAGCGGAATGGAATGGAGTGGAATGTGGAATGGATCATGGAATAGAATGGAATGGAACATGGAATGGAATATGGAATGGAATGGAAAGGAATGTGGACTGGAATGTGGAATGGAGTGCAATGGAATGTGGAATGTAATGTGGAATGAAGTGCAATGGAATGTGGAATGGAATGGATTGGAATGTGGAATGGAGTTCAATGGAATGTGGAATGTAACGTGGAAAGGATTGTGGAATGGAATGTGGAATGGAAAGGAATGGAATGTGTAATGGAAGGGAATGAAATGTGGAATGGCATGCGGAATCTAACATGGAATGAAATGGAATGGAACTGAATGTTTGTGGAATGTAATGTGGAATGGAAAGTGGAATGCAATGGAAATGAATGTGTCATGGGATGGATTTGAAAGTGGAATGGAACGTGGAATGGAAAGTGGAATGGAATGTGGAATGGAACGTGCAATAGAAAGTGGAATGGAAAGGAAGAGAATGTGTAATGGAATGGAATGGAATGTGGAATGGAGTGTAGAATGGAATGTGGAATGGAATGGAATGGAATTTGGAATGGAGAGGAATGGAATGTTGAATGGAAGGGGGAATGGAATGTATAATGAAACGTGGAATGGAAAGGAATGGAATGTGGAATGGAATGGAGTGGAATGTGTAATGGAAAAGAATGTAATGTGGAATGGAATGTGGAATGGAATGGAATGAAATATGGAATAGAAACTGTAATGGACTGGAATGGAATCCGGAATGTAATGGAATGTAATGGAATGCAATGCGAAATGGAAAGTGGAATGGAACGTGGAATGGAACGTGGAATGGGTCGTGGAATGGAATGTAGACTGGAATGGAAAATAATGAGAATGGAATGCATTGGAATGTTTAATAGAATGTGGTATGGAATGGAATGGAATGTGGAATGGAATAGAATGGAATGGTACGGAATGTGGAATGGAATGGAAAGCAATGTGGAAAAGAACGTGGAATGGAATGGAATGGAACGTGGAATGGAATGTGGAATGCAATGTGGAAAGGAAAATGGAATGGAACGTGAAGTGGAATGGAATGGACTGTGGAATGGAATGGAATGAATTGGAATGGAATGGAATGTGGAATGGAAGGGAATAGAATGTGGAATGGAACGGAATGTTATGGAATGTGGAATGGAATGGAATGGAATGGAATGTGTAATGCAATGGATTGTAATCTGGAATGGAAATTGATGGAATGTGGAATGTAATGGAAAAGAATGGAATGTGGAATGAAATGTAGTGGCATTTGGAATGGAATGTAATGGAATGGAAAGGAATGTGGAATTGAATGGAATTGGAAGTGGAACGGAATGGAATGGAATGTGGAATAGAATGGGGAATGGAAAGGAATGGAAGGTGGAATGGAATGTGAAATGGAATGTGGAATGAAAATGGAATAGAATGAAATGGAACGTGGAATGGAAGGGAATGGAACGTGGAATGGAATGGTATGGAACGTGGAATGGAACGTGGAATGGAATGTGG
Organism: Pongo pygmaeus; assembly: GCF_028885625.2. NCBI lineage: Eukaryota > Metazoa > Chordata > Mammalia > Primates > Hominidae > Pongo > Pongo pygmaeus. The sequence goes on from NC_072389.2 coordinate 11,362,559, forward strand.
AATGGAATGTGGAATATAACATGGAATGGAATGTGGAATACAATGTGGAATGGAAAATGGTATTGAATGTGGAAGGCAATGGAAAGGAATGTGGAATGGAAGGTGGAATGGAATGGAATGGAATGGTATGGAATGTGGAATGGAATGGAATGCAATGTGTAATAGAACGTGGAATGGAATATAATGGAAAGTGGAATGGATTGTGGAATGCAATGTGGAAAGGAAAATGGAATGGAACGTGGAATGGAATGGAATGGAATGTGGAATGTAATGTGTAATGTAATGTAATGCAATGTGGAATAGAAAGTGGAATGGAATGGAATGGAATGTGGAATGGAATGTGGAATGGAATGGAATGAAATATGGAATAGAACCTGTAATGGACTGAAACGGAATCCGGAATGAAATGGAATGTAATGGAATGCAAAGCGAAATGGAAAGTAGAATGGAACGTAGAATTGAAAGTGGAATGGAACGTTTAATGGAATGTGGAATGGAATGGAAAAGAATGGGAATGGAATGGATTGGAATGTGGAATACAATGTAGTATGGAATGGAATGGAATGGGGAATGGAATAGAATGGAATGGTATGGAATGTGGAATGGAATGGAATGCAATGTGGAATAGAACGTGGAATGGAATGGAGTGGAACGTGGAAAGGAATGGAGTGGAACGTGGAATGGAATGTAGAATGCCAAATGGAAAGGAAAATAGAATGGAACATGGAATGGAATGGAATATATTGTTGAATGGAATGTGAAATGGAATGGAATGAATTGGAATGGAATGGAAAGTGGAATGGAATGGAATAGAATGTGGAATGGAATGGAATGTTATGGAATGTGGAATGGAATGGAATATGTAATGCAATGGATTGTAATATGGTATGGAATTTAATGGAAAGTGGAATGGAATGGAATAGAATGGAATGAGGAATGGAATGTAATGGAATGTGGAATGGAATGTTATGGAATGGAAAGGAATGTGGAATTGAATGGAATTGGAAGTGGAAAGGAATGGAATGGAAAGTGGAATAGAATGGATAATGGAAGGTGAAATTGAATTTGTAAAGGAATGTGGAATGGAAATGGAATAGAATGAAATGGAACGTGGAATGGAAGGGAATGGAACGTGGAATGGAATGGTATGGAACGTGGAATGGAACGTGGAATGGAATTTGGAATGTAATGTGGAATATAACGTGGAATGGAATGTGGAATAGAATGTGGAAAGGAATATGGAATTGAATGTGGAATGCAACGGAAAGGAATGTGGAATGGAAGGTGGAAGGGAATGGAATGCAACGGAATATACAATGGAAGGTGGAATGGAATGGTATGGAATGTGGAATGGAATGGTATGGAATGTGGAATGGAATGAAATGGGATGGAACATGAAATGGAATTTGGAAAGGAATGTTGAATGGAATGTGGAATGGAATTTAATGGAATGTGAAATGGAAAGTAATGGAATGCGGAATAGAATGGTATGGAATATGGAATGGAATGGAATGGAATGGAATGGTAGGTGAAACGGAATGTGGAATGGAATGTGAAATGGAATGTCGAATGGATTGTGGAACAGAATGAAATGTAACGTGGAATGGAATGGAATCAATGGTGGAATGGAATGGAATGGAATGTGGAAGGGAATGCGGAATTGAATGAGCAATGGAATGTGGAATGAAATGGAATATAATGTGGAATGCAATGGAATGGAATGTGGAATGGAATGGAATGGAATGTAGAATGGAATGTGCTTAGGAATGTGGAATGGAATGGAATGCAATGGGGTTTGGAATGTGCAAGGGAATGTCGAATGTATACTGAAATGGAATGCAGAATGGAAAGTGGAATGCAATTGAAAGGAATGTGGAATGGAACCTGGAATGGATTGTGCAATGGAACGTGGAATTGAATGTGCAATGCAATGTGGAATGGAAAGTGGAATGGAATGGAATGGAAAGTGGAATGGAACGTTTAATGGAATCGAATGGAACGTGGAATGGAATGGAATGAAACGTCGAATGGAATGGAATGAAACATGGAATGGAATGTGGAATGGAATGTGGAATTGAATGTGGAATGCAATGGAAAAGAAGGTGGAATGGATTGGAATGTGGAATGGAAAAGCATGCAATGTTGAATGGAATGGAATGGAATGGAACGTGGAATATAATGGAATGGAGTGGAATGTGGACTACAATGTGGAATGGAATGTGTAGTGTAATGGAATGGAATGTGGAATGTAATGGAAAGGAAAGTGGAATGGAATGGAATGGAATAGAAGGTTAAATGGAAAGTGGAATGGAATGTGGAATGGAATGTGGAACGGAATGAAACGGAAAGTGGAATGGAATGGAATGAAAGGCGGAATGGCATGGAATGGATCGTGCAATGGAACCTGGTAATGGAACATGGAACGGAACATGGAAAGGAACGTGCAATGGAAAGTGGAATGGAATGCAATTGAATGTGGAAAGAAATGTGGAATGGAATGAAATGGTTTGTGGAATGGAATGTGGAATGGAAAAGAATGGAATGTGGAATGAAATGGAAAGTGGAATGTAATGGAACGGAACATGGAATGGAATGTGGAATGGAACGTCAAATGGAACGTGGAATGGAATGTGCAATGGAAAGGAATGGAAAGTGGAAAGGAACGTGGAACACAATGTGGAATGGAACGTGGACTGTAAAGTGGAATGGAACGTGGACTGTAAAGTGGAATGGAGTGGAAACAAATGTGGAATGGAATGTGAAGTGGAATGGAATGTGAAATTGAATGGAATGAAATGTGGAATGCAATATGGAAATGAATGGAGTGAAATGGAACGTGGAATGCAATGTGGAACGGAATGGAATGGAATGGAATGAGGAAAGGAATGTGGAATGGAATTTAATTAAATGTGGAATGGAATGTTGAATGGCATGTGGAATGGAAACTGGGATGGAATGGACTGGATTGTGTAATGGATTGTGGAAATTAACAGAATGTAATGTGAAATGGAATGTGGAATGGAATATGGAAAAGAAAGTGGAATGGAATGGAATGGGAAGTGGAATGGAACGTGGAATTGAATGGAAAGGAAAATGGAATGGAATGTGAAATGCAACGTGTGGTGGAATGAGGAATGGAATGTGGAAAGGAACATTGAATTGAATGTGAAATGGAATGTGGAATGCAATGGAATGGAATGTGGAATAGAAAGAAATGCAATGGAATGGAATGTGGAGTGGAATATTTAATGGAATGAAATGGAATGTGGAATGGAATGGAAGGTGGAATGGAATGTGGAAAGAAATGTGGAATGGAATGGATTGTGGAATGGAATAAAATGTGGAATGGAGTGAAATGGAATACAATGTAGAATGAAAGGGAATGGAATGTGGAATGGAATGTGAAATGGAATGGAATGCAATGTGGAATGGAACGTGGAAAGCAATGTATTGGAAAGTGGAATGGAACTTGGAATTGAATGGAATGGAACGTGTAATGGAATGTGGAATGGAAGAGTAATGAAACGGGGACTGGAACGTGGAATGGAATGGAATGGATCATGGAATGGATTGTGGAATGGAACACGGAATTTTCTATGGAATGTAATGTGGATTGGATAGGAATGGAATGTGGAAATTAATGGAATGCAATGTGGAGTGGAACGGAATGGTGTGTGGAATAGAATGTGGAATTGAATGGAATGGAAACGGGAATGAAATGGAATGGAATGGTGTGGAATGTGGAATGGAATGGAATGGAATGGAACATGGAATGGAACGTGGAATGGAACATGCAATGAAATGTGGAATGCCATGAAATGGAATGTAGAATGGAAGGGAATGGAATGTGGAATGGAATATGGAATGGAATGGACTGGATTGGAAAGGAATGGAATGTGGAATGGAACTTAATTGAATGTGGAATGGAATGGAATGTGGAATGGAATGGAATGGAATGTGGAATGTAATGTAATCGAATGGAAAGAATGTGGAATTGAATGGAATGGGAAGTGGAATGGAATGGAATCGAATGGGGAACAGAATGGGTAATTTAAAGGAATGGAAGGTGGAATGGAATGTGAAATGGAATCTGGAATGGAATATGAAATGTAATGAAATGGAACGTGGAATGCAATGGAATGGAAAGTGGAATGGAATGGTATCGAACGAAGAATGGAACGTGGAATGGAATGGAATGGAACCTGGAATGGAAATTGGAATGGAATGTGGAATGGCATTTGGAATGGATCGTACAATAGAATGTGGAATTTAATTTGGAATGGAATGTGGAATGCAATGGAATGGAATGTGGAATGGAATGTGGAATGGAATGGAGTGGAATGGAGTGAACATTGGATTGTAGAAAGGAATGGAATTTTCTTTGTAATGGAATGGTAAGAAATCTGGAATGGAATGTGGAATGGAACGTGGAATGGAATGTGGAATCGAATGAAATAAAACGTAGAATGGAATGGAATGGAATGTAAAGTGGAATGGAATGTGGAATGGAACGTGGAATGGAATGTAAAGTGGAATGGAAGGTGGAATGGAATTTGGAAATTAACATTGAATGGAACGCGGAATGGAGTGGAACCCAATGTGGAATGGAATGTGAAATGGAATGGAATAAAATGTGGAATGAAACGTGTAATGGAAAGGAATGGGATGTGGAATGGAATGTGGAATGGAATGGAATGGAATTTGGAATGGAATGGAATGGATTGTGGAATGGAATGTGAACTGGAATGGAATGGAATGTGAAATGGAATGTGGAATGGCATGTGGAATATAATGGAATGGAATGTGGAATGGAATGTGGAATTCAAAGTGGAAAGGAATGGAACAGAAAGTGTAATGGAATGGAATGGAATGAGGAATGGAATGTAGAATGGAATGGAATGGCAATCGGAAAGGAATGGAATGGGATATGGAATGGAACGGAATGCCATGTGGAATGGAAGGGAATGGAACGCGGAATGAAATTTAATGTAAAGTGTAATAGAATGTGGAATGGAATGTGGAATGGAATGTGGAATAGAATGCAATGGAATGTCTAAAGGCACGGAATGGAATGTGGAATAGAATGGAATGGAACGGAATGGAATGGGAATGGAATAGAATGAAATGTGAAATGCAGTGGAATTAAACGAAATGAAGAATTGAATGCAATGTATTGTGAAATGGAATGGAATGGAATGTAGAATAGAAGGTAGAGTAGAATGTGGAATTGAATGTGGAATGGAATGTGGAATGGAATGGAATGGTAAGTGGAATGGAAAGGAATGGAATTTGGAATAGAATGGAATGGAATGGAATGGGGAATGCAATGGAAAGGAATGTGGATTGTTGAAATGGAAAGAAATGTGGAATCGAATGGAATCGAATGCGGAATGGAATGGAATACAATGTGGTATGCAATGGAATGGAACGTGGAATGAAATGTGGAATGGAATGTGGAATTTTATGTAGAATGTAATGTGGAATGCAATGGAATTGAATGTTGAATGGAATGGAATGAAATATGCAATGGAATGTGGAATGGAATGGAAAGGAATGTGGAATGGAATGCAATGGAATGTGGAATGGAATGGAATGGAACATTTAATAGAATGTGGAATGGAATTTGGAAGGGAATATGGAATGGAATGGTATGGAATGTGGAAAAGAACGGAATGGGATGGAATGGAATGCGGGATACAATGGAAAGTTATGTGGAATAGAATGGAATGGAATGTGGAATAGAATGGAAAGGAATGTGGAATGGAATGGAATGGAACGTGGAATAGAATGTGGAATGGAATGTAAAATGGAATGTGGAATGGAATGGAATGGAAAGTGGAATGGAATGGAATGGAATGTGAAATGGAATGGAACTTGGAATGCAATGGAATTGAATGTTGATTGGAAAGGAATGAAATATGGAATGGAATGGAATTTAATGGAATGGAAAGTGAAATGGAATTTGGAATGGAATGTGGAATGCAATGAAATGGAATGTGGAATGGAATGGAAGGGAATGTGGATTGGAATGTGGAATGGAATGTGGAATGAATTGTGGAATGCAATGTGGAATGGAAACGAATGGAATGTGGAATGGAATGTGGAATGTAATGTGAAATGGAATACTGAATGAAATGTGGAATGGAATGTGGTAAGGAACGGAATGGAATGTTGAATTTGACGGAATGGAATGTGGAATGGAATATGGAATGGAATGTGGAATGAAACGTAGAATGGAAGTGGAATGGAAAAGAATGGAACGGGAAAAGGAATGGATTGGAACATGGAATGAAATGTTGCATGGAATGGAATGGAATGAGGAATGGAATGTGCAATGGAGTGTGCAATGGAATGGAATGGAATGGGGAAAGTATGTTGAAGTTGAAATGAATTGAATGTGGTATGGAATGGAATGGAATGTGAAATTAAATTTGGAATGGAAAGGAATGTTATGTGGAATGTAATGTTGAATGGAATGTGGAATTGAATGTGGAATGGAATGTAATGGAACGTGGAATGGAATGTGGAATGCAATGGAAAGGAATGTGTACAGCAAAGTGGAATGGAAAGGAATGCAATGTGGAATGGAATGGAATGGAACGAGGAATGCAGTGTGGAATGGAATGGAATGGCATGTGGAATTGAATGGAATGGAATGTGGAATGAAATGGAATGCAAACTGCAATAGAATGTGGAATGGAAACTGGAAAGGAATGTGGAATGGAATGGCATGGAATGTGGAATGGAATGGAATGGAATGTGGAATGGAATGAAATGGAATGTGGAATAAAATGGAATGAAATGGAATGTGGAATAAAATGGAATGGAATGGAATGGAACGGGAATGGAATGGAATGGAATGTGGAATGCAATGGAATGGAATGAAATGAGGAATGGAATGGACTGGAATGTGGAATGGAATGAAATGGAATGTGGAACAAAATGGAATGGAATGGAATGGAATGGGAATGGAATGGAATGGAATGGAATGGAATGGAATTGAATGGAATGGAATGGAATGTGGAATGCAATGGCATGGAATCAAATGAGGAATTGAATAGAATGGAATATGTAAAGGAAATGAATGAAATGTGGAATGCAATCGAATGGAATGAAATGAGGAATGGAATGGAATGGAATGTGGAATGGAATGTAATGGAATGTGGAATGGAATGGAATAGAATGTGGAATGGAATGTGGAATGGACTGGAAGTGGAAATCACAGTCGAATTGTATGGAATGGCACGTCGAATGGAAGGTGGAATAGAATGTGGAATGGAATGTGGAATGGAAAGTGGAAAGGAATGGAATGGATTGTGGAATGTAACGTGGAATGGAATGGAATGCAAAATTTAATGAAATATGGAATGGAATGTGGAACGGAAAGGGGAATGGAACGTGGAATGTAATGGAAAGGAACATGGCATAGAATGGAATGGAACGTGGAATGCAATTTGAAATGGAATGTGGAATGGGACGTGGAATGGAATGGAATGCAATTTGGAATGGAAAATGGAATGGAATATAGAATGTAATGGAATGGAATGTGGAATGGAATGTATAATGGAATGTGGAATGTAATGAGGTTTTCAATGGAATGGAATGTGGAAAGGAACGGAATGGAACGAGGAATGGAATACGGAATGGAATGCAAACGAATGTCCATGGAATGTGGAATGGAAAGGAATGGAATGTGAATTGGAAAGTGGAATGGATTGAGGAATGGAATGTGGAGGGGAATGCAATGGAATGTGTAATGGAATGTGGAATGTAACGGAATGGAATGTGGAATGGAATGTGAAAAGGAATGTGGAATGGACTGTGGAATGTCATGGAAAGGAATGTGGAATGCAATGTAGAATGGAAAGGAATGGAATGTGGAATGGAATGGAATGGAATTTGGAATGGAATGTGGAATGGAAACGAATGGCATGTGGAGTGGAATGGAAGGGAATGTGGAATGAAATGGAATGGAACATGGATTAGAATATGGAATGGAATGTGGAATGGAATATGGAATGGAATGGAATGGAATGTAAAATGGAATGGAATGGAATGTAGAATAGAATGGAATGGAATTGAACGGAATGGGAATGGAATGGAATGGAATGTGGAATGCAGTGGAATGTAAGGAAATGAGGAATTGAATGGAAAGGAATGGGGAATGAAATGGAATGGAACGTAGAATGGAATATCAAATGGAATGGAATAGAATATGGAATGAAAATTGATGGAACGTGGAATAGAATGTGGAATGGAATGGAATGGAATGTGGAATGGAATGGAACGTGGAATGGAATGTGGAATGGAATGTGGAATGGAATGTGGAATGGGATGTGGAATGGAATGTGGAATGGGATGTGGAATGGAATGTGGAATGGAATGGAATGGAATCTGGAATTGAACGGAATGGAATGTGGAATAGAATGGAATGGAATGGAATGTGGAATGGAATGTGGAATGGAATGGAATGTGGAATGAAATGTGGAATGGATTGTGAAATGGAATGGAATGGAAGGTGGAATGGAATGGAATGGAATGTGGATTGGAATGGAATTTAAAGTGGAATGGAATGGAAAGTGAAGTGGAATTTGAACTGGAATGTGAAATGGAATGTGGAAAGGAATGTGGATTGGAATGTAGAATGGAGTGTAATGAAACGTGGAAAGGAATAGAATGGAACGTTTAATGGAACGTTGAATGGAAAGTACAATTGAAAGTGGAATGGAATGGAATGGAAAGTGGAATGGAATGTGCAGTGGAATGTGGAATGGAACGTGGAATTGAACGTGGAAATGTATGTGGAAAGGAATGGAATTGAATGTGGAATGTAATGTGCAGTGGAATTTGTTATAGAATGGAATGTGGAATGGAATATGGAGTGGAATGAAATGGAATATGGAATGGAATGCAATGCAATGTGGAATGGAATGTGGAATGGAATGGTTAGAAAGTGGAATGGAATGTGGAATGGAATGTGCAATGGATTGTGTATTGGAATGTGGAATTGAACGTGGAATGGAAAGCGCAAAGGAAAGTGGAATGGAATGGAAAGGAATGTGGAATAGAACGTGGAATTGAATGGAATGGAATGTGGAATGGAAAGTAGAATGTAAAATTTAATGGAAGGTGGAATAGAATGTGGAATGGAATGGAATGGAATGTGGATTGGAATGGAATGGAATATGGAATGGAATGGAATGGAATGTGGAATTGAATGTGAAATGGAATGTGGAATGGAATGGAATGGAACGTGGAATGGAATGTGGAATGAAATGTGGAATGGAATGTGAAATGGAATGTGGAAAGGAACATGGAATGGAAAGGAATGGAATGTGGAATGGAAGTGAATGGAAAGTGGAAATAATGTGGAATGTAATGCGATGGAATGTGGAATGGAACGGAATGAAATGTGGAATGGAATGTGGAATGGAACAGAATGGAAAGTGGAATGGAATCAGGAATGGAATGGAATGGATTGTGGAATGGAAAGGAATGGAATGGTATGGAATGTGGAATGGAATGGAATAGAATGTGAAAAGGAATGGAATGGAATGTGGAAAGCAATGTGGGATGGAATGGAATGGAATGTGGAATCGGAAGTGGAATGCAATGCAATGTGGAATGGAATGTGGAATGCAATGTGGAATGCCATGGATTGGAATGTGGAATGGAATGTAATGGAATGTGGAATGTAATTGAATTGAATTGTATGGAATGTGGAATGGAATGGAATTGAAAGTTGAATGGAAGATGGATTGGAATGGAATGGAACTTGAAATGGAAAGAGGAAGGGAACGTGGAACAGAACGTGTAAGGGAACGTGGAATGGAATGGAATGGAATGTGGATTGGAAGGAAATGGAATGCGGAACGGAATGTGTAATGGAATGGATTGGAATGTAAATGAATGTGGAATGGAATGTAATGGAATGTAGAATGGAAAGGAATGGAGTGTGGAATGGAATGGTATGGGAAGTGGAATGGAATGGAATGGAAAGGAAAGTTGAATGGAATGGAGGGCAAAGTGGAATGGAATGGAATGGAATGTGGTATGGAAAGGAATGGAATGTTGAATGGAATTGAACGTAGTGGAATGCACAGTGGAAAGGGACGGAATGGAATAGAATGTGGATGGGAATGGAATGGAATGTGGTAGGCAATGGAATACAATGGAATGTGGAATGGAATGAAATGTAATGTGGAATGCAATGTGGAATGGAATGTAGAATGGAATTGAATGTAGTGGAATGTGGAGTGGAATGGGACGCAATGGAATGGAATGTGGAATGGAATAGAACGGAATGTGGAATGGAATGGAATGGAATGTGGAATGGAATGGAGTAGAAAGGAATGTGGAATGGAATAGAATGGAATGTGGAATGGAATGAGGAATGGAATTTGGAAAGGAATATGGGATGGAATGGAATATAGGGGAATGTGGAATGGAATGGGACAGAATTTAATGGAGTGTGGAAAGGAATGGAATGGAATGTGAAATGCAATGGAATAGAACGTGGAATGGAAGTTGGAAAGGAATATGGATTGGAATGGAATGTGGAATAGAATGGAATGGAATGGAATGTGGAATGGTATGCGCAATGGAAAGTGAAATGGAATATAGAATGGAAAGTGGAATGGAATGAAATGAAAGGTCTAATGGGATGGAATAGGACATGGAAAGGAATGGAATGGGGCTTGGAATGGAAGGTGGAATGGAACGTAGGATGGAATGTGCAATGCAATGCGGAATGGAACGTGGAATGGAATGGAACAGAAAGTCGAATGTATCGTGGAATGGAATGGAATGGAACGTGGAATGGATCATGGAATGGAATGGAATGAAACGTGTAATGGATTGTGGAATGGAATGTGGAATAGAATGTAGACGGGAATGCAATGGAATTTGGAATGGAATGTGTAATGGAATGGAATGTGGAATGGAATGTGGAATAGAAAGAGCAATAGCATGGAATGAAATGTGGAATGGAATGTGGAAAGGAACGGAATGCTACGTGGAATGGAATGTGGAATGGAAAATAGAATTGAAATTGGAAGGGAATGGAATGGAAGGTGGAATGGAATGTGGAATGCAATGAAATGCAATATGGAATGGAATGTGGAATGCAATGTGGAATGGAATGGAATGGAATATGGAATGGAATGGAATGAAATGTGGAATGCAATGTAGAATGGAATGGAATGGAATGAAATGGAATGTGGAATGAAATGGAATGGAATGTGGAATGGAATGGATTTGAATGTCAAAAGGAATGGGAAATGGAATGCAAAGGAATGTGGAATGGAATGGAATGGAAAGTGGAATGGAATGTGAAATGGAATGTGGAATGTAACGGAATGGAATGTGGAATGGAATGTGGAATGGAGTGTGGAATGGAATGGAATGGATTGTGAAACGGAATGGAATGGAATGGTATGGAATGTGGAATGGAATCGAATGGAATATGGAATGGATCGTGGAATGGTACTTGGAATGGAACGTGGAATGGAAAGGAATGGAACGTCTAATGGAATGTGGAATGGAATGGAAAGGAATGAGGAATGGAATGGAAAGTAATGTGGAATGGAATGGAATGGAATGTGGAATGGAATGTGGAATGGAATGTGGGAAGGAAAGTTGAACGGAATGGAATGGAATGTGTAATGGAAATTGGAAAGGAATGGAATGCAATGGAAAGTGGAATGCAATGTGCAATGGAAAGTGGAATAGAATGTGGAATGGAATGGAACGGAATGTGGAATGGCATGTGTAATGCATTGTGGAAAGGAATGTGGAAGGGAATGGAATGGAATGTGGAATGGAATGTCAAATGTAAAGTGAAATGGAAGAGAATGGAATGTGGAATGGAATGTGGAATGGAATGTGGAATGGAATGTGGAATAGAATGGAATGGAATGTGGAATGGAATTTCTAAAGGAACAGAATGGAATGTGGAAGGGTATGTGGAATGCAAAGTGAAATGGCATGTAATGGAATGTGGAATGGAACTTGGAATGAAATGGGATGGAACATGGAAGGGAATGTGTAATGGATCGTGTATTGGAATGGAATTGAACGTGAAATGTAATGTCGAAAAGAATGTGGAAAGGAAAGGAATGGAATATGGAATAGAATGTGGAATGGAAAGGAATGGCATGTGTGATGAAATCGAATGCAATGTGAAAAGGAATGTGGAATGGAATGTGGAATGGAATATAGAATGGAATGCAATGTGGAATATAATGTGAAAGGAATGTGAAATGGAATGGAATGAAACGGGGAACAGAATTTGGAATGGAACTCGTAATGGAATTTGGAATTGAATGTGGAATAGAATGGAATGGATCGTGGAACGGAAAGTGCAATGAAATTGAATGGAATGTGGAATGTAACGTGGAATGGAATGGAATGGAATGGAATGGAACAGAATGAGGAATGGAAAGTGCAATGGAATGTGGAGTGGAAAGGAATGGAATGTGAAATGGATCGTGGAATGGAATGTAATGGAACGTGGAAAGGAAAGTGTAATGGAAAGTGGAAAGTAATGGAATGGAATGTGTAACGGAATGTAGAATGGAATGGAATGGAATGTAGAAAGGAATGCAGTGGAATGTGGAATGGAATATGGAATGGAATGGAATGGAATTAGGAATGGAACGTGGAATGGAATGGAAATGAACGTGGAATGTAACTTGGAAATGAACGTGGAATGGAATGTAGAATGAAACGTGGAATGGAATGTGCAATGGAATGTGGAAATGAACTTGGAATGGAATACAATGGATTCTGGATTGGATTGTGGAGTGGAATGTGGATTGTAATGGAATGGGGAATGGAATTTGTAATGGAATAGGGAATGCAATGGAATGGAACGTGGAATGGAGTGTGGAATGGAACTTGGAATGGAACTTGGAAAATAATGTGGAAGGAATGGGGAATGGAATGTGGAATGTAATGGATTGTAATATGGAATGGAATATGGAATGGATTGCAATGGAATGTCAAATATAATGTGGAATGGAATGGAATGCAATGCCATGTGGATTGGAATGGAATGGAATGTGCAATGGAATGCAATGGAAGGTGGAATGGAATGGAATGGAATGTGCAAAGGAATGGAATAGAATGCGGACTGGAATTGATGGGTATGTGAAATGGAAAGGAATGGAATGGAATGTGGAATTGAATGTGCAATGGAATGAAATGGAATGTGGAATGGTATGGAATGGAATGTGGAATGAAATGTGGAATTGAATGGAATGGAAAGTGGAATGGAATGTGGACTGGAATGAAATGGAAAGTGGAATGGAATGTTGAATGGAATGGAAGGGAATGAAATTGAATTTGGAATGGAATGGAATGGAATGGAATAGAAAGGAATGTGGAATGGAAAGGAATGCGTAATGGAATGTAATGGAATGTGGAATGGAATGGAACGTGGAATAGAAAGCGGAATGGGTTGTGGAATGGAATGTGGAATGGAACAGAATGGAATGAGGAATGGGATCTGGAATGGATTATGGAATGGAATATGGAATGGAGTGTGGAATGGAATGTTGAATGGAATGGAATGGATTGTGGAATGGAATGTAGAATGGAGTGTCGAATGGAATGTGGAATGGAACGGAATGGAATGTGGAATGGAAAGTGGATGGAACGGAATGGAATGTGGAATGGAAAGTAGAATGTAGCGTGGAAAGGAATGTGGAATGGAACGGAATGGAATGTCGAATGGAATGTGGAATGGAATGTGGAATTGAATGGAATGGATTGTGGAATGAAATGGTGTGGAAGATGGAATGGAATGTGGAATTGAATGTGGAATGGAGTGGAATGGAATGTGGAATGGAATGTGCAATGGAATGGAATGGAACGTGGAAGGGAACATCTAATGGAACGTGGAACGGAACGTGCAATGGAACGTAGAGTGCAATCTGGAAAGGAAAGTAGAATGGAATGGAATGCAATGTGGATTGGAATGGAATGGAATGTGGAATGGAATGTGGAATGCAACGGAATGGAATGTGGAATGGAATGTGAAATGCAATGGAATGGAATGCAGACCGCAATGTGGAATGGAATAAAATGGAATTTGAAATGGAATGGATTTTAATGGAATGTGGAAGGGAATGGAATGGAATGTGAAATGGAATGAGGAATGAAATAAAACGGAATGTGGAATGGAATGGAATGCAATGGAATGTGGAATGGAATGGAATGTGGATTGGAATGGAATGGAATATGGAAGGGAATGGAATGGAAGATGGAGTTGAATGGAATGGAATATGGAAGGGAATGGAATGGAATATGGAATGCAATGGAATGGAAAGGAATGGAATGCGGAGTTGTATGGAATGGAGTGTGGATTGGAATGCTGAAAGGAATGTGGAATCTTATGTGGAATGGAATGGAATGGAATGTTGATTGGAATGTGGAATGGAATGTGTAATGGAATGTGTAATGGAATGAAATGGAATGGGGAAAGGAATGTGGAATGGAATGTGGAATAGAATGGGATGGAATGTGGAATCGAGAGGAATGGAATGTTGAATGGAATTTGGAATGTAATGCAATGGATTGTGGAAAGAATTTTGGAATGGAATGTGGAAAGCAATGGATTAGAATGTGGAATGTATTGTGAAATGGAATGGAATGGAATGTTGAATGGAATGTGGAATGGAAAGGAATGTGGAATGGAATGGAATGTAGAATGGAATAGAATGGAATGAGGATTGGAAAGGAATGAAATGTGGAATGGAATGGAATGGAATGCAATGGAAAGAGAAATGGAATGCAAAACGGAATGTGGAATGGAAGGTGGAATGGAAAGTGGAATAGAATGAAATGGAACGTGGAAAGGAATGGAATGGAAAGTGGAATGGTATGGAATGGAACGTGGAATGGAAGGTGCAATAGAACGTGGAATGGAATGTGGAATGAAATAGGGAATGGAATTCAATGGAAAGTGGAATAGAATGTGGAATGGAATGGAATGGAATTTGGAATGGAATGGAATGGGATGTGGAACGGAATGTGGAATGGAATGTGGAGTGGAAAGGAATGGAATGTGGAAAGGATTGTGCAATGGATTGGAATGGAATGGAGTGGAATGTGGAATGGGATGGAATGGAACTTGGAATGGAATGGTATGGAATGTGTTGTGGAATGAAATGGAACGTGGGATGGATTGGAACGGAATGTGGAATGGAATGGAATGCAATGGGATGGAATGCGGAATGGAAAGGAATGATATGTGGAATGCAATTGAATGGAATGGAACGTGGAATGGAATGGAATGGAATGTGGAATAAAATGAAATGGAATGTGGAATGGAATGGGGAATCCAATGGAATGGACTGTGGAATGGAATGTGGAATGCAATGGAATGGAATGTGGAATGGATTATGGAATGGAATGTGGAATGGAATGGAGTGGAATGTGGAATGGAATGTGGAATGCAATGTGGAATGGAGCAGAGTGTAATGCGGAATGGAATGTGGAATGGAAAGTGTAATGGAATGGAATGGAATGTGGAATCGAATGTGGAATGGAATGGAATGGAACGTGGAATGGAACATGGAATGGAATCGAATGGAATGGAATAGAATATGTAATGGAAGGGAAAGGAATGTGGAATAGAATGTGGAATGCAATGGAATGCAATGGATCGTGTAATGGAATGGAATGTGGAGTTGAAAAAATGGAATGTGGAATGGAATGGAATCGTATGGAACGTAGAATCGAATGGAAAGTTATGGAATGTAGAATGGAATGGAATGGCATGGAATGGAATGTGGACGGGAATGGAATGGAAAGTATAATGGAATGGAATGGAATGTGGAATGGAATGGAATGGAATGAGGAATGGAATGGAATGGAATTTGGATTGGAATGGAATGGAATGTGGAATGGATGGAGTGGAATGGAATGGAATGTGCAATGGAATGTGGAATGGAAATTGAAATGGAATGTGGAATGGAATGAGAAAAGGAATGAATGGAACATAGAATGGAATGGAATGGAACATTGAATACAATGGAGTGGAACGTAGAATGGAATGTGGAATGGAACTTGGAATGGAACTTGGAATGTAATGTAGAAGGAATGGGGAATGTAATGGAATGGAATGTCGAATGTAACGGAATGTAATATGGAATGGAATATGGAAAGGATTGAAATGGAATGTGGAATACAATGTGGAATTGAATTGAAAGGAATCCAATGCCACGTGGATTGGAATGGAATTGAATGTGCAATGGAATGGAATGGAATGTGGAATGGAACGGAATTTAATGGAATGTAGAATGGAAAGTGGAATGTAATGGAATGGAATGTGGAGTGGAATGTAGAATGGAATGTAGAAAGGAATGTGTAATGGAACCTGGAATGGAATGGAATTTAACGTGTAATGGATTGGAATGAAATGTGGAATGGAAGGTGGAATGAAATGGAATGGAATGTGGAGTGGAAAGTAGAATTTAACGTGGAATGGAAAGGAATGGAACGTGGGATGGAACGTGGAATGGAACTTGGACTGGAAAAAGGAATGGAATGTGGAATGGAACGTGGAATGGAATGGAATGGAATGTGGAATGGAAAGTGCAATGGAACGTGGAATGGAATGGAATGGAACGTGGAATGTAAAGTGGAATGGAATGCGGAATGAAATGGAATGGAACATGGAATGGAATGGAATCGAATGTGGTATTCAATGTGGAATGGAATGGAATGGAATGTGTAACGTAATGTGGTATTGGATGTGTAATGGAATGGAATGGAATGTGGAATGGAATGTGGAATGGAACGGAATGGAATGTGAAAGGGAATTTGGAATAAAATGTGGAATTAAATGTGGAATGGAATGTGGAATAAAATGGATTGGAATGTGGAACTTAATGTGGAATGCAATGGAATGCAATGTGGAATGAAATGTGGAAGTGAAAGGAATGGAATGGGGAATGGAATGTGGAATAGAATGTGGACTGGAATGGAATGGAATGTGGAATAGAATTTGGAATGCAATGCAATGGGATGTGGAATGGAATGTGGAATGGAATGTGGAACGGAATGTGGAATGGAATGGGATGAAATGTGGAGTGTAATGTGGAATGCAACGGAATGCAATGTGGAACGGAATGAAGAATGGAACATGGAATGGAACATGGAATGCATTGGAAAGGAATGTGGAATGGAACTTGGAATTGAATGGAATGGAAAATGGAATAGCACGTTTAATGAAACGTGTAAGGGAATGTGGAATGGAACGTAGAATGGAATGTGCAATGGAATGTGGAATTGAAAGTGGAATGGAATGGTATGGAAAGTGGAATGGATCATGGAAGGAAATGGTATGGAACGTGGAATGGAATGTGGAATGGAATGTGGAATGTATCGTGGAATGGAACGTGTAATGGAATGGAACGGAATGTGGAATGGAATGTGGAATTGAATGTGGAATGGAATGTGGAATGCAATGGAATCGAATGTGGAATGGAATTTGGAATGGAAAGGAATGGTATGGAATGTGGAATAGAATGTGGAATTGAAAGTGGAATGGAAAGTGGAATGGAACGTACAATGGAATGTAACTGAATATGGAATGGAATGTGGAATGGAATGGAATCGAGGGTGAAATTGAATGTGGAATGGAATGTGGAATGGAACGGAAGTTGGAATGGAATGTGGAATGGCATGGAATAGAATGTTTAAAGGGAAAGTTGAATGGAATGGAAGTTGGAATGGAATGTAGAATGGCATGGAATGGAACGTTTAAATGGAATGGAATGGAATGTTAAAAGGAAGGGGGACTGCAATGGAACGCATTGTGGAATGGAATGTGGAATTGAATGTTTAGTCGAATGTAGAATGAAATGTGGAGTGGAACGTGGAATGGAACGTGGAATGGAATGGAATGGATCGTGGAATGGAAGGTGGAAAGGAACTTAGAATGTAAGGTGGAATGGAGCGAGGAATGGAACGGAATGGAACGTGGAATGGACTGTGTAATGGAATGGAATGGAATGTGGAATGGAATATGGAATGGAATGGAATTGATTGGAATGTGGAATGGAAAGTGGAATGGAATGGAATGGAATGCAGAATCTAATGGTATGGAATTTGGAATGGAATGTGGAATGGAATGTGTATTGGAATGTGGAATGGAACCTGGAATGGAATGGAATGGAAAGTGTGATGGAATGGAATGGAATGTGGAAAGGAAGGTGGAACGGAAATGAATGGAAAGTAGAATGGAACGTGGAATTTATCGTGGAATGGAAAGTAATGGAACGTGGAGTGGAACGTGGAATGGAACTTGCAATGGATCTTGGAAAGGAATGAGGAATGTAACGTGGAATGGAATGGAATGGAATGTGGAATGGAACATGGAAAGGAATGTGGAATGGAACGTGGAATGGAACGTGGAATGGAACATTGAATGGTACGGAATGGAAAGTGGAATGGAATTTAATGGAATAAGGAACGGAAAGCAGAATGCAATGGAATGGAACGTGGAATGGTAGGTGGAATGGAAGTTCTAAAGGAACGTGTAATGGAAAGTGGATTAGAATGTAATGGAAATAGGAATGGAATGTGGAATTGTAAGTGGAATGTACTGGAATGGAATGTGGAATGTAATGTGGAATGGAATGGAGTGGAATGTGGAATGGAACTTGAATGGAATGAAACGTGGAATGGAAAGGAATGGGACGTGGAATGGAACGTGGAATGGAATGGAATGGTATGTGGAAGGGAATGTGGAATGGAATGTCTTATTGAATGTGAAATGGAACATGGAATGGAAAGTGGAATCGAAAGAAAGGAATGTGGAATGGAATGTTGACTGCTATGGAATGGAGTGTGGAATGGAAAGTAGAATGGAATGTGGAATGGAATGGAATGGAATGTGGAAGGGAATGTGGAATGGAATGTGAAAGGGAATGTGGAAAGGAATGTGGAATGGAATGGAATGGAATGTGGAAGGGTAAGTGGAATGGAATATGGAATGGAATGTGGAATGGAATGGAAGGTGGAATGGTATGTGGAATGGAATATTTAAATGGAATGGAATTGAAAGTGTAATGGAATGAGGACTGCAAAGAAATGCAATGTGGATTGGAATGGAATGGAATGTGGAATGGAATGTTTAATGGAATGTGGAATGAAATTTGGAGTGGAACGTGGAATAGAACGTGGAATGGAATGCAATGGATAGTGGAATGGAACGTGGAATGGAACGTGCAATGGTAGGTGGAATGTAGCTTGGAATGGAATGGAATGGAATGTGGTATGGATTGAGGAATGGAATGGCCTGGAATGTGGAATGGAATGTGGAAAGGAATGGAATGGAATGTGGAAGGGAATGTGGAATGGAATGTGGATGGGAATGTGGAAAGGAGTGTGGAATTGAATTGAATGGAATGTTTAATGGAAGTTGTAATGGAAAGGGGAATGAAACGTGGAATGGAATGGAAGGGAATGGAATGTGGAATGGAATGTGGAATGGAATACAATGAAATGGAGTGTGGAATAGAACGGAATGTAATGGAATATGAAATGAATTGGAATGGAATGGAATGTGGAAAGAAATTGAATGGAATGGAATGTGGAATGGAATGGAATGTGGAATGCGGAATGGAAAGGAAAGTGGAATGGAATGGAATGGAAATTGGAATGGAATGGAATGGAATGTGGAATGGAATGGAATGGCATGTGAAAAGGAATGGTATGGATTGTGAAATGGAATGGAATGGATTGTGGAATGGAACGGAATGGAATGGAATGTGAAATTGAATGGAATGGAATGTGAAATGGAAGGGAATGGAATGTGGAATGGAATGGAATGGAATGTGGAATGGAACGGTATGGAAAGGGGAAACAAATGTGGAATGGAATGGAATGGAATTTGGAGTGCAATGGAAAGGAATATGGGATGGAAAGGAATGGAATGTGGAAAGCAATGGAATGAAAGGAGGAATGGAATGGAATGGAATGGAATGGAAACGACCATGGTATGGAAGGGAAAGTAACGTGGAATGGAATGGAATGGAATGGAATACAATGTAATGGAATGGAATGGAATGTGGAATGGAATGTGGAGTGGAATGGAATGGAATGGAAACTGGAATGGAATGGAATGGATTGTGGAATCGAAAATGGAATGGAATGGAATGGAATGTGGAATGGAATTGAACGGAATGGAATGAGGAATGGAATAGAATGGAATCTGCAATGGAATGGAAGGGAATGGAATGCGGAATGGAATAGAATGGAATGTGGAATGGAATGGAATGGAATGGAATGTGGAATGGGATGATCAATGGAATGTGGAATGTTTGGAATGTGCAATAGCAGATGGAACGTAAAGGAATGGAATGGAATGTTAAATGGAATACAAAGGAACGTGGAATGGAATGGAATGTGAAATGGAATGGAATGTGTATTGGAATGTGGAATACAATGAAATGGAATTGAATGGAATGTTGAATGGAATGGAATTGAATGTGGAATGCAATGGAATGGAAAGGAATGTGAAATTGAATGGAATGCAAGGTGGAATGGATAGGAATGGAATGTGGAAAGGAATGCAATGCAATGTGGAATGCAATGTGGAAGGGAATGGAACGGAACGTGGAATGGAAGGTGGAATGGATTGGAATGGAATGTGGAATGGAATGGAATGGAATGTGGAATAAAAAGTGGAATGGAATGTGGAGTGCAATGTGGAATTGAATGGAATGAAATTGAATGGAATGTGGAATGGAATGGAATGGAATTGAATGTGGAATGGAATGGAATGGAATGTGGAATGGAGGGGAATGGAATGTGGAAATTAATGGATTGGAATATGGAATGCAATGTGGAATGCAGTTAAATGGAATGGAATTTGGAACGTATTCTGGAATGGAATGGAATGAGGAATGGAATGGAATGGAATTTAACGGAATGTGGAATGGAATAGAATGGAATGGAATGGAATGTGAAATGGAAATTGAATGGAATGTTTAATGGAATGTAATGTAAAGTGGAATGGAAAGGAAAGGAATGTGGAATGGAAAGTGGAATGGATTGGATTTGAATGTGAAATGGAATGGAATGGAAAGTGGGATGGAATGTGGAATTTAATGTAACGGAAAGGAGTTTAATGTGGAATGGAATGGAATGGAATGGAATGTGAAATGGAAATAGAATGGAATGTTTAATGGAATAGAATGGAATGTGGAATGGAATAGAATGGAATGTGGAAAGGAATGTGAAATGGAATGCAATGGAACGTGGAATGGAACGGAATGGAATGTGGAATGGTATGGAATGAAACGGAATGGAATGTGGAAAGCAATGGAATGGAAAGGAAAGAATGTGGAAGGGAATGGAGTGGAATGTGGAATGGAATGGAAAGTGGAATGGAACGTGGAATGGAATTGAATTGAATGGAATGGAATGTAGAATGGAGTGTGGAACGAAATGTCGAATGGAATGGAATGAATGGAATAGAATTAGGAATGGAACGCAATGAAATGGAATGTGAAATAGAATTGAATGTAATGGAATATGAAATGAATAGGAATGGAATGGAATGTGGAATGGAATTGAATGGAATTGAATGGAATGGAATGCGGAATGGAATGGAATGTGGAATGCAGCATGGAATGGAATGTGGAATGGAATGGAATGGCATGCGGAATGTGGAATGGAATGGAATGTGGAATGGAATGGAATGGAATGTGGAATGGAACTTGGAATGGAATGGAATGAAATGTGGAATGGAATGGAATGGAATGTGGAATGGAATGGAATGGAGTGCAAAGTCAAATGGAATGGAATCGAATGTGGAATGGAATGGAATAGAAAGGAATTTGAAACGGAATGGGATGGATTGTTAAATAGAGTGAAATGGATTGTGGAATGGAATGGAATGTGAAATTGAATGGAATGGAATGTGAATTGGAATGGAATGGAATGTGGAATGGAATGGAGTGAAATGTGGAAACGAATGTGGATTGCAATGGAATGGAATTTGGAGAGCAATGGAATGGAATATGGGATGGAATGGAATGGAATGTGGAATGCAATGGAATGGAATGTGGAATGGAATGGAATGTGGAATGGAAGTGAATGGAACGTGGAATGGAATGGAATGCAATGGAATGGGATGGAATGGAATAGAATGTGGAATGGAATGTGGAATGGAATGGAATAGAATGTGGAATGGAATGTGGAATGGAATGGAATGGAATGGAATGTGGAATGGAAAGTAATGGATTGTGGAATGGAAATTGGAATGAAATTGAATGGAATGTGGAATGGAATGTGGAATGGAATGGAATGTGGCATGGAATAGAATGGAGTGTGGAATGGAATAGAATTGAATGGAATTTGAAATGGAATGGAATGGAA
The DNA here is from genome assembly GCF_028885625.2 of Pongo pygmaeus. Taxonomy (NCBI): domain Eukaryota; kingdom Metazoa; phylum Chordata; class Mammalia; order Primates; family Hominidae; genus Pongo; species Pongo pygmaeus. The sequence continues at coordinate 11,384,954 of NC_072389.2, forward strand.
TTGAATGTGGAACTGGATGTTCAATGGAATGTGGAATGGAATGGAATGGAATGTGCAATGGAAAATGGAATGGAAAGGAATGGTATGGAATGTAGAATGGAATATAAACAAATGTGGAATGGAATGGAACGGAATGGAACGTGAAATGGAATGGAATGTGAAATGGAATGTGGAATGGAATGTGGAATGCAATGAAATGTAATTGAACGGAATGTTGAATGGAATGGAATTGAATGTGGAATGCAATGGAATGGAATGGAATGTGAAATTGAAAGGAATGGAATTTGGAAAGGAACGGAATGGAATGTGGAAAGGAATGGAATGCAATGTGGAATGCAATGTGGAATGGAATGCAATGTTACGTGCAATGGATTGTGGAATGGAATGGAATTGATTGTGGAGTGGAATGGAATGGAATGTGGAATACAACGTAGTATGGAATGTAATGGAATGTGGAATGTAATGTGGAATGGAATGGAATAGAATGTGGAATGGAATTTAATGGAATTTGGAATGGAATGGAATGGAATGTGGAAGAAAGGGAAAGTAAGGTGGAATTGAATGCAATGAAACGTGGAATTGAACGGAATGGAAAGGAATTTGGAATAGAATGGAATGCAGCGGAATGTGGAATGAAATGGGTTATGGAATGTAATATACTGTGAAATGGAATATATTGGAATGTGGAATGGAGTAGAATGGAAAGTGGAATGGAATGGAATGGAACGTTGAATGGAATGGGACGTGGAATGGAGTCAAAGAGAACGTGGAATGTATTGTGGAATCCAGTGGAATGGAAAGTGGAATGGAATGGAATGGAATGTGCAATGCAATGTGGAATGGAATGGAATGGAATGTGAAATTGAATGTGGAATAGAATGGAATGGAATGTGGAATGCAATGGAATGGAATGTGGAACGCAGAGTGGAATGTAATGGAACGGAATGTGTATTGGAATGTGGAATGGAATGGAATGAAACGTGGAATGGAATGGAATGGAATGGAATGGAATGGAATGGAATGGAATGGAAGAGAATGTGGAATACAATGGAATGGAAAGGAATGAAATGTGAAATGGAATGGAATGTGGAATGGAATGGAATGGAATGGAACGGAATGTGGAATTGAATGGAATGGAATGGAATTTGAAGTGAAAATAGAATGGAATGTTTAATGGAATGGAATGAAATGTGGAAAGGGATTGAATAGAATGTGGAACAGAATGTGGAATGGAATGGAATGGAATGCGCAATGGACTGGAATGGAATGTGGAATGGAATGGAATGGAATGTGTAATGGAATTTAATGGAATGGAATTGAATGTGGAATACAATAGAATTGAATGGAATGGAATGAGGAATGGAACGGAATGAAAAGAAGAATGGAATGTAATGGAATTTTGAATGTAATGGAATGGAATATGTAATAGAACGTGGAATGGAATGGAATGTAATGGAATGTGGAATGGATTCAGGAATGGAAACTGGAATGAAATGGAATGGAATGAAATGGAATGTGGAATGGAATGGATCGGGATGGAATGTGGAATAGAATGGAATATAATGGAATATGGAATGGAATGGAATGGAATGCGGAATGGAATTTGGAGTGGAATGGAATGGAATGTGGAATGGAATGCAACGTGGAATGTGGAATGGAATGGAATGTGGAATGTGAAATGGAATGAAATGTGCAATCGAATGGAATGCAATGTGGAATGTGGAATGGAATGGAACGTGGAATGTGGAATGGAATGGCATGTAGAATGGTATGGAAGTTAATGGAATGTGGAATGCGATATGGAATGGAATGTGGAATGGAATGGAAGGGAATTTGGAATGGAATGGAATGGAAAGTGCAATGGAATGTCATGGAATGTGGAATGGAATGTGGAATGGAATGTAATGGAATGTGGAATGGAATGTGGAATGTAATGGAATGGAATGCAATGTCAAATGGAATGGAATGGAATGTGGAAAAGAATGGAATGTAAAATGGAATGCAATGGAATGTGAAATGGAATGCAATGGAATGTGAAAAAGAATGGAATGCAATGGAATGTGAAAAAGAATGGAATGCAATGTGGCATGGAATGGAACGGAATGTGTAATGGAATATAACGGATTGTGGAATGGAAAGAGGAATGGAATGGAATGGAATGTGGAATGGAGTGGAATGGAATGAAATGTGGAATGGAATGTAACGGATTTTGGAATGGAAAGTGGAATGGAAAGGAATGGAATGTGTAATTGAATGTGGAATGGAATGGAATGTGGAATGGAACAGAATGGAATAAAATGGAATGTGGAATGGAATGGAATGGAATGGAATGTGGAATGGAACAGAATGGAATGTGTAATCGAATAGAATGGAATGGAATTTTAAATGGAATGGAATGGAATGGAATGTGCAATGGAAAAAGGAATGGAAAAGAATGGTATGGAATGTGGAATGCAATATAAAGGAATGTGGAATGGAATGGAATGGAATGGAACGTGAAATGGACTGGAACTTAGAATGGAATGTGGAATTAAATGTAGGATGGAACGTGAAAAAGAGTGGAATTGACTGTGGAACTGAAAGTGGAATGAAATGGAAAGGGACATGAAATGGAACGTGGAGTGGAAAGTGGAATGTAATGGAATGGAACGTTCAAAGGAATGTGGAATGGAATGTGGAAAGGAACGGAATGGAATGTGGAATGGAATGTGAAACGGAATCTGGAATGGAATGTGGAATGGAATGTGGAATGAAAGTGGAATGGAACGGAATGAAATGTGAAATGGAATGTGTAATGGAATGGAATTTAATGTGGAATGGAATGTGGAAAGGAATGTGGAATGGAATGGAATTGAATGTGAAATGGAATGGAATGGAATGTGGATAGGAATGTGGAATGGAATGGAATGGAATGTGAAATGGAATGTGGAAAGAAATGTGCAATGGAATGTGGAATGGAATGTGCAAAGGAACGCAGAAAGGAATGTGGAAAGCAATGTGGAATGGAAGGGAATGGAATGTGGAATGGAATGTGGAATGGAGTGTGGAATGGAATGTGGAATGGAATGTGGAACGGAGTGTGGAATGGAATGTGGAATGGAACGGAATGGAATGTGGAATGTAATGTGGAATGGATTATGGAATGGAGTGTGGAATGGAATGGAATGGAACCTGGAATGGAACGTGGCATGGAATGTGGAATGCAACGTGTATGGAACGTGCAATTGAACGTGGAATATAAAGTGGAATTGAAAGAGGAATGGAATGGAATATAATGTGGAATGGAGAGGACTGGAATGTGGAATGGAATGGAAAGGAATATGGAATGGAATGGAATGGAACTTGGAATGGTTTGGAATGGCAAGTGCAATGGAATGGAATAGAATTTAATGTGGAATAGAATATAATGCAATGAGGAATGGAAGAGAATGGAATGTGGAATGGAATGTGTAATGGAATGGAATGGAAAGGAATGGAATGTTCCATTTTATGTTCCATTCCACAATACTTTCCATTTTACGTTCCATTCCACAATACTTTCCACTTTCCATTGCACTTTCCATTCCGTTCCTTTCCACAATCCATTCCAGATTTTACTCCACATTCCCTTCCACATTCCATTCCGTTAAACTCCACGTTTCATTGCACATTCCATTCCACATTTCATTCCATTCCATTTCAGATTCCATTAAGTTACATTCCACATTCCTTTCCTCATTCCATTCCACATTCCTTTCCATATTTCATTCCACATTCCATTCCATAACATGCCATATTCCATTCTGTTCAACATTCGATTCCATTCTATTCCACATTCGATTCCATTCCATTCCACATTCCATTCCACATTTCATTGCATTCCATTTCACATTCCATTCCATTACATTCCACATTCCTTTCCATATTCCATTCCACATTCCATTCCACATTCTGTTCCATATTCCATTCCACATTCCCTTCCATTCCATTCCATATTCCATTCCATTCCATTCCATTTCATTCCGCATTCCTTTCCATTTAACAATGAATTCCATTCCACTCCACATTCCATTCAACTCCATTCCGCATTCCATTCCATTGCATTCCACATTCCATTCCATTCCACATTCCATTCCATTCCATTCCACATTCAATTCCTTTCGGTTCCATATTCCATTATATTCCATTCCATTCCACATTCCATACCATTCGTTTCCATTCCACATTCCATTCCACATTCCATCACTTTCCATTCCAAATTTCATCAACATTCCATTCAATTCCATTCCGCATTAATTTCTATTCCATTCCATATTCCAGTCCATTCCATTCCATTCCAATTTATTCCACATTCCATTCCTTTTCATTCCATTCCATATTGCATTCCATTCCATTCCACATTCCATCCCACTCCATTCCACATTTCATTCCCTTCAATTCCATTCAATTTCACATTCCATTCCATGCCATTCCACATTCCACTCCATTTTTTACCACATTCCATTCCACATTCCATTCAATATTGTTCCACTTTCCACGCCACATTCAATTCCACATTCCTTTCAATTCCATTCCTCTTTCCATTTCAACCCATTCAATTGCATTCCACATTGCATTCCATTCCATTCCATATTCCATTCCTTACCATTCCACATTCCATTCCATTCCATTCCACATTCCATTATATTACATTCCACATTCCATTCCATTCCATTCCAAATTCCATTCCATTCCGACCCAAATTCAATTCCATTCCATTCCATCCCACATTCCATTCCATTCCATTACATTCAGATTCCATTCCACTTTCCATCCCATTCCATTCCACCTTCCATTCTACATCCCATTCCATTCCATATTCCATTCTACATTCCATTCCATTCCATTCCACCTTCCATTCTATTCCATTCCATTCCATTGCACATTCCATTCCATTCCATTCCACTCCATTCCATCCCACATTCCATTGCATTCCATTCCATTCCACGTTCCATTCCATTCAATTCCACATTCCATTCCATTCCATTCCACATTCCATTTCATTCCATGTCAGTCCATATTCCATTCCATTCCGCATTCCATTCCATTGCATTCCACATTCCATTCCATTCCATTCCATTCCACTCCATTCCATCCCACATTCCATTGCATTCCATTCCATTCCACGTTCCATTCAATTCCATTCCACATTCCATTCCAAATTCCATTCCATTCCATTCTACATTCCATTCCACATTGCATACGATTCTATTCCACATTCCATTCCACCTTCCTCTGCAGGTTCCATTCCACGTTCTTTTCCACAACATTCCATTCCATTCCTTTCCATTCCGTTCTGAATTCCTTTCCATTCCATTCCAAATTATACTCGACATTACATTCCATTCAATTCCACATTCCATTCCATTCCATTCTACATTCCATTTCATTCCATGTCAGTCCATATTCCATTCCATTAAATTCCACTTTCCATTCCATTCCATTCCACGGTCCATTCCATTCTGTTCCACATTCCATTCCATTCCATTCCAAATTCCATTTCATTCCGTTCCACTTTCCTTTCCATTCCATTCCACGATCCGTTAAATTCCATTCCACATTCCATTACACATTCCATTCCATTCCATTCTGCATTCCATTCCATTCCATTCCACATTCCATTCCACATTCCATTCCATTACCTTCTATATTGAATTCCACATTCCTTTCCAATCTGTTGCACATTCAATTCAATTTCGTTCCATATTCCATTCCATTCCATTCCATTCCATGTTCCATTCAATTCCATTCCATTCCACAGTCCACTCCACATTCCATCCCATTGGATTCCACATTCCATTCCATTCTACTCCACAGTTCCTTTCCATTCCATTCCATATTCCATTCCATTCCATATTCCATTCCATTCCATTCCGCATTGCATTCCATTCAATTTCACTTTCCATTCCATTCCATTCCGTCTCATTTCACATTCCATTGCATTCCATACCACATTCCATTCCATTCCATTCCAGTTTCCATTCCATATTCCATTCAATTCCATTCCATTCCACATTCCATTCCACATTCCATCCCATTGCATTCCACATTCCATTCCATTCCAGTCCGCTTTCTATTCCATATTCCATTCCACATTCCATTCCCTTCCATTACTTTACATTCCAAATTCCACTCCATTCCATTACACGTTTCATTCACATCCATACCACATTCCATTCCACGCCATTAAACATTCCATTCCATTCCATTACACATTCCATTCTGCGTTCCATTCCATTCCATTCCACATTCCATTCCACTCCACATTCCATTCCACATTCCATTCCATTCCATTATACATTCCGTTCCATTTTCCATTCCATTCCTTTCTACATTCCATTACATTCAATGCCAAATTGCATTCCATTCCATTCCTTTCAATTCCACTTTCCATTCCATTCCATTCTGCATTCCATTCCATTCCATTCCATATTGCATTTCACATTCCATTCAATTCCATTGCAGTCCATTCCACTTTCCATACCATTCCATTCCACATTCCATTCCATTCCATTCCATTCAAGAATCCATTCCCCGTTACGTTACGTTACATTCGACATTCCATTCCATTCAACATTCCATTCCACTTTTCATCCCAATCCATTCCATATTCCATTCCACATTCCCTTCCATTCCATTCCATTCCACATTCCATTCCATTCCGTTCCACGTTTCATTTCACATTGCATTCCACGTTACATTCATTTCATTCCACATTCTATTCAACAGTCCATTCCAAATTTCATGCCACATTCCATTCCATTCCATTCCACCATCCATTCAACATTCCATTCCATTTCATTCTACATTGGATTCCACATTCCATTCCGTTCCATTCCACTTTCCAATAACCGTTCCATTCCACGTTCCAATCCACGTTCCATTCCATACCATTCCACGTTCCATTCCACGTTCCATTCCATTCCATTCCAAGTTCCATTCCACGTTCATTCCACGTTCCATTCCATTCCATTCCATGTTATATTCCACATTACACTCCATTCCATTCTACGTTCCATTCCACGTTTCATTCCATCCCATTCCATTCCATTCCACACTCCTTTCTGTTCCATTCCACATTCCATTCCATTCTATTCCACACTCCTTTCCATTCCATTCTATTCACCATTCCATTCAATTCCATCCCGCATTCCATTCCATTCCATTCCGCATTCCATTCCATTCCATTCCATTCTGCATTCCATTTCACCTTCTGTTCCACAATCCATTCCATTCCTTTCAACATTCCATTCCACACTCCATTCCACCTTCCATTCCACATTCCATTCCGTTCCATTTCACATTCCTTTCCATATTCCATTCCACATTCCATTCCATTCCATTCCCCATTCCATTCCACATTATATTCCATTCCATTACACATTCCGTTGCATTCCATTCTACATTCCATTCCATATACCATTCCACATACCATTCCATTCGATTCCACATTCCATTCCATTCCATTCCACTTTCTGTTCCACATTCCATTCCGTATTCCGTTCCATTCCATTCCACATATTATTCCACATTGTATTCCGCTAGATTCCACATTCCATTTCATTCCATTCCATATTCCATTCCACTTTGCTGTCCACTTTCCATTCCACGTTCCACTGCACGTTCCATTCCATTTCATTCCACGTTCCAATCCATTCCATTCCACATTCAATTCCATTTTCCCTTTCGCATTCCATTCCACATTCCATTTCACTTTCTTTTCCATTCCATTGCCCATTCCATTCCACATTCCATTCCAGATTCCATTCCATTCCTTTCCACATTCCATTCCGTATTCCATTTCACGTTCCATTCCATTCCATTCCACGTTCCATTCCACTTTCCATTCCACATCCCATTACATTCCACAGCAGGTTCAATTCTACATTCAATTCATATCCGTTTCACGTTAAATTCTACATTCCATTCCAAATTCCATTCCATTCCATTCCAGATTCCATCCCAGACTCCATTGCTTTCCATTCCACATTCCATTCCATGCACCATTCAACATTCCATTCCACATTCTATTCCACATTCAGTTACACAGTCCATGCCGTTCCATTACACTTTCCATTCCACAATCAATTCCACGTTCCATTCCACATTCCATTCCGTTCCATTCCCCATTACTTTCCACAATCCATTACACGTTCCATTTCACGTTCCCTTCCACCTTCCATTCCATTCCATTTCATTCCATTCCACGTGCCATTCCATTCCATTCAACTTTCCATTCCATGCCGTTCCAGATTGCATTCCACATTTCATTTCACATTCCATTCTGGTTTCAATTCCATTCCATTCCATTCCACTACACATTCCATTCCCTTCCAATCCACATTCTATTCCATTCCATTAGATGTTCCATTCCATTCCACATTCGATTGCTTTCCATTCAACATTCCATTCGATTCCACATTCCAAGCCAATCCATTCCACATTCCATTCCATTGCATTCCACTTTCCATTCCCCTCCATTCCACATTCCATTCGACATTCCATTCCACATTCCATTCCATTCCATTCTATTCCACATTCTATTCCATTCCATTCCACATTCCATTTCACATTCCATTCCACTCCATTCCACATTCCTTTCCATGCCATTCCACTTTCCATTCCACATTGCATTCCACGTTACATTCCACGTTCTACTCCATTCCATTACACATTCCATTACAGTACATTCCACATTTCATTCCACATTCCTTTCCTCATTCCATTCCATTCTATTCTATTCCACATTCCATTCCACATTGGATTTCACATTCCATTGCACATTGCGTTCCATATTGCATTCCACGATCCATTCCATTCTGTTCCACATTCCATTCCATCATCCATTCTACATTCCATTCCTCATTCCAGTCCCTTCCATTCCACTTTACATTGCATTCCATTCCACGTTCCATTCCATTCCTTTAGACCTTCCATTGCATTCCATTCTGCTTTACATTCCACATTCCATTCCACATTCCTTTCCACATGCCTTTCCCTTCCATTCCACATTCCATTACATTCCATTCCATGTTACATTCCATTCCATTACTCATTCCATTCCATGTTCCAGTCTACGTTCCTTTGCACATTCCATTACACTTTCCATTCCACTTTGCATTCCATTTTCCATTACATTCCATTCAACATTCCATTCCATCTTCCATTGCATTCCATTCCACATTTCATAACATTCCGTTCCATTCAATTCTACATTACATTCCATTCCATTCCGCATTCAATTCCATTCAATTATACTTTCTGTTCCATTCCATTCCACTTTCAATTCCATTCACTTCCACATTCCATTCCATTCCTTCCAAATATCTTTCCATTCCATACCATGTTCCATTCCATTCCATGCCACATTAAATTCCATTCAATTCTACATTCCATTCCTTTCCATTTCACATTCCATTCCATTCCATTCCATTCCACGTTCCATTCCATTCTATCCCACGTTCCAGTCCATTCCATTCCACATTACATTCCACATTCCATTCAACATTGCATAAAATTCCATTCCATTCCACATTCCATTCTATTCCATTAGTCATTCCATTCCACGTCCCATACCAGTTTCCATTGCACATTACATTACATGATCCTTTCCACGTTCTATTCCACATTCCATTCCATTCCACATCCCATTCCACATTCCATTACATTCCACTCCACTTTCCATACCATTCCATTCCATTCCATTCCACATTCCATTCCCTTCCATTCCACATTGCATTCCACATTCCATTCCAGTCCATTCCACATTCTTTTCCATTCCATTCCACATTCCATACCATTCCGTTCCATTCCATTCCACATTCCATTCTATTTCATTCTACATTCCATTCCATATTGAATTCCATTCTATTCCACATTCCATTCCATTCCATTACACATTCCATTCCACATTCCTTTCCATTCAATTTCACATTCCATTCCCTTCCATTCCAGATTCCTTTCCACATTCCATTCCACATTGCATTCCACCTTCCGTTCCGTATTCCATTCCACATTACATTCCATTCAATTCCACATTGCATTTCACATTCCATTCCGTTCCATTCCACATTCGTTTCCACATTCCATTGCAAATTCCATTCCACATTCTTTTCCACATTCCATTGCACATTCCATTCCACATTCTGTTCCGCATTGCATTCCACATTCCATTCCATTCCATTCCATATTCCTTTGCACATTCCATTCTGCATTCCATTCGACATTCCATTCCACATTCCTTTAAATTCCATTCCACATTGCATTCCATTCCATTCCACATTCCATTCCACTTTCCATTCAACGTTCTATTCCAAATTCCATTCAAAATCATTTCACATTACATTCTGCATTCCATTCCTTTCCATTCCAATTTCCTTTCAGCATTCCATTCCACATTACATTCCGTTCCATTCCACATTCCATTCCACTTTCCGTTCTACATTTCATTCCATTCCATTCCACATTCCATTCCATTCCATGCCACATTCCATTCCATTCCACATTGCATTCCATGTTCCATTCCACATTTCATTCCACATTCCATTGCATTCCACCTTCCATTACATGGTCCAATCCTTTCCATTCCACGTTCCATTCTATGTTCCATTCCACATTCCAATCTACATTCCATTCCACATTTCACTCCACATTCCATTCCACAATCCGTTCCGTATTCCATACCATTCGATGCCAAATTGCATTCCACATTCCATTCCATTCCATACCACGTTCAATTCCACATTCCATTCCTTTACATTTGAGATTCCATTCCACATACCATTCCAAATTCCATTTCACATTCCATTCCGTTCCATTACACATTCCATTCCACTCTCCATTCCACATTCCATTCAACTTTCCATTCCACCTTCCTTTCCATTCCATTCCAAATTATATTCCACAATACATTCCAAATTCCATTCCACATTCCATTCAACGTTCCATTCCATTGCATTCCACATTCCATTCCACACTCCATTCTACATACCTTTCCACATTCCATTCTATTCCATTCCATTCCACATTCCTTTCCACATTCCATTCTGCATTCCATTCGACATTCCGTTACACATTCCTTTCCACACTCCATTCCACATCCGATTCCACATTCCTTTCGGTTGCGTTTCACATTCCTATCCACATTCCATTCCACATTCCATTCCATTTCATTCCACTTTCCATTAAACATTCCATTCCATTCCATTTCACATTCCATTCCGTTAAATTCCAGATTCCTTTCCACATTCTATTCAACATCCCTTTTCACATTCGGTTCTACATTCCGTTCCACATTCCATTCCAATCCATCTCACATTCCATTCCATTGCATTCCACATTCCATTTCACATTCCATTCCGTTCCATTCCACTTTCCTTTCCACATTCCTTTCCATATTCCATTCCTCATTCCGTTCAACATTCCATTCCACATTCCATTCCATTCAGTTTCACATTCCGTTCCACATTACATTTCACATTCCATTGCATTCCAGTCGTCATTCCATTCCATTCCACATTCCGATCCATTCCATTCCACATTCCATTCTACTCCATTCCCCATTACTTTCCGTTCCATTCCACGTTCCATTCTATGATCCATTCCAAGGTCCATTCAATTACATTCCACGTTCCATTCCACATTCCATTCCAGTTCCCTTTCCACCTTCCATTCCACATTAAATTCCATACCATTCCGAATTGCATTCCATTCCATTCCACATTCCTTTCCATTCCATTCCACATTCAATTACACCTTCCATTCCATTCCATTCCACTTCCCATTCCACGTTCCATTCCACTTACCCTTCCAAATTCCAATCCACATTCCATTTCACATTCTATTCCACCTAATTCACATTCAATTCCACATTCCACTCCATTCTATTGTATTCCACATTGTATTCCATTCCATTCGACATTCCCTTCCACATTCCATTCCATTCCTTTCTGTTCCACATTCTACTCCATTCCATTCTACATTCCATTCCACATTCCATTCCAATTCATTCTATTCCACAATCCATTGCATTCCATTCAACATTCCATTCCTTTCCATTTGACATCCCATTCCACATTCCATTCCACGTTCCATTCCACATTCCATTCCGTTCCATTACACATTCCATTGCATTACGTTCCACATTTCATTCCACATTCGTTTCCTCATTCAATTCCATTCCAATCGATTCTACATTCCATTGCATTCCATTCCGCATTCCATTCCACTCAATTCCGCATTCCATTCCATTCAATTCCGCATTCCATTCCATTCCATTCCACATTCCACTCCAACTTCCATTCCATATTCCATTCCACTCCACATTCCATTCCATTGCATTAAACATTCCATTCTATTTCATTCCATTCCACATTCAATTCCATTCAATTCCCCATTCCATTCCTTTCCATTGCACATTCCATTCCATTCCATTCCATTCCACGTTCCATTCCATTCTATTCCACTTTCCCGTCCATTCCATTCCATTCCACATTCCATTCAACATTCCATTCCACATTTCATTCCACTTTCCACAAAATTCCATTCCATTCCACATTCCATTCCATTAGTCATTCCATTCCATGTTCCATTCCACGTTCCATTCCACGTTCCATTCCATTCCATTACACATCCCATTCCACATTACGTTACATTCCATTCCACATTCCATTCCATTCCATTCCACATTCCATTCCATTCCATTCTACATTCCATTCCACATTATGTTCCATCCAATTCCACATTCCATTACGTTCCATTCCACTTTCCATTCCATTCCAACCTATATTCTATTCCACATTCCTTTCCATTCCACTCCACGATTCATTCCATCTTCTGTTCCATTCCATTCCATTCCAGATTTCATTCCACATTCTATTACATATTACATTCCACATTCCATTCAATTCCACATTCCATTCCACAATCCATTGCATTCCATTCCACATTCCATTCCACATTGCACTCCATATTCCATTCCATTCCACTTTCCATTCCACATTAATTTGCATTCCATTCCACATTCCAATCCATTACACATTCCTTTCCACATTACATTCCACGTTCCCTTCCACGTTCCATTCCATTCAATTCCAAGTTGCATTCCTCTTTCCATTCCACATTCCATGCCATTCCATTACACTATGCATTGCACATCCCAATCCACATTCAATTCCATTCCATTCCACATTCCATTCCATTCCATTCCACATTCCATTGCATTCCATTCCACATTTCATTCCACATTCCATTCCATTCCACATTTCATTCCACGTTCCATTCCACAATTCATTCCATTCCAATCCATTTCACATTCTCTTACACATTCCATTTCACATTCCATTCCATTCCATTCCTCATTCCATTCCATTCCACATTCCGTTCCATTCCATTCCACATTCCAGTCCATTCCATTCCCCATTCGACTGCTTTCCATTCTACGTTCCATTCTACGACCCATTCCAAGGTCCATTCCATTACATTCCACGCTGCATTCCACATTCCATTGCATTCAATTCCAGTTTCCTTTCCACATTGCATTGCTCATTAAATTCCATTCCATTCCGTATTACATTCCATTCCATTCCAAAATCCTTTCCATTCCATTCCACATTCCATTACACGTTCCATTCCATTCCATTCCACTTTCCATTCCACGTTGCATTACACTTACACTTCCAAATTCCAATGCACATTCCATTTCACATTCTATTCCACTCCATTTGATATTCCATTCCTCATTCCAATCCTTTCCATTCTATTCCACATTCTATTCCATTCCATTCGACATTCCATTCCAGATTCCATTCCATTGCCTTCTATTCCACATTCTATTCCATTGCATTACACATTCCATTCCACATTCCATTGCAATACATTCTGTTCCACATTCCATTCCATTCCATTCCACATTCCATTCCTTTCAATTCCACTTTCCATTCCACATTCCATTCCACATTCCTTTCCAGGTTCCATTCCACATTCCATTCCGTACCATTCCACATTCCATTACATTACATTCCACATTTCATTCCACATTCCTTTCCTCATTCAATTCCATTCCAATCGATTCCACATTCCATTCCATTCCATTCCGCATTCCATTCCAATCCATTCCATATTCCACTCCAAATTCCATTCCACATTCCATTCCACGTTCCATTCCATTCTATTAAACACTCCATTCCATTCCATTCCATTCCACATTCCATTCCATTCAATTCCACCTTCCATTCCTTTCCATTGCACATTCCATTCATTCCATTCCATTCCATATTCCATTCCATTCCATTCCACTTTCCAGTCCATTCCATTCCACATTCCATTCCACATTCCATAAAACTCCATTCCATTACACGTTCCATTCTATTCCATTTCATTAGTCATTCCATTCCGCGTTCCATTCCACTTTCCATTGCACATTCCATTACATGTTACATTCCATGTTCCATTCCTCGTTCCATTCCATTCCATTACACATCCCATTCCAAATTACCTTACATTCCATTGCACATTCCATTACATTCCATTCCACATTCCACTCCATTCCATTCCGCATTGCTTTCCACATTAGGTTCCATCCCATTCTCATTACAAACATTCCATTCCCAATTCCATTCCATTCCATTCCACATTCCATTCCACATTCCTTAAAATTCCATTCCACTATTCATTCCATCTTCTATTCCTTTCCATTCCATTCTAGATTCCATTCCACGTTTTATTACATATTCCATTCCACATTCCAAACATTCTATTCCACTTTCCATTCCACATTCCATTTCATTCCATTCCACATTGCACTCCATATTCCATTCCATTCCTTCCGTTCCACTTTCTATTCCACATTCCTTTGCATTTCATTCCACATTTCATTCCATTACACATTCCTTTCCACATTACATTCCACGATCTTTTCCAAACTCCATTCCATTCCATTCCACTTTCCATTCCTCTTTCCATTCCACATTCCATTCCTTTCCGTTACACAATGCATTCCACATCCCAATTCACATTCAATTCCATTCCATTCCACATTCCATCACATTCCATTCCACATTCCATCCCATTCCATTCCACATTCCATTCCACATTACGTTACATCCAATTCCACTTTCCATTCCATTCCATTCCATATTCCATTCCATTCCATTCCACATTCCATTCCACTTTCCTTTCCATTCCATTCCACGATCCTTTCCATCTTCCGTTCCATTCCATTCCATTCCAGATTCCATTCCACATTCTATTCCATATTCCATTCCACATTCCATTCCATTCCACATTCCATTCCACATTCCATCTCATTCCATTCCACATTCCATTCCACATTGCACTCCATATTCTATTCCATTACATTCCATTCCACATTGCACTCCATATTGCATTCCATTCCATTCCATTCCACTTTCCATTCCACATTCCTTTGCATTCCATTGCATTACACATTCCTTTCCACTTTACATTCCACGTTCCATTCCACGTTCCATACCATTCCATTCCACGTTCCATTCCTCTTTCCATTCCACATTCCATTCCATTTCGTTATACAATGCATTCCACATCCCAATCCACATTCAATCACATTCCTTTCCACATTCCATCCCATTGCATTCCACATTCCATTCCAGTCCACATTCAATTCCATTCCATTAAACATTCCATTCTATTTCCACTTCACATTCCAATCCATTCCATACCATTCCGCATTCCGTTCCATTCCATTCCTTTCCTTTCTGTATTCCATTCCATTCTATTCCACATTGCTTCCCACATTCCAATCCATTGCTTTCCACATCCAATTCCATTCCATTCCACATTCCATTTCATTCAATTCCACATTCCATTCCATTCCATTCCATTACACATTCTGTTCCTTTCCATTCCATTCCATTCCACATTCCATTCCATTCCATTCCATTGCATTCCCGATTCCATTCCATTCCCTTCCACTTTCCAGTCCACATTCCATTCCACTATCCATATTGCATTGCACTTTCCATTCCATTCCATTCCACATCCCATTCCAAATTCCATTCCATTCCATTCCACATTACATTCCATATTCCGTTCAATTCCATTGCACTTTCCATTCCATTGCACTCCACTTTCAATTCCATTTCATTCCACGTTGCATTGCATTCCCTTAAATGTTCCATTTCACTTTCCAATCCACGTTCCATTCCACATTCCATTCCACGATCCATTGCATTCCATTTCATATTCTATTCCACATTCCATTCGTATTCATTCCACATTCCATTCCATTTAATTCCAATCCATTCTATATTCCATTCTATTACAATTCAAATTCCAGTCACTTCCATTGCATTCCACATTCCATTCCGAATTCCATTCCATTCAATTCCATTCCATTCCACATTCCCCTCCACATTCCATTCCATTCCATTCCACATTCCATTGTATGTTCCATTTCACGTTCCATTGCACGTTCCATTACACGTTCCAATCTACGTTCTATTACATTCCATTCCAATTTGCCTTCCATTCCATTCAACATTCTATTCCATATACCATTCTCTTCCATTCCACACACCATTCCATAACATTCCACATTCCATTCCAGATTCCATTCCCCTCCATTCCACATTCCATTCCATTCTAAGTTTCATTCCATTCCATTCCACTTTCCATTCGGCATTCCATTCCATTCCACATTGAATGCCATTCCATTCCATATTCCATGCCATTCCATTCCATTCTACATTCCATTACATTGCATTCCAGTTTCAATTCCCTTACTTTCCACATTCCATTACATTCCACTCCACGTTCTGTTCCATTTCATTCCAAGTTCCATTCCATTCCATTTCATGTCCCATTCCATTCCATGCTACGTTCCATTCCATTCCATTCCACGTTAGATTTCACCTTCCATTCCATTCCATTCCTCGTTCCATTACATTCAATAACATTCCATTTGCAATTACATTCCATTCTATTCCACAATCCATTACTCTTCGTTCCATTCCACATTCCATTCCATTCCATTCCATTCCACGTTGCATTCCATTCCATTCCACATTCCATTCCACTTTCCATTCCATTCCATTCCACCTTCATTACAATGTTCCATTCCATTCCATTCCACATTCCATTCCATTCGATTCCACATTCCATTCCTTTCCATTATAATAAACATTCCATTGCATTCCATTCTAGTAAATATTCCTTTCCATTCTAGTAAACATTCCATTTTATTACCATTTCACATTCCATTATATTCCATTCCATTCCCTTTCATTCCATTCCTCATTCCATCACACTTTCCAGTCCATTCCATTTCACATTCCATTCCATTCCATTCCTCATTCCATTCAATTGCATTCCATTCCACGTTCCATTCCATTCGATTTGCTTCCATTCCACATTCCATTCCATTCCATTGCATTCCATATTCCATTCCCTTCCCTTACACATTCTATTCCACGTTCCATTCCATTCCTTTCCACAACGCATTGCACATTCCATGCCATTCCATTCCACATTCCATTCCACATTCTGTGTCATTACATTCCATTCCACATTCCATTCCATGGAATTCCAGAGTCAGTTCCATTCCATTCCGCATTCCATTCCATTCCATTCCACGTTCCTTTCCAATCCATTCCACTTTCCATTCCAATCCATTCCAGGTTCCATTCCATTCCATTACGCGTTCCATTACATTCCATTCCATGTTCTATTTCACTTTCCATTCCATTACATTCCACAGTGTTTCCATTCCATTCCGCGTTCCATTATACATTCCATTCCATTTCATTCCACATTCCATTACATTCCATTCCATACCGTATTCCATTCCATTCCATTCTATTCTATTAAGCCTTCCATTCCATTGCATTGCATTCCACATTCCACTCCACTACATTCCATTTCACCTTCCATTCCTCATTCCATTCCACATTCCCTTCCATTCCATTCCATTCCACGTTCCATTCCACATTCCATTCCACTCCATTCCACGTTTCATTACATTACATTCCACATTCCATTGCATTCCACATTCCATTCGGTTCCATTCCATTGCATTCAGCATTCCGTTCCATTCCTTTCCATTCCGCATTCCATTCCATTCCATTCCATTCCACATTCCATTCCATTCCTTTCCACATTCCATTCCACGTTCCATTCCATTTCATTAAACATTTCATTCTATTTCCATTTCACATTCCATTACATTCCATTGCATTCCACATTCCACTCCATTCCGTTCCATTCCTTTCTGCATTCCATCCCACTTTCCATTCTATTCCATTTCACATTCCATTCCATTACATGACACATTCCATTATACATTCCATTACAATCCATTCCAAATTCCATTCCATTCTATTCCACAATCCATTAATTTTCATTCCATTCCACATTCCATTCCATTCCATTCCATTGCACGTTGCATTCCATTCCATTCCACATTCCATTCCACTTTCCATTCCATTCCATTCCACATTCATTACAATGTTCCATTCCATTCCATTCCACATTCCAGTCCATTCGATTCAACATTCCATTCCTTTCCATTCTAATAAACATTCCATTCTATTACCATTTCAAACTCCATTATATTCCATTCCATTCCCCATTCCACTCCATTCCCTTCCATTCCATTCCACATTCCATCGCACTTTCCAGTGCATTTCATTTCACATTCCATTCCATTCCATTCCTCATTCCATTCCATTGCACTCCATTCCACATTCCATTCCATTCCATTTGCTTCCATTCCACATTCCATTCCATTCCATTGAATTCCATATTCCATTCCCTTCCCTTACACATTCTATTCCACGTTCCATTCCATTCCTTTCCACAATGCATTGCACATTCCATGCCATTCCATTCCACATTCCATTCCACATTCTGTGCCATTACATTCCATTCCACATTCCATTCCATGGAATTCCAGAGTCAGTTACATTCCATTCCGCATTCCATTCCATTCCACTCCATTCCATGTTTCTTTCCAATCCATTCCATTTTCCATTCCAATCCATTCCAAGTTCCATTCCATTCCATTTTGCATTCCATTCCATTCCATTCCACGTTCCATTTCACATTCCATTCCATTCCATTCCACAGTCCTTTCCATTCCATTCCACGTTCCATTATACATTCCATTCCATTTCATTCCACATTCCATTACATTCCATTCCATACCGTATTCCATTCCATTCCATTCCATTCTATTAAACCTTCCATTCCATTGCATTGCATTCCACATTCCACTCCACTACATTCCATTTCACCTTCCATTCCTCATTCCATTCCACATTCCCTTCCATTCCATTCCATTCCACGTTCCATTCCACATTCCATTCCACTCCATTCCACGTTTCATTACATTACATTCCACATTCCATTGCATTCCACATTCCATTCGGTTCCATTCCATTGCATTCAGCATTCCGTTCCATTCCTTTGAATTCCGCATTCCATTCCAGTCCATTCCATTCCACATTCCATTCCATTCCTTTCCACATTCCATTCCACGTTCCATTGCATTTCATTAAACATTTCATTCTATTTCCATTTCACATTCCATTACATTCCATTGCATTCCACATTCCACTCCATTCCGTTCCATTCCTTTCTGCATTCCATCCCACTTTCCATTCTATTCCATTTCACATTCCATTCCATTACATGACACATTCCATTATACATTCCATTACAATTCATTCCAAATTCCATTCCATTCTTTTCCACAATCCATTCCACTTTCCATTCCACATTCCATTCCATTCCACATCCCATTCCATTTCATTCCACATTCCATTCCATCCCATTAAACATTCCATTCAATTTCCATTTCATATTCCATTCCATTCCACTCCATTCCACATTTCATTCCATTCTATTCCACTCCATTCCACATTCCATTCCATTCCACATTCCGTTCAACATTCCATTCCATTCCATTCCACATTAGGTTCCAAATTCCAATACATTGCTTTCCACATTCCATTCCCTTCCATTCCACATTCCATTCCATTCCACATTCCATTCCATTCCACCTTCCGTTCCATTCCATTCCATTCCACATTCCATTCAATTCCTTGCCACATTCCACTCCATTCCATTCCACTTTACATTCCAGTCCACATTCAATTTCATTTCACTTTCCATTCCTCATTCCATTACACATTCCATTTCACATTCCATTCCATTTCATTACACGTTCCATTCTACATTCCATTCCATTCCATTCCACATTCCTTTCCAAATGCCATTCCATTTCTCGTCCCATTACACATTCCATTCCTCATTCCATTCCACATTCCATTCCATTCCTTTCCACCTTCCATTCCACAATCCATTCCATTCGATTATACATTCCATACCATTTCATTCCGCTTTCCATTCCAATTTCCGTTCCATTCCATTCCATTCCACAATCCATTCCATTCCACTCCACATTCTCTTCCATTCCATTTCAAATTCCATTCCACATTCCATTCTATTCCAATCCACTTTCCATTTAACATTCCTTTCCACATTCCATTCAATTCCATTCCACAGTTCTTTCCATGTTCCACTCTTCGTTCCACTCCACTTTCCATTCCACGTGCCATTCCACGTTCCGTTCCACGTTGTATTCCTTTCCATTCCAAATTTCTTTCCAATCGATTCCACATTCCTTTCCTTTCCTTTCCACATTGCATTCCATTTCATTCCACTTTCTATTCCACATTCCATTCCATTCTATTCCACATTCCTGCCCACATTCCATTCCACATTCCATTCCATTCCACGACACATTCGCCATTCCATTCCAAGTTCCATTCCATATTCCGTTCCGTTTCATTCCACGTTCTATTCCACCATCCATTCTTTCCGATTCCACATTCCATTCCATTTCATTCCGCTTTCCATTCCACATTCCTTTCCATTCCATTCCTTTCCACAAGCCATTCAATTCCACTCCAAATTCCATTCCATTCCATTCCACATTCCATTCCACATTCCATTCTATTCCATTACACTTCGCATTCCACATTCCATTCCACGATCCATTCCATTCCATTAAACATTGCATTCCACGTGCCACTCCAGGTTCCATTCCGCTTTCCATTCCACGTTCCATTCCACGTTCTATTCCAGATTTTATTCCATTCCATTTCCCATACCTTTCCACGTTCCATTCTGTTCCATTCCACTTTCAATACCAGGTTCCATTCCATTCCATTCCACATTCCATTCCATTCCATTCCATTCCTCGTTCCATTCCATATTATTCCATTCCACATTGCATTCCGTGCCATTGCATTCCTTTCCACGTGCCGTTCCACGTTCCTTTCCAGGTTCCATTCCACTCCATTCCACATAGCATTGCACATTCCATTCCATTCCTTTGCACATTCCACTGCACATTCCATTCCATTCCATTCCACTATCCATTGCATTCCATTCCACATACCATTCAACATTCCATTCCATGTTCCATTCCACTTTCCATTCCACGATCCTTTCCACGTTCCAGTTCCCATTCCATTCCACACTCCATTCCACGTTCCATTCCATTCCATTCCACATTCCGTTACACAATATATTCCATTCCATTCCACATTGCATTCCTTTCCAATCAATACCACATTCCATTGCACTCCTTTCCACATCCCATTCCATGTTCCATTCCGTTGCATTCCACATTCCATTCCATTCCATTCCACATTCCATTCCACATTCCTTTCCACCTTCCATTCCAAGTTCCATCCAACGTTTCATTCCACCATCCATTCCACATTCCATTCCACGTTCCATTCCACATTCCGTTCCAAGTTCCATTACATGTTCCATTCCACGTTCCATTCCACGTTCCATTCCACATTCCATTCCATTCCAGGTTCCATTCCACGTTCCATTTAACGTTCCATTTCACATTCCCTTCCATTCCGTTCCACATTCCGTTCCCTGTTCCATTCCAGGTTCCATTCCACGTTCCTTTCCACATTCCCCTCCATTCCATTACACATTTCATTCCACGTTCCACTACATTGCATTCCACTTTGCATTCCACATTCCATTCCATTCCATTCCATTCCAAATTCCTTTCCATTCCATATTCCATTCCATTCCATTTCATATACCATTCCACATTCCACTCCATTCCATTCCACATTATATTCCACATTACATTGATTCCATTCCACATTCCATTCCATTCGATTTGAAATTGTATACGATTCCATTCCGTTCCTTTCCTCATTCCATTCCTTTCCGTTCCACATTCAAATCCACATTCCATTCTGTTCCATTCCACGTTTCATTCCACATTCCATTCCATTCGATTTCAAATTCTATACGATTCCATTCCATTCCTTTCCTCATTCCATTCCTTTCCATTCCACATTCAAATCCACATTCCATTCCGTTCCATTCCACGTTTCATTCCACATTCCATTCCATTCCATTCCAGAGTGCATTCCACATTCCTTTCCATTCCATTAAACATTCCTTTGCTTTTCTTTCCACATTCCATTCCATTACATTCCACACTCCATTCCAAGTTCCATTCCATTCCATTCCACATTCCATTCTATTCCATTCCATTCCACATTCCATTCCATTCCATTCCATTCCAGATTCCATTGGACATTCGTTTCCATTCCATTCCATGTACAATTCCACATTCCATTCCATTCCATTCCACATACCATTCCACATTCCATTCCATTCCATTCCATTCAACTTTCCATTCCACATTCCATTCCATTCCATTCCATTCCGCATTCCATTGCATTCCATTCTACATACCATCCCACATTCCAAACAATTCCGCATTCCATTCCACATTCAACTCCAATCAATTCCACAGTCCACTACATTCCTATCCACATTCGTTTCAACGTTCCATTCCATTCGATTCCACATTCCATTCAATTCCATTCCACCTTCCATTCAATTCCATTCCACATTCCATTAAACATTCCATTCCATTCCATTCCACATTCCATTCTACGTGCCACTCCACGTTCCATTCCACTTTCCATTCCACGTTCCATTCCACGTTCTATTCCACATTTTATTCCACTCCATTTCGTATACCATTCTGCGTTCCATTCCATTCTATTCCACTTTCAATCCCAGGTACCTTTCCATTCCATTCCACATTCCATTTCATTCCATATCATTCCACATTCCAATACACTTTCCTTTCCATTCTATTCCACATTCCATTCCATTCCTTTCCATTCCATTCCATTCCATTCCACGTTACATTCCAGATTCCATTCAATTGCACATTCCATTCTACGTTCCATTCCAAGTTCCACTCCACGTTCCATTCCATTCCATTCCACATTCTATTCCATTCCATTCCGCATTCCATTCCACATTCCATTCCATTCCATTCCACCTTCCTTTCCAGATTCCATTCAATTCCATTCCATTGCATTCCACATTCCATTCCACATTCCATTCATTTCCTTTCCATTCCATTCCACGTTCAATTCCAGATTCCATTCCATTCGAATCCCCATTCCATTCCATTTAATTCCGCTTTCCATTCGACATTCCTTTCCATTCCATTCCATTCCACAAGCCATTCAATTCCACTCCAGATTCCACTCCATTCCATTCCATTTTCCATTCCACATTCCATTCTATTCCATTCCACTTTCCATTCCACATTCCATTCCACTTTACATTCCGTTTCTTTCCACATTCCATTACATTCCATTCTATTCCATTCCACATTGTATTCCATTCCATTCCATTTCACATTCCATTCCATTCCATTTCACATTCCATTCCATTCATTTCCATTCCTCATTCCATTCCATTCCACAATGCATTCTATTCCATTCCACATTTCATTCCCTTCCATTCCACATTCCATTCCATTCCATTCCATTCCACATTCCATTCCATTACATTCCACGTTCCATTCCATTCTATTCCACGTTCCATTCCTCATTTCACTTCACATTCTGTTCCATTTTATTCCACATGTCTTTCCATTCCATTCCACGTTCCTTTCCAAATACCATTCCATTCGTTTCCACATTCCATTCCATATTCAATTCCGTTCTTTTCCGCATATCATTCCATTCCATTCTCTTCCATTCCACATTCAATTTAATTCCATTTCACATTCCATTCAATTCCATTCCCTTCCATTCCACTTCCACTCCAATCTATTCCATATTCTACTCCATTCAATTCCATTCCGCGTTCTATTCCATTACATTCTACGTTCCGTTCCATTCCATTCCACATTCAATTCCATTCATTTACACATTCCATTGCATTCCATTACACATTGCATTCCATTCCATTCCATTCCACATTCCATTCCATTCCATTCCATATTCCAATCCACATTCCATTCCATTCCATTCCACATTCTATTCCACATTCCTTCCACATTCCATTCCATTCCATTCTGCATTCCATTCCACATTCCATTCAACATTCCATTCCACATTCCATTCCATTGCATTCCACATCGCATTTCACATTATATTCCATTCCACAGTCCATTCCATTCCATTCCACATTGCGTTCCATTCCACTCCACATTGCGTTCCATTCCACTCCATTCCATTCCACGTTCCATTCCATATTTGATTCCATTCCTTTCCACTCCATTCCATTCAACGTTCCATTCCACGTTTGCTTCCATTCCATTCCACTCCATTCCATTCCACATTCCATTCCATTCTACTCCATTCAATTCCATATTCCATTCCACATTCCATTCCATTCCATTGCACATTCCATTCCACATTCCATTCAACATTCCATTCCACATTCCATTTCATTGCATTCCACATCGCATTTCACATTATATTCCATTCCACAGTCCATTCCATTCCATTCCACATTGCGTTCCATTCCACTCCATTCCATTCCACATTCCATTCCATTCCACTCCTTTCCATTCCATATTCCATTCCACATTCCATTCCATTGCATTCGTGATTCCATTCTACACTAGATTCCATTCCATTCCACATTCCATTCCACATTCCATTCCATTCCATTCCACATTCCATTCCAAGCTTTACACATTCCATTCCATATTCCATTCCTTTCCTTTCCACATTCCATTACACATTCCATTCCATTCCATTCCACATTCCATTTCATTGCATTCCACATTCCATTCCACATTCTTCCCATTGCATTAGCATTCCATTCCATTTCATTCCATATTCCATTCCGCATTCCAATACGTTCCATTCGCCATTCCATTCAATTCCATTCTACATTTCATTCCTTTGAATTCCACTTTCATTTCCATTACATTCCACATTCCATTCCATTCAATTCCACATTCCGTTCCATTCCATTCGAAGTTCCATTCCATTCAATTTCACCTTGCATTCCATTCTATTCCATGTTCCATTGCATTCCATTCCACGTTCCATTTCACATTCCATTCCACTCCGTTCCATTCTATTCCACCTTGCATTCCATTACTTTCCATTCCACATTCCATTAAGCTTTCCATTCCATTCCATTCCACATTCCATTCCATTTCATTCCACGTTCCCTTCCACATACAATTCCACATTCCATTCCATTCCATTCCACATTCCATTCCACATTCCATTACATTCAATTCCACATTCCATTCTGCAGTCCATTCCATTCCATTCAACATTCCATTACACATTCCATTCCATCCCATTTCACATTCCATTCCTCATTCCATTCCATTCCTTTTGACATTCCATTCCTTTGCAGTACACATTGCATTCCATTCCATTCCACATTCCATTCCACATTCCATTCCATTCCATTCCACATTCAATTCCATTCCGTATACCATTCAATTCCATTCCATTCCATTCCACATTCCATTGCAGTACACGTTCTATTCCACATTCCATTCTAAACCATTACACATTCCATTCCATTCCATTCCACATTCCATTCCGTTGCATTTCACATTCCGTTCCCCTTAGCATTCCACATTCCATTCCATTCGATTACACATTCCATTCCACATTCCATTACACATTCCATTCCATCCCACTCCATATTCCATTACACTTTTTATTACGTTGCATTCCACATTCCATTCTAATTCCATTCCATTCCACTCCACATTAAATTCCAAGCATTCCACATTCCATTCCATATGCCATTGCATTCCGTTCCACATTCCATTCCACATTCCACCCCATCTCTTTCCACATTCCATTTCATTGCATTTCTCATTCCATTCCACATACCATTCCTTTCCATTCCAAATTGAATTCCACATTCCATTCTTTTCCATTCTAAATTCCATTCCACATTCCCTTCAATTTCATTCCACGTTCCTTTACACATTCCATTCCATTCCATTGCAGATTCCTTTCCATTCCATTCCACATTCCTTTCAATTCCATTCCACATTCCATTCCACATTCCATTCCATTCCATTCCACAATCCTTTACATTCCATTCCACATTCCATTCCACATTGCATTCGATTCCTTTCGACATTCCATTCCATTGCAGTTCACTTTCCATTCCATTCTATTCCACATTCCATTCCACATTCCATTCCCTTCCATTCCCCATTCAATTCCATTCCGTATTCCATTCCATTCCTTTCCATTCCACATTCCATTCCTTTCCACGTTCCATCCGGTTTTCCATTCTATTCCATTCCACATTCCATTCCATTGCATTTAACATTCCATTCGATTCCGTTACAAATTCCAATCCGTTCCATTCCATTCCATTCCACATTCAATTCCACATACGATTTAATTCCGTTCCACATTCCATTCCATCTCATTCCACATTCCATTTCATTGCTTTCCACATTCCATTCCTTTCCATTCCACATTCAATTCCACGTTCCATTCCTTTCCATTCCAAATTCCATTCCACTTTCCATTCCATTCCATTCCACATTCCTTTCCGTTCCATTCCACGTTCCATTCCATTCCATTCCACATTGCATTCCACATTCCAATCCATTCTATTCCACATTTCATTCCACATTCCATTCCATTCCATTCCTCTTTCCATTGCACATTATATTTCACTTTCCATTCCACGTTAAATTCCCCATTCCATTTCACGTCCGTTCTATTCCATTCAACATTCCATTCCATTCCATTCCACATTCCATTCCATTCCAATGCACTTTCCATTCCAAATTCCAATCTATTCCATTCTACATTCCATTGCATTCCATTCCACTTTCCATTCAACATTCCTTTCCATTCCATTCCTCATTTGATTCCACAATGCTTTCCATTTCATTCGGCATTGCGTGCCAATCCATTGCACATTCCATTTCAGGTTCCATGCCATTCCATTCCATACCACATTCCATTCCTTTGCATTCCTCTTTCAATTCCATCACATTCCACATTCCATTCCCTTCCATTCCATTCCACGTTCCATTATATTCCATTCCATTCCACGTTCCATTCTATTCCATTCAAATTTCCATTCCATTCGCTTTCACGTTCCATTCCCTTCCATTCCAAGTTCCATTCCATTCCATTCCATTCCACAATCCATTCCATTCTATTCCACATTCCATTCCATTCTATTCCAAATTCCATTCCATTCCATTCTACATTAATTTCTATGCCATTCCTTTCACATTCCATTTCATTCCATTCCACATTCCTTTCCATTCCATTCCTTTTCACATTTCTTTCCATTCCATTCCACAATTCATTTCAATTTCCATTCCATTCCATTCCATTCCTTCCCAAATTCCATTCTACATTCCATTTCATTCCGTATCATTCCACATTCCAATACACTTTCCATTCCATTCCAATCCACATTCCATTCCACATTCCATTCCACATTCAATTCCATTCCATTCCTTTCCATTCCATTCCATTCCATTCCACGTTACATTCCAGATTCCATTCCATTCCATTCCACATTCCATTCCGTTGCACATTCCATTCTACATTCCATTCCAAGTTCCATTCCACGTTCCATTCCATTCCATTCCACATTCCATTCCATTCCATTCCGCATTCCATTCCACATTCCATTGCGCATTCCATTCCATTCCATTCCACTTTCCTTTCCAGATTCCATTCATTTCCATTACAATGCATTCCACATTCCATTCCACATTCCGTTCGTTTCCTTTCCATTCCATTCCACGTTCAATTCCACATTCCATTCCATTCGAATCCAGATTCCATTCCATTTAATTCTGCTTTCCTTTCCACATTCCTTTCCATTCCATTCCATTCCAGAAGCCATTAAATTCCACTCCAGATTCCACTCCATTCCATTCCACCTTCAATTCCACATTCCATTCTATTCCATTCCACTTTCCATTCCACATTCCATTCCACTTTACATTCCATTCCTTTCCACATTCCATTACATTCCATTCTATGCCATTCCACATTGTATTCCATTCCATTCCATTTCACATTCCATTCCATTCCATTTCACATTCCATTCCATTAAATTCCATTCCTCATTCCATTCCATTCCACATTCCATTCCATACCATTCGACATTACATTCCCTTCCATTCCACATTCCATTCCATTCCATTCCATTCCACATTCCATTCCATTCCATTCCACGTTCCATTCCATTCTATTCTACGTTCCATTCCTCATTTCATTACACTTTCTGTTCCATTTCATTCCACGTGTCTTTCCATTCCATTCCACATTCCATTCCTAATACCATTCCATTCATTTCCACATTACATTCCATATTCCATTCCGTTCCTTTCCACATATCATTCCATTCCATTCTCTTCCATTCCACATTCAATTTAATTCCATTTCACATTCCATTCAATTCCATTCCCTTCCATTCCACCTTCCACTCCATTCTGTTCCACATTCGATTCCATTCAATTCCATTCCGCTTTCCATTCCATTCCATTCTATGTTCCTTTCCATTCCATTCCACATTAAATTCTATTCCTTTCCACATTCCATTCCATTCCATTCCACATTGCATTCCATTCCATTCCATTGCACATTCCTTTCCATTCTATATTCCAATCCACATTCCATTCCATTCCATTCCACATTCTATTCCACATTCCATTCCACATTTCATTCCATTCCATTCCACATTTCATTCCACATTCCATTCCACATTTCATTCCATTCCATTCCACATTTCATTCCATTCCATTCCACATTTCATTCCACATTCCATTCCACATTTCATTCCATTCCATTCCACATTCCATTCCACATTCCATTCAACACTCCATTCCACATTCCATTCCATTGCATTCCACATCGCATTTTACATTATATTCCATTCCACAGTTCATTCCATTCCATTCGACATTGCTTTCCATTCCACTCCATTCCATTCCACGTTCCATTCCACATTTGCTTCCATTCCATTCGACTCCATTCCATTCCACGTTCCATTCCACATTTGCTTCCATTCCATTCCACTCCATTCCATTCCACATTCCATTCCATTCCACTGCATTCCATTCCATATTCCATTCCACATTCCCTTAAATTGCATTCGAGATTCCATTCTACACTATATTCCATTCCATTCCACATTCCATTCCACATTCCATTCCATTCCATTCCACATTCCATTCCAAGCTTTATACATTCCATTCCATATTCTATTCCTTTCCTTTCCACATTCCATTCCACATTCATTCCATTTCATTCCACATTCCATTTCACTGCATTCCACATTCCATTCCACATTCTTTCCATTGCATCAACATTCCTTTCCATTTCATTCCACATTCAATTCTGTATTCCAATACATTCCATTCGATATTCCATTCAATTGCATTCCACATTCTATTCCTTTGAATTCCACTTTCATTTCCATTACATTCCACACTCCATTCCATTCAATTCCACACTCCGTTCCATTCCATTCGAAGTTCCATTCCATTCCATTTCACCTTCCATTCCATTCTATTCCATGTTCCATTCCATTCAGTTCCACGTTCCAATTCACATTCCATTCCTTTCCATTCCATTCCATTCCACATTGCATTCCATTCCATTACATTCTACATTCCATTCAGCTTTCCAATCCATTCCATTCCACGTTCCATTCCATTTCATTCCCCGTTCCCTTCCACATACCATTCCACATTCCATTCCATTCCATTCCACATTCCATTTCACATTCCATTACATTCAATTCCACATTCCATTCTGTAGTCCATTCCATTCCATTCAGCATTCCATTACACATTCCCTTCCATCACATTTCACATTCCATTCCACATTCCATTCCATTCCTTTTGACATTCCATTGCATTGCAGTACATATTGCATTCCATTCCATTCCACATTCCATTCCATTCCATTCCACATTCAATTCCATTCCGTATAGCATTCCATTCCATTACACAATCCATTCCAGTACACGTTCCATTCCATATTCCATTCTATACCATTACACATTCCATTCCATTCCATCCTACGTTCCATTCCGTTGCATTTCACATTCCATTCCACATACCATTTCACATTCCATTCCATTCCATTGCACGTTCCATTCCACATTCCATTCCATTCAATTCCACATTCCATTCTGCATTCCATTGCATTCCATTCCACATTACATTACACATTCCATTCCATCCCATTCCATATTCCATTACACTTTCCATTACGTTGCATTCCACATTCCATTCTAATTCCATTCCTTTCCATTCCACATTAAATTTCAAGCATTCCACATTCCATTCCACATGCCATTGCATTCCGTTCCACATTCCATTCCACATTCCACTCCATCTCATTCCACATTCCATTTCATTGCATTCCACATTCCATTCAACATACCATTCCTTTCCTTTCCACATTCAATTCCACATTCCATTCTTTTCCATTCCAAATTTCATTCCACATTCCGTTCGATTTCATTCCACGTTCCATTCCACATTCCATTCCATTCCATTCCAGATTCCTTCCCATTCCATTCCACATTCCATTCAATTCCATTCCACATTCCATTCCATTCCATTCCACAATCCTTTACATTCCATTCCACATTCCATTCCACATTGCATTCGATTCCTTTCGATATTCCATTCCATTGCAGTTCACATTCCATTCCATTCTATTCCACATTCCATTCCACATTCCATTCCTTTCCATTCCACATTCAATTCCATTCCGTATTCCATTCCATTCTTATCCATTCCACATTCCATTCCTTTCCACGTTCCATCCCGTATTCCCTTGTATTCCATTCCACATTCCATACAATTCCATTCCACATTCCATTTCATTGTATTTAACATTCCATTTGATTCCGTTTCAAATTCCATTCCATTCCATTCCATTCCATTCCACATTCCATTACACATTCCATTCCACATACCATTCCATTCCTTTCCACATTCCATTCCACATTCCATTCCATCTCATTACACATTCCATTTCACTGCATTCCACATTCCATTCCTTTCTATTGCACATTCAATTCCACATTCCATTCCTTTCCATTCCAAATTCCATTCCACATTCCATTCCTTTCCATTCCACATTCCTTTCTGTTCCATTCCACGTTCCATTCCATTCCATTCCACATTGCATTCCACATTCCAATCCATTCTATTCCACATTTAATTCCACATTCCTTTCCATTCCATTCCGCTTTCCATTGCACGTTCCATTACACTTTCCATTCCACGTTAAATTCCACATTCCATTTCACGTTCCGTTCCATTCCATTCAACATTCCATTCCATTCTATTCCACATTCCATTCCATTCCAATGCACTTTCCATTCCAAATTCCAATCTATTCCATTCTACATTCCATTGCATTGCATTCCACCTTCCATTCAACATTCTATTCCATTCCATTCCACATTTGATTCCACAATCCTTTCCATTCCATTCCACATTCCATTCCTTTCCATTCCTCATTGCATGCCAATTCATTGCACATTCCATTTCAGATTCCATGCCATTCCATTCCATACCACATTCCATTCCCTTGAATTCCTCTTTCAATTCCATCACATCCCATATTCCATTCCTTTCAAATCCATTCCACGTTCCATTCTATTCCATTCCATTCCACGTTCCACTCTATTCCATTCCAATTTCCATTCCATTCACTTTCACGTTCCATTCCATTCCATTCAAAGTTCCATTCCATTCCTTTCCATTCCACAATCCATTCCATTCTATTCCACATTCCATTCCATTCTATTCCAAATTCCATTCCATTCCATTCCACATTCATTTCTATGACATTCCTTTCACATTCCATTTCATTCCATTCCTTATTCTATTCCATACCATTCCATTGCATTCCACATTCCATTCCACATTCCATTCCACATTCCATTACATTCCATTCAACATTCCCCCCTACATTCCAGTCCATTCCATTCCACATTCCATTTCATTCATTTCCCTTCCATTCCACATTCCATTCCATTCCATTGCACCTTTCATTACATTCCCTTCCACGTTCCATTCCACGTTGCATGCCATGTTCCATCCCACTTTCCATTCCACGTTCCATTCAATTTTCCATTCCCCATTCCATTCCACGTTCCATCACACGTCCCATTCCATATTCAATTCCAGTCTATTCCACATTCCATTCCATTCCATTCCATATTCCATTCCACTCCATTCCACATTGCATTGCATTGCCTTCTACCTTCCATTCCATTGCATTCCATTCCACATTCCTTTCCACATTTCATTCCATTCCATTCCACATTCCATTCCAAATTCCATTCCATTGCATACCACATTCCATTCAACATTCCATTCCAAATTCCATTCCACATTCCATTTCAGAATACATTCATTCCATTCCATTTCATATTCCATTCCACATTCCATTATATTCCATTCCAATTTCCATTCCACATTCCATTCCATTCCTTTCCACATTCTATTCTATTCCATTTCAAATTCTGTTCCATTTCATTCCATTCCACATTTCATTCAATTTCCCTTTCCATTCCATTCCACATTCCATTCCATACCATTCCACATTCCATTCCATTCCATTTCATTACATTCCACATTCCGTTCCACATTCCATTCCTTTCAATTTCACTTTCCTTTCCATTCCATTCCATGTTCCATTCCGTCTTCCATCACACTTTCCATTCCACGTTCCATTCAATTTTCCATTCCCCTTTCCATTCCACGTTCCATCACACTTCCCATTCAATGTTCAATTCCAGTCTATTCCACGTTCCATTCCATTCCATTCCATATTCCATTCCACTCCATTCCACATTGCATTGCATTGCCTTCTACCTTCCATTCCATTGCATTCCATTCCACATTCCATTCCACATTTCATTCCATTCCATTCCACATTCCATTCCAAATTCCATTCCATTCCATTCCACATTCCATTCAACATTCCATTCCAAATTCCATTCCACATTCCATTTCAGAATACGTTCATTCCATTCCATTTCATATTCCATTCCACATTCCATTATATTCCATTCCACTTTCCATTCCACATTCCATTCCATTCCTTTCCACGTTCTATTCTATTCCATTTCAAATTCCGTTCCATTTCATTCCATTCCATATTTCATTCCATTCCATTTCACTTTCCATTCCATTTCACATTCCATTCCATACCATTCCACATTCCATTCCATTCCATTCCACATTCCATTTCATTCCATTCCATTACATTCCACATTCCGTTCCACATTCCACTCCTTTCAATTTCACGTTCCTTTCCATTCCATTCCATTCCACAATCCATTCCATTCTATTCCACATTCCATTCCATTCCATTCCGAATTCATTTCCTTTGCATTCCACGTTCTATTCCATTCCATTACTTTACACATTCCATTTCATTCCATTCCACATTCCATTCCATACCACTCCATTAAATTCCACATTCCATTCCACATTCTATTCCACATTGCATTCTGTTGCATTCCACATTATACCCTATATTCCAATCCATTCCATTCCACATTCCATTCCATTCATTTCCATTCCATTCCACATTCCATTCCATCCCTTTCGAAGTTCCATTCCACGTACCATGCCATGTTCCATCCCACTTTCCATTCCACGTTCCATTCCATTTTCCACTCCACATTCCTTTCCACGTTACATCCCACGTTCCATTCCAAGTTCAATTCCAGTCCATTCCACATTCCACTCCATTCCATTCCATATCCCATTCCATTCCATTTCGCATTGCATTGCATTGCTTTCCACATTCCATTCCATTCCATTCCCCATTCCATTTCACATTCCATTCCATTCCATTGCAGATTCCATTCCAAATTCCATTCCATTCTATTCCACATTCCATTGCAAATTGCATTCCACATTCCATTACAATTTCCATTCCACATTCCATTCTACATTCCATTCCATTCCATTCCACATTCAATTCCATTCCATTCCATTCCACATTCCATTCCACATTCCATTACTCATTCCATTCCACATTCCATTCCATTGCATAACACATTCCATTCTATTACATTCCACATTCCGTTACAAATTCCATTACATTCCGTATCACATTCTATTCCACATTCCATTCCACATTCCATTCCATTCCATTCCACAATCCATTCCATTCTATTCCACATTCCATTCCACTCTGTTACGAATTCCATTACATTCGATTCCACATTCCATTCTATGCCATTCCTTTCCACATTCCATTTCATTCCATTCCACATTCCATTCCATACCATTCCATTCCATTCCAGATTCCATTCCACATTCCATTCCACATTCCTTTCCATTCCATTCCACATTCCACCCTACATTACTGTCCGTTCCATTCCAATTTCCATTCCATTCATTTCCATTCCATTCCACATTCCTTTCCATTCCATTCCACCATCCATTCCATTCCCTTCCACGTTCCATTCCACGTTCCATTCCACTTCCCATCCCACTTTCCATTCCACGTTGCATTCGATTTCTCTTTCCCCATTCCATTCCACGTTCCATCCCATTTTCCATTCCATGTTCAAATGCAGTCCATTCCACATTACATTCCGTTCCATTCCATATTCCATTCCACTCCATTCCACATAGCATTTCATTGCTTTCCACATTCCATTTCATTCCAGTCCATTCCACATTCCATTCCACATTCCACTACATTCCATTCTGCATTCCAATCCAAATTCCATTCCATTCCATTCCACATTCCATTCCACATTCCATTCCAAATTCCATTCCACATTCCATTCCAGATTACATTCATTCCATTTCATTGTATTCCACATTCCATTCCATAGCATTCCATTCCATTCCAGATTCCTTTCCACATTCCATTCAACATTCCATTCCTTTCCATTCCACATTCCACCCTACATTCCAGTGCATTCCATTCCAATTTCCATTACATTCATTTCCATTTCATTCCACATTCCATTCCATTCCATTCCACCTTCCATTCCATTCCCTTCCACGTTCCATTCTACATTCCATTCCACGTTACATCCCACCTTCCATTCCACGTTCCATCCCACCTTCCATTCCACGTTCCATTCCATTTTCCTTTCACCATTCCATTCCAATTTCCATCCCTTGATCCATTCCATGTTCAATTCCAGTCCATTCCACATTCCACTCCATTCCACATTGCATTGCTTTGCTTTCCACATTCCATTCCATTCCATTCCATTCCACATTCCATTCCATTCCATTCCACATTCAATTCCACATTCAATTCCAATCCATTCCACATTCCATTCCATTCCATTCCACATTCCATTCCAAATTCTATTCCACATTCCATTCCAGATTGCATTCATTCCATTCCATTTCATATTCCATTCCACATTCCATTATATTCCATTTCACTTACCATTCCACATTCCGTTCCATTCCGATCTACATTATATTCCATTCCATTTCAAATTCTATTCCATTTCATTCCATTCCACAATCCATTCCATTCCAGTTTCCATTCCATTCCCCATTCCATTCCATACCATTCCACATTCCATTCAATTCCATTTCACATTCCATTTAATTCCACTTCATTACATTCCACATTCCGTTCCACATTATATTCCATTGCATTTCACGTTCCTTTCCATTGCATTCCATTCCTCAATCCATTCAATTCTATTCCACATTCCTTTCCAATCCATTCCGAATTCAATTCCATTCCATTCCACTTTCCATTCCATTCCATTCCTTTCCACATTCCATTTCATTCCATTACACATTCCATTCCATACCACTCCATTACATTCCACTTTCAATTCCACATTCCATTCCACATTCTATTCCTTTCCATTCCACATTCCACCCTCTATTCCAATCCATTCCATTCCACATTCCATTCCATTCAATTCCATTCCATTCCACATTCCGTTCCATTCTATTCCACATTCCATTCCATTTCCTTCAACGTTCTATTCGACGTTCCATTCCACGTTCCATCCCACTTTCCATTCCAAGTTCCGTTCCATTTTCCATTCCACATTCCAATCCACGTTTCATCCCACGTTCCATTGCTTGTTAAATTCCAGTCAATTCCACGTTCCATTCCATTCAATTCCATATGACATTCCATTCCATTCCACATCATTGCATTGCATTGCTTTCCACATTCCATTGCATTCCATTCCAAATTCCGTTCCACATTACATTCCATGGCTTTCCACATTCCATTCCATATTCCTTTCCATTAAATTCCACATTCCATTCCACTGTCCATTGCAAACTCCATTCGACATTCCATTCCACATTCCATTCCACATTCCATTCTACATTTCATTCCATTCCATTCCACATTCCATTCCATTCCACTCCACGTTCCATTCCACATTGCATTAGTCATTCCATTCCACAATCCATTCCATTGCATTCCACATTCTATTCTAGTCCATTCCACATTCCATTCCATATTCCTTTCCATTGCATTCCACATTCCATTTCATTCCATTCCATTCCATTCCATTCCATTCCACATTCCATTCCACATTCCATTCCACGTTCCATTCTATGCCATTGCACATTCCATTCCATTCCATTCCACATTCCATTCCATTCCATTCCATTCCATTCCATTCCTCAGTTTATTCTACATTCCATGCCATTCCAATTTCCATTCCATTAAATTATACGTTACATTCCACTTTCTGTTCCATGTTACATTCCATTACCTTCTACGTTCCATTGCGCGTTCCATTCCACTTTGCATTAAATTTCATTCCACCTTCCATTCCACTTTCCATTAAACATTACATTCCATTCAATTCCACATTCCATTGCACATTCCATTTCATTAATTTCCACTTTCCACTGCACATTCCTTTCCATTCCATTCCACTTTCCCTTCCATTCCATTCCACATTATATTCCAGTCAATTCCACATTCCATTTCACATTCCATTCCTTTCCATTCCACATTCCGTTCCACATTCCATTCAATTCCATTCCAATGTACTTTCCACACATCATTCCATTCCATTTCACATTCCATTCCTTTCCATTCCACATTGCTTACCATTACATTCCATTCCTTTTCACAATGCGTTCCATTCCACTACACCTTCCATTCCACATTCCACTCCAATCCATTCCACATTCCATTCCACATTCCTTTCCATTCCACATTCTATTCCATTCCATTCCATTCTGTTCCACATTCCATTCCATTGCATTCCACATTCCATTCCACATTCCATTCCATTCCATACCACATTACAGTCCACATTCTATTCCATTCCATTCCACATTCCATTCCACATTCCATTCCACATTCCATTCCAATTCATTCCACATACCAATCCACATTCCATTCAATTCCATTCCACATTCCATTCCACATTCCATTCCATATCACGTTCCATTCAAAATTCCATTCCACATTCCAATCCAACTTCTTTTCCATATTCCATTCCATTCCACATTCTATTCCACATTCCATACAATTCCATTCCACATTCCATTCCATTCCATTCCGCATTGAAATCCGTCTCAATCCAAATACCTTTCCATTCGATTCCATGTTCCATTACATTCAACATTACATTCCATTCCAATCCACATTCCATTCCATTCTATTCTACATTCCATTCCCTTCAATTCCATTCCATTCCACATTCCATTCCACATTCCATTGCATTGCAGAATCCATTTCACTTTACATTCCTCATTCCATTCCAATCCATTCCACATTCCATTCCTTTACATTCCACATTCTATTCCACATTCCATTCCATTCCATTCCACATTCCGTTACATTCCATTCCACATTCCATTCCATTCCTTTAAACATTCCGTTCTATTTCCATTTCACGTTCCATTCGATTCCATTCTATTCCACATTCTGTTCCATGCAATTCCACATTCAATTCCGTTCCACATTCCATTCCATATTCCATTCCATTCCATTCCACACTGAGTTCCACATTCCAATCCATTGCTTTCCACCATCCTTTCCTTTGAATTGCACTTTCAATTCCATTCCATTCCATTCCACATTCCATTTCATTCCATTCCGTGCCGCATGCTGTTACATTCCATTCCATTCCATTCCACGTTCCATTCCATTCCATTGCATTCCACATGCTATTATATTCTCTTCCACATTCCGTTCCACATTCCGTTCCATTCCTTTCCACTTCGCATTGCACATTGCATTTCCTTCCATTCGACTTTCCATTCCACACTATTCCACATTGCATTCCATATTCCATTCCATTCCATTCCATTCCACATTCTATTCCATTACAAATTCCATTCCATTCCATTCCACATTCCTTTCCATTCGATTTCATACTCCTTTCAATTCTATTGTTTTCCACATTCCATTCCATTCCATTCCACATTCCATTCAATTCCATTGCATTCCATTCCACATTCCATTCCACATTCCCTTGTACATTCCTTTCAAATTTCCTTTCCATTCCACTCCACATTCCATTCCATTCCACATTCCATTCCACATTCCATTCGATTCCATTCCACATTGCATTCCACGTTCCATTCCTTTCCATTCCACATTCTATTGCATTCCAGATTCCATTCCATTCCATATTCCATTCCATTCCAATCCATTCCACTCCACGTTCCATTCCCACATTCCCTTCCAATTCATTCGACATTGCATTCCATTCCATTCCACCTTCCATTCCATTCCATTCCACGTTCCATTCCATTCCATTCCACTTTCCATTCCATTCCATTCCACGTTCCATTCCACTCTCCATTCCAATCCATTCGACATTTCATTCCACATTCCATTCCTTTCCATTCCACTTTCCACTGCATTCCATTCCACATTCCATTCCATATTCCTTTCCATTTCATTCCACATTCCATTCCCCTATCCTTTCCTTTCCATTCTAAATTCCATTCCACATTCCTTTCAATTCCATTCCAGTCCACACACCATTCCATTCCATTCCATTCCACATTTCCTTCCAATCCATTTCATTACACGTACTATTCAATTCCATTACACATTCCATTCCATTCCAAATTCCATTCCATTCCATTCCACATTCCATTCCACATTCCATTTCACTTTCCATTCCACTTTCCATACCATGTTCAATTCCACGTGCCATTCCACGTTCTATTACACAATCCATTCCATTCCTTTGCATTCCATTCCAGATTCCATTCCATTCCAATCAAATTTCCGTTCCAAATTCCAATACATTCCATTCCACATTCCATTCCATTCCATTCCATTCCACATTGCATTCCATTGCATTCTCTTCCTTTCCTTTCCAGATTCCATTCCACTCCATTCCACATTCCATTCCACATTCCACTCCATTCCATTCCAACTTTCATTCAATCCCATTACATTCCACCTTTTATTCCATTGCATTCCACATTCCATTCCATTCCTTTCCAACTTTCATTCCATCCCATTCCATTCCACCTTTCATTCCATTCCATTCCACATTCCATTCCATTCCATTCCACATTCCATTCCATTGCATTCCACTCCACATTCCATTCCATTCCATTCCCTATTCCATTCCATTCCACTCCATTCACATTCCATTGCATTCCATTCTATTCCTTTCCTTTCCACATTCTATTCTACATTCCATTTTATTGCATTCCTCATTCCATTCCAATTTGATTCAATTCCATTCCAAAATCCATTCAATTCCATTGCATAATCCATTCAATTCCATTCCATTTCCACTCCATTCCACTCCACATTACATTGCATTCCATTCCACATTCCATTCCACATTCCATTCCACATTACTTTCCATTCCATTACACAATCCATTCAATGTTACATCCTATTCCTTTCCACATTCTATTCCACACTGCATTCATTTCATTCCACATTCCATTCCATTCCATTCCACATTCCATTCCTCATTCCATTCCACATGACATTCCATTTCACGTTCCTTTCCCTTCCTTTGCACATTGCTTTCCACATTCCATTCCACATTCCATTCCATGCTATTTCACATTCCATTCCACATTCTATTCCATTCAAATCCACATTCCATTCCATTCTTTTCCATTCCATTCCACATGACACTCCATTCCATTTCACGTGCCATTCCATTCCATTCCACTTTCCATTCCATTCTCTTCCACTTTACATTGCATTCCCTTCCACGTGCCAATCCACGTTGCATGCCACATTCCATTCCACGTTCCATTCCATTCCATTCCACGTTCCTTTCCATTCCTTTCCACCATCCATTCCATTCCATTCCGCTTTCCATTCCATTCCATTCCATTTCATTTCACATTCCATTACCCTTTCCTCTCCGTTCCATTCTAAATTCCATTCCACATTCCATTCCATTCAATTCCAGTCCACACACCATTCCATTCTGTTCCATTCCACATTTCCTTCCATTCCATTTCATTACACATACTA
The DNA here is from genome assembly GCF_028885625.2 of Pongo pygmaeus. NCBI lineage: Eukaryota > Metazoa > Chordata > Mammalia > Primates > Hominidae > Pongo > Pongo pygmaeus. The sequence continues at coordinate 11,425,759 of NC_072389.2, forward strand.
TTCCATTCCATTACCCGTTCCTTTCCATTCCAAATTCTATTCCATTCCATTCCACATTCCATTCCACATTCCATTCCATTCCACTCCACATTCCATTCCATTCCATTCCACTTTCCATTCCAGTCCATTCCACATTCCATTGCATTCCTGTCCAAATACCTTTCCATTACATTCCACTTTCCATTCCTTTCCATTCCACATTCCATTCCATTGTATTCCTCCTACCATTCCATTCCATTGTATTCCTCCTTCCATTCCATTCCATTCCATTTCACATTCCATTCTATTCCATTCCCCATTCCATTCCACATTCCATTGCATTCCATTCCCCATTCCATTCCATTCCATTCCACATTCCGTTACATTCCATTCCACATTCCATTCCATTACATTCCACGTTCCATTTCATTCCATTCTGCGTTCCATTCCATTATATTCCATGTTCCATTCCATTCCATTCCGTTGCACATTCCATTGCATTCCATTCCTCATTCCGTTATGTTCCATTCCATTCCACCTTCCATTCCCACATTCCCTTCTGATTCATTCCACGTTCCTTTGCTTTGCATTCCACATTCCATTCCACTCCATTCCCTATTGCATTCCATGCCTTTCCACATTTCCTTCCACATTCTATTCCATTCCATTCCACTTTCCATTCCATTCGATTCCTTTCCAGTCCACATTAAATTCCATTCCATTCCATTCCAAGTTCCATTCCATTCCATTTTACATTCCATTCCATTCAATATTCCTTTCCATTCCATTCCATGTTCCATTCCTTTCCAATCCACACTCCAATCCATTCCGTTCCACGTTCCATTACACTTTCCATTCCGCGTTCCATTCCTCGGTCCATTCCATTGCATTACACATTGCATTCTACATTCCAATGCATTCCACATTTGATTCCATGAATATCCACTTGCATGTTTTTCAAAAAGAATGATTCACAACTTCTCTATGAAAAAGTATATTCAACTCTATGAGTTGGATGCACGCATCACAAAGTAGATTCTGGGAATGCTACTGTCTAATTTTTAGTGGAAGGTATTACCGTTTCCAACAAAGCCTTCAAAGCGCTCCAATTATCCACTTGCAGATCCTACAAAAAGAGTGTTTCAAATCTGCTCTATCAAAAGGAATGTTTAACTCTGTGAGTTGAATGCACACATCTCAAAGAAGTTTCTGAGAATGTTTCTGTCTTGTTTTTATGTGAAGATATTTCCTTTTTTGCCGAAGGCCTCAAAGTGCTCCAAATGTCCACTTGCAGATTCTACAAAAGAGTGTTTCAATACTGCTCTACCAAAAGGAAGTGTCATCTCTGTGAGTTGAATCCACTCATCCTAAAGAAGTTTCTGAGAATGCTTCTGTCTAGTTTTTATGTGAATTTAATCCCGTTTCCAACCAAGGCCTCAAATCGGTTCAAATATCTACCTTTGGATTCTACAAAAAGAGTGTTTCTAAACTGCTCTATCAAAAGGAAAGTTCAATTCTGTGAGTTGAATGCACCCATCATAAGAATTTTCTGAGAATGCTTCTGTCTAGTTTTTATTTGAAGATATTCCCGTTTCCAATGAAGGATTCAAAGTGCTCCAAATATCCACTTGCCAATTCTTCAAAAAGAAGGTTTCAAAACTGCTGTATCAAAAGGAAGCTTCAACTGTGTGAGTTGAATGTACACATCACGAAGTAGTTTCTGAGAATGCTTCTGTCTAGTTTTATGGGAAGATATTCCTGTTTCCAATGAGGGCCTCAATATGGTCCAAATATCCCCTTTCAGATAGTGCAAATAGAGATTTTCAAATCTCCTCTATAAAAAGTTATGTTCAACTCTGTGAGTTGAATACACACATCACAAACTTGTTGCTGAGAATGCTTCTGTCTAGTTTTTATTTGAAGATATTCCCATTTCCAATGAAGTCTTCAAAGCACTCCAAATATACTCTTGCAGATACCACAGAATGAGTGTTTCAAACCTGCTCCATCAAAAGAAAGTTTAAACTCCGTGAGTTGAATACACACATCACAAAGAAGTTTCAGATAATGCTTCTCTCTAGTTTTTATTTGAAGATATTTACTTTTCCACCATAGCTCTCAAAGCATTACAAATGTCTATATGCAGATTCTACAAAAACAGTGTTTCAAAACTTCCCTGTCAAAAGAAATATTCAACACTGTGAGTTGAATGCACACAACACAAAACAGTTTCTGAGAATGCTTCTGTCGAGTTTTTATTTGAAGAAATTCCCGTTTCCAATGAAGGCTTCAAAGCACTCAAAATAGCCATTTGCAGATTGTACAAAAAGAGTGTTTCAAAACTGCTCTACCAAAAGGAAGGTTCAACTCTGTGAGTTGGATGCACACATCACAAAGAAGTTTCTGAGAATGCTTCTGAATAGTTTTTATGTGAAGAGGTTTCCCTTACCACCGAGGGCCTCAAAGCACTCCAAATGTCCACTGGCAGATACTAAAAAAAAAGTGTTTAAAAACTGCTCTATCAAAAGGAAGGTTCAACTCTGTGAGTTGAACATGCACGTAACAAAGAAGTTTCTGAGAATGCTTCTATCTACTTTTTATGTGAAGATGTTTCCTTTTCCACCAATGGTCACAAAGCACTCCAAATGTCCAATTGCAGATTCTGCAAAAAAATGTTTCAAAGGTGCTGTATCAAAACAAATGTTCAACTCTATAAGTTGAAGGCAGCCATCACAAAAATGTTTCTGAGACTGCTTCTGTCTAGTTTGTATGTGAAGGTATTCCCTTTTCTACCATAGGCCCCAAAGCAGTCCAAATATCCATTTGCAGATTCTACAAAAAGAGTTTTCAAAACTGCCCTATCAAAAGAAAGGCTCAACTCCATGAATTGAATGCGTGCATCTCAAAGTAGTTTCGGAGAATGCTTCTGTCTAGTTTTTATTTGAAGATATTCCCGTTTCCAACGAAGGATTCAAAGTGCTCCAAATATCCACTTGGAGATTCTACAATAAGAGTCTTTCAAAGCCGCTCTATCAAAAGGAAGGCTCATCACTGTGAGTTTGAATGCACACATCACAAAAAAGTTTCTGACAATGCTTCTGTCTAGTATTTATGTGAAGATATTTCCTTTTGTACCAAAGGTCTCAAAGGGCTCGAAATGTCCTCTTGCAGATTCTACCAAAAATGTGTTACAAAATTGCTCTATCAAAACAAAGGTTCAACTCTGTGAGTTGAATACACACATCACAAAGATGTTTCTAAGAATGCTTCTCTCTAGTTTTTATGTGAAGGTATTCCCGTTTAAATCGAAAGCCTCAAAACGGTCAAAATATCCCCGTGCAGATTCGACAAAAAGAGTGTTTCAAAACTGCTTTATCAAAAGGAAGCTTCAACCCTGTGAGTTGAATGCACACATCACAAAGCAGTTTCTGAAAATGCTTCTGTCAAGTTTTTATCTGCAGATATTCCCTTTTCCAACGAAGGCCTCAAAGTCGTCTAAATATCCACTTGCAGATTCTACAAAAAGAGTGTATCAAAACTGCTCTATGAAAAGTTATGCACAACAATGTGAATTGAATTCACACATCACAAAGTAGTTTCTGAGAATGGTTCTGTCTAGTTTTTATGTGAAGACATTCCCATTTCCAATGAAGACCTCAAATGAGTCCTAATATCCACTTGCAGGTACTTCAGAAAGAGGGTTTCACAACTGCTCTATGAAAAGGTGTGTTCAACTCTGTGAGTTGAATGTGCACATAACAAAGAAGATTCTGAGAATACTTCTGTGTCGTTTTTATTTGAAGATATTTCCTTTTCCACCACAGCTCACAAAGCTCCACAAGCAACCAATTGAAGATGCTGCAAAAAGAGTGTTTCAAAACTGATCTATCAAAAGAAAGGTTCAACTCTGTGAGTTGAATGTACACATCACAAAACAGTTTCTGGGAATGCTTCTGTCTCTTCTTTATTTGAAGAAATTCCCGTTTCCAACGAAGGCTTCAAATCTCTCCAAATAGCCAATTGCAGATTCTACAAAAAGTGTGTTTCAAAACTGCTGTATAAAAAGGAAGGTTCAACCCTGTGAGTTGAATGCACACATCTCAAAGAAGTTCCTGAGAATGCATCTCTCTAGATTTTATGTGAAGATATTTCCTTTTCTAATGTACGCCTCAAAGCACTCCAAATATCCACTGGCAGATTCCACAAAAAGTGAGATTCAAAACTGCTCTATCAAAAGAAATGCTCAATTTGGTGAGTTGAAAGCACACATTACAAGGTAGTTTCTGAGAATGCTTCTGTCTAGTTTTTATTTGAAGATATTACCGTTTCCAACGAAGGCTTCAAACCACTCCAAATAACCACTTGCAGATTCTACAAAAAGAGTGTTTCAAAACTGCTCTATAAAAAGGAAGGTTATACCGTGTCAGTTGGATGCACACATCACAAAGAAGTTTCTGAGAAAGCTTCTGTGTAGTTTTTATATGAAGATGTTTCCTTTTCTACCTTAGGCCTCAAAGCACTCCAAATATCCACTTGCAAATTCTACAAAAAGAGAGTTTCAAAACTGCTACATGAAAGTGAATGTTCAATCCCAAGAGTTGAATGCACGCATCATAAATAAATTTCTGAGAATGCTACTCTGTAGTTTTTATGTAAAAATATTTCCTTTTCCACCTAAGGTGTCAATGCACTCAAAATGTCCACTTGAAGATTCTACAAAAAGAGTGATTCAAAACTGCTCTATGAAACGTTAAGTTCAACTCAGTGAGTTTAATGCACACATCACAAAGAAGTTTCTGAGAATGCTTCTGTCTAGTTTTTATGTGAGGATATTTCCTTTTCTATCATAGGACTCAAAGTGCTCTAAGAATCCACTTGCAGATTCTACCAAAAGTGTGTTTCAATACTGCTCTATCAAAAGTAAGATTCAACCCTGTGAGTTGAATGCACACATCAGAAAGAAGTTTCTGAGAACCCTTCTGTCCAGTTTTTATGTGAAGATATTTCTTTTTCCAGGAAAGGCCTCAAAGCCTGCCAAATATCCACTTGCAGATTTTACAAAAACAGTGTTTCAAAACTACCCTATCTAAAGGAAAGTTCAACTCTGTAAGTTGAATGCACACATCACAAATAAGTTTCTGAGAACACTTCTGTCTAGTTTTTATGTGAAGATATTTCCTTTTCTAGCATAGGTCACAAAGCTCTCTAAATATCCACTTTCAGATTCTACGAAAAGAGTGTTTCAAAACTGCTCTATCAAAAGGAAGGTTCAACTCTGTGAGTTGAATGCACACATCACAAACCAGTTTCTGAGAATGCTTCTGTCTAGTTTTTATGTGAGGATATTTCCTTTTCCAGCATAGGACTCAAAGCCCTCCAAATATCCACTTGCAGATCCTACAATAACAGTGTTTCAAAACAGCTCTATCTAAAGGAAGGTTCAACTCTGTCAGTTGAATGCCCACAACACAAAGAAGTTTCTGTGACTGCTTCAGTCTAGTTTTTATGTGAAGATATTTCCTTTTTCACTGAAGGCCTCAAAGTGATCAAATGTACACTTGCAGATTCTACAAAAAATGGTTTCAAAGCTGCTCTATGAAAAGTTATGTTCAACTCTGTGAGCTGAATGCACATATCACAAAGAAGTTTCTGAGAATACTTCTGTTTAATTTTCTTTGAAGATATTTCATTTTCCACCATAGCCCATGAAGCACTACAAATGTCCATTTGCAGATTTGACAAAAAGAGTGTATCCAAACTGATCTATGAAAGGTAACATTCAGTTATGTAAGTTGAATGAACACATCAAAAAGCAGTTTTTGAGAATGGTTCTGTCTTGTTTTTAGTGGAAGATATTCCCGTTTCCAATGAAGGTTTCAAAGTGCTGCAAATGTCCAATTGCAGATTCCACAAAAAGAAAGTTTCAAAGCTGCTCTATCAAAAGGAAGATTCAACTCTGTGAGTTCAATGCACACATCACAAAGAAGTTTCTGAGAATGCTATTGTCTAGTTTTTATGTGGAGATATTTCCTTTTCCACTGAATGTCTCTAAGCTCTGCAAACATCCACTAGCAGATTTTACACAAAAAGTGTTTCAGAACTGCTCTATAAAAAGGAAGGTTCAATTCTGTGAGTTGAATGCGCACATCACAAAGAGGTTTCTGAGAATGCTTCTGTGTAGTTCTTATGTGAAGATATTCCCCTTTCCAACAAAGGCCTCAAAACGGTCCAAATATCCCCTTGCAGATTCTACAAAAAGAGTGTTTCAATCTGCTCTATCAAAAGTAAGGTTGAACTCTGTGAATTGAATGCACACACCACAAAGAAGTTTCTGAGAATGTGTCTCTCTAGTTTTTATGTGCAGATATTCCCGTCTCCAATGAAGGCCTCAAAGGAGTGCAAATATCCACTTGCAGATTCTACAAAAAGAGTGTTTCAAAACTGCTTTATGAAAATCTATGTTCAACTCTGTCAGTTGAATGCACACATCACAAAGAAGTTTCTGAGAATGCTTTTGGGGAATTTTTAGGTGAAGATATTTCCGTTTCCAATGAAAGCCTCAAATCAGTCCAAATATCCACTTGCAGGTCCCTCAAAAACAATGTTTCACAAATGTTCTATGAAAAGTTACATTCAACCCTGTGAGTTGAATGCACACATCTCAATGAAGTTTCTGACAATGTTTCTGTCTAGTTTTTATGTGAAGTTATTTCCTTTACTAACATAGGCCTCAAAGCGCTCCAAATACCCACTTGTAGATTCTACAAAAACATTGTTTCAAAACTGCTCTATCAAAAGGAAAGCTCAACTCTGTAAGTTGAATGTACAAACCACAAAGGGCTTTCTGAGAATGCTTCTGTCTAGTTTTTATTTGAAGATATTCACGATACCAAAGAAGGCTTCAAACCGCTCCAAATGTCCACTTGCAGATTGTACAAAAAGAGTGTTTTAAAACTGCTGTATCAAAAGGAATGTTCAACTCTGTGAGTTGAATGCACACATCAAAAGGTAGTTTCAAAGAATGCTTCTGTCTAATTTTTATATGAAGATATTTCTTTTTCCACTGAGGTCGTCAAAGCACTCTGAATGTCCACTGGCAGGTTCTACAAAAAATTGTTTCAAAACTGCTCTATCAAAAGGAAGGTTCAAATCTGTGAGTTGAATGACGTCATCAGAAAGAAGTTTCTGAGAATATTTCTGTCCAGTTTTTATGTGCAGATATTCCCGTTTTCAACGAAGGGCTCAAATCAGTTCAAATATCCCCTTGCAGATTCTTCAAAAAGAGTGTTTAAAAACTGCTCTATCAAGCGGAAGTTTCAACTCTGTGAGTTGAATGCACATATCGCAAAGAAGTTTCTCAGAATGCTTCTGTCTAGTTTTTATGTGAAGATATACCCGTTTCCAACGAAGTCCTCAAATTGGCCCAAATATCCACTTGCAGGTTCTTCAAAAAGCGTGTTTCACAACTGCTCTATGAAAAGGTATTCTCAATTCTGTGAGTTGAATTCACACATCACAAAGGAGTTTGTGAGAATGTTTCTGCTTAGATTTTTATGAAGATATTCCCCTTTCCAACGAAGGAATGCAACCGGTCCAAATATCACTTTGCATATACTACAAAAACAGTGTCTTAAAACTGCTTTATCAAAAGGAAGGTTCAACTCTGTGAGTTGAATGCACACATCACAAAGACATTTCTGAGAATGCTTCTGTGTAGTATTTGTGTGAAGGTACTCCCGTTTCCAATGAGGGCCTCAAATTGGCCCAAATATCCAATTTCAGATTCTTCAAAAAGCGTGTTTCACGACTGCTCCAAGAAAAGGTATTTTCAACTCTGTGAGTTGAATGCACACATCACAAAGGAGTTTGTGAGAATGTTTCTGCTTAGATTTTTGTAAAGATATTCCCCTTTCCAATGAAGGAACGCAATCAGTCCAAATATCGCTTTGCAGATTCTACAAAAACAGTGTCTCAAAACTGCTCTATCAAAAGGAAGGTTCAACTCTGTGAGTTGAATGCACACATCACAAAGACATTTCTGAGAATGCTTCTGTCTTGTTTTTATGTGAAGATATTCCCGTTTCCAATGAGGGCCTCAAATTGGTCCAAGTATACAGTTGCAGGTTCTTCAAAAACAGTGTTTCACAACTGCTCTATGAAGAGGAATGTTCAACTCAGTGAGTTCAATGCAAAAATCACAAAGAAGTTTCTTAGAATATTTCTGTCTAGTTTTAATTTGAAGATATTTCCTATCACACCATAGCCCTCAAAGCACTACAATTGTCCACATGCAGATTCTGTAAAAAGAGTTTTTTGAAACTGCTCTATCAAAAGAAAGGTTGAACTCTGTGAGTTGAATGCACATATCACAAAGTAGTTTATGAGAATGCTTCTGTCTATTTTTTATTTCAAGATATTCCGGATTCCAATGAAGGAACCATAGCGTTCAAAATATCCACTTGCAGATTCTACAAAAAGGGGGTTTCAAAACTGCTGTATCAAAAGGAAGGTAAAACTCTGTGAGTAGAATGCACATTTCAGAAAGCAGTTTCTGAGAATGCTTCCCTCAATTTTTTATGTGAAGAAATTCTCGTTACCAAAAAAAGCCTCAAATCGATCCACATATCCCCTTGCGGACTCTACAAAAAGAGTGTTACAAAACTGCTCTATGAAAAGGTATGTTCAACTCTGTGAGCAGAATGCACACATCACAAATAAGTTTCTGAGAATGCTTCTGTCTAGTTTTTATGTGAAGATATTTCCTTTTCCACAGAAGGCCTCAAAGCGCTCCAAATGTCCACTTGCAGATTCTACAAACGAAGTGTTTTGAAACTGCTCTATCAAAAGGAATGTTAAAATCTGTGAGTTGAATGCACACATCACAAAAAGTTTCTGAGAATGCTTCTGTCTAGTTTTTATGTAAATGTATATGCGTTTCGAATGAAGGCCTCAAAATGGTGCAAACATCATCCTGCAGTTTATACAAAAAGAGTGTTTCATAACTGCTCTATCAAAAGGAAAGTTTAACTCTGTGAGAAGAATGCACACATCACAATGCAGTTTTTGAGAATGCTTCTGTCTAGTTTATATTTGAAGATATTCCCGTTTCCAAGGAAGGATTCAATGTGCTCCAAATATCCACTTGCAGATTCTACAAAAAGAGACTTTCAAGCCTGCTCTATCAAAAGGAAGTTTCAGCTCAGTAAATTGAATGCACACATCACAAAGAAGTTTCTGAGAATGCTTCTGTCTAGTGTTTATGTGAAGATATTTTCTGTTCCACTGAATGCCTAAAAGTGCTCCAAATGTCCACTTGCAGATTCTACAAAAAGAGTGTTTCAAAGCTGTTCTATTAAAAATTATGTTGAACTCTGTGAGTTAAATGCATACATCACAAAGAAGTTTCTGATAATGCTTCTGTCTACTTTTTATGTGGATATTTCCTATTCCACCGAATTCCTAAAAGTGCTCCAATTGTCCACTTGCAGATTCTACAAAAAGAGTGTTTCAAAACTGCTCTATGAAAAGTTATGTTCAAATCTATGAGTTGAATGCACACATCACAAAGCAGTTTGTGAGAATGCTTCTGTCTAGTTATTATGTGAAGATCTGCTCGTTTCCAAGGAAGGCCTCAAATAGGTCTAAATATCCCCTTGCAGAATCTACGAAAAGGGTTTTTCAAAACTGCTGTGTCTAAAGGAAGGTTCAACACTGTGAGTTGAATGCACACATCACAAAGAAGTTTCTGAGAACGCTTCTGTCTTGTTTTTATTTGAAGACATTTCCTTTTCCACCATAATCCTTGAAACGCTCTGAATATCCACTTGTAAATTCCACAAAAAGATTGCTAAAAACTGTTCTATCAAAAAGAAGGCTGTACACTGTGAGTTGAATGCACACATCACAAAGTAGTTTCTGAAAATGAATCTGCCTAGTTTTTATTTGAAAATACTCACGATTCCAAAGAATGCTTCAAAGCACTCCAAATATCCACTTGCAGATTCTACAAAAAGAGTGCTTTAAAAGTGCTCTATCAGAAGGAAGGTTCAACTCTGTGAGTAGAATGCACACATCAAGAAGAAGTTCCTGAGAATGCTGTTGTGTAGTTTTTAAGTGAAGTTATTTCCTTTTCTACCACAGGCCTCAAAGCGCTCCAAATATCCACTTGCAGATTATACAAAAAGAGTGTTTCAAAACTGTTCTATCAAAAGGAAGGTTCAATTCTGTGAGTTGAATGCACACATCAAAAAGAAGTTTCTGAGAATGCTTCCGTTTAGTTTTTATGAGAAGATATTTCCTTTTCTTCCATAGACCTCAAAGCACTCCAAATATCCACTTGCAGATTCTAGAAAAGGAGTGTTCCAAAACTGCTCTATGAAACATTATGTTCAATTCTGTGAGAAACATCTCAAAGATGTTTCTGAGAATGCTTCTGTCTAGTTTTTATGTGAAGATATACCCGTTTCCAAAGAGGGCCTCAATTCGGTCCAAATATCCACTTGCAGGTTCTTAGAAAGCATGTTTCACAACTGCTCTATGAAAAGATTTGTTCACCTCTGTGACTTCAATGCAAACATCACAAAGAAGTTTCTGAGAATGATTTGTCTAGTTTTTATATGAAGATATTTCCTTTTCTACCATACGCCTCAAAGCACTGCAAATATCCACTTGCAGATTCTACAAAAAGAGTGTTTCAAAACTGCTCTATCAAAAGGAAGGCTCAACTCCGTGAGTTGAATGCACACACCAAAAATTAGTTTCTGAAAATTCTTCTATCTAGATTTTATTTCAAGATATACCCGTTTCCAATGAAAGCTTCAAAGCGCTCCACATATCCACTTGCAGATTGTACAAAAAGAGTGTTTCAAAACTGCTTGATGAACCGTTATGTTCAACTCTGTGAGTTGAATGCACGCATCACAAAGAAGTTTCTTAGGATACTTCTGTCTAGTTTTTATATGAAGATATTTCCTTTTAAACTGAAGGCCTCAAAGCACTCCAAATATCCTCTTGCAGATTCTGCAAAAAAAGTTTTTCAAAACTGTTCTATGAAAAGGAAGATTCAACTCGGTGAGTTGAATGCTCACATAACAAAACAGTTTCTGAGAAGGCTTCTGTGTACTTTTATGTGAAGATATCCCTGTTTCTGATGGAGGCTTCAAAACGATCCAAATATCCCATTGCAGATTCTACGAAAAGAGTGTTTCAAAAGTGTTCTATCAAGAGGAAGGTTCAACTCTGTGAGGTAAAAGCACACATCACAAAGAATTCTCTGAGAATGCTTCTGTCTAATTTTTAGGTGAAGATATTCCCGTTTCCAACAAAGGCCTCAAAGCGGACCAAATTTCCACTTGCAGATTCTACAAAAGGAGTGTTTCAAAACTGCTCTATGAAAAGGAAGGTTCACCTCTGTGAGTTGAATGCACACATCACAAAATCGTTTCTCAGAATCCTTCTGTCTAGTTTTTATGTGAAGCTATTCTGGATTCCAATGAAGGCCCCAAATCGGTCTATCCCCTTGCAGAATCTACAAAAACAGTGTCTCAAAACTCCTCTATCAAAAAGAAGGATCAACTCTGTCAGTTGAATGCACACATCACAAAAAAATTCTGGGAATTATTCTTTCTTGTTTTTATGTGCAGGTACTCCCGTTGCCAAGGAAGGCCACAAAGCGTTCCAAGTATTCATTTGCAGATTCCACAAAAAGACAGTTTCAAAACTGCTTTATGAAAAGATATGTACAATTCTATGAGTTGAACGCACACATCACAAAGAAGTTTCTGAGTATGCTTCTGTGTAGTTTTTATTTGATGATATTTTCTTTTCCACCATAGCCCAAAATCGCTAAAAGTGTCCTTTTGCAGACTCTAAAAAAGAGTGTTTCAAAAATGCTCTTCAAAAAGATAGTTCAACTCCTTGAGCTGAATGCACACATCACAAAGAAGTTTCTGAGAATGCTTCTGTCCACTTTTTATGTAAAGATATTTCCTTTTCCACCGAAGGCTTGAAATCGCTCCAAATGTCCACTTGAAGGTTCCAAAAAAAAAAAGGTTTCAAAGCTACTCTAGCAAAAGGAAGGTTCAACTGTTTAAGTTGAATGCACACATCAAAAAGTAGTTGCTGACAATGCTTCTGTCTAGTTTTTATGAGGAGATATTCCTGTTTCCAACGAAGGCCTCAAATTGGTCCAAATATCCCCTTGCAGATTCTACAAAAAGAGTGTTTCAAAACTGCTCTATGAAAAGGTATGTTCAATTCTGTGAGTTGAATGCACACATCACAAAGAAGTTTCTGGGAATGCTTCTGTCTAATTTTTATGGGAAGAAATTCCCGTTTCCAATGAATGAATCAAACAGTCCAAATATCCACTTGCAGATTCTACAGAAAGAGTGTTTCAAAACTGTCCTATGAAAACTTATGTTCTACTCTGTGAGTTGAATGCACACATCACAAAGAAGTTTCTGAGAATGTTTCTGTCTGGTTTTTATGTGAAGATTTTCCCAATTTCAACGAAGGCCTTAAATTGGTAAAATTATCCACTTGCAGGATTTCAAAAAGACTGTTTCACAACTGCTCTATGAAAAGGCATGTTCAACTGTGAGGTGAATGCAAATATCACAAAGAAGTTTCTGTGAATGCTTCCGTTAGTTTTTATTTGAAGATATTTCAATTTCCACCATAGCCCTCAAAGCGATACAAATGTCCATTTGCAGATTCTACAAAAAGAGTGTTTCAAAGCTGCTCTATCAAAGGAAATGTTCATCTCTGTGAGTTGAATGCACACATCACAAAGTAGTTTCTGAGAATTCTTCTGATTTTATTTGAACACGTTCCCGTTTCCAATGAAGGCTTCAAAACTCTCCAAGTATCCAATTGCAGATACTACAAAAAGAATGTTTCAAAACTGCTCTATCAAAAGGAAGATTCAACTCTGGGAGTTGAATGCACACAACACAAAGAAGTTTCTGATAATGCTTCTGTCTAGTTTTTATGTGAAGAGATTTCCTTTTCCAATGAAGTCCTCTAAGCACTCCAATTGTCTACTTCCAGATTCTACAAAAAATGTGTTTCAAAACTGCTCGATGAAAAGGATGGTTCAACTCTGTGAGTTGAATGCACAGATCACAGAGAAGTTTCTGAGGTTGCTTCTGTCTAGTTTTATGTGAAGATGTTGCCTTTTCCACTAAAGACCTCAAAGCACTCCAAATGTCCACTTGCAAATTCCATAAAAAAAGGTTTCAAACTGCTCTATCAAAAGGAAGTTTCAGCTCTGTGAGCTGAATTCACACATCACAAAGAAGTTTCTGACAGTGCTCAGGTCTTGTTTTTATCTGAAGATATTCCCGTTTGCAATGAAAGCCTCAAATCGGTCCAAATATCCCCTTTCAGATTCTACAAAAAGAGTGTTTCAAAACTGCTCTATGAAAAGTTATGTTCAACTCTGTGAGTCGAATGCACACATCACAAGGTAGTTTCTGAGAATGTTTCTGTCTAGATTTTTTGTGAAGATATTCCCGTTTCCAATGAAGGCTTCACACTGTCCAAATATGCTCTCGCAGATTCTACAAAAAGAGTGTTTCAAAACTGCTCTATGAATAGTTATGTTCAACTCCATCAGTTGAATGCACACATCACAAAGTAGTTTCTGAGAATCCTTCTGTCTAGTTTATATGTGAAGACGTTCTCATTTTCAATGAAGGCCTCAAATCAATCCAAATATCCACTTGCAGGTCCTTCAAAAAGAGTGTTCAACAACTGCACTAAGAAAATGTATGTTCAACTCCGTGAGTTGAATGCAAACATTCCAAAGTTGTTTCTGAGAATTTTTCTGTGTAGTCTTTGGTTGAAGATATTGCCTTTTCCACGATAGCCCTCAAGGTGCTACAAAGGTCCTCTTTCAGATTCTACAAAAAAGAGAGTTTCTAAACTGCTCTATCAAAATAAAGGTTCAACTCTGTGAGTTGAATGGCCATATCACAAAGTTGTTTCTGAGAGTGCTTCGGTCTAGTTTTTATTTGAAGATATTCCCGTTTCATACAAAGGCTTCAAAGCCCTCTAAATATCCGCTTGCAGATTCTACAAAAAACTGTTTCAAAACTACTCTATCAAAAGGAAGATTCAACTCAGTGAGTTGAATTCACACTTCACAAAGAAGTTTCTGAGAATGCTTCTGTCTATTTTTCATGTGAAGGTATTTCCTTTTCCACCAGAGAACTCAAAGTGCTCCAAATGTCCACTTTCAGATACCACAAAAAACTGTATCTAAACGGCTCTATCAAAAGGAAGGTTCAACTCTGTAAGTTGAATGCACACAAAAGAAAGAACTTTCTGAGAATGCTCAGTCTAGTTTTTATGTGAAGATATTTCCTTTTCCACTGAAGGCCTCAAAGCGCTCCAATTGTCCACATTCACATTCCACAAAAAAAGATTTCAAAACTGCTCTATCAAAATGAAGGTTTAAATCTTTGAGTTGAATGCACACATCACAAAGAAGTTTCTGACAATGCTTTTGTCTAGTTTTTATGTGATGATATTCAAGTTTCCAACGAAGGCCTCAAATCGGTCCAAATATCCCCTTACAGATTCTACAAAAAGACTGTTTCAAAACTGCTCTATGAAAAGTTATGTTCAAATCTGTGAGTTGAGTGCACCCATCACAAAGAAGTTTCTGAGAATGCTTCTGTGTAGTTTTTATGGGAAGATAATTCCGTTTCTAATGAAGCCCTGAAATGGTCCAAATACCCACTTGTGGATTATACAAAAAGAGGGTTTCAAAACTGCTCCATGGAAACTTATGTTCTGCTCCATGAATTGAAAGCATACATCACAAAGAAATTACTGATAACGCTTCTGTCCAGTTTTTATGTGAAGATATTCCTGTTTTTAATTAAGGCCCCAAATCTGTCCAAATATCCACTTGCAGGTTCTTCAAAAAGAGTGTTTCACTACTGCTCTATCAAAAGGAATGTTCAACTCTGTGAGTTGAATGCAAACTTCTCAAAGAAGTTTCTGAGAATGCTTCTGTCTGGTATTTATTGGAAGATATTTCCTTTTCCACTAAGCCCTCAAAGTCCTACAAATTGTCCTCTTTCAGATTCTACAAAAAGAGTGTTTCAAAACTGCTCTATGAAAAGGATGGTTCATCTCTGTGAGTTGAATGCACAGATCACAGAGAAGTTTCTGAGATTGCTTCTGTCTAGTTTTATGTGAAGATATTTCCCTTTCCACCAAAGGCCTCAAAGCTCTCAAACTGTCCAATTGCAGATTCTACACAAAATGTTTCAAAACTGCTCTATCAAAAGGAGGTTTCAAATCTGTCAGTTGAAGTCACACATGAAAAAGAAGTTTCTGAGAATGCTTCTGTCTAGTTTTTATGTGAAGATATTCCCGTTTCCAAAGAAGGCGTCAAAGAGGTCTAAATATCCACTTGCAGATTCCACAGAGTGTTTCAAAACTGCTCTATGAAAAGTTATGTTGACCTCTGTGAGGGGAATGCACACATCTGAAAGAAGTTTTTGAGAATGCTTCTGTCTAGTTTCTCTGTGAAGATATTCCTGTTTCCAATGAAGGCCTCAAATCTGTCCAAATAACCACTTGCAAGTCCTTGAAAAAGAGTGTTTCACTACTGCTCTATGAAAAGATATGTTCAACTCTGTGCGTTGCATGAAAACATCACAAAGAAGTTTCTGAGAATGATTCTGTCTAGTTTTTATGTGAAGATATTTCTTTTTACACCAGAGCCCTCAAAGAGCTGCAAATGTCCACTTGCAGATTCTACAAAAAGAGCGTTTCAAAACTACTCTATCATAAGAAGGGTTGAACTCTGTGAGTTGAATATACATATCACAAAGTAGTTTCTGAGAATGCTTCTGTCTTGTTTTTATTTGAAGATATTCCCGTTTCCAATGAAGGATTCAAACAGCTCCAAATATCCACTTTGAGATTCTACAAAAAGAGTGTTTCAAAACTGCTCTATCAAAAGGAAGACTCAAATCATTGAGTTGAATGCACACATCTCAGAGATGTTTCTGATAATGTTTCTGTCTAGTTTGTATGTGAAGATATTTCCTTTTCCACCAAAGGCCTTAAAGCCCTCCAAATGTCCTCTTGCAGAATCTACAGAAAGTGGGTTTCAAAACTGATATAGCAAAAGTAAGGTTCAACTCTGTGAGTTGAGTGCACATATCACAAAGAAATTTCTAAGAATGCTTCTGTCCAGCTTTTATGTGAAGATATTCCAGTTTCGAAAGAAGGCCTCAAATGTGTCCAAATATCCTACTGCAGATCCTACAAAAACATTGTTTCAAAACTGTTCTATCAAAAGAAAAGTTCAACTCTGTGAATTGAATGAACACATCACAAAGACGTTTATGAGAATGCTTCTGTCTAGTTTTTATGTGAAGATATTCCGTTTCCAACAAAGGCCTGAAATCATTTCAAATTTCCATTGCAGTTTTCTCAAAAAGAGTGTTTCACAACTCCTCTATTAAAAGGTATGTTCAACTCTGTCAGTTGAATGCAAAATCACAAGGATATTTCTGAGAATGCTTCTGTCTAGGTTTTATTTGAAGATATTTCATTTTCCAACATAGCCCTCAAAGTACTACAAATGTCCATTGCAGATCCTAGAAAAACAGTGTTTTATATCTGCTGTATCAAAAGGAAGGTTCAACTCTGTGAGTTGAATGTGCACATCACAAAGAAGTTTCTGAGAATGCTTCAGTCTTGTTTTATTTTAAGATATTCCCTTTTCCAATGAAGGATTCAAAGCACTCCAAATATCCACTTGCAGATTTTACAAAAAGAGTGTTTCAAAACAGCTGATCGACAGGAAAGTTCAACTCAGTGAATTGAATGCACACATCACAAACCAGTTTCTGAAAACGCTACTGTCTAGTTTTTATGTGAAGACATTTCCTTTTCCTCAGAAGGCCTCAAAGTGCTCCCAATGTCCACTTGCATATTCTACAAAAAGAGTATTTCAAAACTGCTCTATCAAAAAAGGAAGGTTCAACTAGGTGAGTTGATTGCACACATCACAAAGAAGTTTCTGAGAAGGCTTCTGTCTAGTTTTAAGTGAAGATATTCCTGTTTCCAACGAATGCCTCAAATCAGTCCAAATATCCCCTTGCAGATTCTACAAAAAGAGTGTTTCAAAACTAATCTATCAAAAAGGAGCTTCAACTCTGTGAGTTGAATGCACACATCATAAAGATGTTTCTGACAATGCTTCTGTCTAGTTTTTATTTGATGATATTTACTTTTGGAGCACTGGCCTCAAAGTACTCCAAATATTCACCTGCAGATTCTATTAAAAGAGTGTTTCAAAACTGCTCTATCAAAAAAAGTTCAAATTTGTTAGTTGAATGCACTCATCAAAAAGAATTTTCTTAGAATGCGTCTGTCTAGCTTTTAGGTGAAGATATTTACTTTTAGAGCATTAGCCTCAAAGCGCTCCAAATATTCACTTGCAGACTCTACAAAAATAGTGTTTCAAAACTGCTCTATCAAAAGGAAGGTCCAACTCTGTGAATTCAATGCAGACATCACAAAGAAGTTTCTGAGAATGCTTCTGTCTGGTTTTTAAGTGAAGATATTTCCTTTTCCAGCATAGGCCTCAAAGTGCTCCAAATATCCACTTGCAGATTCTAGAAAAAGAGTGTTTCACAACTTCTCTAGCAAAAGGAATGTTCAGCACTGTGAATTGAATGCACTCATCACAAAGAAGTTTCTGAGAATGCTTCTCTATTGTTTTTATGTGAGGATATTCCCTTTTCCAGCTTAGGCCTCAAAGTGCTGTAAGTATTCACACGCAAATACTACAAAAAGAGTGTTTCAAAGCTGCTGTATCAAAAGGACGATATAACTCTATATGTTGAATGCACACGTCACAAATAAATTTTTGAGAATGTTTCTATCTTGTTTTTATGTGAAGATATTTCCTTTTCCAGCATAGTCTTTAAAGCACTCCATATGTACACGTGCAGATCCTCTAAAAACAGTGTTTCAAAACTGCTCTATCAAAAGGAAAGTTCAACTCTGGGAGTTGAATGCACCCATCACAAAGAAGTTTGAGAAAACGCTTCTCTGTAGTTTTTAAGTGAAGATATTTCCTTTTCCAGCATAGGCCTCAAAGCGCTGCAAATAACCAATTGAAAATTCTACCAAAAAGGTGTTTCAAAACTGCTCTATAAAACAGAAGGTACAAGTCTGTGAGTTGAAAACACTCATCAAAAATTAGTTTCTGAGAAGGCTTCCGTCTAGTTTCTATATGAAGATATTTCCTTTTCCACAAGAGGTACAATCGCTCCAAATAGCCACTTAGAGATTCTACAAAAAGAGTGTTTCAAAACTGCTCTATCAAAAGGAAGGTTCAACTCGATGACCTGAATGTAGACATCACAAAGGAGTTTCTGAGAATGCTTCTGTCTAGTTTTTATATGAAGATGTTTCCTTTTCCAGAATGGGCCTCCAAGCGCTCCCAATATTGACTTGGGGTTTCTGCAAAAAGATTGTTTCAAAACTGCTCTATCAAAAGGAAGATTCAACTCTGCATGTTGAATGCACACAGAACAAAGAAGTTTGTGAGAATGCTGCTGTCTAGTTTTTATGTTAATATAATTCCTTTTCCAGCATTGGCCTCAAAACACTCCAAATATCCACTTGCAGATTCTACAAAATGAGTGTTTCAAAACTGCTCTATAAAAACAAAGTTTTAACTTTGTTAGTTGAATGCACACGTCAAAAAGAAGTTTCTTAGAATGCTTCGGTCTAGTTTTAAGGTGAAGATATTCGCTTTTCCAGCATAGGCCTCAAAGCGCTCCAAATATTCATTTGCAGATTCTACAAAAATAGTGTTTCTAAATTGCTCTATCAAAAGGAAGATTCAACTCTGTGAATTGAATGAAGTCATCACAAAGCAATTTCTCAGACTGCTTCTGTATAGTTTTTAAGTGAAGATATTTCCTTTTCCAGCATAGGCCTCGAAGTGCTCCAAATATCCACCTGCAGATTCTAGAAAAAGAGTGTTTCAAAACTGCTCTATCAAAAGGAATGTTCAGCACTGTGAATTGAATGCACATATCACAAACAAGTTTCTGAGAATGCTTCTCTCTTGTTTGTATGTGAGAATATTCCCTTTTCCAGCTTAGGCATCAAAGCGCTCCAAATATCCACTTGCAGATTCTGCAAAAAGAGTGTTTCAAAACTGCTGTATGAATAGGGTGGTTCAGCTCTGTGATTTGAACGCGTACATCGCAAAGAAGTTTCTGAAAATGCAGCTCTCTAGTTTTTATGTGAAGATATTTCCTTTTCCAGCTTAGGCATCAAAGTGCTCTAAGTATTCACATGCAACTTCTTCAAAAAGAGTGTTTCAAAGCTGCTGTATCAAAAGGACGGTTTAACTCTATAAGTTGAATGTACATGTCACAAAGAAATTTTTGAGAATGCTTCTGTCTTGTTTTTATGTGAAGATATTTCCTTTTCCAGCATAGTCCTCAAAGTGCTCCATATATACACCTACAGATCCTCTAAAATCAGTGTTTCAAAACTGCCCTATCAAAAGAAAAGTTCAACTCTGGGAGTTGAATGCACACAACAGAAAGAAGTTTGTGAAAACATTTCTCTCTTGTTTTTATGTGAAGATATTTCCTTTTCCAGCATAGGCCTCAAAGCACTGTAAATAACCAATTGAAAATTCTACAAAAAAGGTGTTTCAAAACTGCTCTACAAAACAGAAGGTACAAGTCTGTGAGTTGAAAACACACACCACAAATTAGTTTCTGAGACGGCTTCCGTCTAGTTTCTATATGAAGATATTTCCTTTTTCACCAGAGGCCGCAATCGCTCCAAATATCCACTTGCAGATTCTACAAAAAGAGTGTTTGAAAACTGCTCTATCAAAAGGAAGGTTCAACTCTATGAATTGACTGCACATATCACAAAGAAGTTCCTGAGAATGCTTCTGTCTAGTTTTTTATGTGAAGATGTTTCCTTTTACAGCATAGGCCTTAAAGGGCTTCAAATATTCATTTGCCGATTCTAAAAAAAGAGGGTTTCTAAACTGCTCTATCAAAAGGAAGGTTCAACTCTGTGAGTTGAATGCACACATCAAAAAGAAGTTATTGACAATGCTTCTCTCTACTTTTTATGGGAAGTTATTTCCTTTTCCAGCATAGGCCTCAAAGCGCAACACATATATACTTGCAAATTCTGCAAAAAGAGTGTTTCAAAACTGCTCTATCAAAAGGAAGGTTCAACTCTGTGAGTTGAATGCATGCATCACAAAGAAGTTTCTGAGAATGCTTCTGTCTAGTTTTTATGTGAAGATATTTCCTTTTCCAGGTTTGGCCTGAAATTGCTCCAAATATCCACTTGCAGATTCTAAAAAAGGAGTGTTTCAAAACTGTTCTATCAAATGAAGTTTCAACTCTATAACTTGAATGTAGACATCACAAAGAAATTTCTGAGAATGTTTCTTTCTAGTTTTTAAATGAAGCTGTTCCCTTTTCCAGAATAGGCCTCTAAGCGCTCCAAATATTGACTTGGAGATTCTGAAAAAAGATTGTTTCAAAACTGCTCTACCAAAAAGAAGGTTCAACTCTGTGTGTTGAATGTGCACAGAGCAAAGAAGTTTGTGAGAATGCTGCTGTCTAGTTTTTATGTGAATGTAATTCCTTTTCCTGCATTGGCCGCAAAGCGATCCAAATATCCACTTACAGGTTCTACAAAAAGAGTGTTTCAAAACTATTCTATCGAAAGGAATTTTCAACTCTGTGAATTGAATGCACACATCTCATGGATGTTTCTGATAATGCTTCTGTCTGGTTTTTAGTTGAAGATATTTCCTTTTACAGCATTGGCCTCAAAGCGCTCAAAATAACCACTTGCAGATTCTGCAAAAAGAGTGCTTCAAACCTGCTCTTTCAAAAGGATGTTTCAGCTCTGTGAATTGAATGCACACATCACAAAGAAGTTTATGAGAATGCTTCTGTCTAGTTTCTATGTGAAGATATTTCCATTTCCAACATAGACCTTAAAGGGCTTCAAATATCCACTTGCAGATACTACAAAAAGAGCGTTTCAAAACTGCTCTATCAAAAGGAAGGTTCAACTCTGTGAGTTGAATGCAAACGTCACAAAGAAGTTTCTGAGAATGTTTCTTTCTACTTTTTATGAGAAATATTTATTTTTCCAGCATAGGCCTCAAAGCGCTCCAGATATCCACTTGCAGATTTTAAAAAAGACTGTTTCAAAACTGCTCTATCAAAAAGAATGTTCAACTCTGTGAGTTGAATGCACACATCAAAAAGAAGTTTCTGAGAATGCTTCTGTCTAGTTTTTATGTGAAGATATTCCCTTTTCCAGCTTAGAACTCAAAGCTCTCCAAATATCCCCTTGCAGATTCCACAAAATGAGTGTTTCAAAACTGCTCTATCAATAAAAGGGTTCAACTCCGTGAGTTGAATGCATATATCATGAAGAAGTTTCTGAGAATGCTACTATCTACTTTTTATGTGAAGATATTTCCTTTTCCAGCTTAGACCTTAAACTGCTCGCAATATTCACATGGAGATTCTACAAAAAGAGTGTTTCAAACTACTCTCTCAAAAGGAACGTTCAACTCAGTGTATTGAAAGCACACATAACAAAGAAGTTCGTGAGAATGCTTCTGTCTAGTTTTTGTGAAGATATATCCTTTTTCAGGATTGACCTCAAAGCGCTCCGTATATGCACTTGCAAATTCTCCAAAAATAGTGTTTCAAAACTGCTTTATCAAAAGGAAAGTTCAACTCTGTGAGTTGAATGCACACATCTCAAGGATGTTTCTGAAAATGCTTCTCTATAATTTTTATGTGAAGATATTTCCTTTTCCATCATTGGCATCTAAGGGATCAAAGTATCCACTTGGATAATCTACAAAAAGAGTGTTCCAAAACTGCTCTATCAAAAGTATTGTTCAACTCGGTGAGTTGAAGCCTCATATCACAAAGAAGTTTCTGAGAATGCTTCTGTATAATTTTTATGTGAAGATATTTCCTTTTCCACGATATGCCTTAAAGCGCTGCAAATAACCACTTGCAATTTCTACAAAAAGAGTCTTTCTAAACTGCTCTGTCAAAAGGAAGGTACAAATCTGGAAGTTGAAAGCACGCATCAAAAATTAGTTTCTGAGAAAACTTCTGTTTAGTTTTTAAATGAACATATTTCCTTTTCCCCCAGAATCTGTAATCACTCCAAATATTCACTTGCATATTCGAAAAAAAAAGAGTGTTTCAAAACTGCTCTATCAAAAGGAAGGTTCAACTCTGTGAGCTGAAGGCACACATCACAAAGAAGTTTCTGAGAACGCTTCTGTCCAGTTTTTAGGTGAAGATATTTCCTTTTCAAGCATTGTCCTTAAAGGACTCCAAATGTCCACTTGCAGATTCTATAAAAAGAGTGTTTCAAAACTGCGCCATCAAAAGGAATGTTCAACTCTATGACTTGAATTTAGACATCACAAAGAAGTTTCTGAGAATGCTTCTGTGTAGTTTTTACGTGAAGATATTTCCTTTTCCAGCACAGTCCTCAAGGCGCTGAAAATATCCTCTTGCAGATTCTACAAAAAGAGTGTTTCAAAACTGCTCTATCAAAAGGAAGGTTCAACTCTGTGTGTTGACAGCACACACACATCACAAATAAGTTTCTGAGAATGCTCCTTTCTAGTTTCTATGTGAAGATATTTCCTTTTCCAAGCACAGGCCTCATAGCGTTCCAAATATCCACTTGCAGATACTTCAAAAATAGTATTTCAAAACTGGTCTATCTAAAGGAAATTTCATCTCTGTGATTTGAATGCACACACCACAAAGAAGTTTCTGAGTATACTTCTGTCTAGTTCTTATGGAAAAATATTTCCTTTTACAGCATAGGCCTCAAGATGCCCCTAGTATCGAGTAGCAGATTCTACAAAAAGAGTGCTTCCAAACTGCACTATCAAAAGGAAGGTTCAACTCTGTGAGTTGAATGCACACATCACAAAGAAGTTTCTGAGAATGCTTCTCTCTTGTTTTTATGTGAAGATATTGCCTTTTCCAGCTTAGGATTCAAAGCACTCCAACTATCCACTTGCAGATAATACAAAAAGAGTGTTTCAAATCTTCGCTATACAAAGGATGATTCAACTTTGAGAGTTGAACGCATACATCACAAAGAAGATTCTGAAACCACTTCTCTTTAGTTTTTATGTGAAGATATTTCCTTTTCCATCATAGGCATCAAAGAGATCCAAATATCTACTTGCAGAATCTAAAAAAGAGTGTCTCAAAACTGCCCTATCAAAAGGAATGTTCAACTCTGTGAGCTGAAGGCACACATCACAAAGAAGTTTCTGAAAGCGCTTCTGTCTGGTTTTTATGTGAAGATATTTCTTTTTCCTGCATAGGCCTCAAAGTGCTGCAAATAACCAACTGCAAATTCTACAAAAAGAGTCTTTCAAAACAGCTCTATCAAAAGGAAGGTACAAGTCTGTGATTTGAAAGCACACATCACTAATTAGTTTCTGAGAACGCTTCTGTCTAGTTTTTATATGAAGATATTTCTTTTTCCCCCAAAGGCCACAGTTGCTCCAAATATCCACTTGTAGATTCTTCAAAAAGAGTATTTCAAAATTGCTCTATCAGAAAGAAGGTTCAACTCTGTGAATTTAATACACACATCACAAAGAAGTTTCTGATAATATTTCTGTATAGTTTTTATGTGAAGATATTTCCTTTTCCAGCATAGGCCTTCAAGGGCTTCAAATATCCAGTTGCAGATTATGCAAAAAGAGTGTTTCAAAACTGTTCTATCAAAAGGAAGGTACAACTTTGTGAGTTGAATGCACGCAGCAAAATGAAGTTTCTGAGATTACATCTCTCTACTTTTTATGGGAAGATATATCCTTTTCCAGCATAGGCCTCAAACCGCTCCAAATATCCTCTTGCAGATTCTGCAAAAACAGTGTTTCAAAACTGCTCTATCAAAAGGAGGTTTCAAAAGTGAAAGTTGATTGCACATATCACAAAGATTTTTCTGAGAATGCTTCTCTCTACTTTTTATAGGCAGATATTTCCTTTTCCAGAATAGGCTTATTCACTCCAAATATGCACTTGCAGATTCTATAAAAAGAGTGTTTCAAAGCTGCTCTATCAAAGGGAAGGTTCATCTCAGTGAGTTGAATGCACACATCACAAGGTACTTTCTGAGGATGCTTCTATCTACTTTTTATTTGAAGATATTCCCGTTTCCAGCGAATGCATCATAGTGCTCCAAATATCCACTTGCAGATTCTAGAAAAAGAGTGTTTCAAAACTGCTCTATCAAAAGGAAGGTTCAACTCTGTGTGCTGAATGCACACATTGCCAAGAAGTTTCTGAGAATGCTTCTGTCTAGTTTTTATGTAAAGATATTTCCTTTTCTACCGAAGGCCTCAAAGCGCCCATAATGTCCACTGGCAGATTCTACAAAAAGTGTTTCAAAACTGCTCTATCAAAAGAAAAGTTCAAGTCTGTGAGTTGAATGCAAATATCACAAAGAAGTTTCTCAGAATTCTTCTTTCTAGTTTTTATTTGAAGTTATTTCATTTTCCACCACAGCCCCCAAAGCTCTACAAATGTCCACTTGCAGATTCTAAAAGCAGACTGTTTCAAATTTATTCTATCAAAAGAAATGGTCTACTCTTTGAGTTGCATGCACACATCACAAAGTAGTTTCTGAGAATGCTTCTGTCTTGTTTTTATTTGAAGATATTTTCATTTCCAATGAAGGCTTTGAAGTGCTCAAAACATACACTTGCTGATTCTACAAAAAGAGTGTTTCTAAACTGCTCTATCAAAAGGAAGGTTCATCTCAGTGAGTCGAATGCACACATCAGAAGGTACTTTCTGAGGATGCTTCTGTCTACCTTTTATTTGAAGATATTTTTTCCAGCAAATGCTTCATAGTGCTCGAAATATCCACTTGTAGATTCTACAAAGAGTGTTTCAAAACTGCTCTATCAAAAGGAAGGTTCAAATCTGTGTGTTGAATGCACATATCTCCAATAAGTTTCTGAGAATGCTTCTGTCTAGTTTTTATGTGAAGATATTTCCTTTTCCACCGAAGGCCTCATAGCCCCCGAAATGTCCACTTGCAGATTCTACAAAAAATGTTTTTCAAAACTGCTCTATCAAAAGGAAGGTTCAAGTCTGTGAGCTGAATGCAAATATCACAAAGAAGTTTCTCAGAATACTTCTGTTTAGTTTTTATTTGAAGTTATTTCATTTTCCACCACAGCCCTCAAAGCTCTACAAATGTCCACTTGCAGAATCTAAAAGCAGAGTGTTTCAAATTTCTTCTATCAAAAGAAATGTTCTACTCTTTGAGTTGCATGCATACATCACAAAGTAGTTTCTGGGAATGCTTCTGTCTTGTTTTAATTTGAAGATATTTTTATTTCCAGTGAAGGCTTTGAAGCACTCAAAATATACACTTGCTGATTCTACAAAAAGAGTGTTTCAAAACTGGTCTATCAAAAGGAAGGTTCAACTCAGTGAGTTGAATGGACACATCAAAAAGAAGTTATGAGAATGCTTCTGTCTAGTTTTTATGTGAAGATATTTCCTTTTGTACCATTGGTCTCAAAGCACTCCAAATAACCACCTCCAGTTTCTACAAAAAGAGTGTTTCAAAACTGCACTATCAAAAGGATGGCTCAACTCTGTGAGTTGAATACACTCATCATGAAGAAGCTTCTGAGAATGCTTCTGTCTAGTTTCTATTTGAAGATATACACGTTTCCAAAGAAGTCCCAAAACTGTCCAAATATCCCATTGCAAATTGTACAAAAAGAGAGTTTCAAATCTGCTCTATAAAAGGGAAGCTTCAACTCTGAGAGTTGAATGCACACATCTCAAAGAAGTTTCTGAGAAAGCTTCTGTACAGTTTTTATGTGAAGATATTCCCATTTCCAACAAAGGCCTCAAATCGGTCTAAATATCCCCTTGCAGATTCTACAAAAGGAGTGTTTCAAAACTGCTCTATCAAAAAGAAGGTTCAATTTTGTGAGTTGAATGTGCACATCAGAAAGAAATTTCTGAGAATGCTTCTGTCTAGTTTTTATGAGAAGATATTTCCTTTTCCACCGAAGGCCTCAAAGCGCCTAAAATGTCCTCTTGCAGGTTCCAAAAAAGAGTTCTTTCAAAACTGCTGTATCAAAAGGAATGTTCAAGTCTGTGAGTTGAATGCACACATCAAAAAGAATTTCTGAGAATTCTTCTGTCCAGCTTTTATGTGAAGATATTCCCGTTTCCAACAAAGACCTCAAAACGCTACAAATATCCCCTTGCAGATTCTACAAAAAGAGTGGTTCGAAACTGCTCTATCTAAAGGAAGTTTCGACTCTGTGAGTAGAATGCACACATCACAAAGTAGTTTCTGAGAATGCTTCTGTGCAGTTTTTATGTGAAGATATTCCCGTTTCCAACGAACACCTCTACACGGTCAAAATATCCCCTTGCAGATTATACAAAAAGAGGGTTTCAAAACTGCTCTATCAAAAGGAAGGTTCAACTCCGTGAGTTGAATGCACACATCACAAAATAATTTCTGAGAATGCTTCTGTGTAGTTTTTATGTGAAGATATTCCCGTTTCCAAAGATGGTGTCAATTCGGTCTAAATATCCACTTGCACGTTCTTCAAAAAGAGTGTTTCAGAACTGCTCTGTGAAAAGGTATGTTCAACTCTGTGAGTTGAATGCAAACATCACAAAGAAGTTTCTGAGAATGCTTCTGTCTAGATTTATTTTGAAGATATTTCCTTTCCACCATAGCCCTCAAAGCACTACAAATGTCCACTTGCAGATTCCACAAAAAGAATGTTTCAAAACTACTCTCTCAAAAGAAAGGTTCATCTCTGTGAGTTGAATACACACATCACACAGTAGTTTCTGAGAATTGTTCTGTCTAGCTTTTATTTGAAGATATTCCCTTCTCCAACTAAAGCTTCAAAATGCTTCAAATATCCAATTGCAGATTCCACAAAAGAGTGTTCCAAAACTGCTATATCAAGAGGAAATTTGAACTCTGTGAGTTGAATGCACACATCACATAGAAATTTCTGTCTAGTTTTTATGTGAAGATATTCCCTTTTCCAGTGTAGGCCTCAAAGCACTCCAAATGTTCTCTTGTAGATTCTACAAAAAAGGTGTTTCAAAACTGGTCTATCCAAAGGAAGGTTCAAATCTGTGAGTTCAATTCACACATCACAAAGAATTTTCTGAGAATGCTTCTGTCCAATTTTTATGTGAAGATATTCCCATTTCCAACGAAGGCCTCAAAACGCTCCAAATATCCCCTTGCAGGTTCTACAAAAAGAGTGTTCAAAACTACTCTATTGAAAGGAAGGTTCAACTATGTGAGTAGAACGCACACATCACAAATTAGTTTCTGAGAATACTTCCGTCTAGTTTTTATTCGAAATTATTCCCATTACTAATGAAGGCCTCATAGCAGTCCATATATCCAGTTGCAGATTCTACAAAAAGAGTGTTTCAAAACTCTTCAATCAGAAGAAAGGTTCAACACTGTGAGTTAAATGCCCACATCACAATGAAGTTTCTGAGAATGCTTCTGTCTAGTTTTTATGTGAAGACATTCCCGTTTACAATGAAGGCCTCAAATAGGTCAAATATCCAATTGCAGATTGTACAAAAAGAGTGTTTCAATACTGCTCTACCAAAAGGATGGTTCAACTCTTTGAGCTAAATGCACACATCACAAAGAAGTTTCTGAGAATGCTTCTGTCAAGTTTTTATGTGAAGATATTCCCTTTTCCAATGAAAGCCTCAAATTGGTCCACTTCTCCCCTTGCAGATTCTACAAAAAGACTGTTTCAAAACTGCTGTATGAAAAGTTATGTTCAATTATGTGAGTTGAATGAACGCATCACAAAGATGTTTCTGAGAATGCTTCTGACTAGTTTTTATGTGAAGATATTCCCTTTTCCAGCATAGGCCTCAAATCGCTCCAAATATCCAATTGCAGATTGTACAGAAAGGGTGTTTCAAAACAGCTCTATCAAAAGGAAGGTTCAACTCTGTGAGTTGAATGCATTCACCACAAAGAAGTTTCCGAGAATGCTTCTGTCCAGTTTTTATGTGAAGATATTTCCTTTTTCAGCAAAGGCCTCAAAGTGTTCCTAATATCTACCTGCAGATTCTACAAAAAGAGTGTTTCAAAACTGCCTTATCAAAAATAAAGTTCAACTCTGTGAGCTGAATGCACTCATCACAAAGAAGTTTCTGAGAATGCTTCTATCTACTTTTAATGTGAAGGTATTGCCTTTTTCACCATTGGCCTCAATGCGCTCCTTATACCCACTTGCAGACTCTACAAAAAGAGTGTTTCAAAGCTGTCCTATCAAAAGGAAGGTTCAACACTGTGAGTTGAATGCACCCATCACAAAGTAGTTTCTGATAATGCTTCTGTCTAGTTTTTATGTGATGAGATTTCCTTTTCCAGCATAGGTCTGAAAGCGCTCCAAATATCCACCTGTAGATTCCCCAAAAGGGTTTTTTTAAAACTGTTCGATCAAAAGGCAAAGTTCAAATCTGTGAGTTGGACGCACTCTTCACAGAAAGTTTCTGAGAATGCTTCTGTCTAGTTTTTTTGTGAAGGTATTTCCTATTCCAGCATAGGCCTCAAAACTCTCCAAATATCCACTTGCAGATTCTACTAAGAGAGTGTTTCAAATCTGTTCTACCGAAAAGAAGGTTCAACACCATGAGTTGAATGCACTCATCACAAAGAAGTTTCTGAGAACGTTTCTGTCTTGTTTGTATGTGAACATATTTCTATTTCCATCATAGGCCTCAAATCGCTCCAAATATCCAATTGCAAATTGTACAGAAAGGGTGTTTCAAAACAGCTCTATCAAAAGGAATGTTCAACTCTGTAAGTTGAATGTAGACATCACAAAGAAGTTTCTGAGAATGCTTCTGTCTGCTTATCATGTGAAGATATTTCGCTTTCAAGCATAGGCCTCAAATCACTCAAATCACTTGCAGATTCTACAAAAAGAGTGTTTCAAAACTATTCTATCAAAAGGAAGTTTCAAGTCTGTGAATTGAATTTATGAGGCACAGAGAAGTTTCTGAGAATGCTTCTGTCTAGTTTTTATGTGAAGATATTCCCTTTTCCAGCACTGGCGTCACATCGCTCCAAGTATCCACTTGCAGATTCTACAAAAAGTGTGTTTCAAAACTGCTCTATCAAAAGGAAGGTTTAACACTGCGATTTGAATGCACACATCAAAAACAAATTTCTGAGAATGCTTCAGACTTGTTTGTATGTGAAGATATTTCTATTGCCATCATAAGCCTCAAATCGCTCCAAATATCCAATTGTAGATTGTACAGAAAGGGTGTTTCAAAACAGCTCTATGAAAAGGAAGGTTCACGTCTGTGAGTTGAATGCACACATAAGAAAGACGTTTCTGAGAATGCTTCAATCTAGTTTTTATGTGAATTTATTTCCTTTTCCAGTATAAGCCCCAAAGGGCTTCAAATATCCACTTGCAGATTCCACAAAAAGAGTGTTTCAATATTCTTCTATCAAAAGGAAGGTTCAACATTGTGAGTTGAATGCACTCATCAAAAAGAAGTTTCTGAGAATGCTTCTGTCTGGTTTTTATGTGAAGATATTTCCTTTTCCGGCATAGGCTTCAAAGCGCTCCAAATATCCACTTGCAGATTCTACAAAAAGAATGCTTCAAAACTGTTCTATCAAAAGGAAGGTTCACATCCATGAGTTGAATGCTCTCATCACAAAGAAGTTTCTGAGAATGCTTCTGTTTATTTTTTATGTGAAGATATTTCCTTTTCCAGCGTAGGCATCAAAGCGCTCCAAGTACCATTTCCACAATCTACAAAGAGAGAGTTTCAAAACTATTCTATCAAAACGAAGGTTCAACACTATCAGTTGAATGCACTCATCACAGAGAAGTTGCTGAGAATGCTTCTGTCTAATTTATAAGTGAAGATATTTCCTTTTCCATCATAGGCCTGAAATCGCTCCAAATATCCACTTGCAGATCCTACAAAAATAGTGTTTCAAAACTGTTCCATCAACAGGAAGGTTCAACTGTGTGCGTTGAATGCACTCACCATTAAGAAGTCTCTGAGAATTCTTCTGTCTAGTTTTTATGTGAAGATATTTCCTTTTCCAGCACAGCACTCAAAAACCACAAATATCAAATTGAAGATATTACAAAAAGAGTGTTTCAAACTGAACTATCAAAAGGAATGTTCAAGACTGTGAGTTGAATTCATAAAGCACAGGGAAGTTTCTGACAATGCTTCTGTCTAATTATGATGGGAAAATATCTCCTTTTCCAGCATAGGCCTCAAGCACTCCAAATATCCACTTGCCGATACTACAGAATGGGTGTTTCAAAACTGCTATATCAAAAGGAAGGTTCCACACGGTGAGTTGAATGCATACATCACAAAGATGTTTCTGAGAACGCTTCTGTCTACTTTTTATGTGAAGATATTTCCTTTTCCAGCATAGGCCTCAAATTACTCCATATATCCACTTGCAGATTCTACAAAAGAGTGTTCCAAAATTGCTCAATCAAAAGATGGTTCAAGTCTTTGAGTTGAATGCACTCATCACAAAGAAGTTTCTGAAATTGCTTCTGTCTAGTTTTTCTGTGAAGATATTTCCTTTTCCAGCATAGCACTCAAGGCTCTCCAAATATCAGCTGGCAGACACTACAAAAAGAGTGTTTCAAACCTGAGCTATCAAAAGGAATGTTCAAGTCTGTGAGTTGAATTCATAAAGCACAGGGAAGTTTCTGATAATGCTTTGGTCTAATTTTTATGCGAAGATATTTCCTTTTCCAGCATAGGCCTCAAGCGCTCCAAATATCCACTTGCAGATTCTACAGAAAGGGTGTTTCAAAACTTCTCTATCAAAAGAAAGGTTCAACTCTGATAGTTGAATGCGTACATCACAACGAAGTTTCTGAGAACGCTTCTGTCTACTTTTTAAGTGGATATATTTCCTTTTCCAGCATAGGCCTCAAATTGCTCCAAACATCCACTTGCAGAATCCACAAAAAGGTGTTTCAAAATTGCTCTATCAAAAGAAGGTTCAAGTCTTTGAGTTGAATGCACTCATCACAAAGAATTTTCTGAGAATGTTTCTGTCTATTTTTTATATGAAGATATTTCCTTTTCCAGCATAGGCCTCAAAGCCCTCAAAACATCCACTTGCAGATTTTATAAAAAGAATGTTTCAGAACTATTCTATCAAAAGGAAGGTTCAATTCTGTGAGCTGAATGCATTCATCACAAAGAAGTTTCTGAGAGTACTTCTGTCTAGTTTTTATGTGAAGATATTTCCTTTTCCAGTGTAGGCCTCATAGTGCTACAAATATCCACTTGCAGATTCTACAAAAGGAGTGTTCCAAAACTGCTCTATCAAAAGGAATGTTCAAGTCTGTGAGTTGAAGGCACTCATCACGGATATTCCCTTTTCCATCGTAGGCCTCAAAGCCCTCCAAATATCCACTTGCTGATTCCATAAAAAGAGTGTTTCAAAAGTGTTCTGTCAAATGGAAGTTTCAACTCTGTGATTTGAATGCACTCATCACCAAGAAGTTTCTGAGAATGCTTCTGTCTAGTTTCTACGTGACAATATTTTCTTTTTCAGCATAGAACACAAAGCTGTCCAAATATCCACTTGCAGATTCTACAATAACAGTATTTCAAAACTGCTCTATCAAAAGGAAGGTTCAAGTCTGTGAGTTGAATGCATAAATCACAGGTAAGTTTCTGTGAATGCTTCTTTAATACTTTTATGAGAAGATTTTCCCTTTTCCAGCATAGTCCTCAAATATCTCCAAATATCCACTGGCAGTTTCTACAAAAAGTGTGTTTCAAAACTGCTCTATCAAAACGAATGTTCAACTCTGTGAGTTGAATGCACACATTACAAAGAAGTTTCTGAGAATGCTTCTGTCTAGTTTTTATGTGAGGATATTTCCTTTTACAGCATGGGTCTCAAAGGACCCCAAATATCCCCTTGAAGATTCTACAAAGAGAGTTTTTCAAAACTCTTCTATCAAAAGGAAGATTCATCTCTGTGAGTTCAATGCACTGATAACAGAGAAGTTTCTGAGAATACTGCTGTCTAGTTTTTATTTGAAGATATTTCCCTTTCCAGCATAGGCCTCAAAGCGCTCCAAATATCCACTTGCAGATTCTACAAAAAGTGTCTTACAAAACTGCTCTATGAAAAGGAAGGTTCAAGTCTGTGAGTTGAATGCACTCATAACAAAGAAGTTTCTCAGAATGCCTCTGTCTAGTTTTTATATGAAGATATTTCCTTTTCCATCATAGGCCTCAATGCACCCAAATATCCACTTGCAGATTCTACACAGGGAGTGTTTCAAAACTGCTCTATGAAAAGAAAGGTTCAACTCTGCGAGTTCAATACAGTCATCACAAAGTACTGTCTGAGAATGCTTTTGTCTATTTTTTATGTGAAGATATTTCCCTTTCCAGCATAGGCCTCAAAGCACTCCAAATATCCAATTGCAGATTCCACAAAGGAGTGTTTCAAAACGGCTCTATCAAAAGGAAGGTTCAAGTCTGTCAGTTGAATGCACTCATCATGAAGAAGTTTATGAGAACGCTTCAGCTTGATTTTTATGTGACGATATTACCTTTTCCAGCATAGGCCACAAAGCGCTCCAAATATCCACTTGCAGATACTACAAAACGAGGGTTTCAAAACTGCTCTATCAAAAGGAAGGCTCAAGTCTGTGAGTTGAATGCACTCATCTCAAAGAACTTTCTGAGAATGCTTCTGCTTAGCTGTTATGTGAAGATGTTTCCTTTTCCTGCATAGGCCTCTAAACGCTCCAAATATCCACTTGCAGATTGTACAAAAAGAGTGTTTCAAAACTGTTCTTTAAAAGGGAAAGTTCAACTCTGTGAGTTCAATGCTGTCATCACAGAGAAATTTCTGAGAATGCTTCTGTCTAGTTTTTATATGAAGATATTTCCTTTTCCATCATAGGCCTCAAAATGCTCCAAATATGCACTTGCAGATTCTACAAAAAGAGTGTTTCAAAACTGTTCTAACAAAAGTAATGTTGAACTCTGTGAGGTGAATGCACTCATCATAAAGAAGTTTCTGAGAATGTTTCTGTCTAGTTTTTATGTGAAGATATTTCCTTTTCCAGCATAGGCCTCAAATCTCTCCAAATATCCACATGCAGATTCTACAATAAGAGTTTTTTGAAACTGCTGTATCAAAACGAAGGTTCAAATCTGTGAGTTAAATGCCTAAAGCAAAGTGAAATTTTTGAGAATGCTTCTGTCTACATTTTATGTGAAGATATTCCCTTTTCCAGCATAGGCCAGAAAGTGCTCCAAATATCCACTTGCAGATTCTACAAAAAGTGTGTTTCAAAATTGCTCTATCAAAGGAAACTTCAAGTCTGTGAGTTGAATTCATAAAGCACAGGAAAGTTTCTTAGAATGCTTCTGTCTAGGTTTTATGTGAAGATATTCCCTTTTCCAGCAAAGGCCAGAAAATGCTCCAAATATCCACTTGCAGATTCTATAAAAAGTGTGTTTCAAAACTACTCAATCAAAAGGAAAGTTCAAGTCTGTGAGTTGAATTCATAAAGCATAGGGAAATTTCTTAGAATGCTTCTGTCAAGTTTTTATGTGAAGATATTCCCTTTTCCATCATAGGCCTGAAAGCGATCCAAATATCCCCTTTCAGATTCTACAAAAAGGGTGTTTCAAAACTTCTCTACCTAAAGGAAGGTTCAATTCTGTGAGTTGAGTGCACACATCACAAAGAAGTTTCTGAGAATGCTTCTGTCTAGTTTTTATGTGAAGACACTTCCTTTTCCAGCATAGGCCTCAAAGCGCTCCAAATATCCAATTGCAGATTCCACAAAAAGAGTGTTTCAAAACGACTCTATCAAAAGGAAAGTTCAAGTCTGTCAGTTGAATGCACTCATCATGAAGAAGTTTCTGAGAATGCTTCAGCTTAATTTTTATGTGAAGATATTACCTTTTCCAGCATAGACCTCAAAGCGGTCCAAATATCCCCTTGCAGTTTCTTCAGTAAGAGTGTTTCAAAACTGCTCTATCAAAGGGAAGGTTCAAGTCTGTGAGAAAAATGCACAACGCACAGGAAGTTTCTGATAATGCTTCTGTCTTGATTTTATGTGAAGATATTCCCTTTTACAGCATAGGCCTCAAAGCGCTCCAAATATCCACT
Source organism: Pongo pygmaeus (assembly GCF_028885625.2). NCBI lineage: Eukaryota > Metazoa > Chordata > Mammalia > Primates > Hominidae > Pongo > Pongo pygmaeus. The sequence continues at coordinate 11,460,046 of NC_072389.2, forward strand.
TGCAGATTCTACAAAAAGAGTGTTTCAAAACTGCTCTATCAAAAGGAAGGTTCAAGTCTGTGAGTTGAATTCGTAAAGCACAGTGTAGTTTCTGAGAATGTTTCTGTCTAGTTCTTATGTGAAGATATTTCCTTTTCCAACATAGGCCTCAAAACTCTCCAAATATCCACTTGCAGATCCCATAAAAAGGGTGTTTCAAAACTGCTCTATCAAAAGGAAGGTTCAACACTGTTAGTTGAATGTGCACATCACAAAGAAGTTTCTGAGAATGCTTCTGTCTAGTTTTTATGTGAAAATATTTCCTTTTCCTGCATAGTCCCCAAAGCTCTCCAAATATACACTTGCAGATTCTACAAAGAGAATGTTTCAAAACTGTTCTCTCAAAAGGAAGGTTCAACTCTGTGAGTTGAATGCACTCATTGCAGAAAATTTTCTGAGAATGATTCTGTCTTGTTTTTATGTGATAATATTTCCTTTTCCAACATCAGCCTCTAAGTGCTCCACATATCCACTTGCAGATTCTACAAAAAGAGTATTTCAAAACTGCTCTATGGAAAGGAAGGTCCAAGTCTGTGAGTTTAATGCACTCATCAAAAGATGTTTCTAAGAATGCTTCTGTCTAGTTTTTATGTGAAGATATTTCCTTTTCCAGCATCGGCCTCAAAGCGCTCCAAATATCCACTTGCAGATTCTACAAAGAGAGTTTTCCAAAACTGTTCTACCGAAACGAAGGTTCAACTCTGTGAGTTGAATGCACACATCACAAAGAAGTTTTGGAGAAAGCTTCTACTTAATTTTTGTAAGAAGATGTTTCCTTTTCCAGCATAGGCCTCAAAGCGCTCCAAACATGCACTTGCAGATTCTACAAAAGGAGTGTTTCAAAACTGCTCTATGAAAAGTTAACTTCAAGTCTGTGAGTTGAATGGACCCATCACAGATACTTCCTTTTCCATCATAGACCTCAAAGCACTCTATATATCCACCTGCAGATTCTTTAAAAAGAGGGTTCCAAAACTGTTCTACTAAAAAGAGGGTTCAATTCTGTGAGTTGAAAGCACTCATAACCAAGAATTTGATGAGAGTACTTCTGTCTAGTTTTTGTGTGAAGATATTTAGTTTTCCAGCATAGGCCTCAAAGCGCTCCAAATGTCCACTTGCAGACTCTACAAAAAGAGTGATTCAAAACTGCTCTAACAAAAGGAAGGTTCAAGTCTGGGAGTTGAATGCACTCATCACAAAGAAGTTTCTGAGAATGCTTCTGTTTATTTTTCATGTGAAGATATTTCCATTTCCAGCATAGGCCTCAGAGTGCTCCAAGTATCCACTTGCAGATTGTACAAAAACAGTGTTTCAAAACTGTTCTTTCAAAAGGAAGGTTCAGCTCTGTGAGATGAATGCACTTATCACAGAGAAGTTTCTGAGAATGCTTCTGTCTAGTTTTTATGTGAAGATATTTCCTTTTCCATCATAGGCCCCAAAGTGCTCCAAATATCCACTTCCAGATTCTACAAAAAGAGTGTTTCAAAACTTTTCTATCAAAAGGAAGTTTCAACTCTGTGAGTTGAATGCACTCATCACAAAGAATTTTGTGAGAATGCTTCAGACTAGTCTTTATGTGAAGATATTTCCTTTTCCAGCATAGGCCTCAAAGTGCTCAAAATATCCACTTGGAGATTCTAGAAAAAGAGTGCTTCAAAACTGTTCTATCAAAAGGAAGGTTCAAATTTGTGAGTGAAATGCACTTATCACAAGGTAGTTTCTGAGAATTCTTCTGACTATTGTTAATGTGAAGATGTTTCCATTTCCAGCATAGGCCTCAAAGCGCTCCAAATATCCACTTGCAGATTCTACAAAAAGAGTGTTTCAAAACTGCTCTATCAAAAGGAAGGTTCAAATCTGTGAGTTGAATGCACTCATCACAAAGGAGTTTCGGAGAATGCTTCTGTCTATTTTTTATGTGAAGATATATCCTTTTAAAGTGTACACCTGGAAGAGCTCCAAGTATCCACTTGCAGATTCTACAAAGAGAGTGTTTCAAATCTGTTCTATCAAAAGGAAGGTTCAACTCTGTGAGTTGAATGCACTCATCACAGAGAAGTTTCTGAGAATGCTTCTGTCTGGTTTTAATGTGAAGATATTACCATTTCCATCGTAGGTCTCAATGCACTCCAAATATTCATTTGCAGATTCTGCAAAAATAGTGTTTCAAAACTGTTCTATCAAAGGCAAGGTTCAACTCCGTGAGTTGAATGTACACATCACAAAGAAGTTTCTGAGAATGCTTCTATCTAGTTTTTATGTGAAGATACTTACTTTTCCAGCCTAGGCCTCAAAGCGCTCCAAATATTCACTTGCAGATGCTACAAAAAGAGTGTTTCAAAACTACTCTATGAAAAGGAAGGTTCAAATCTGTTAGTTGAATGCACTCATCATAAAGAAGTTTCTGAGAATGCTTCTGCTTAGTTTTTATGTGAAGATATTTCCCTTTCCAGCATAGGCCTCAAAGCACTCCAAATATCCACTTGCAGATTGTTCAAAAGAGTGTTTCAAAACCGTTCTGTCAAAAGGAAGGTTCAACTCTATGAGTTGAATGCAGTCATCACAGAGAAGTTTCTGAGAATTCTTCTGTCTAGTTTTTATGAGAAGGTATTTCTTTTTCCATCATAAGCCCCATAGTTTTCCAAATATCCACTTGCAGATTCTACAAAAAGAGTGTTTCAAAATTCCTCTAATAACAGAAAGGTTCAAACCTGTGAGTTGAATGAACACATCCCAAAGTAGTTTCTGAGAATGCTTCCATCTAGTTTTTATGTGAAGTTATTTCCTTTTCCAGCACAGGCCTCAAAGTTCTCCAATATCAACTTGCAGATTGTACAAAAAGAGTGTTTCAAAACTGTTCTATCAAAGGAAGGTTGAATTCTGTGAGTTGAATGCACACATCACAAAAAGTTTCTGAGAATTCTTCTGTCTAGTGTTTATGTGAAGATATTTCCTTTTGCAAGATAGGCCTCACAGCACTGCAAATATTTTCTTACAGATTCTACAAAAAGAGTGTTTCAAAACTGTTCTATCAAAAGGAAGGTGCAACTATCTGAGTTGAATGCACTCATCACAAAGAAGTTTCTGAAAATCCTTTTGTCTATTTTTTATGTGAAGATATTTCCTTTTCCAGCATAGGCCTCAAAGCCCTCCAAATATCCACTTGCAGATTCTACTAAAAGAGTGTTTGAAAATTGCTCTATCAAAAGGATGGTTTAAGCCTGTGATTGAATTCACTCATCACAAAGAAGTTTCTTAGAATGCTTCCATTAATTTTTTGTGTGAAGATATTTCCGTTTCCAGAATAGGCCTCAAAGTGCTCCAAATGTCCACTTGCAGATCCTACAAAAAGAGTGTTTCAAAACTGCTCTATTAAAAGGAAAGTTGAAGTCTGTAAGTTGAATGCGTAAAGCACAGTGAAGTTTCTGAGAATGATTCTCTGTAGTTTTTATGTGAAGATATTTCCTTTTCCAGCATAGGCCTCAAAGTGCTCCAAATATTCAGTTGCAGATTCCACAAAAATGGTGTTTCGAAACTGCTATATCAAACGGAAGGTTCAACTACGTTAGTTGAATGCACTCATCACAAAGATGTTTCTGAGAATGCTTCTGTCTAGTTTTTATGTGAAGATATTTACTTTTCCAGTATAGGCCTCAAAGCGCTCCAAATATCCACTTGCAGATTCTACAAAAGGGTGTTTCCAAACTGCACTATCAAAAGTATGGTTCAACTCTGTGAGTTGAATGCACACATCACAAAGAAGTTTCTGAGAATGCTTCTGTTTAGTTTTTATGTGAATATATTTCCTTTTCCAGCACAGGCCTCAAATTGCTGCAAATATCCACTTGCAGACTCTACAAAAATGGTGTTCCAAAGCTGCTCAATCAAAAGGAAGGTTCAATCTGTGAGTTGAATACAATCATTACAGAGAAGTTCCTTGGAAAGCTTCTTTCTAGTTTTTATGTGAAGATATTTCCTTTTCCATCATAGGCCTTAAAGCGCTCCAAATATCCACATGCAGATTATACAAAAAGAGTGTTTCTAAACACTTCTATGAAAAGGAAGGTTCAACTGTGTGAGTTGAATGCACTCATCACTAAGAAGTCTCTGAGAATACTTCTGTCTAGTTTTTGTGTGAAGATATTTTCTTTTCTAGCATAGGCCGCAAAGCCCTCCAAATATAAATTGCTGATCCTACAAAAAGTGTGTTTCAAACCTCTTCTATCAATAGGAAAGTTCAACTCTGTGAGTTGAACGCATTCATCACAGAGAACTTTCTGAGAATGCATCTGTCTAGTTTTTATGTGACGATATTTCTTTTTCCATTATAGGTCTCAAAGCGTTCCAAATATAAACTTGCAGATTGAACAAAAAGACTGTTTCAAAACTGTCCTATCAAAAAGAAGGTTCAACTCTGCGAGTTGAATGCACTCATCACAAAGCAGTTTCTGAGAATGTTTCTGTCTAGTTTTTGTGGGAAGATTTCCTTTTCCAGCATAGGCCCCAAAGCACTCTAAGTATCCACTTGTAGATTCTACAAAGAGAGTGTTTCCAAAGTATTCTATCAAAAGGAAGTTTCAACTCTGTCAGTTTAATGCACTCTTTCTGAGAATGCTTCTGTCTAGTTTTTATGTGAAGATATTTCCTTTTCCCGCATAGACCTCAAAGTGCTCCAAATATACACTTGCAGATTGTACGAAAAGGGTGTTTCAAAACTGCTCTATCAAAAGGAAGTTTCAATTCTGTGAGTTGAATGCACACATCACAAAGAAGTTTCTGATAACGCTTCTGTCTATTTTTTATGTGAAGATATTTCCTTTTCCAGCATTGACCTCAAAGTGCTCCAAATATCCACTTGCAGATTCTACAAAAAGGGTGGTTAAAAACTGCTCTATCAAAAGTAAGCTTCAACTCTGTGGATGAATGCACACATCACAATGAAGTTTCTGAGAATGCTTCTGTTTAGTTTTTATGTGAAGATATTTCCTTTTCCAGCTTATTCCTCAAAGCATTCAATCTATCCACTTGCAGAATCTACTAAAAGTGTGTTTCAAAACTGCTGATTCAAAAGCAAGGTTCAACTCTGTGGGTTGAATGTGCACATCACAAAGAGGTTTCTGAAAATGCTTCTGTCTAGTTTTTATGTGAAAATATTTTCTTTTATAGCATAGGCCTCATAGCGCTCCAAATATCCACCTTCAGATCCTACCAAAAGAGTTTTTCAAAACTGCTCTATCAAAAGGAAAGTTCAAATCTGTGAGTTGAATGCACTCATCACAAAGTTGTTTCTGAGAATTCTTCTGTATAACTTTTATGTGAAGACATTTCGTTTTCCAGCATAGGCCTCATAGCACTCCAAATATCCACTTGCAGATTCTACAAAAAGAGTATTTCAAAACTTTTCTATCAAAAGAATATTTCAACTGAGGGATTTCAATGCACTCATCACAGAGAAGTTTATGAGAATTCTTCTGTCTAGTTTTTATGTGAAGATATTTCCTTTTCCATTATAGGTCTCAAAGCCCTCCAAATATCCACTTGCAGATTCTACAAAAAGAGTGGTTCAAAACCGTTCTATCAAAAGGAAGGTTCAACTCTGTGAGTTGAATGCACTCATCTAAAAGAAGTTTCCGATAGAGCTTCTGTCTTGTTTTTATGTGAAGATATTTCCTATTCCAGCATAGGCTTGAAAGTGCTCCAAATATCGACTTGCAGATTCTACAAAAAGAGTGTTTCAAATATGCTCTATCAAAAGGCAGGTTCAAGCCTGTAAGATGAATGCACACATCTCAAAGAAGTGTCTGAGAATGCTTCAATCTAGTTTTTATGTGAAGTTGTTTCCTTTTCCAGCAAAGGCCTCAAAGCACTCCAAATAATAACTTGGAGATTCTACAAAAAGAATGTTTCAAAAGTGTTCTATCAAAAGGAAGGTTCAACTCTGTGAGTTGAATGTGCACATCACAAAGAAATTTCTCAGAATGCTTCTGCCTAGTCTTCGTGTGAAGATATTTCCTTTTGCAGCATAGGCCTCAAAAAGCTGCAAATATCCACGTGCATATTCTATAAAAAGAGTGTTTCAAAACTGTTACATGAAAAGAAAAGTACAACTGTGTAAGTTGAATGCACTCATCACAGAGAAGATTCTGAAAATGCTTCTGTCTAGTTTTTATGTGAAGATATTTCCTTTTCAATCATAAGCCTCAAATTGCTCCAAATATCCACTTGAAGATTCTAAAAAAAGAGTGTTTCAAATTTCCTCTATCAAAAGGATGGTTCAATTCTGTCTGTTGAATTCAGTAATCACAAAGAAGTTTCTTAGAATGCTTCCATTGAGTTTTTATGTGAAGATATTTTCTTTTGTATCATAGGCCTCAAAGCGCTCCAAATATCCACGTGTAGATTCTACAAACAGAGTGTTTCAAAACTGCTGCATCAAAAGGAAAGTTCAAGTCTGTGAGATGAATGCATAAAGCAGAGGGAAGTTTCTGAGAATGCTTCTCTCTAGTTTTTATGTGAAGATATTTCCTTTTCCAGCATAGGCCTCAAAGCACTCCAAATATCCAGTTGCAGATTCCACAAAAATGGTGTTTCAAAACTGCTATATCAAATGGAAAGTTCAACTCCATTAATTGAATGCACTCATCACATTGAAGTTTCTGAGAATGCTTCCGTCTAGTTTTTATGTCATGATATTTCCTTTTCCAGCATAGGCCTCAAAGCGCTCCAAATATCCACTTGCAGATACTACAAAAAGGGTGTTTCGAAACTGCTCTATCAAAAGTAAGGTTCAAACCTGTGAGTTGAATGCACACATCACAAAGAAGTTTCTTAGAATGCTTCTGTTTAGTTTTTATGTGAAGATATTTCCTTTTCCAGCATAGGCCTCAAAACATTCCAAATATCCACTTGCAGATTCTACAAAAAGTGTGTTTCAAAACTGCTGTTTCAACACGAAGTTTCAACTCTGTGAGTTGAATGCACACATCACAAAGAAGTTTCTGAGAATGCTTCCATCTACTTTTTATGTGAAGATATTTCCTTTTCTTGCACAGGCCTCATAGCGCTCCAAATATCCACTTTCAGATTCTGCCAAAAGAGTGTTTCAAAACTGCTCTATTAAAAGAAATTTCAAGTCTGTGAGTTAAGTGCATTCATCATAAAGATGTTTCTGTGAATTCTTCCGTCTAGTTTCTTGTGAACATATTTCCTTTTCCAGCTTAGATCTCAAATCGCACAAAATATCCACTTGCAGATCCTACAAAAAGAGAGCTTCAAAACTGTTCTATCAAAAGAAAGGTTCAACTAAGGGAGTTCAGTGCACTCATCACAGAGAAGTTTCTGAGAATACTGCTGTCTAGTTTTTATGTGAAGATATTTCCTATTCCAGAATAGGCCTCAAAGCGCTCCAAATATCCACTTGCAGATTCTACAAAAAGAGTGTTTCAAAACTGCTCTATCAAAAGGAACGCTCACCTCTGTGAATTGAATGTGCTCATCACAAAGAAGTTTCTGAGGATTCTTCTGTCTAGTTTTTATGTGAAGATATTTCCTTTTCCAGCAGAGGCCTCAAAATCCTCCAAATATCCACTTGCAGATTCTACAAAAAGAGGGTTTCAAAACTGCTCTATCAAAAGGAAGGCTCAAATTGGTGAGTTGAATGTGCTCATCACAAAGAAGTTTCTGAGAATGCTACTGTCTAGTTTTAATGTGAAGATATTTCCTTTTCCAGCATAGGCCCCAAAGTGCTCCAAATATCCACTTGCAGATTATCGAAACATAGTGTTTCAGCACTGTCCTATCAAAAGGAGGTTCAAATCTGAGAGTTGAATGGACTCATCACATAGAAGTTTCCCAGAATCCTTCTGTTTAGTTTTTATGTGAAGATGCTTCCATTTCCAGCATAGGCCTCAAAGAGCTCCAAATATCCACTTGCAGATTTTACAGAAAGGGTGTTTCAAAGCTGCTCTATGAAAAGGAATTTTAAACTCTGTGAGTTGAATGCACTCATCACAAAGAAGTTACTCATAATGCTTCTGTCTAGTTTTTATTTGAAGATATTTAATTTTCCAGTATAGGCCTCCAAGCACTCCAAATATCCACTAGCAGATACTACAAAAAGGGTGTTTCAAAACTGCTCTATCAAAAGTATGGTTCACCTCTGTGAGTTGAATGCACATATAACAAAGAAGTTTCTGAAATGCTTCTGTTTTGTTTTCATGAGAAAATATTTCCTTTTCCATCATAGGTCTCAAACCACTCCAAATATCCTCCTGCAGATTCTACAAAAAGTGTGTTTGAAAACTGTTCTATCAAAAGGAAAGCTCAACTCTGTGGGTTGAAAGCACTCATCACAGAGAACTTTCTGAGAATGCATCTGCCTATTTTTTATGAGAAGATATTTACTTTTCGAGCATAGGCCTCAAAGCATTCCAAATATCCACTTGCAGATTCTACTAAAAGTGTGTTTCAAAACTGCTGTTTCAAAAGTAAGGTTCAACTCTGTGAGTTGAATGCACACATCCCAAAGAATTTTCTGAGAATGCCTCTGTCTAGTTTTTATGTGAAGATATTCAATTTTCTAGCATAAGCCTCATAGCACTCCAAATATCCACTTTCAGATTCTACCAAAAGAATTTTTCAAAACTGCTCTATCAAAAGGAAAGTTCAAGTCTGTGAGTTGAATGCACTCAACACAAAGATATTTCTGAGAATTCTTCTGTCTAGTTTTTATGTGAAGATATTTCCTTTTCCAGCATAGGCCTCAAAGGGCTCCAAATATCCACTTGTAGATTCTACAAAAAGAGAGTTTCAAAACTGTTCTATAAAAAGAAAGTTTCATCTCAGGGTGTTCAGTGCACTCATCACAGAGAAGTTTCTGAGAATACTTCTGTCTAGTTATTATGTGAAGATATTTCCTTTTCCATCATAGGCCTCATAATGCTCCTAATATCCACTTGCAGATTCTACAAAAAGAGTGTTTCAAAACTGTTCTATGAAAAGGAAGGTTCAACTCTGTGAGTTGAATGCACTCATAAAAAAGAAATTTTCGTGAATGCTTCTGTCTTGTTTTTATGTGAAGATATTTCCTTTTCCAGCGTAAGCCTCATAGCACCCCAAATATCCACTTGCAGATCCGACAAAAAGAGTGTTTCAAACTTCTCTATCAAAAGGAAGGCTTAACTCTGCGAGGTGAATGAGCTCATCACAAAGAAGTTTCTGAGAATGATTCTGTCTAATTTTTGTGTGAAGATATTTCCTTAACCAGCATAGGCCTCAAAGCACTCCAAATATACACTTGTAGATTCTACAAAAAGAGTGTTTCACAACTTCTCTATTTAAAGGAAGTCTCACGTCTGTGAGATGAATGTGCTCATCACAAAGAAGTTTCTGAGAATGCTACTGTCTAGTTTTTATATAAAGATATAACCCTTTCCAGGATAGGCCTCAAATTGCTCCAAATATCCAACTGCAGATTCTACAAAAAGAGTGTTTCAAAACTGTTCTTTCAAAACGAAGGTACAACTCTGAGATTTGAATGCACTCATCACATAGAAGTTTATCAGAATGCTTCTGTCTAATTTTTATGTGAAGATATTTCCTTTTCCATCATTGGCATCAAAGCACTCCAAATATCCACTTGCAGATTTTATAAAAGAGGTGTTTCAAGACTGCTCTTAAAAAGCAAAGTTAAACTCTGTCAGTTCAACTCACTCATCACAAAGAAGTTTCTGAGAATGCTTCCATCTAGTTTTCATGTGAAGATATTTGCTTTTCCAGTATAGGACTCAAAGCACTGAAAATATCCACTTGCAGAGCCTACAAAAAGGGTGTTTCAAAAATGCTGTATCAAAAGTACGGTTCAACTCTGTGAGTTGAATGCACATATCATGAAGAAGTTGGTGAGGATGCTTCTGTTTCATTTTTATGTGAAGTTATTTCCTTTTACCTCATAAGCCTCGAAGCGCTCCAAATATACACTTGCAGATTCTGTAAAAACAGTGATGCAAAACTGTTCTATCAATAGGAAGGTCCAAATCGGATAGTTTCAGGCCCACATCATAAAGAAGTTTCTGAGAATGCTTCTGTTTAGTTTTTCTGTGAAGACATTTCCTTTTCCAGCATAGGCCTCAAAGCATTCCAAATATCCACTTGCAGATTCTACTAAAAGTGTGTTTCAAAACTGCTGTTTCAAAAGGAAGTTTCAACTCTGTGACTTGAATGCGGGCATCATAAACAAGTTTCTGAGAAAGCTTCTGTCTAGTTTTTATGTGAAGATATTTCCTTTGACAGCAAATGCCTCATAGCACTCCAAATATCCACTTTCAGATTCCACTAAAAGAGTATTTCAAACTGCTCTATTGAAAAGAAAGTTCAATTCCGTGAATTGAATGCACTCATCACCTAGATGTTTTTGAGAATTCTTCTGTCTAGTTTTTATGTGAAGATATTTCCTTTTCTAGGGTAGGCCTCAAAGCGCTCCAAAAATCCACTTGCAGATTCTACAAAAAGAGTGTTTCAAAACTGTCCTATGAAAAGAAAGTTTCAACTCAGTGAGTTCAATGCAATCATCACAAAGAAGGTTCTGAGAATGCTTCTGTCTAGTTTTTATGTGAAGATATTTCCTTTTCCAGCATAAGCCTCAAAGGGCTACAAATATCCACTTGCAGTTTCTACAAAAAGGGTGTTTCAAAACTGCTCTGTCAAAAGGACTGGTCGATTCTGTGAGTTGAATGCTCACATTACAAAGAAGTTTCTGAGAATGCTTCAATCTAGTTTTTATGTGAAGTTATTTCCTTTTCCAGGATAGACCTCAAAGCACTCAAAATATCCAACTGTAGATTCTACAAAAAGAGTGTTTCAAACCTGCGCTATTAAAGGGAAGGTTCAACTCTTTGATTTGAATGCATAAAGCACGGGGAAGTTTCTCAGAATGCTTCTGTCAAGTTCTTATGTGAAGATATTCCTTTTTCCAGTGTAGGCCTCAAAGCACTCGAAATATCCACCTGCAGATTTTACAAAAAGTGTGCTTCACAACCGATTTATCAAAAGGAAGGTTCAAATCCGTGAGTTGAATGCACTCATCACTAAGAAGTTTCTGAGAATGCTTCAGTCTAGTTTTTATGTGAAGATATTTTATTTTCCAGCATAGGCCTCAAAGCGCTCAAAATATCCACTTGCTGATTCTGAAAAAAGGGTGTTTCAAAACTGCTCCATCAAAAATACTGTTCAACTCTGTGAATTGAATGCACACATCACAAAGAATTTTCTGAGAATCCTTTTCTTTAGTTTTTATGTGAACGTATTCCCTTTTCTAGCATAGGCCTCAATGAGCTCCAAATATTCAATTTCAGATTCTACAAAAAGGGGCTTCAAAACTGCTCTATCAAAAGGAAGGTTCAACTCTTTGACTTCAATGCACTCATCACAGAGAAGTTTCTGAGCATGGTTCTGTCTAGTTTTTATGTGAAGATATTTTCTTTTCCATCATAGGCCTCAAAGCTCTCCAAATATCCAATTGCAGATTCTACAAAAAGAGTGTTTCAAAACAGTTCTATGAAAAGGAAGGTTCAACTGCATTAGCTGAATGTACTCATCACAAAGAAGTTTCTCAGAATACTTCTCTGTAGTTTTAATGTGAAGATATTTCCTTTTCCAGCAGAGGCCTCAAAGCGCTACAAATATCCACTTGCAGATTCTACAAAAAGGATGTTCCAAAATTGCTCTATCAAAAGTCATGTTCAACTCTGTGAGTTGAGTGCACACGTCACAAAGAAGTTCCTGAGAATGCATCTGTTTAGTTTTTATGTGAAGATATTTCCTTTTCCATAAAAGGCCTCAAAGCACTCCCAATATCCACTTGCAGATTCTACTAAATGTGTGTTTCAGACTGCTGTTTCAAAAGAAAGGTTCAACACTGTGAGTTGAATGCACACATCACAAAGAAGTTTCTGAGAATGATTCTGTCCAGTTTTTATGTGAACATGTTTCCTTTTCCAACAAAGGCCTCATAGTGCTCCAAATATCCACTTTCAGATTCTACCAAAAGAGTGTTTCAAAACTGCTCTATCAGAGAGAAGGTTCAAGTCTGCGAGTTGAATGCACTCATCACAAAAATGTTTCTGAGAATGCTTCTGCTCATGTTTTATGGGAAGATAATTCCTTTTCCAGCACACGTCTCAAAGCGCTCCAGATAATCTCTTGCAGATTCTACCACTAGAGTGTTTCAAAACTGTTCTATCTAAAGGAATGTTGAACTCTGTGAGTTAAATGCAATCATCACAGAGAAGTGTATGAGAATGCTTCCGACTAGTTTTTATGTGAAGATATTTCCTTTTCCAGCACAGGCCTCAAAGCGCTCCAAATATCCACTTGCAGATTCTACAAAAAGAGTATTTAAAATCTGCTCTTTCAAAAGGAAGTTTCGAGTCTGTGAGTTGACTGCATAAAGCACAGGGAAGTTTCTGAGAATGCTTCTATCTAGTTTTTATGTGAAGATATCCCCTTTTTCACCATAGGTCTCAAATCGCTCTAAATATCCACTTGCAGAGTCTACAAAAAGGGTGTTTCAAAACTGCCCTATCAAAAGGAAGGTTCAAGCCTGTGAGTTGAATGCATAAGGCACAAGGAAGTCTCTGAGAATGCTTCTGTCTAGTTCTTATGTTCAGATATTCCCTTTTTGATGCATAGGGCTCAAATTGCTCCAAATATCCACTTGCAAATTCTACAAACAGAGTGTTTCAAAACTGTTCTATCCAAAGGAAAGTTCAACCCTGTGAGTTGAATGCACTCGTCACAAAGAAATTTCTGAGAATGCTTCTGTCTAGTTTTTATGTGAAGATATTCCCTTTTCCAGCATAGGCCTCAAATTGCTCCAAATATCCACTTGTAGATTCTATAAAAAGAGTGTTTCAAAACTGCTCTATCAAAAGGAATGTTCAAGTCTCCGAGTTGAATGCACCCATCACAAAAATGTTACTGAGAATGATTCTGCTTAGTTTTTATGGGAAGATATTCCCTTTTCCATCATAGGTCTTAAAGCGCTCCAAATAATCTATTGTAGATTCTACAAAGAGAGTGATTCAAAACTGTTCTACCAAAAGGAAGGTTGATTTCTGTGAGTTGAATGCACTCATCACAGAGAAGTGTCTGAGAATGCTTCTGTCTAATTTTTATGTGAAGATATTTCCTTTTCCAGCATAGGTCTCAAAGCACTCCAAATATCCACTTGCAGATTCTACAAAAAGAGCGTTTCAAAACTGTTCTATCAAAAGGAAGGTTCAACTCTGTAAGCTGAATGCATTCATCGCAAAGAAGTTTCGGAGAATGCTTTTGTCTAGTTTTTATGTGAGGATATATCCTTTCCCAGCATAGGCCTCAAAGCGCTCCAAATATCCACTTGCAATTTCTACAAAAAGAGGTTTTCAAATCTGCTCTTTCAAAAGGAAGGTTCAAGTCTGTGAGTTGAATGCATAAAGCACACTGAAGTTTCTGAGAATGCTTCCATCTAGTTTTTATGTGAAGATATTCCCTTTTACACCACAAGCCTCAAATCGTTCCAAATATCCACTTGCAGATTCTACAAAAAGGGTGTTTCAAATCTGCTCTATCAAAAGGAAGTTTCTAGTCTGTTAGATGAATGCACGCATCACAAAGAAGTTTCAGAGAATGCTTCTGTCTAGTTTTTATGTGAAGATATTTCCTTTTCCAGATTAGGCCTCAGAGCACACCAAATATCCACTTGCAAATTCTACAAAAGGAGTGTTTCAAAACTGCTCTATCAAAAAGAAAGTTCAAGTCTGTGAGTACAATGCACTCATCATAGAGATGTTTCTGAGAATGCTTCTGTATAGTTTTTATGTGAAGATATTTCCTTTTACAGCGTAGGCCTCATAGCTCTCCAAATATCCACATGCAGATTCTGCAAAAACAGTGTCTCAAAACTGCTATATCGAAAGAAAGGTTTAAGTCTCTGAGTTGAATGCACTCATCATGAAGAACTTTGTGAGTATGCTTCTGCTTAGTTTTTATGAGAACATATTTCCATTTCCAGCATAGGCCTCAAAGTGCACCAAGTATCCACATTCAGATTCTACAAAGAGAGTGTTACAAAACTGTTCTAAAAAAAGGAAGTTTCAACTCTGTGGGTTGAATGAACTCATCACAAACAAGTTTCTGAGAATGCTTCTGTCTAGTTTTTAGGTGAAGATATTCCCTTTTTCATCATAGGCCTCAAATCGCTCCAAATATCCAATTGCAGATTCTACAAAAAGAGTGTTTCAAAACTGCTCTATCAAAAGGAAGGTTCAAGTATGTGAGTTGAACGCATGAAGCATGGGGAAGTTTCTGGGAATGCTTCTGTCTAGTTTTTATGTGAAGATTTCACTTTTTGCAGCATAGGCCTCAAATCACTCAAAATACCCACTTGCAGATTCTACAAAAAGAATGTTTCAAAACTGTTCTATCAAAAGGAGTGTTCAAGTCTGTGAGTTGAATGCACTCATCACACAGAAATTTCTGAGAATGCTTCTGTCTAGTTTTGATGTGAAGATATTTCCTTTTCCAGCATAGACCTCAAAGTGCTCCAAATATCCACTTGCAGATTCTACAAAACGAGTGTTCCAAAACTACTCTATCAAAAGGAAGGTTCAAGTCTGTGAGTTGAATGCCCTCATCACACAAATATTTCTGACAATGATTCTGTTTAGTTTTTATGGGAAGATACTTTCTTTTCCAGCATAGGCCTCAATGAGTACCAAATAATCTCTTGTAGATTCTACAAAGAGAGTGTTTCATAACTGTTCTACCAAAAGGAAGGTTGAACTCTGTGAGTTGAATGCACTCATCACAGAGAAGTTTCTGTGAATGCTTCCGTCTAGTTATTATGTGAAGATATTTCCTTTTCCAGCATAGGCCTCAAAGCCCTCCAAATATCCACTTGCAGATTCTACAAAAAGAGTGTTTCAAAACTGTTCCATCAAAGGGAAGGTTCAACTCTGTGAGGTGAATGCATTCATCACAAAGAAGTTTCGGAGAATGCTTTTGTCTACTTTTTATGTGGGGATATTTCCTTTTCCTGCGTAGGCCTCAAAGCGCTCCAAATATCCACCTGCAGTTTCTACAAAAAAAGTGTTTCAAATCTGCTCTTTCAAAAGGTAGTTTTAAATCTGTGAGTTGAATGCATAAGGCACAGGGAAGTTTCTGAGAATGCTTCTATCTAGTTTTTATGCGAGGATATCCCCTTTTTCACCATAGGCCTCAAATCGCTCCAAATATCCACTTGCAGATTCTACAAAAAGGGTGTTTCAAAACTGCTCTATCAAAAGGAAGGTTCTACTCTGTTAGTTTAATGCACACATCACAAAGAAGATAGGAGAATACTTCTGTCCAGTTTTTATGTGAAGATATTTCCTTTTCCAGCTTAGCCCTCAAATCGCACCAAATATAAACTCGCATATTCTACAAAAAGACTGTTTCAAAACTGCTCTATCAAAAGGAAATTTAAAGTCTGTAAGTACAAATCACTCATCACAAAGAAGTTTCTGAGCATGCTTCTGTCTAGTATTTATATGAAGAAATTTCCTTTTTGAGCATAGGCCTCAAAGCATTCCAAATATCCACTTGCAGATTCTACAAAACGAGTGTTTCAAAACTGTTCAATCAAAAGGTTGGTTCAACTCTGTGAGTTGAACTCACTCATCATAATGATGTTTCTGAGAATACTTCCGTCTAGGTTTTATGTGAAGATATTTCCTTTTCCATCATAAGCCTCAAAGAGCTCGAAATATCCACTTGAAGATTCTACTAAAAGAGTGCTTCACAAGTGTTCTATCAAAAGGAAGGTTCAACCCTGTGAGCTGAATGCGTTCATCACAAAGTAGTTTCTGAGAAGGCCTCTGTCCAATTTTTATATGAAGATGTTTCCTTTTGCAGCAGAGTCTTCAAAGCACTCCAAAAATCCACTTGCAGATTCTACAAAAAGAGTGTTTCAAAACTGCGCTATCAAAAGGAAGGTTCAACACTCTGAGTTGAAATCATAAAACATAGAGAAGTTTCTGAGAATGCTTCTGTCTCGTTTTTATGAATACATATTTCCATTTCCAGCATTGGCCTCAAAGCACCAAAAATATCCACCTGCAGATCCTACAAAAAGGGTGTTTCATAACTGCTCTTTCAAAAGCAGGGTTCAACTCTGTGAGTTGAATGCACACATCACAAAGAAGTTTCTGAGAATACTTCTGTCTAGTTTTTATGTGATGGTATTTCCTTTTCCTGCATAGGCCTCAAAGCGCTCCAAATATCCACTTCCAGATTCTACAAAAAGTGTGTTTCCAAACTGTTCTATCAAAAGGAAGGTTCAAGTGTGTGGGTTGAATTCATAAATCACAGGGAAGTTTCTGAGAATGCTTCTGTCTGGTTTTTATGTGACGATATACCCTTTTCCAGGCTAGGCCTCAAAGTGCTAAAACTATCCACTTGCAGATTCTACAATATGGTGTTTCAAAACTGCTTTATCAAAAGGAAGTTTCAATTCTTGAGTTGAAGGCACACATCACAAAGATGTTTTTGAGAATGCTTCAATATAGTTTTTATGTGAAATTATTTCTTACTCCAGCATAGGCCTCAAGCGATCCAAATATCCACTTGCAGATTCTACAAGAAGATTGTGTCAGAATTGCTCTATCAAAAGGAACTTTCAACCCTGTGAGTTGAATGCACTAATCACAAAGAAATTTCTGAGAATGCTTCTGTCTAGTTTTTAGGTGAAGATATTTTCTTTTCCAGCATAGGCCTCAAAGCCCTCCAAACATCCACTTGCAGATTCTACAAAAAGCGTGTTTCAAAACTAGTCTATCAAAAGGAAGGTTCAACTCTGTTGGTTGAATGTACTCATCCCACAGAAGTTTCTGAGAATGTATCTGTCTAGCTTTTAGGTGAAGACATTTCCTTTTTCATCATAGGCCTCAAATCGCTCAAAATATCCACTTGCACATTATACAAAAAGAGTGGTTCAATACTGCTCTATCAAAACGAAGGTTCAAGCCTGTGATTTGAATGCATAAAGTACAGGGAAGTCTCTGAGAATGCTTCTGTCTAGTTCTTAAATTAAGATATTCCCTTTATGCAGCACAGGCCACAAATCTCTCCAAATATCCACTTGCAAATTCTACAGAGTGTTTCAAAACTCTTCTATCAAAAGGCAAGTTCAAACCTGTGAGTTAAATGCACTCATCACCAAGAAATTTCTGAGAATGCTTCCATCTAGTTTTTATGTGAAGATATTTCCTTTTCCAGCATAGGCCTCAAGTTGCCCCAAATATCCACTTCCAGATTCTACAAA
Source organism: Pongo pygmaeus (assembly GCF_028885625.2). Taxonomy (NCBI): domain Eukaryota; kingdom Metazoa; phylum Chordata; class Mammalia; order Primates; family Hominidae; genus Pongo; species Pongo pygmaeus. The sequence goes on from NC_072389.2 coordinate 11,477,423, forward strand.
AAAAAGTGTTTCAAAACTGTTCTATCAAAAGGAAGGTTCAACTCTTTGAGTTGAATGCATTCATCCCAAAGTAATTTCTGAGAATGCTTCTGTCTAGTTTTTATATGAAGATATTTCCTTTTCCATCTTTGACCTCAAAGCGCTTGAAATACCCACTTGCAGAATCTACAAAAAGAGTGTTTAAAAACTGCTCTATCAAAAGGAATGTTCAAGTCTGTGAGTTGAATGCACTCATCACAAAAATGTTTCTGAGAATGATTCTGCTTAGTTTTTATGGGAAGATACTTTCTTTTCCAGCACAGGCCTCAAAGTGCTCCAAATATCCACCTGCAGATTCTACAAAGAGAGTGTTTCAAAACTGCTCTATCAAAAGGAAGGTTCAAGTCTGTGAGTCGAATGCACTCATCACAAAAAAGTATCTCAGAATGATTCTGCTTATTTTTTTATGGGAAGATACTTCCTTTTCCGGCATAGGCCTCAATGTACTCCAAATGATCCCTTGTAGATTCTACAAAGAGAGTGTTCCATAACTGTTCTCCAAAAAGGAAGGTTGAACTCTGTGAGTTGAATGCACTCATCACAGAGAAGTGTCTGACAATGCTTCCGTCTAGTTTTTATGTGAAGATATTTCCTTTTCCAACATAGGCCACAAAGCGCTCCAAATACCCACTTGCAGATTCCACAAAAAGAGGGTTTCAAAACTGTTCCATCAAAAGGAAGGTTCAACTCTGTGAGCTGAATTCATTCATCATAACAAGTTTCAGAGAATGCTTTTGTCTAGTTTTTATGTGAGGATATTTCCTTTTCCAGCATAGGCCACAAAGAGCTCCAAATATCCACCTGCAGTTTCTACAAAAACAGTGTTTCAAATCTGCTCTTTCAGAAGGAAGTTTAAAGTCTGTAAGTTGAATGCATAAAGCACAGAGAAGTTTCTGAGAATGCTTCTCTCTAGTTTTTATGTGAAGATATCCCTTTTTCAGTATAGGCCTCAAATCTCTCCAAATATCCACTTGCAGATTCTACAAAAAGGGTGTTTCAAAACTGCACTATCAAAAGGATGGTTCTACTCTGTTATTTGAATGCACACATCACAAAGAGGTTTTGGAGAATGTTTCTGTCTAGTTTTTATGTGAAGATATTTCCTTTTGCTCCTTAGTCCTCAAATCACACAAAATATCCACCTGCAGATTCTACAAAAAGAGTGTTTCAAAACTGCTCTTTCAAAAGAAAAGTTAAAGTCTGTGAGTTGAATGCACTCATCACAAAGAAGTTTCTGAGAATGCTTCTGTCTAGTTTTTAGGGGAAGATATTTCCTTTTCCAGTGTTGGCCCCCTAACAATCCAAATATCCACTTGCACATTCTAGAAAAAGAGTGTTTCAAAACTGCTATACCAAAAGGTAGGTTCAACTTGGTGTGTTGAATGCGCACATCAGAAAAAGTTTCTGAGAATGCTTCTGTCTAGTTTTTATGTGAAGATAAATTCTTTACCAGCATAGGCCTCAAAGAGCTCCAAATAAACACTTGCAGAATCTCCAAAAAGAGTGTTTCAAAACTGTTATCTCAAAAGGAAGGTTCAACTCTGTGAGTAGAATGCACTCATCACAAAGAAGTTTCTGAGAATGCTTCGATATAGTTTTTATGGGAAGAAATTTCCTTTCCAACATAGCCTTCAAAGCGCTCCAAATATCCACCTGCAGTTTCTACAAAAACAGTGTTTCAAATCTGCTCTTTCAGAAGGAAGTTTAAAGTCTGTAAGTTGAATGCATAAAGCACAGAGAAGTTTCTGAGAATGCTTCTCTCTAGTTTTTATGTGAAGATATCCCTTTTTCAGTATAGGCCTCAAATCTCTCCAAATATCCACTTGCAGATTCTACAAAAAGGGTGTTTCAAAACTGCACTATCAAAAGGATGGTTCTACTCTGTTATTTGAATGCACACATCACAAAGAGGTTTTGGAGAATGTTTCTGTCTAGTTTTTATGTGAAGATATTTCCTTTTGCTCCTTAGGCCTCAAAGCACACAAAATATCCACCTGCAGATTCTACAAAAAGAGTGTTTCAAAACTGCTCTTTCAAAATAAAAGTTAAAGTCTGTGAGTTGAATGCACTCATCACAAAGAAGTTTCTGAGAATGCTTCTGTCTAGTTTTTATGGGAAGATATTTCCTTTTCCAGTGTTGGCCCCCTAACAATCCAAATATCCACTTGCACATTCTAGAAAAAGAGTGTTTCAAAACTGCTATACCAAAAGGTAGGTTCAACTTGGTGTGTTGAATGCGCACATCAGAAAAAGTTTCTGAGAATGCTTCTGTCTAGTTTTTATGTGAAGATAATTTCTTTACCAGCATAGGCCTCAAAGAGCTCCAAATAAACACTTGCAGAATCTCCAAAAAGAGTGTTTCAAAACTGTTCTCTCAAAAGGAAGGTTCAACTCTGTGAGTAGAATGCACTCATCACAAAGAAGTTTCTGAGAATGCTTCGATATAGTTTTTATGTGAAGAAATTTCCTTTTCCAACATAGGCTTCAAAGCGCACAAATATCCACGTGCAGAATCTACAAAAAGAGTGTATCAAAACTATTCTATCAAAGGAAGGTTCAACTCTGTGAGAATAATGCACTCATCACAAAGAAGTTTCGGAGAATGCTTCGGTCTAGTTTTTATGGGAAGATATTTCCTTTTCCAACTTAGGCCTCAAAGCGCTTCAAATAAACACTTGCAGATTGTTCAAAAAGAGTGTTTCAAAACTGTTCTATCAAAAGGAAGGTTCAACTCTGTGAGTAGAATGCAATGGAATGGAATGGATTGGAATCTCCAATCCACTCTACACTGTTTTCTTAGAATCTGCAAGTGTTTAGAGCTCTTTGAGGCCTATGTTGGAAAAGGAGTGTTTCAAAACTGCACTTTCAAAAGGAAGGTTCCTCTCTATGACTTGAATGCATAAAGCACAGGGAAGTTTCTGAGAATGCTTCCATCTAGTTTTTATGTGAAGATATTTCCTTTTCCAGTGTTGGCCTCTTAACACTCCATATATCCACTTGCAGATCCTACTGAAACAGTGTTTCAAAACAGCTATATCAAAAGGAAGCTTCAACTCTGTCAGTTGAATGTGCACATCACAAAGAAGTTTCTGAGAATGCTTCTCTGTAGTTTTCAGGTGAAGATATTTCATTTCCCAGCAAAGGTGTCAAAACGCTCAAAATATCCACTTGCAGATTCTACAAAAAGAGTGTTTTCAAAACTCCTCTTTCAAAACGAAAGTTCAAGTCTGTGAGTTGAATGCACTCATCACAAAGAAGTTTCTGAGAACGCTTCTGTCTAGTTTTTATGGGAAGATATTTCGTTTTCCAGCATAGGCCTCAAATCGCTCCAAACATCTACTAGCAAATACTACAAAAAGGGTGTTTCAAAACTGTGCTTTCAAAATTAAGGTTCCTCTCTGTGACTTGAATGCATAAAGCACAGGGAAGTTTCTGAGAATGCTTCTATCTATTTTTTATGTGAAGATATTTCCTTTTCCAGCATAGGACTCAAAGCGTTCCAAATGTCGAATTGCAGATTCTACGAAAAGAGATTTTCAAAACTTTTCTATCAAAAGGAAGGTTCAACTATGTAGATTGAATGCAGAAAGCACAGGGATGTTTCTGAGAATGCTTCTGTCTAGTTTTTATGTGAAGATATTTCCTTTTCCAGTGTTGGCCTCTTAGCACTCCAAATATCCACTTGCATATTCTACTGAAAGAGTGTTTCAAAACTGTTCTATCAAAAGGCACGTTCAACTCTGTGAGTTGAATGCACTCATCATGAAGAAGTTTCTGAGAATGCTTCTGCCTAGTTTTTATGTGATGATAATTTCTTTTCCAGCATTGCCATAAAAACCCTTCAAATATCCACTTACAGATGCTACTAAAAGGGTGTTTCAAACCTGCTCTATCAAAAGGAAAGTTCAAGTGTGTGAGGTGAATGCAGTCATCACACAGAAGGTTCTGAGAATGCTTCTGTCTCATTTTTATGTGAAGATATTTCGTTTTCCATCACAGGCCTCAAAACGCTCCAAATAAACACCTGCATATTCTACAAAAGGAGGGTTTCAAAACTGTTCTATCAAAAGCAGGGTTCAAGTCCGTGAGTTGAATGCAGTCATCACACAGAAATTCCTGAGAATGCTTCTGTCTAGGGTTTCTGTGAAGATATTTCCTTTTGCAGCATAGGCCTCAAATCGCTCCAAATATCCACTTGCAGACTTTACAAAAAGGCTGTTTCTAAACTGCTCTATCAAAAAGCAGGTTCAACTCTGTGAGTTGAATGCACACATTGCAAATTAGTTTCTGAGAATGCTTCTGTATAATTTGTAGGTGAAGATATTTCATTTCCCAGCAAAGGCCTCAAAACGCTCCAAATATCCACTTGCAGATTCTACAAAAAGAATGTTTCAAAACTGCTCTTTCAAAATGAAGGTTCAAGTCTGTGAGTTGAATGCACTCATCACAAAGTAGTTTCTGAGAATATTTCTTTGTAGTTTTTATGGGAAGATATTTCAATTTCCAGCATAGGCCTCAAAGCGCTCCAAACATCCACTAGCAAATTCTACAAAAAGAGTGTTTCAAAACTGCACTTTCAAAAGGAAGGTTCCTCTCTGTGACTTGAATGCATAAAGCACAGGGAAGTTTCTGAGAATGCTTCCATCTAGTTTTTATGTGAAGATATTTTCTTTTCCAGTGTTGACCTCTTAACACTCCAAATATCCACTTGAAGATTCTACTAAAAGAGTGTTTCAAAACAGCTATATCAAAAGGAAGCTTAAACTCTGTGAGGTGAATGTGCACATCACAAGCAAGTTTCTGGGAATGCTTCCATCTAGTTTTTATGTGAAGATATTTCTTTTTCCAGCCTAGGCCTCAAAGCTTTCCAAATGTCGACTTGCAGATTCTACGAAAAGAGTTTTTCAAAACTGTTCTATCAAAAGGAAGATTCAACTATGTGAGCTGAATGCAGAAAGCACAGGGAAGTCTCTGAGAATGCTTCTGTATAGTTTTTATGTGAAGATATTTCCTTTTCCACCATAGGCCTCAAAGCCCTCCAATTAAACAGTTGCAGATCCTACAAAAGGAGTGTTTCAAAACTGTTCTATCAAAAGGAACTTTCAACTCTGTAAGTTGAATGCACTCATCATGAAGTAGTTTCTGAGGATGCTTCTGCCTAGTTTAATTATGATATTTCGTTTTCCAGCATTGGCATAAAGTCCCTTCAAATATGCACTTACAAATGCTACTAAAAGAGTGTCCCAAAACTGCTCTATCAAAAGGAAAGTTCAAGTGTGTGAGTTGAATGAACTTATCACACAGAAGTTTCTGAGAATGCTTCTGTCTCGTTTTTATTTGAAGATATTTCCCTTTCCATCATAGGCCTCAAAGCGCTCCAAATAAACACTTGCAGATTCTACAAAAGGAGTGTTTCAAAACTGTTCTATCAAAAGGAAGGTTCAAGTCCGTGAGTTGAATGCACTATTCACCCAGAAGTTTCTGAGAATGCTTCTATCTAGGGTTTCTGTGAAGATATTTCCTTTTGCAGCATAGGCCTCAAAACCCTCAAAATATCCACTTGCAGATTTCACAAAAAGGCTGTTTCCAAACTGCTCTATCAAAAGGCAGGTTCAACTCTCTGAATTGAATGCACACATCCCAAAGTAGTTTCTCAGAATGCTTCTGTGTAGTTTTCAGGTGAAGATATTTCATTTCCCAGCAAAGGCCTCAAAACGCTCCAAATATCCACTTGCAGATTCTACAAAAACAGTGTTTCAAAACTGCTCTTTCAAAACGAAGTTTCAAGTCTGTTAGTTGAATGCACTCATCACAAAGAAGTTTCTGAGAATGCTTCTGTCTAGTTTTTATGGGAAGATATTTCGTTTTCCAGCAGAGGCCTCAAATCGCTCCAAACATCCACTAGCAAATTCTACAACAGAGTGTTTCAAAACTGCGCTTTCAAAAGGAAGGTTCCTCTCTGGGACTTGAATGCATAAAGCACAGGGAAGTTTCTGAGAAGGCTTCCATCTAGTTTTTATGTGAATATATTTCCTTTTCCATTGTTGGCCTCTTAACACACCAAATATCCACTTGCAGATTCTACTGAAAGAGTGTTTCAAAACAGCTATATCAAAAGGAAACTTCAACTCTATGAGTTGAATGTGCACATCACATAGAAGTTTCTGAGAATGCTTCTGTCTAGTTTTCAAGTGAAGATATTTCATTTCCCAGCAAGGGCCTCAAAACGCTCCAAATGTCCACTTGCAGACACCACGAAAAGAGTGTTTCAAAACTGTTCTATCAAAAGGAAGGTTCATCTCTGTGAGTAGAATTCACACATCACAAAGAAGTTTCTGAGAATGGTTCTATCTAGTTTTCATATGAATGAATTGCCTTTTCCACTAGATTCCGCAATCGCACCAAATATCCACTGGCAGTTTCCACAACAAGAGTGTTGCAGAACTGCTCTATGAAAAGGAAGGTTCAACTCTGTGAGTTCAATCCCCAAATAACAAAGAAGTTTCTGAGAATGCTTCTGTCTAGGGTTTATGTGGAGATATTTCTTTTTGCAGCATAGGTCTCAAATCGCTCAAAATATCCACTTGCAGGTTTTACAAAAAGGCTGTTTCCAAACCACTGTATCAAAACGCAGGTTCAACTCCGTGAGTTGAATGCACACAGCACAAAGAAGTTTCTGAGAATGCTTCTGTCTCGTATTCAATGTGAAGATATTTCCTTTTCCATTATAGACCTCAAAGCACTCCAAATAAACAATTGCAGATTCTATAAAAGGAGTGTTTCAAAACTGTTCTATCAAAAGGAAGGCTCAAGTCCATGAGTTGAATGCACTCATCACACAGAGGTTCCTGAGAATGCTTCTGTCTAGGGTTTCTGTGAAGATATTTCCTTTCACAGCATAGACCTCAAATTGCTTCAACATCCACTTGCAGACTTTACAAAAAGGCTGTTTCCAAATAGCTCTATCAAAAGGCAGGTTCAAATCTGTGAGTTGAATGCACACATCACAAAGAAGTTTCTGAGAATGCTTCCATGTAGTTTTCAGGTGAAGATATTTCATTTCCCAGCCTCAAAACGCTCAAAATATCCACTTGCAGATTATACAAAACGAGTGTTTCAAAACTGCTCTTTCAAAAGGAAGTTTCAAGTCTGTTAGTTGAATGCACTCGCCACAAAGGAGTTTCTGAGAATACTTCTGTCTAGTTTTTATGGGAAGATATTTCGTTTTCCAGCATAGGCCTCAAATCGCTCCATACATCCACTAGCAAATTCTACAAAAAGAGTGTTTCAAAACTGTGCTATCAAAAGGAAGGTTCCCCTCTGTGACTTGAATGCATAAAGCACAGGGAAGTTTCTGAGAATGCTCCCGTCTAGTTTTTATGTGAAGATATTTACTTTTCCAGTGTTGGCCTCTTAACAATCCCAATATCCACTTGCAAATTCTACTGAAAGAGTGTTTCAAAACAACTATATCAAAAGGAAGCTTCAATTCTGTGAGTTCAATGCACACATCACAAAGAAGTTTCTGAGAATGCTTCTGTCTAGTTTTCAGGTGAAGATGTTTCATTTCGCAGCAAAGGCCCCAAAGCGCTCCAAATGTCCACTTGCAGAATCCACGAAAAGAGTGTTTCAAAACTGTTCTATCAAAAGGAAGGTTCAACTCTGTGAGTAGAATGCACACATCACAAAGAAGTTTCTGAGAATGGTTCTATCTAGTTTTCATCTGAATGTATTTCCTTTTCCACTAGATTCCACAATCGCACCAAATATCCACTTGCAGTTTCCACAACAAGAGTGTTGCAGAACTGCTCTATGAAAAGGAAGGTTCACCTCGGTGAGTTCAATCCCCAAATGACAAAGAAGTTTCTGAGAATGCTTCTGTCTAGGGTTTATGTGGAAATATTTCTTTTTGCAGCATTGGTCTCAAATCGCTCCAAATATCCACTTGTAGATTTTACAAAAAGGCTGTCTCTAACCTACTCTATCAAAAGGCAGGTTCAATTTTGTGAGTTGAATGCACACAGCACAAAGAAGTTTCTGAGAATGCTTCTGTCTAGTTTTTATGGGAAGATATTTCGTTTTCCAGCATAGGCCTCAAATCGCTCCAAACAACCACTAGCAAATTCTACAAAAAGAGTGTTTCAAAACTGTGCTTTCAAAAGGAAGGTTCCTCTCGGTGACTTGAATGCCCAAAGCACAGGGAAGTTCCTGAGAATGATTCCGTCTAGTTTTTATGTGAAGATATTTCCTTTTACAGTTTTAGCCTCTTAACACTCAAAATATCCACTTGAAGATTCAACTAAAAGAGTGTTTCAAAACAGCTATATCAAAAGGAAGCTTCAGCTCTGTGAGTTGAATGTGCACATCACAAAGAAGTTTCTGAGAATGCTGCTATCTAGTTTTTATGTGAAGATATTTCCTTTTCCAGCATAGGCCTCAAAGCGTTCCAAATGTCGACTTGCAGATTCTACGAAAAGAGATTTTCAAAACTGTTCTATCAAAAGGAAGGTTCAACTATATGGGTTGAATGCAGAAAGCACAGGGAAGTTTCTGAGAATGCTTCTGTCTAGTTTTTATGTGAAGATATTTCCTTTCCCAACGTAGGCCTCAAAGCACTCCAAATAAGCAGTTGGAGACCCTACTAAAGGAGTGTTTCAAAACTGATCTATCAAAAGGAACGTTCAACTCTGTGAGTTGAATGCACTCATCATGAAGAAGTTTCTGAGAATGCTTCTGCCTACTTTTTCTGTGATGATATTTCTTTTTCCAGCATTGGCATAAAAGCCCTCCAAATATCCAATTACAGATGGGACTAAAAGAGTGTTTCAAACCTGCTCTATCAAAGGGAAAGTTCAAATGTGTGAATTGAATGCACTCATCACACAGAAGTTTCTGAGAATGCTTCTGTCTCGTTTTTATGTGAAGATATTTCCTTTTCCATCATAGGCCTCAAAGCGCTCCAAATAAACACCTGCAGATTCAACAAAAGGAGTGATTCAAAACTGTTCTATCAAAAGGAAGGTTCAAGTCCGTGTGTTGAATGTACTCGTCACACAGAAGTTCCTGAGAATGCTTCTGTCTAGGGTTTCTCTGAAGATATTTCCTTTTGCGGCATAGGCCTCAAATTGCTCGAAATATCCACTTGCAGATTTTACAAAAAGGCTGTTTCCAAACTGCTCTATCAAAAGGCAGGTTCAACTCTGTGAGTTGAATGCACACATCACAAAGAAGTTTCTGAGAATGCTTCTGTGTAGTTTTCAGGTAAAGATATTTCATTTCCCAGCAAAGGCCTCAAAACGCTCAGAATATCCACTTCCAGATTCTACAAAACGAGTGTTTCAAAACTGCTCTTTCAAAATGAAGGTTCAAGTCTGTGAGTTGAATGCACACAGCACAAAGAAGTTCCTGAGAATACTTCTGTCTAGTTTTTATGGGAAGATATTTCGTTTTCCAGCATAGGCCTCAAATCGCTCCAAACATCCACTAGCAAATTCTACAAAAATAGTTTTTCAAAACTGCGCTTTCAAAAGGAAGGTTCCTCTCTGGGACTTGAATGCATAAAGCACAGGGAAGTTTCTGAGAATGCTTCCGTCTAGTTTTTATGTGAAGATATTTCCTTTTCCAGTTTTGTCCTCTTAGCACTCCAAATATCCACTTGCAGATTCTACTGAAAGAGTGTTTCAAAACAGATATATAAAAAGGAAGCTTCAACTCTGTGAGTTGAATGTGCACATCACAAAGAAGTTTCTGAAAATGCTTCTATCTAGTTTTTAGGTGAAGATGTTTCCGTTTCCAGCATCGGCTTCAAAGAGCCCCAAATATCCACTTGCAGACTCCACAAAAAGAGTGTTTCAAAACTGTTCTATCAAAAGGAAGTTTCAACCCTGTGAGTAGAATGCACACATCACAAAGAAGTTTCTGAGAACGGTTCTATCTAGTTTTCATCTGAATGTATTTCCTTTTCCACTAGATGCCAAAATTGCACCAAATATCCACATGAAGTTTCCGCAACAAGAGTGTTGCAGAACTGCTCTATGAAAAGGAAGGTTCAACTCTTTGAGTTCAATCCCCAAATGATCAAGAAGTTTCTAAGAATGCTTCTGTCTATGGTTTATGTGAAGACATTTCTTTTTGCACCATAGGTTTCAAATCGCTCCAAATATCCACTTGCAGATTATACAAAAGGGCTGTTTCCAAACTACTCTATCAAAAGGCAGGTTCAACTCTGTGAGTTGAATGCACACAGCACAAAGAAGTTTCTGAGAATGCTTCTGTCTAGTTTTTATGGGAAGATATTTCATTTTCCAGCATAGGCCTCAAATCGCTCCAAACGTCCCCTATCAAATCGTACAAAAAGAGTGTTTCAAAACTGCGCTTTCAAAAGGAAGGTTCCTCTCTGTCACTTGAATGCATAAAGCACAGGGAAGTTTCTGAGAATGCTTCCGTCTAGTTTTTATGTGAAGATATTTCCTTTTCCAGTGTTGGCCTCTTAACATTCCAAATATCCACTTGCAGATTCTACTGAAAGAGTGTTTCAAAACAGATATATCAAAAGGAAGCTTCAACTCTGTGAGTTGAATGCGCACATCTCAAAGAAGTTTCTGAGAATGCTTCTATCTAGTTTTTATGTGAAGATGTTTCCTTTTCCACTATAGACTTCAAAGCGCTCCAATATCTACTTGCAGACTCCACAAAAAGACTGTTTCAAAACTGTTCTATGAAAAGGAAGGTTCAACTCTGTAAGTAGAATGCACATATCACAAAGAAGTTTCTGAGAATGGTTCTATCTAGTTTTCATCAGAATGTATTTCCTTTTCCACAAGATGCCGCAATCGCACCAAATATCCACCTACAGTTTCCACAGCAAGAGTGTTGCAGAACTCTTCTATGAAAAGGAAGGATCAACTCTGTGAGTTCAATCCCTCAAATGACCAACAGGTTTCTGAGAATGCTTCTGTCTAGGGTTTATGTGGAGATATTTCTTTTTTCAGCATAGGTCTCATATCACTCCAAATATCCACTTGCAGATTTTGCAAAAAGGCTGTTTCCAAACGACTCTATCAAAAGGCAGGTTCACCTCTGTGAGTTGAATGCACACAGCACAAAGAAGTTTCAGAGAATGCTTCTGTCTAGTTTTTATGGGAAGCTATTTCATTTTCCAGCATAGGCCTCAAATCACTCCAAATGTCCCCTATCAAATTGTACAAAAAGATTGTTTCAAAACTGCGCTTTCAAAAGGAAGGTTCCTCTCTGTCACTTGAATGCATAAAGCACAGGGAAGTTTCTGAGAATGCTTCCGTCTAGTTTTTATGTGAAGATATTTCCTTTTCCAGTGTTGGCCTCTTAACACTCCAAATATCCACTTGCAGATTGTACTGAAAGAGTGTTTCAAAACAGATATATCAAAAGGAAGCTTCAACTCTGTGAGTTGAATGTGCACATCTCAAAGAAGTTTCTGAGAATGCTTCTATCTAGTTTTTATGTGAAGATGTTTCCTTTTCCACCATAGACTTCAAAGCGCTCCAATATCTACTTGCAGACTCCACAAAAAGACTGCTTCAAAACTGTTCTATGAAAAGAAAGGTTCAACTCTGTGAGTAGAATGCACATATCACAAAGAAGTTTCTGAGAATGGTTCTATCTGGTTTTCATCTGAATGTATTTCCTTTTTCACAAGATGCCGCAATCGCACCAAATATCCACTTACAGTTTCCACAACAAGAGTGTTGCAGAACTGTTCTATGAAAAAGAAGGATCCACTCTCTGAGTTCAATCCTGCAAATGACCAACAGGTTTCTGAGAATGCTTCTGTCTAGGGTTTATGTGGAGATATTTCTCTTTTCAGCATAGGTCTCATATCACTCCAAATATCCACTTGCAGATTTTGCCAAAAGGCTGTTTCCAAACTACTCTCTCAAAAGGCAGGTTCAACTCTGTGTGTCGAATGCACACAGCACAAAGAAGTTTCAGATAATGCTTCTGTCTAGTTTTTATGGGAAGCTATTTCGTTTTCCAGCATAGGCCTCAAATCGCTCCAAACATCCACTAGCAAATTCTACAAAAAGAGTGTTTCAAAATTGTGCTTTCATTAGGAAGGTTCCTCTCTGTGACTTGAATGCATAAATCACAGGGAAGTTTCTGAGAATGCTTCCATCTAGTTTTTATGTGAAGATATTTCCTTTTCCAGTTTTGGCCTCTTAAAACTCCAAATATCCACTTGAAGATTCAACTGAAAGAGTGTTTCAAAACAGCTATATCAAAAGGAAGCTTCAACTCTGTGAGTTCAATGTGCACATCACAAAGAAGTTTCTGAGAATGCTTCTATCTAGTTTTTATGTGAAGATATTTCCTTTTCCAGCATAGGCCTCAAAGCGTTCCAAATGTCGACGTGCAGATTATATGAAAAGAGTGTTTCAAAACTGTTCTATCAAAAGGAAGGTTCAACTATGTGAGTTGAATGCAGAAAGCACAGGGAAGTTTCTGAGAATGCTTCTGTCTAGTTTTTATGTGAAGATATTTCCTTTTCCAAAATAAGCTTCAAAGCGCTCCAAATAAACAGTTGCAGATCCTACAAAAGGAGTGTTTCAAAACTGTTCTATCAAAAGGAACATTCAACTCTGTGAGTTGAATGCACTCATCACGAAGAAGCTTCTGAGAATGCTTCTGCCTAGTTTTTATGTGATGATATTTCGTTTTCCAGCATTTGCATAAAAGCCCTTCAAATATCCACTTACAGATGCTACTAAAAGAGTGTTTCAAAACTGCTCTATCAAAAGGAAAGTTCAAATGTGTGAGTTGAATGCACTCATCAGACAGAAGTTTCTGAGAATGCTTCTGTCTCGTTTTTAATGTGAAGATATTTCCTTTTCCATCATAGGCCACAAAGTGCTCCAAATAAACACTTGCAGATTCTACAAAAGGAGTGTTTCAAAACTGTTCTATCAAAAGGAAGGTTCAAGTCCGTGAGTTGAGTGCACTCATCACACAGAAGTTCCTGAGAATGCTTCTGTCTAGGGTTTCTGTGAAGATATTTCCTTTTGCTGCGTAGGCCTCAAATCGCTCCAAATATCCACTTGCAGGTTTTACAAAAAGGCTGTTTCCAAACTGCTCTATCTAATGGCAGGTTCAACTCTGTGAGTTGAAAGCAGACATCACAAAGAAGTTTCTGAGTATGCTTCTGTGTAGTTTTCAGGTGAAGATATTTCATTTCCCAGCAAAGGCCTCAAAACGCTCAAAATATCCAATTGCAGATTCTACAAAAAGAGTGTTTCAAAACTGCTCTTTCAAAATGAAGGTTCAACTCTGTGAGTTGAATGCATTCATCATAAAGAAGTTTCTGAGAATGCTTCTGTCTAGTTTCTATTGGAAGATATTTCGTTTTCCAGCATAGGCCTCAAATCGCTCCAAACATCCACTAGCAAATTCTACAAAAATAGTTTTTCAAAACTGTGCTTTCAAAAGGAAGGTTCCTCTCTGTGACTTGAATGAATAAAGCACAGGGAAGTTTCTGAGAATGCTTCCATCTAGTTTTTATGTGAAGATATTTCCTTTTCCAGTGTTGGCCTCCTAGCACTCCAAATATCCACTTGCAGATTCTACTGAAAGAGAGTTTCAAAACAGCTATATCAAAAGGAAACTTCAACTCTGTGAGTTGAATGTGCACATCACAAAGAAGTTTCTGAAAATGCTTCTATCTAGTTTTTAGGTGAAGATGTTTCCGTTTCCAGCATTGGCTTCAAAACGCCCCAAATATCCACTTGCAGACTCCACAAAAATTGTGTTTCAAAACTGTTCTATCAAAAGGAAGATTCAACCCTGTGAGTAGAATGCACACATCACAAAGAAGTTTCTGAGAACGGTTCTATCTAGTTTTCATATGAATGTATTTCCTTTTCCACTAGATGCCAAAATTGCACCAAATATCCACATGCAGTTTCCGCAAAAAGAGTGTTGCAGAACTGCTCTATGAAAAGGAAGGTTCAACTCTGTGAGTTCAATCCCCAAATGACCAAGAAGTTTCTGAGAATCCTTCTGTCTAGGTTTCATGTGAAGGCATTTCTTTTTGCAGCATAGGTCTCAAATCGCTCCAAATATCCACTTGCAGATTTTACAAAAAGGCTGTTTCCAAACTACTCTCTCAAAAGGCAGGTTCAACTCTGTGAGTTGAATGCACACAGCACAAAGAAGTTTCAGAGAATCCTTCTGTCTAGTTTTCATGGGAAGATATTTCATTTTCCAGCATAGGCCTCAAATCGCTCCAAACGTCCCCTATCAAATTGTACAAAAAGAGTGTTTCAAAACTGCGCTTTCAAAAGGAAGGTTCCTCTCTGTGACTTGAATGCATAAAGCACAGGGAAGTTTCTGAGAATGCTTCCGTCTTGTTTTCATGTGAAGATATTTCCTTTTCCAGTGTTGGCCTCTTGACACTCAAAATATCCACATGAAGATTCTACTAAAAGAGTGTTTGAAAACAGCTATATCAAAAGGAAGCTTCAACACTGTGAGTTGAATGTGCACCTCACAAAGGAGTTTCTGAGAATGCTTCCATCTAGTTTTTATGTGAAGCTATTTCCTTTTCCAGCATAGGCCTCAAAGCGTTCCAACTGTAGACTTGCAGATTCTACAAAAAGAGATTTTCAAAACTGTTCTATCAAAAGGAAGGTTCACATATGTGGGTGTAATGCAGAAAGCACAGGGTAGTCTCTGAGAATGCTTCTGTCTAGTTTTTATGTGAAGATATTTCCTTTTCCGGTGTTGGCCTCTTAACACTCCAAATATGCACTTGAAGATTCTAGTAAAAGAGTGTTTCAAAACAGCTATATCAAAAGGGAGCTTCAACTCCGTGAGTTGAATGTGCATGTCTCAAATAAATTTCTGAGAATGCTTCTATGTAGTTTTTATGTGAAGATATTTCCTTTTCCAGCATAGGCCTCAACGCGTTCCCAATTTTGACTTGCAGATTCTACAAAAAGAGATTTTCAAAACTGTTCTATCAAAAGGAAGGTTCAACTATGTGGGTTGAATGCACATAGCACAGGGAAGTCTCTGAGAATACTTCTGTCTAGCTTTTATGTGAAGATATTTCCTTTTCCAACATAGGCCTCAAAGCGTTCCAAATAAACAGTTGCAGATCCTACAGAAGGAGTGTTTCAAAATGTTCTATCAAAAGTAACGTTCAACTCTGTGAGTTGAATGCACTCATCACGAAGAAGTTTCTGAGAATGCTTCTGCCTAGTTTTTATGTGATGATATTTCGTTTTCCAACATTGGCATAAAAGCCCTCCAAATATCCACTTATAGATGCTACTAAAAGAGTGTTTCAAAACTGCTCTATCAAAGGGAAAGTTCAAGTGTGTGAGCTGAATGCACTCATCACACAGAACCTTCTGAGAATGCTTCTGTCTCGTTTTTATGTGAAGATATTTACTTTTCCATCATAGACCTCAAAGCACTCCAAATAAACACTTGCAGATTCTACAAAAGGAGTGTTTCAAAACTGTTCTATCAAAAGGAAGGTTCACTTCCTTGAGTTGAATGCACCCATCACACAGATGTTCCTGAGACTTCTTCTGTCTAGGGTTTCTGTGAAGATATTTCCTTTTCCAGCATAGGCCTCAAATGGCTCCAAATATCTACTTTCAGATTTTACAAAAAGATTGTTTCCAAACTGCTCTATCAAAAGGCAGGTTCAACTCGGTGAGTTGAATGCTCACATCACAAAGAAGTTTCTGAGAATGCCTCTGCGTAGTTTTCAGGTGAAGATATTTCATTTCCCAGCAAAGGCCTGAAAACGCTCAAAATATCCACTTGCAGATTCTACAAAAAGAGTTTTTCAAAACTGCTCTTTCAAAATGAAGGTTCAAGTGTGTGAGTTGAATGCACTCATCACAAAGAAGTTTCTGAGAATGCTTCTGTCTAGTTTTTATGAGAAGATATTTCGTTTTCCAGCATAGGCCTCAAATCGCTCCAAACATACATTAGCAAATTCTACAAAAAGAGTGTTTTAAAACTGTGCTTTCAAAAGGAAGATTCCTCTCTGTCACTTGAATGCATAATGCACAGGGAAGTTTCTGAGAATGCTTCCGTCTAGTTTTTAAGTGAAGATATTTCCTTTTCCAGTGTTGGCCTCTTAGCACTCCAAATATCCACTTGCAGATTCTACTGAAAGAGAGTTTCAAAACAGCTATATCAAAAGGAAGCTTCAAATCTGTGAGTTGAATGCGCACATCACAAAGAAGTTTCTGAGAATGCTTCTATCTAGTTTTTATATGAAGATATTTCCTTTTCCACCATAGGCTTCAATGCGCTCCAAATATCCACTTGTAGACTCCACAAAAAGAGTGTTTCAAAACTGTTCTATCAAAAGGAAGGTTCAACTCTGTGAGTAGAATGCACACATCACAAAGAAGTTTCTAGAGAACGGTTCTATCTAGTTTTCATCTGAATGTATTTGCTTTTCCACTAGGTGCAGTAATCGAACTAAATATCCACTTGCAGTTTCCACAACAAGAGTGTTGCAGAACTACTCTATGAAAAGGAAGTTTCAAAACTGTGAGTTCAAAACCCAAATGACAAAGAAGTTTCTGAGAATGCTTCTGTCTAGAAAATATCTTCACATAAAAACTTCTTTGGGATGAGTGCATGCCACATTCCATCCCATTCCATTCCATTCCATTCCACATTCCATTCCATTCCATTCCATTCCACTCAACATTCCATTCCATTCCATTCCATTCTACATTCCATTCCATTTCATTCCATTCCACATTCTATTCCATTCCACATTCCATACCATTCCATTCCACATTCCATTAAATTCCATTCCATATTGCATTCCACATTCCATTCCACATTCAGTTCCACATTCCATTTCACATTCCATTTCACATTCCATTCCACATTCCATTCCACATTCCATTCAAATCCATTCCATTCCACTTTCTTTTCCACATTCCATTCCAATTTCCATTCCACATTACAATCTGCTCAATTTCACATTCCATTCCAAAATCCATTCCACATTCCCTTCCATTCCATTCCACTTTCCATTCCACATGCCACTCAACATTCCATTCCACATTCCATTCTATTCCACTCCACATTCTATTCCCCATTCCATTCCATTGCATTCCAAATTTCATTCCACATTCCATTCCATTCTATTACACATTGCATTCCACTCCATTTCACATTCAATTACACATTGGATTCCACTCCACTCCACATTCCATTCCACATTCCATTCCACTTTCCATTCCACGTTCCATTAGACGTTCCATTTCATGTTCCATTCCACTTTCCATTCCGTTATATTCCACTTGCTATTTCATTCCACCTTCCATTCCATTTCTTTCCACATTCCATTCCGCAATACATTGCATTCTGTTCCACATTCCATTCCGCATTCAATTCCATTTCATTCCACATTTCTTTCCACATTCCATTCCATTGCTTTCTACATTCCATTCCACATTCCATTCCAACTTCCATTCCATGTCCCATTCCAGGTTCCACTGCACGTTCCATTCCATTCCATTCCATCTTCCATTCCATTCCATTCCACGTTCCATTTCATTCCGTTATACATTCCATGCCACATTCCATTTCACATTCCATTGCACATTCCATTTCACCCTCCATTCCATTCCATTCCATTCCACATTCCATTCCATTCCATTCCACATTCCACTGCATTACATTACACATTCCATTGCACATTCTATTCCTCATTCCATTCCATTCCATTCTATTCCACATTCCATTCCATTTCATTCCACATTCCGATCAATATTCCATTCCATTCCATTCCCTTCCATATTCCATTCCACCGTCCATTTCTTTCCATTTGACATTCATTTCCATTCTATTCCACATTCCATACTGCATTCCATTCCATTCCATTCCACATTCCGTTCCATTCCACTCCCTTCTATATTCCATTCCACAATCCATTTCTTTCCATTTGACATTCCTTTCCATTCCATTCCACATTCCATTCCATTTAATTACACATACCATTCCATAAAACTTTCCACATTCCAAAAAATTACATTCCGCATTCCACTACACATTCCATTCCATTACATTCCACATTCCATACCACGTTCCCTTCCATTCTATCCCACATTCCATTCCATTTCATTCCACATTCCTTTCTACATGCCATTCCACTTTCCATTCCATTCCATTCCAAGGCCCATTCCACCTTCTTATAGACGTTCCTTACCACGATCCATTCCACGTTCCATTCCATTCCATTCCATGTTCTATTTCACATTCCTTTCTATTCCATTCCATATTGCATTCCATTCCATTCTACTTCACATTCCATTCCATTCCATTCCACATGATATTCCATTCCATTCCACATTCCATTCAATTACAGTCCACATTCCATACCATTCCATTTCTTTCAATTTCACATTCCATTCCACATTCCATTCCATTCCATTCCACCTTCCATTCCATTCCACTTTCCATTCCATTCCATTCCATTCCATACCCTTTCCATTCCATTCCATTCCACTCCATTCCATATTCCACTCCATTCCACATTCTATTCCATTCCATTTCTTTCCCTTTCCATTCTATTCCATTCCACATTCCTTTCCATTCCACATTCCATTCCATTCCATTCCACATTCCATTTAATTCCATTCCATTCCACATTCCATTCCATTCCATTCGACATTCCTTTCCATTCCACATTCCATTGCATTCTGTTCCATTACACATTGCATTCCACATTCCGCTCCAATTTCCATTACACGTTGCATTCCATGTTCCATTCGACATTCCATTCCAATCCACTCCACATTCTATTCCATTCCATTCCACATTCCTTTCCATTCCATTTCTTTCCACTTTCCTTTACATTCCATTCCGTTCCACGTTCCATTCAACGTTTCATTCCACGTTCCATTCAACATTTCTTTCCACGTTCCATTCCACATTCCATTCCACCTTCCAATTCATTCCATTCCACGTTCAATTCCGCATTACATTCCATTCCATTCCACTTTCCATTCCAATCCATTCCACATTCCATTCCACATTCCATTCCATTACATTCCATTTTCCATTCCACATTCTATTCCATTCCATTCAACTTTCCCTTCCATTCCATTCCATTACATATTCCATTCGATTCCATTCCATTCCACATTCCATTCCACATTTGATTCCATTCCATTCCACATTGCATTCCACATTCCATTAAATTCAACTCCACATTCCATTCCACATTCCATTCCTCCTTCCATTCCACATTCCATTCCGTTTCATTCCACCTTCCATTCCACATTCCATTCCATTCGACTTTCCATTCCACATTACTTTCCATTCTGTTCCATTCCACATTGCATTTCACATTCCATTCCATTCCATTTCACATCCCTTTCCATCAATTCCACATTCCATTCCGCATTCCATTCGACATTCCATTGCATTCCATTCCATTTCACATTCCATTACATTTCATTCCACATTCCATTCCATTACACTTTCCAATCCATTCCATTCCACATTCCATTCCATTGCATTCCATACAGTTCCACATTGCATTCCATTCCATTCCACATTCCCTTCTGCATTTCATTCCACCTTTAATTCCATTCCATTCCATAATTCTTTGCATTCCATTTCACATTCCATTCCATTCCACATTGCATTACATTCCATTGCACACTCCATTCCACATTCCATTTCAAATTCCATTCCACATTGCATTTCACATTCCATTTCAAGTTCCATTCCATCCCGATCCATTCCACACCCCATTCCTTTCCTTTCCACATTCCCTTCCATTACATTCCACAATTTAATTCCACATTCCATTACATTTCATTCCACATTCCTTTCCACATTCCATTCCACATTCCCTTTCACATTCCATTCCATTCCATTACACATTCAATTCCACATTCCATTCCATTTCATTCCACATTCCATTCCACATTCCATTCCATTCCATTCCACAATCCATATCACATTCCTTTCCATTCTATTCCACATTCCATTTCATGACATTCCACATTTCATTGTTCATTCCATTCCACGTTTCATTCCATTCCATTCCATGTTCCATTCCACATTCCAATCCATTCCATTACATTCCACATTCCATTCCACTTGCCATTCCTTTTCATTCCATATTAGAATCCATTCCATTCCACATTCCTTCCCATTTCATTCCAATTTCCTATCCATTCCATTCCACATTCCATTCCATTCCATTCCATATTCCATTCCACATTCCATTCCACTCCATTCACCATTCCATTACATTCCATTCCATTCCGCATTCAATTGCATTCCATTCCACATTCCATTTGATTCCATTCCACATTCCATTCCTTTCCATTCCATATTCTGTTCCATTCCACATTCCACTCAATTCGAAACCACGTTCCATTCCATTCCATTACAATGCATTCCTCATTCCATTCCATCCTATTCCACATTAGATTCCATTTCATACCATTCCACAATCTATTCCGTTACACATTCCATACAATTCAATTCCATATTCCGTTCCATTCCATTCCATACCATTTCACTTGCCTTCCATTCCAATCTATTCCACATTCTATTCCAGTCAACATTCCTTTCCATTCAATTCAACATTCCAATCCATTCAATTACATTCCACAATCCAATCCATTCCATTCCATTCCATTACATTCCATTCCACATTCCATTCCATTCCATTCCACAATCTATTTCATTCCACATTCCATTCCACATTCCATTTCACATTCCATCAGACGTTCCATTCCACGTTCCATTCCCCATTCCTATCCACATTGCATTCCATGTTCCATTCCACATTCCATTCGACGTTCTATTCCATGTTCCTTTTCACGTTCCATTCCATTCCCTTCCACCTTCCATTCTATTCCAGTCCACATTCCATCCTATTCCAGTCCACATTGCATTGCACATTCCATTCCATTCCATTCCACTTTCCATTACATTCCTTTCCACATTCAATTCCATTGCATTCCACATTCCATTCCACATTCATTTCCATTCCGTTCCATTCCACATTGCATTCCACATTCCATTGCATTCCACATTCCATTCCACATTCATTTCCATTCCATTCCATTCCACATTCCATTCCATTGCATTCCACTTTCCATTCCATTCCAGTTCCATTCCACATTCCATTCCATTCCATGGAATGGAATGTTCAATAGAACATGGAAAGGAACTTGGAATGCAATGTGGAGAGGAACTTGAAGTGGAATGTACAATGGAATGCGGAATGGAAGGTGGCATGGAATGGAATGAAAAGTGGATGGAAAGTGGAATGGAATGTGGAATGGAATGTGTAAGGGAAGGTGGAATGGAACGTGGAATAGAATGGAATGGAATGTGGAAAGGAATGTGGAATTGAACGTGGAATGGAATGTGGCCAGCAATGTGGAATGGAATGTGGAATATAACGGCATGGAATGTGGAATGTAATGTGAAAAGTAATGTGGAACAGAATGTAATAGAATGTGATATGGAATGTGAAATGGAATGTCGAATGGAACGTATTGGAATGTGGAATGGGATGTGGATTGGAATGTGGAATGGAAAGTGTAATGGAATGGAATGGATTGTGGAATGGAACGTGGAATGGAATGGAAGGAAACGTGGAATGGAGCTTGGATTAAAACGTAGAATGGAATGTGGAATGGAAAGTGGAATGGAACGTGGAGTGGAATGTGGAATGGAATGTGGAATGGAACGTGGAATGGAATGGAATGGAAAGTGCAATGGAACGTGGAATGGAACATGGAATGGAATGGAATGAGTTGTGGAGTGGACTGTGGAATCTATCGTGGAATGGAAAGTGGAATGGAATTTAATGGAACTTGGATTGAAATGTGGAATGGAATGTGGAATAGAAAGTTGAATGGAATGTGAAATGGAATCTATAATTGAAAAGTATGGAAAGTGGAATGGAATGGACTGGAATGTGGAATGGAATGAAGTGGAATGTGGAAGGGAATGATATTGATAGTGGAGGACAATGTGGAATTGAATGGAATGGAATGCGGAATGCAACAGAATGCATTGGTAAGGAATATGGAATGGAATGGCATGGAACGTGGAATGGAATGTGAAATGGAAAGTGGAATGGAACGTGGAATGGAAAGTTGAATGGAACGTGGAATGGAATGTGGAATTGAATGTGGAATGGAAATGAATGGAATGGAAGGGAATGTGGAATGGAATGGAATGGAATCTGGAATTAAATGTGGAATGGAATGGAATGGAATGAGAAATAGAATGTGGAATGCTATGGAATGGAATGCCGAATGGAATGGAATTGAATGAAATGTGGAATGGAATGGAATGGACTGTGTATTTGAATATGGAATGGCATGGAATGCAGTCTGGAAGAGAACATGAAATGGAATGGAGTGGAATGCGGAATGGAATGGAATGGAATTGTATGGAATGTGGAATGGAACAGAATGCAATGTGGAATGGAAAGGAAAGGAACGTGGAATGGAACATGGAAAGGAATGTTTAATGGAAAGGAATGGAATGTGGAATGGAATGCGGAATGGACAGGAATGGAATGGAATGGAATGGAATGCAGAATGCAATGTGGAATGGAATGGAATGGAATGCAGAATGGAATGTGGAATGGAATGTGGAATGGAATGGAATGCAGGTTGGATTGGAATGTGGAATGGAATGGTATGGAATACGGAATGGAATGCGAAATGGAATGTGGAAAGGAATGTGGAATGAAATGTGGAATGGAATGGAATGGTATGTGGAATGGAATGGAATGGTATGTGGAATTGAATGCAATGTAATGTGGAATGGAATGTGTAATGAAAAGTGGAATGGATCGAGGAATTGAATGGAATTTAACTTTCAATAGAATGTGCAAAGGAATGGAAGGAAATGTGGAATTGAATGTGGAGTGGAATGAAATGGAATGTGGAACGCAATGGAATGGAATGCGGAATGAAATGTGGAATGGAAGGGAATGTAATGTGGAATGGAAGGTGGAATGGAAAGTGGAATGGAATGGAATGGAATGTGGAATGGAATGTCGAATAGAGTGTGGAATGGAACGTGGAATGGAATGGAATGCAATGTGAAATGGAATGTGGAATGGAATGGAACGGAATGTGGACTGGAATTTGGAATGGAAAGTGGAATGCAATGTGGAATGGATTGCAGTGGAATGTGTAATGGAAAGTGGAAAGGAATGGTATGGTATGGTTAATAGAACGTGGAAAGGAACGTGGAATGGAACGTGGAATGGAAGGTGGAATGGATTAGAATGGAAAGTGGAATGCAATGGAATGGAATGTGGAATGGAACGGAATGGTATGTTGCATGTAACGCGGAATGGAATGGAATGTGGAAAGGAATGTGGAAGGGAATAGAATGCCAAATGCAATGCGGAATGGAGTGGAATGGAACAGAATGTTCATTGGAATGTGGAATGGAATGGACTGGAATGTGAAATGGAAAGTCGATTGGAATGGAATGGAATGTGGAATGGAATGTAATGGAAATTGGAATCGAATGTGGAATGGAATGGAATGGAATGTGGAATGGAATATGGAGTGGAATGGAATGGAAGGTGGAATGTAATGGTATGGAAACTGGAATGGAACATGGAATGGAAAGAGGAAAGGAATGTGGAATGCAACGTGGAATGCAACGTGGAAAGGAATGCAGAATGGAACGTGGAAAGGCACGTGTAAAGGAATGTGGAATGGAATGTGGAATGGAATGTGGAATGGAATAGATTGTGGAATGGAATGGAATGGAATGGAATGTGGAATGTAATGGAGTGGAATGAGCAATGGAAAGAAATGAAATGGATTGGAATCTGGAATGAAATGGAATGGAATGCAGAATGGAATAAAATGTGGAATAGAATGGAATGCAAAGCAATGTGAACTGGAATGGAATGGATTGGAAGGGAATGTGGATTTGAATGGAATGCAATGTGGAATGGAACAGAATTTGCAATGGAATGAAATGGAATTGAATGTGGAATGGAATGGAATGGAATGAGGAATGTAATGGAATTGAAGGGAATTGAATGTGGATTGGAAAGGAATAGAATGTGGAATGGAACAGAATGTGGAATGGAATGCAATGCAATGGAATATGGAATGGAATGGAATGGAATGTGGAATGGAAAGCAATGGAATGCAGAATGGAGTGGAATGGAATTGAATGTGGAATGGAGAGGAATGTAATGTGGAATGCAATGGAATAGAATTTGAAAAGGAATGTGGAATGGAGTGGAATGGAATGTGGAATGGAATGGATAGGAAATTGGAATGAAATGGGATGGAATGTGGAATGGAATGGAATGGAACGTGGAATGGAACGTTGAATGGAACGTATAATGGAATGTGGAAAGGAACTTGGAATGGAATGGAATGGAATCTGGAATGGAATATGGAATGGAATGTGGAATATCATGGAATGGAATGTGGAATAGAAAGGAAAGTGTAATGTCATGGAATGGAATGTAGAATAGAATGGAATGAAATATGGTATGGAATGTGGAAAGGAATGGAATGGCATGTGGAATGGAACATGGAATGGAAAGTGGAATGGAATGGAATGGAATGTGTAATGGAATGTCGAATTGAGTGTGGAATGGAAAGTGGAGTGGAATGGAGTGCAATGTGAAAAGGTACGTGGAAAGGATTGTATTCGAATGTGGACTGGAATTGGGAATGGAAGGTAGACTGCAATGTGGAATGGATTGCAATGGAATGTGTAATGCAACGTGGAATGGAATGGAATGGTATGGTTAATAGAATGTGGAATAGAATGTGAAATGGAACGTGGAATGGAAGTTGGAATGGATTAGAATGGAAAGTGGAATGCAATGGAATGGAATGTGGAATAGAATGCAGTGGAATGGTGTATGTAATGTGGAATCGAATGGAATGTGGAAAGGAATGTGGAATGGGATGGAATGCCGAATGCAATGTGGAATGGAATGGAATGGAATAGAATATGCAATGGAATGTGGAAAGGAATGTGGAATGGAATGGACCAGAATGTGAAATGGAAAGTGGAATGGAATGCCGAATGCACTGTGGAATGGAATGCAATGGAATAGATTATGCAATGGAATGTTGAATGGAATGTGGAATGGAATGGACTGGAAAGTGAAATGGAAAGTGGAATGGAATGGGTTGGAATGTGGAATGGAATGTAAAGGAAATTGGAAAGGAATGTGTAATGGAATGGAATGGAAT
This sequence comes from Pongo pygmaeus, assembly GCF_028885625.2. Taxonomy (NCBI): domain Eukaryota; kingdom Metazoa; phylum Chordata; class Mammalia; order Primates; family Hominidae; genus Pongo; species Pongo pygmaeus. The sequence continues at coordinate 11,502,715 of NC_072389.2, forward strand.
GTGGAATGGAATATGGACTGGAATGGAATGGAATGTGGAATGGAAGGGAATGGAAACTAGAATGGAACATAGAATGGAAAGAGGAATGGAATGTGGAATGCAACGTGGAATGCAACATGGAAAGGAATGGAGAATGGAACGTGGAATGGAACGTCTAATGGAATGTGGAATGGAATGTGGAATGGAATGTGGAATGGAATAGATTTTGGAATGGAATGGAATGGACAGGAATGTGGAAAGGACTGGAATGTGCAATGGAAGGGAATGAAATGGATTTGAATGTGGAATGAAATGGAATGGAATGCGGAATGGAATAAAATGAGGAAGAGAACGGAATGGAAAGCAATGTGAACTGGAATGGAATGGATCGGAATGGAATGTGGAATTGAATGGAATGCAATGTGGAATGGAATAGAAACTGGAATGGAATGAAACGGAATCGAATGTGGAATGGAATGGAATGGAATGTTGAATGTAATGGAATTGAATGGAATTGAATGTGGCTTGGAAAGGAATGGAATGTGCAATGGAACAGAATGTGGAATGGAATGGAATGGAGTGGAATATGGAATGGAATTGAATGGAATGTGGAATGGAATGCAATGGAATGCAGAATGGAATGGAATGGAATGGAATGTGGAATGGAGAAGAATGTAATGTGGAATGGAATGTGGAATGGAATGTGGAATGGAATGTGAAATGGAATGGAATGGTATGCGGAATGGAATGGATAGGAAATTAGAATGAAATGGGATGGAATGTGGAATGCAATGGAATGGAACGTGGAATGGAATGTTGAACGGAACGTCTAATGGAACGTGGAAAGGAACTTGGAATGCAATGGACTGGAATTTGGAATGGAATGTGGAATGTCATGGAATGGAATGTGGAATAGAATGGAAAGTGGAATGTCATGGAATGGAATGTGGAATAGGATGGAATGGAAAGTGGTATGGAATGTGGAAAGGAATGGAATGGAATGTGGAATGGAATGTGGAATGGAATGTGGAAAGGAATGGAATGGAATGTGGAATGCAATGTGGAATGAAATGTAATGGAACGTGGAAGGGAATGTGGAATGGAATGTGGAATGGAATGTGGAATGAAATGGAATGGAATGTGCAATGGAAAGGAATGTATGTGGAAGAGAAAGTGGAATGCAATGTGGAAAGGAATGTGGATTGAAACGTAATGGAATGTGAAATGGAATGTGGAATGAAACGGAATGGAATGTGGAAAGGAATGAATGGAATGGAATGTGGAGTGGAACAGGAAGGAATGGAATGTGAAATGGAATGTGAAATGCAATGTGCAATGGAATTCGAAATGGAAAGCGGAAGGGAATGCTGAATGGAAACGAATGCAATGTGGAATGGAAAGGAATGTGAAATGGAATACAATGGAATATTGAATGGAATGGAATGGAAAGTGGAATGGAATGTAGAAGGGAATGTGGAATGGAATGCAATGGAATGGAATGGAATGTGGAAAGGAACGGAATGCAATGGAATGGAAAGGGGAAAGGAATGAGGAATGGAATAGAATGCAATGTGGAATGAAATGTGGACTAAATGTGGAACGTAATGGATTGGAATGTAGAATGAAGTGTAATGTGTAATGGAATGGAATGGAATGTGTACTGGAATGGAATGAAACGGAATGTGGAATGGAATGGAATGTGGAATGAAATTGAAGAGAATGTGGAATGGAAAGTTAAACGGAAAGGAAGATGGAATGGAATGTAGTGGAATGTGGAATGGAATGGAATGGAATGTGGAAGGGCAAGGGGAATGGAATGTGAAATGAAATGGAAGTGAAAGGAATGGAATGTGGAATGGAACGGAAAGAAATGTGGAACGAAATGTGGATTGAATGTGGAACCTAATTCAATGGAATGTGGAATGGAATGGAATGGAATGTGGAATGCAATGGAATGTGGAATGGAATGGAATCGAATGAGGAATGGAATGCAATGGAATGGAATGGAACGTGGATTGGAAGGGAATGGAATGTGCAATGGAATTGAATGAGGAATGGAATCGAATGGAATGGAATATGGAATGGGATGTCATCGAATGTGGAATGGAATGGCATGGAATGTGGAATGTAATGGAATGGAATGGAATGCAATGTGGAATGGAGTGGAATGGAATGTGGAATGGAATGGAATGGAAAGTGGAATGGAATGTGAAATGGAACGTAATGGAATGCGGAATGGAATGGAAAGGAAGGTGGAAAGAAATGGAATGGAATGTTGAGTGGAATGGATTGTAATGTGGAATGGAATAGAATGGAAACTAATGAGGAATGGAATCTGGAATGGAAGGTGGAATGCAACAGAATGGAACGTGGAATGTAAGGAGTAATGGAATGTGGAATGGAATGTGGAATGCAATGGAATCGAATCTGGAATGGAATGGAATGGAATGGAAAGTGGAATGGAATGGAATGGAATGTGTAATAGAATGTGGAATGGAATTGAATGGTATGTGCGTTGGAATGTAGAATGGAAAGTGGAATGCAATTGAATGGAATGTCGAGTGGAACATGAAATGAAATGGAATGGAACGTGGAATGGAAGTTTGAATGGAACTTGGAATGGAACGTGGAATGGAATGTGGAATGGAATGTAATGGAATGTGCAATGGAAGACAATGGACTGTGGAATGGAATGTGGAATGGAATGGAACGGAAAGGACTGGAATGGAATGTGGAAGGAAACGGAATGGAATGTGGATTTAGAGAAAATGGAATGCGGAATGGAAAGGAATATTATGGAATGTGGAATGGAGTGGATTTCAATGGAATGGAAGATGGAATGGAATGAAATGGAATGTGGAATGGAATGGAATGGAAAGGAACGCGGAATCGTATGAAATGGAGTGTGGAATGGAATGTAACGGAAAGTAATGGAATGTGTAATGTAATGTATTGGAATGGAACGGAATGTGGAATGGAATGTAACGGAATGGAAGGGAATGTGGAATTGAATGGAATGTGAAGTGGAATGGAATGAAATGAAATGTGGAATGGAATGGAATGGAATGAAATGGAAGGTTGAAAGGAATGTGAAATGGAATGTGAAATGGAATGTGGAATGGAACGTGGAATGTAATGAAACTGATCATGGAATGGAGTGGTATGGAATGTGGAATAGAATGGAATGGAATATGTAATGGAATATCGAAAGGAATGGAATGGAACGTGGAATAGACTGCCTACTGGAACTTGGAATGGAACGTGGAATGGAATGGAATGGAACGTGTGAAGAAATGTGGAATGGAATGTGGAATGTAATGGAATGGAATGGAATGTGGAATAGAATGCAATGTAATGGAAGGTGGAATGAAATGGGGAATGGAGAGTGTAATGGAATGGAAGGGAACGTGGAAAGCAATGGAATGGAAAGTGTAATGGAATGGACCGTGGATTGGAATGGAATGGAATATGGATGGCAATAGAATGGAATGTGGAATACAATGGAATGGAATGGAAAGGAATGTGAAATGGAATGTGGAATGGAATGTGAAATGGAATGAAATGGAACGTGGTATTCAATGAAATGGAACGTGAAATGGAATGGAATGGAACGTGGATTGGAATGGAACGAAACGTGGAATTTAAAGCGGAATGTAACGTGGAATGTAATGGAATGGAAGGTGGAATGGAATGGAATGGAATGTGGAATGGAATGGAATGGAATGTGGAAGGGAATGTGGAAGGGAATGTGGAATGGAATGGAATGGAAATTGCAATGGAATGTGAAATGGAAAGTGGAATGGAATGGAATGGAACGTGGAATGGAACATGGAATGGTAAGGAATGGGACGTGTAGTAGAACGTGGAATGGAATGTGGAATGGAAAGTGGAATGGAACGTGGAATGGAATGCAATGGAATGTGGAATGGAAAGGAAGGGAACGTGGAATAGAATAGAAGGGAATGGAAGGTGCCATGGAATGTGGAAAGGAATGTGGAATGGAATGGAATGGAACGTGGAATGGAACGTGGAATGCATCGTGGAATGGAAAGTGGGATCGACCATGGAATGTTATGTGGAAAGGAAAGAGGAATGGAATATGGAATGCAACGTGAAATAGAATTATATGGAACGTTGAATGGAACATGGAATGTAATGGAATGGAACGTGGAAAGGAATACGGAATGGAATGAGGAATGGAACGTGGAATGCAACGTGGAATGAATGGAATGGAATGTGGAATGGAATGTGCAATGGAACGGACTGGTATGTGGCAAGGAATGTGGAATGCAATGTGGAATGGATGAAATGGAATGTGGAATGGAATGCGGAAGGGAATGGAATGGAATGTGGTATGGAGTGTGGAATGGAATGTGTAATGGAATGTGGAAAGGAATGCAAAGGAATGTGTAATGGAATGTGGATGGGAATTTGGAATGGAATGTGGAATGGAACAGAATGCAATGTGGAATAGAACGTGGAATGCAATGTGCAAAGGAAAGTGGAATTGAATGGAATGGAACACGGAATGGAATGTGGAGTGGAATGGAAAGGAAAGTTTAATGGAACATAAAATGGAACGTGGAATGCAATGGGCAATTTAAAGTACAATGGAACGTGGAATAGAAAGGAATGGAAAGTGGAAAGGGACATGGAATGGAATGGAATGGAACGTGGAATGTAATCTGGAATGGAATGTGGAATGGAATGTGGAATGGAAAGTAATGGAATGTGGAAATGGAATGTTTAATGGAATGTAATGTAAAGTGGAATTGAATGGAATGAAATGTGGAATGGTATGGAATGGAATGTGAATGAAATGTGGACTGGAATGTAATGCAATATGGAATGGAAAGTGGAATGGAATGGAATGGAATGTGGAAAGGAATGTAATGGAATTTGGAATGGAATGTGGAATGGAATGTGGAATGGAGCAAAATGGAAACTAGAATGGAATGTACAACGGAATTTGGAATGGAAAGTGGAACGGAAAGGTATGGAATGTCAAAAGGAACGAGGAATGGAATGGAATGGAACGTGAAATTGAACTTGGAATGGAACGTGGAATGGAACATGGAATGGAATGGAATTAAACGTGCAATGGAATGTGGAAGGTAATGTAGAATGGAACGTGCAAAGGAAAGTGTAATGGAATGGAATGGAAAGTGGAATGGAATGTGGAATTGAAAGAGGAATGGAAAGTGCAATGGAATGTGGAATGTAATGTGGAATGGAAAGGAATGTAATGTGGAATAGAATTTGGAAGGGAAAGGAATGGAATCTGGAGTGGAATGGAATATAAATTGATGAAATTGGAATGGAAAGTTAAGGATTGTGAAATGGAACGTGGAATGGAATATGCAATGGAAGGGAAAGGAATGTGGATGAAAAGGAATGGAATTCGCAGTGGAATGGAATGTTATGGAATGTGGAATGGAATTTTACGGAAAGTGGAATGGAATGCAATGGAATGTAGAATGGAATGCAAAGGAATGTAGAATGGAATGAAATGGAATGGAATGGAATGCAATGAGGAATTGAATGGAATGTGAAGTGGAATAGAATGGAATCGAATGAGGAATGGAATGGAATGGAGTGTGAAATGGAATGGAATAGGACGTGGAATGGAATGGAATGCAATGGAACGTGGAATGCAATGTAATGGAATGTGGAATGGAATGGGAATGGAATGGAATGGAATGTGGAATAGAATGGAACGGAACGTGGAATGGAATTTGGAAGGGAATGTGGAATGTAATGTGGTATGGAATGGAATGCAATGGAATGGAATGCGGAATAGAATGGAATGGAAATTGGAATGCAATATAATGGAATGGAATGCACATTTGAAAGAATGGAATGTGGAAAATAATGGAATGGAATGTAGAATGGAAAGGAATGGAATTTGGATTGGAATGGAATGGTATGGAATGTGGAATGAAATGGAATGGACGGAGAATGGTATGTGGAATGGAATGTGAAATGGAATGTGGAATGGAAAGGAATGGAATGTGGAATGGAATGTGGAAGGGAATGGAATGGAATGTGGAATGGAATGGAATGGAAGTAGGAATAGAATGGAATATAATGGAATGTGCGATGGAATGTGGAATGGAATGTGGAATGGAATGGAATGGAATGTGGAACAGAATTGAACTTGGAAAGGAATGGAAAGCAATGTGGATTGGAATGGAATGGGATGAAATGTGGAATGGAATGGAATGGAATGTGGAATGGAATGTGGAATGGAAAGGGGAATGGAGTGGATCATGGAATGGAATGTGGAATGGAATGTGGAGTGGAATGTGGAATGGAATATGGAACGGAATGTAGAATGGAATGTGGAATGGAACAGAAGGGAATGTGGAATGGAACGGAATGGAATGTGGAATAGAAAGTGGAAATAAAAGTGCAATGGAACTTGGGAAGGAATGGAATGGAACGTGGAATGAAATGTGGAATGGAATTGAATGGAATGTGGAATGTAATGTGCAATGGCATCTGGAATGGAATGGAACGGAAAGTGGAATGGAAGATGGAGTTGAATGGAAAGGAATGTGAAATGGAATGCAATGGAATGTGGAATGGAATGTGGAATGGAATGGAATGGAATGTGGAATGCAATGTGGAATGCAATGGAAAGGAATGGAACGTGAATTTGAAAGGAATGGAATGTGGAATGGAACGTGGAATGAAATGTGGAATGGAATGTTTAATGGAATGGAATGGAATGTGGAATGGAATGGAATGCAATGTGGAATAGAATGGAATGGAATGGAAATTTCAATGGAATGTGTAATGGAATGTGGAATGGAATGGAATGGAATGTGGAATGGAATTGAATGGAATGTTATGGAATGTGGAATTGAATGGAATGGAATGTGGATTTGAATGGAATGGAATGGAAAGAGAAATTGAATTTGGAATGGAATGTGGAATGGAATGAAATGGAATGTGAAATGGAATGGAATGGAATGTGGAATGGAATGTGGAATGCAATATAATGTGGAATGGAATGTGCAATGGAATGTGGAATGGAGTGGAAAGGATTGTGGAATGGAAGGTGGAGTTGAATGGAAAGGAATGTGGAATGGAATGCGATGAAATGTGGAACGGAATGTGGAATGGAATGGAATGGAATGTGGAATGGAATGTTGAATGGAATGTGGAATGTAATGCGTACTGGAATGGAATGGAATGTGGAATGAATTGTGGAATGAAAAGGACTGTAATGTGGAGTGGAATGTGGAATGGAATGGAATGGAAAGTGGAATGCAATGGAATGGAATGTGCAATAGAATGGAATGGAATGGAATGGAATAGGAATGGAATAGGAATGGAATGGAATGTGGAATGGAATGTGGAACGGAATGTGGAATGGAATGGAATCATATGTGGAAAGGAATGTGGAATGGAATGGAATGAAATATGGAATGGACTGTTGAATGGAATGTGGAATGCAATGTTGAATGCAATGACATGAAATGTGGAATGGAATGTGGAATGGAATGTGGAATAGAACGGACTATATAGTGGAATGAAATGTAGAATTGAATGTGGAAATGAAAGTGGAATGTAATGTAATGCAAAGTGGAATGGAACGTGAAATGGAATGCCATGGAAAGTGGAAAGGAAAATGGAATGTAACGTGGACTGGAGCGTGTAATTGAATGTGGAATGGAATGGAATGAAATGTGTAATAGAATGGAATGGAAAGTGGAATGGAAAGTGGAATGGAATGTGGAATGGAACGGAATGGTATGTGGAAAGAAAGATGGAATAAAATGTGGAACGGAATGTGGAATGTAATGGAAAGGAATGTGGAATGGAATGCAAAGTAATGTGGAATGGAATGCAACGGAAAGTGAAATGCAATGTGGAATTGAATGTGGAGTGGAAAAGAATGGTATGTGGAATGGAATGTGGAATGGAGTGCGGAATGCAGTGTGTAATGCAACAGAAAGGAATGTGGAATGGAATATGGAATGGAATGTGGAATGGAATGGAATGGATTGTGAAATGAAATGGAATGGAATGGTATGGAATGTGGAACGGAATTGAATGCAATGTGGAAAGGAACGTGTAATGGAATGTGGTACGCAATGTGGAATGCAACCTGGAATGGAATGGAATGGAATGTGGAATGGAATGTGAGATGGAATGGAATGGAATGTGGAATGGAAATTGGAATGGAATGTGGAATGGAATGGAATGGAATGTAGCATGCAATGTAGAATGGAATGTGGAATGGAATGGAATGTGGAATGGAATGTTAAATGGAATAGAATGGAATGTGAAACGGAATGTGGAATGGATTGTGAAATGGAATGTGGAATGGAATGTGGAATAGAATGTGGAATGGATAGTGCAATGGAAAGTGGAATAGAATGGAGTGGATCCTGTAATGAAACGAGGAATGGAATGGAATGGAATGTGGAATTCCATCTTTAATGCAATGTGGAATCAAACAGAATGGAATGTGGAATTGAATGTGTAATGAAATGGACTGGAAAGTGGAATGGAATGTTGAATGGAACGTGGAATGGAATGTGGAATGCTATATAATGGTATGTGGAATGGAATGTTGAATGGAACGGAATGTAATGTGGAATGGAATGTGGAATGGAATTTGGAAAGGAAAGTGGAATGGAATGGAAATCAATGTTGAATGGAATGAGGAATTGAATGGAATGGAACGTGGAATGGAACGTGGAAAGGGACATGGAATGGAATATTTAATGGAATGTGGGATAGAAGGGAATGGAATGTGAAATGAAATGGAATGGAAAGTAGAATGGAATGTGCAATGGAATGGAATGGAATGTGGAACGGAATGTGGAATGGAATGTGGAATGCAATGTCGAGTGGAGTGTGGAATCAAATGTGGAATGGAGTGCAATAGAAAGTAAAATGGAATGTGTAATGAAATGCAGAATGGAACATGGAATGGAATGTGGAATGGAATGTAGAGAGGAATGGAATGTGGAATGGAATGGAATGAAAAGTGGAATGGAATGTGGAATGGAATGCAATTTAATGGGAAATGGAATGGAATGGAATGTGAAATGAAAAGCGGAATGGAAAGTGAAATTGAATATGAAATGGAATGGAATGGAATGCGGAATGCAATGGAGTGGAATGTGGAACGGAATGTGGAATGGAAAGAGGAATGGAATCTGGAATGAAATGTGGAATGGAATAGAATGTAATATGAAATGGAATGTGGAATTGAAAGGAATGGAATGTGGAATGGAATGGAATGGAATAAGGAATGGAATGGAAAGGAATGTGGAACGGAATGTGGAATGCAATGTGGAATGGAATCTCGAAAGCAATGTGGAATGGAACGGAATGGAATGTTAAATGGAATGTGGAATGGAATGGAATGGAATGTGGAATGGAATGGAATGGAATGCGGAAGGGAATGTGGAAGGGAATGTGGAATGCAATGTGGAGTGCTATGTGGAATGGATTGTGGAATGGAACGGAATTGAAAGTGGAATGGATTGTGCAATGAAACTTGGAATGGAATTTGGAAATGATTGGAATGTGGAAATTAATGGAATGGAATCTGGAATGGAATGGAATGGAATTTGCAACGGAATGTAGAATGGAATGGAATGGAATATGTAATGAATTGTGGAATGGAATGGAATGGAAAGCGGATTGGAACATCGAATGCATCGCGGAATGGAACGTTCAATGAAATGTCGATTGGAATGGAATGGAATGTGGAATGGAATGAAATGGAATGTGGAATGGAATGTGTAATTGAATGGAATGCAATGTGGAATGGAATGTGAAATGCAATGTGGAATGCAATGTGGAATGAAATGTGAAATGGAATGTGGATTGGAATGAAATGACACGTGGAATGGAATGTGGAATGGAATGGAATGGAATGTGGAATGGAATGGAATGGAATGTGGAATGGAATTGAATAGAATGTGGAATGGAGTGGAATGGTACGTGGAATAGAATGTGGAATGGAATGTGGAATGCAATGCGGAATGTAACAGAATGGAATGTGGAATGAAATGGAATTGAATATGGAAGACAATGGAATGGAATGGAATAGAATGTGGAATGGAATGGAATGGAAAGTGGAATGGAATGGAATGGAATTTGGAATGGAATGGAATGGAACGTAGAATGGAATGTGGAATGGAATGTGGAAAGGAATGTGGAATGGAATGTGGAATGGAATGTGGAAGGGAACACGGCATTGAACGGAATGGAATGTGGAATGGAATGTGGAATAGAATGTGGAACGGAATGGAATGGAATGTGGAATGGAATGTGGAATAGAATGTCGAATGAAATATGGAATGGAATGGAATGGAATATATAAGAGAATGGATTGGAATGTAGAAATGAATTTGGAATGGAACGGAATGGAATGTGGAATGGAATGTGGAATGAAAAGGAATGGAATGTGGAATGGAATGTGGAATGCAGTGTGGAATAGAATGTGGAATGTAACGGAGTGGAATGTGGAATGGAATGCGGAATGGAGAGTGGAATGGTATGTGGAATGGAATGGAAGGTGGAATGGAAAGAGGAATGGAAAGGAATGGATTGTGGAAACGAAAGGAATGGAATGGTATGGAATATGGAATGGAATGTGGAATGGAACGTGGAAAGTAACGTGGAATGGAAAGTGCAATGGAACATGGAATGGAAGGTGGAATGTAATGTAATGGAAAGTGGAATGGAATGGAATGGAGCATGTAATGGAATGTGGGATGGAAAAGAATGGAATGTGGAATTCAATGTGGGATGGAACGTGGAATAGAATGTAGAAGGAATGTGGAATAGAATGTGATATGTAATTGAATGGAAAGTGGAAGGGAATGGAATGGAATGTGGAATAGAATGGCATGGTATGGAATGTGGAATAGAATGGATTGGAAAGGAATGGAGTGCAGAATGGAATGGAATGGAATGTGGTATGCAATGTAATGTAATGGAATGTGAAATTCAATGGAATGGAATGTGGAATGGAATGGAATGGAAAGTGGAATGGAATGGAATCGAATGTGGATAGGAATGGAATGGATTGTGGAATGGAATATGGAATGGAATGTGGAATGGAACGTGGAATGGAATGGAATGGAATGTGAAATGGAATCGAATGGAATGTGGAATAGAATGGAATGGAATGAAATGTGTAATGGAATGTGGAATGAAATGGATTGCAATATGGAAAGGAAAGGAATGGAAAGTGGAACGGAATGGAATGTGGAATGGAACAGAAAGGAATGTGGATTGTAATGGAATGCAATGTGTATTGGAATGGAATGGAATGGAATGGAAAGTGAAACGGAATATGGAATGGAATGTGAAATGGAATGTGGAATGGAATGTGTAATGGAAAGTGGAATGGAACGGAATGGAACGTGGAAAGGAACGTGGAATGAATCATGGAATGCAACTTAGAATGGAATGCGGAATGGAACTGATTGGAATGTGGAATGGAAAGTGAGATGGAAGGTGGAATGGAATGTGGAATGGAATGTATTGGAATGTGCGGTGGAATGTGGAATGCAATGCGATGGAACGTGGAATGGAAAGTGGAATGGATCGTGGAATGGAACATGGAGTGGAACATGGAATTGAACATGGAATTAAATGTGGAATGGAATGGAATGGAATGTGGAATGGAAAGAGGCATGGAGTGGAAAGGAATGTAGAATGGAAGGAGGAATATAGTGGAATGGAATGTGGTTGGAATGTGGAATGGAACGTGCAGTGGATTGTGGAATGAAATGTGGAATGGAATGTGGAAACGAATGGAATCGAGTGTAGAATGGAATGTGGAATGGAAAGTGGAGTGTAATGTGGAATGGAATGTGGAATGGAAAGGAATGGAATGGAATGGAATGTGAAATGGTGTAGAATGCAATGTAATGTGAAATGGAAAGGAGTTGAGTGGAATGAGGAGTGGAATGGCATGGAATGTGGAATGGAATGTGGAATGGAATGTGGAATTGAATGGAAAGGAATGTGGAAAGGAATATGGAACGGAATCTAATGGAACGTGCAATAGAACGTGGAATGGAATGGAATGGAATGGAATGGAATGTGGTATGGAATGTGGAGTGGAATGGAATGGAAAGTGGGAAGGAATGCAATGGAATGTGGAATGCAATGTGGAATGTGCTGGACTGGAATGTGAAATGCAATGTGGAGTGGAATGGAAAGGAATGTGGAATGCAATAGAATGGAATGTGGAATGGATTGTGGAAAGTTATGAGGAATGGAATGTGGAATGGAACACAATGGAATGTGGAATGGAATGTGGAATGGAATATGGAATGAAACGTGGAATGGAAGGTGGAATGGAATGGAATGGAATGTGTAATGGAATGTGGAATGGAATGGAATGGAATCTTGAATGGAATGTGGAGAGGAATGGAATGGTATGTGGAATGGAATGTGGAGGGGAATGGAATGGAATGTGTAATGGAATGCAATGGAATGTGGATTGGAATGTGGAATGGTATAGAATCGAATGTGGAAGGGAATGTTGAAAGGAATGTGGAATGGAATGAGGAATGGAATGGAATGGTATGGAATATGGAATGGAATGTAATGGAAATTGGAATGGAACGTGGAAAGTAACGTGGAATGGACAGTGCAATGGAACACGGAATGGAAGGTGGAAAGTAATGGAATGGATTGTGGAATGGAATGTGGAAAGGAATGGAATGGAAAATGTAATGGAATGTGGGATGGAAAGGAATGGAATGTGGAATCCAGTGTCGGATGGAATGTGGAAGAGAATGTAGAATGGAATGCGGAATGGAATGTGGAATGTAATTGAAAGGAAAGTGGAATGGAATGGAATGGAAGGTTGAAAAGAATGTAATGGAACGGAATGTGGAATAGAATGGAAAGGAAAGGAATGGAATGTATAATGGAATGGAATGGAATGTGGAATGCAATGTAATGGAATGGAATGTGAAATTGAATGCAATGGAATGTGGAATGGAATGGAATGGAATGTGGAATGGAATGGAATGGAATGTGGAATGGAATGGAATGGAATGTGGAATGGAATGGAATGGAATGTGGAATGGAACGTGGAATGGAATGTGGAATGGAACGTGGAATGGAATGGAATCGAATGTGGAGTGGAATCGAATGGAATGTGGAAAAGAATGGAATGGAATGAAATGTGGAATGGAAAGTGGAATGAAAAGGAATGGAATATGGAACGGAAAGGAATGTGGACTGTAATGGAATGCAATATGTAATTGAATATAATGAATTGCAATGGAAAGAGAAATGGAATGTGGAATGGAATGTGAAATGGGATGTGGAATGGAATGTGGAATGGAATGAAATGAAAAGTGGAATGGAATGGAATGGTACGTGGAGAGGATCGTGGAATGGAACGTAGAATGGAATGAGGAATGCAATTTATTGGAATGTGGAATGGAATGTGAGATCGAATGTGGAATCGAATGTGGAATGGAATGTATTGGAATGTGCAGTGGAATGTGGAATGCAATGGGATGGAACATGGAATGGAACGTGGAATGAATCGTGGAATGGAACTTGGAGTGGAACATAGAATTTAATGTGAAATTAAATTTGGAATGGAATGTGGCATGGAATGAATGGAATGTGAGATGGAATGTGGAATGGAATGTGGAATGGAATGTGGAATGGAATGTATTGGAATGTGCAGTGGAATGTGGAAAGCAATGGGCTGGAACGTGGTAAGGAATGTGGAATGAAACGTGGAATGGAACGTGGAGTGGAATGTAGAATTGAACGTGGAATTAAATGTGGAATGGAATGGAATAGAATGTGGAATGCAATGTGGCATGGAATGGAAAGGAATGTGGAATAGAAGGAGAAATATAGTGGAATGGAATGCGGTCGAAATGTGGAATGCAACCTGCAATGGATTGTGGAATGAAATGTGGAGTGGAATGTGGAAACGAATGGAATGGAGTGTAGAATGGAATGTGGAATGGAAAGTGGAACGGAACGTGGAATGAAATGTGGAATGGAAAGGTATGCAATGAGAAAAGTTGTAGAATGTAGTGTAATGTTGAGTGGAATGGAATTGAGTGGAATGTGGAGTGGAATGGAATGTGGAATGGAATGTGGAAAGGAATGTGGAATTGAATGGAATGGAAAGTGGAATGGAAAGTGGAATGGAATATAATGGAACGTGCAATAGAACGTGGAATGTAATGGAATGCAATGGAATGAAATGTGGAATGGAATGTGGAGGGGAATGGAATGGAAAGTGGAAAGGAATGCAATGGAATGAGGAATGCAATGTGGAATGTGCTGGACTGGAATGTGAAATGGGATGTGGAGTGGAATGGAAAGGAATGTGGAATGGAAGGTGGAATGGAATGGAATGGAACGTGGAATGTAACGTTGAATGGAACGTGGATTTGAACGTAGAATGCAACGTTGAATGGAATGGAATGGAACATGGAATGGAATGTGCAATGGAATGTGGAATGAAATGGAATGGAATGTGAAATGAAATGGAATGGAATGTGGAAATGAATGTAATCGAATGTGGAATGGAATGTGGAATGGAATGTGGAATGGAATGGAAGGTCGGATGGAATACAATGGAATGTGTATAAGAATAGAATGGAATGTGGAAAGGAATGTGGAATGGAATGGAATGGAATGTGGAATGGAATGTGGAATGAAATGCAATGGAATGTGGAATGGAATGTGGACTTGAGTGGAATGGAATATGGAATGGAATGTGGAATGTAATGGAATGGAATGTGGAATGGAATTCAATGGAACAGTATGGAATGTGGAAAGGAATGGAATGTGGAATGGAATATAGAGTGGAACCTGGAAGTTAACGTGGAATGGAGCGTGGAATTGAATGTGGACTGGAATGGAAAGTGATGTGGAATGAAATGTGGAATGAAGTGGAAAGGAATGCGGAACGGAAAGTAATGGAATGTGGAAAGGAAAGGAATCCTATGGAACGTGGAATGGAATGAAATGGAATGAAATGGAATGTGGAGTGGAATGGAATGGAAATTGGAAAGTAACGGAATGGAATGTGGAATGGAACAAAATGTAATGTGGAAAGGAATGGAATGGAATGGAATATGGAATGGAGTGGAATGGAATGGAAGGGAATGCGGAATGGAATGGAATGTAATAAGGAATGCAATGGAATGGAATGGAAAGTGAAATGGAATTAAAGGTAATGTGGAATGGAATGGAATGGAATGGAATATGGATTGGAATGTGGAAGGCAATGGAATGGAATGTGGATTGGAATGTGGAATGAAATGGAAAGGAATGTGTAATGGAATGTGGTATGGAATGTGGAATGGAACCCAATGTCATGTGGAATGGAATGTGGAATGGAAAGTGTAATGGAATCGAAAGGAATGTGGAATTGAATGTGTAACGGAATGGAAGAGAATGTGGAATGGAACATCGAATGGAACGTGGAATGGAAAGTAATGGAATGGAATGGAATGTGGAAAGGAATGTGGATTGGAAAGTGGAATGGTATGGAATGGAATGTGGAATGGAATGGCATGGAATGTGGAATAGAATGGAATGCAATGTGGAATGGAATGGGAAGGAATGGAATGTCGAATGGAATGTGAAATGGAATGGAATGGAATGTGGAATGCAATGGAAAGGAATGTGGAATGGAAAGTGGAATGGAATGTGGAATGGAAAGTGGAATTGAAAGGAATCAAATGTGGAATGGAATGTGGAATGGAATGGAATGGGATGTGGAATGCAATGCGGAATGGAAAGGAATGGAATGTGGAATAGAATGGAAAGGAATGTGGGATGGAATGGAATGTAATGTGGAATGGAATGTGGAATGGAATGAGGAATGGAATGAAATGGCATGTGGAATGGAATGGAATGGATAGTGGAATGAAATGGAATGGAACGTGGAATAGAATGCACACTGGAATATGAAATGGAATGTGGAATGGAATGTGAAATGGAAAGTGGAATACAATGGAATGGAATGGCAAGGAAATGTAATGGAATGGAATGTGGAATGCAAAGGAATGGAATGAAATAAGCAATTGAATGGCATGGAATGTGGAATGGAACGAAATGGGATGTGGAATGAAATGGTATAAAACGTGGAATGCAAGGCAAATTGGAATAGAACGGAATGGAATGGAATGTGGAATGGAATGTTGAAAGGAATGTGGAATGGAATGGAATGTGGAATGGAATGGAAAGGAATGTGGAATAGAATGGAATGGAATGGAATGTGGAATGGAATTGGAAGGAATGGAATGGAATTCAACGTGGAATGGAATGGAATGGAATGTTGAATGGAATGGAATGGAATGGAAAGTGGAATGGAAAGTGGAATGGAATATGGAAAGAAATGTGGAATGGAATAGAATGGAATGTGGAATGGAATGTGAAAACTAACGTGAAATAGAACGGAATGGAATGTGGAATAGAATGTGGAATGGAATGTGGAATGGAATGGAATGGAAAGAAGAATGCAATGTGGAATGGAGTTTGGAATGGAATGCACAATGGAACAGAAAGGTATGTGGAATAGAATGTGGAATGCAAAGTGAAATGGAATGGAATGGAATGTGGAATGGATCGTGGAATGAAATGGATGGATCATGGAAGGGAACGTGGAATGGATCGTGGTTTGGAATGGAATGGCACGTGGAATGGAATGTGGAAAGGAAAGTGGAAAGGAATGGAACGGAATATGGAATGGAATGTGGAATGGAATGGAATGGAATGCGGAATGCAATGGAATAGAATGTGAAATGAAATGTGGAATGGAATGTGGAATGTAATATAGCAAGGAATGGAAAGTGCAATGGAATCTAGAATGGAATGGAGTGGAATGTGGAATGGAATGTGGAATGGAATGTGGAATGCAACATGGAATGGAATGGAACATGTAATAGAATATGGACTGGAACTTGGAAAGGAATGTGGAATTGAATGAGGAATGGAATGGAATGGAAAGTGGAATGGAATGTGCAATGGAATGGAATGGAATGTGGAATGGAATGGAACGGAATGGAATGTGGAATGGAACGGAATGGAATGTGCAATGGAATGCGGAATGGAATAAAATAGAATGGAATAGAATGTGGATTGGAATGTGGAATGGAATTGAATATAACAGAAAGTGGAATGGAATGTGGAATGTAATGGAATCAAAAGTGGAATGGAATGTGGAATGGAATGGAATGGAAAGTGGAATGAAATGTGGAGTGGAATAGAATTGAATGTGGAATGGAATGGAATGGAATGTGGAATGCAATGGAATGGAATGTGGACCGGAATGTGGAATGGAACAGAAAGGAATGGAATGGAATGAAATGTGGAATTAAATGGAATGGAATGTGGAATGGAATGGAATGGAATGTGGAATGGAATGTGGAATGGAATGTGGAATGGAATATGGAATGGAATGGAAAGGGGAATGGAAAGTGGAATGGAATGTGGAATGAAATGTGGAATGGAATGGAATGGAATGTGGAATGGAATGGAATGTAATGTGGAATGGAATGGAAAGGAATGTGCAATGCAATGCGGAATGGAATGGAATGGAATGTGAAATGGAATGTGGAATAGGATGGAATGGAATGGAAAGTAGAATTGAAAGTGGAATGGAATGTGGAATGAAATGTGGAATGGAATGGAATGGAATGTGGAATGGAATGTGAAAAGTTACGTGAAATGGAATGGAAAGGAATGTGCAGTAGAATGCGGAATGGAATGGAATGGAATGTGGAATAGAATTGAATGGAATTTAATGTGGAAAACAATGGAATGGAAAGTGCAATGAAATACGGAATGGAATGGAATGGAATGGAATAGAATATGGATTGGAATGTGGAATGGAATGTGGAATGGAATGGAATGGAAAGTGGAATGGAACGTGGAATTGATTGTAGAATGGAACGTGGAATGGATCGTGGAATGAAATGGAATGGAATGTGGAATGGAACGAGGCATGGAATCTAGAATGGAATGTGGAATGCAATGGAATGCAATGTTGAATGGATTGTGGAATGGAAGGGAATGAAATGTTGAATGGAATGGAATGGAATGTGGAATGGAATGGAATGTGGAATGGAATGTGGAATGGAATGGAATGAAATGGAATGTGGAATGGAACGGAATGGAATGTGCAGTGGAATGCGGAATGGAATGTAATAGAATGGAAGAGAATGCGGATTGGAATGTGGAATAGCATGGAATGGAATCAAAAGTGGAATGGAATGTGGAATGGAATGGAAAGGAAAGTGGAATGAAATGTGGAGTGGAAGGGAATTGAAAGTGGAACGCAATGGTATGCAATGTGGAACACAATGGAATGGAATGTGGAACGGAATATGGAATGGAATGAAAAGGAATGGAATGGAATGCAATATGGAATTGAATGGAATGGAATGTGGAATGGAATGGAATGGAATGTGGAATGGAATGTGGAATGGAATATGGAATGGAATGGAAAGTGGATTGGAAAGTGGAATGGAATGTGGAATGAAATGTGGAATGGAATGGAATGGAATGTGGAATGGACGGAATGGAATGTGCAATGGAATGCGGAATGGAATGTAATAGAATGGAATAGAATGTGGATTGGAATGTGGAATGGAATTGAATGGAACAGAAAGTGGAATGGAATGTGGAATGGAATGGAATCGAAAGTGGAATGGAATGTGGAATGGAATGGAATGGAAAGTGGAATGAAATGTGGAGTGGAATAGAATTGAATGTGGAATGGAATGGAATGGAATGTGGAATGCAATGGAATGGAATGTGGAACGGAATGTGGAATGGAGCGGAAAGGAATGGAATGGAATGCAATGTGGAATTGAATGGAATGGAATGTGGAATGGACTGGAATGGAATGTGGAATGGAATGTGGAATGGAATGGAATGGAATGTGGAATGGAATGTGGAATGGAATATGGAATGGAATGGAAAGGGGAATGGAAACTGGAATGGAATGTGGAATGAAATGTGGAATGGAATGGAACGGAATGTGGAATGGAATGGAATGGAATGTGGAATGGAATGGAAAGGAATGTGTAATGCAATTCGGAATGGAATGGAATGGAATGTGAAATGGAATGTGGAATAGAATGGAATGGAATGGAAACTAGAATGGAAAGTGGAATGGAATGTGGAATGAAATGTGGAATGGAATGGAATGGAATGTGGAATGGAATGTGAAAAGTAACGTGAAATGGAATGGAAAGGAATGTGCAGTAGAATGCGGAATGGAAAGGAATGGAATGTGGAATAGAATTGAATGGAATTTAATGTGGAAAAGAATGGAATGCAATGTGCAATGAAATACAGAATGGAATGGAATGGAATGGAATAGAATATGGATTGGAATGTGGAATGGAATGTGGAATGGAATGGAATGGAAAGTGGAATGGAACGTGGAATTGATTGTAGAATGGAAAGTGGAATGGATCGTGGAATGGAATGGAATGGAATGTGGAATGTAACGAGGAAGGGAATCTAGAATGGAATGTGCAATGCAATGGAATGGAATGTTGAATGGATGGTGGAATGGAATGGAATGAAATGTGGAATGGAATGGAATGGAATGTGGAATGGAATGGAATGTGGAATGGAATGTGGAATGGAATGGAATGAAACGGAATGTGGAATGGAACGGAATGGAATGTGCAATGGAATGCGGAATGGAATGTAATAGAATGGAAGAGAATGTGGATTGGAATGTGGAATATAATGGAATGAAATCAAAAGTGGAATGGAATGTGGAATGGAATGGAATGGAAAGTGGAATGAAATGTGGAGTGGAATGGAATTGAATGTGGAACGGAATGGTATGCAATGTGGAACGCAAAGGAATGGAATGTGGAACGGAATGTGGAATGGAATGGAAAGGAATGGAATGGAATGCAATGTGGAATTCAATGGAATGGAATGTGGAATGGAATGGAATGGAATGTGGAATGGAATATGGAATGGAGTGGAAAGTGGAATGGAAACTGGAATGGAATGTGGAATGAAATGTGGAATGGAATGGAATGGAATGTGGAATGGAATGGAATGTGGAATGGAATGGAATGGAATGTGGAATGGCATGGAATGGAATGTGAAAGTGAATTGAATGGAATGGAATGTGGAATAGAATGGAAAAGAATGTGCAATGCAATGCGGAATGGAATGGAATGTGAAATGGAATGTGGAATGGAATGGAATGGAATGGAATGGAATGGAAAGTAGAATTGAAAGTGGAATGGAATGTGGAATGAAATGTGGAATGGAATAGAATGGAATGTGGAATGGAATGTGAAAAGTAACGTGAAATAGAATGGAAAGGAATGTGCAATGGAATGCGGAATGGAATCGAATGTAATGGAACAGAATGTGGATTGTAATGTGGAATGGGATGTGGAATGGAATGGAATGGAATGTGCAAAGAAATGCAGAATGGAATGGAATAGAATGGAATAGAATGTGGATTGGAATGTGGAATGGAATGGAATGGAGGAAAGTGGAATGGAATTTGATATGGAATGGAATGGAAAGTGGAATGAAATGTGGAAAGAATGGAATTGAATGTGGAACGGAATGGAATGGAATGTAGAACGGATTGGAATGGAATGTGGAATGGAATGTGAAATGGAAAGTGTAATGCAGTGTGGAATGGAATGTGGAAAGGAATGGAATGTAATGTGGAATGGAAAGTGAAAATTAAAGTGAAATGGAACGGAATGGAATGTGGAATGGAATGGAATGGAAAGAGGAATGGAATGTGGAATGGAGTGTGGAAAGGAATGTGCAATGGAACAGAATGGTATGTGGAAAGGAATGCGGAATGCAAAGTGTAATGGAATGGAATGGAATTTGTAATGGATCGTGTAATGAAATGGGATGGTTCATGGAAGGGAACGTGGAATGGATTGTGGATTGCAATGGAATGGAACTTGGAATGGAATGTGGAAAGGAATGTGGAAAGGAATGGAACGGAATATGGAATGGAAAGTGGAATGGAATGGAACGAAATGTGGAATGCAATGTAAAAGAATGCAAAAACAAATGTGGAATGGAATGTGGAATGTAATGTAGCATGGAATGGAAAGTTCAAAGGAATCTGGAATGGAAGGTAATGGAATGTGGAATGGAATGAAGAATGGAATGTGGAATGGAACGTGGAATGGAACGGAATGGAACGTGTAATAGAATGTGGACTGGAACTTGGAAAGGAATGTGGAATTGAATGAGGATTGGAATGGAATGGAATGTGGAATGTAATGTGCAATGGAATGGAACGGAATGTGGAATGGAACGTGGAATGGAATGGAATGGATTGGAATGTGGCATGGAATGTGCAATACAATGGAATGGAATGTGGAATGGAATGGAATTGAATGCGGAATGGAACGTGGAATGGAATGCGCAATGGAATGTGGAATGGAATGGAATGGAAAGTGGAAGGGAACATGGAAATGATTGTGGAATGGAACGTGGAATGGATCGTGGAATGGAATGGAATGCAATGTGGAACAGAACGTGGAATGGAATCTGGAATGGAATGTGGAATGCAATGGAATGGAATGTTGAATGGATTGCGGAATGTAATGGATTGAAATATGGAATGGAATGCGGAATGGAATGTGGAACGCAATTTGGATTGGAATATGGAATGGAAAGAACTGTAATGAGGAATGGAATGTGGAATGGAATGGAATGGAAAGTGGAATGGAATGTGTAATGGATTGGAATGGAAGGTTTAAATGGAATTGTATGGAATGTGGAATGGAATATGGACTGGAATGGAAAGCAATGTGGAATGGAATGTGGAATGGAACGTGGAATGGAACGTGGAATGGAACGTGGAAAGGAATGTGGAATGAAATGGAATGGAATCTGTAATCGAAGGGAATGGATTGTGCAATGGAATGCGGAATGGAATGGAATGGAAAGGAATGGAATGTGAAAGGCAATGGAATGGAAGGTGGAGTGGAAAGGAATGGAACGTGGAATGGAACGCAGAATAAAACGTGGAATGCAACGTGGAATGGAAAGTGGAATGGAATGGAATCTAATGTGGAATGGAAGGGAATTGAATGGAATGGAAGGTGGAATGGAATGTGAAATTGAAGGTGAAACGCAACGTGAAATGGAATGAAACCGAACGTGGAATGGAATGGAATGGAACGTGGAATGGAATGGAATGGAACGTGGAATGGAACGTGGAATGCAAAGTGGAGAGGAACGTGGAACATAATGGAATGGAACGTGGAAAGGAAGGGAATGGAATGTGGAATGTAATGGAATGCAATGTTGAATGGAATGGAATGGAATGGAACATGGAGCGGAACGTGGAATGCAATGGAATGGAACGTGGAATGGCACGTCCAATGTAACGTCGAAGGGTACATGGAATGGAATGGAATGGAAAGTGGAATGGAATGTGGTATGCAATGTGGAATGTAAAGAAATGGACTGTGGATTGGAATGGAATGGAATGTGGCACGGAATGTGGAATGGAATGTGGAATGGAATGTGGAAAGGAAAGTGGAATGTAATAGAATGGAATGTGGAATTAAGCGAGCAATGCAATGGAATGGAAGGTGGAATGGAACGTGGAATGGAACGTGGAATGGAACGTGGAATAGAAAGTGGAATGGAATGGAATGGAATGTGGAATGCCTTGGAATGGTATGTGGAATGGAAAGTGGAATGGAATGAGGAATGGAATGTGGAATGGACTGGAATGGAATGTGGAGTGAAATGGAATGGAAAGTGGAATGAAATGGAGTGGAATGTGGAATGGAATGGAATGTGTAATGGAATGGAAAGGAATGTGGAATAGAATGGAATGGAATGGAATGTGGAATGGAATGTGGAACGGAATGTGGAATTGAATAGAATGCAATGTGGAATGGAAGGTGGAATGGACTGGAATGGAATGTGGAATAGAATGTGGAAGGAAATGTGGAATGAAATGTGGAACGCTAAGTGGAATGGAATTGAATGGGATGTGGAATGGAACGTGGAATGCAATTGAATGGAATCTGGAATGGAAAAGAATGCAATGTGGAATGGAATGGAATGGGAAGTGGAATGGAATGAGGAATGGAATGGAATGAAATGAGGAATCAATTGTGGAATGGAAAGGAATGGAATGTGGAAAGGAAATCGGAATGTAATGGCATGGAAGGTGGAATGGAATGTGGAATGGATTTGAATGGAATGTGGAATTGAATGGAATGCAATGCAAAGTGGAATGGAAAGGAATGGACTGCAGAATGGAATGGAATGGAATACGGAATGGAATGGAATTAAATGTGGAATGGAATGTGGAATGGAACGGAATTGAAAGTGAAATGAAATTGAATGGAATGTGGAATGGAATGTGGAATGGATTGGAATGGAAAGTGGAATGGAATATGGAATGGAAAGGAATGGAAAGTGGAATGGAATGTGGAATGGAATGGAGAGTGGAATGGAATGTGGAATGGAATGGAATGGAATGTGGAATGGAATGGAATGGAATGTGAAACGGAATGGAATGGAATGTGGAACCGAATGTGGAATGGAATGGAATGGAATGTGAAACGGAATGGAATGGAATGTGGAACGGAATGTGGAATGGAATGGAATGGAATGGAATTCGGACTGGAATGGAATGGAATGGAATTCCATTATACATTGAATTCCTTTCCATTCCACATTTCATTTCATTACACATTCCATTCCATTCCATTCAATTCCTCTCCATTCCACATTCCATAGCATTCCATT
Source organism: Pongo pygmaeus (assembly GCF_028885625.2). NCBI lineage: Eukaryota > Metazoa > Chordata > Mammalia > Primates > Hominidae > Pongo > Pongo pygmaeus. Next base: position 11,526,469 of record NC_072389.2, read on the forward strand.
CCATTCCATTCCACATTCCATTCCATTCCATTTCATTCCACATTCCATTCCACATTCCATTCCATTCCATTCCATTGCATTCCATTCCACATTCCACTCCATTCCATTCCATTCCATTCCATTCCACTTTCCATTCCAATCCATTCCAAATTCCATTCCACATAACATTACATACCATTCCAGGTTCCATTCCACATGCCATTCCACTTTCCATTCCATTACATTCCACATTCCATTCCACATTAAATTCCATTCCATTACACTTTCGATTGCATTCCACTTTGCTTTCCATTCCGTTGCATTCCATTCCACATTCCATTCCAAGTTCCATTCCACTACATTCCACTTTCCATAATATTCCATTCAATGTTCCATTCCTTTCCATGCAACATTCCATTCCACAATCCATTCCATTCCATTCCATTCCACATTGCATTCCATTCCTTTCCATTGCACATTCCATTCCATTCCATTCCACATTCCATTCCAATCCATTCCACATTCCATGCCACATTCCATTGCATTCCATTCCACGTTCCAATCGATTCCACGTTCCATTCCATCCTATTCGACGATACATTCCACGTTCCATTCCGTGTTCCATTCCACGTTATATTCCACGTTCCATTAAATTGTATTCCATATTCCGTTCCTCATTCCATTCCACCTTCCATTCCATTCCATTACAAAATCCATTCAACGTTACATACCACTCCATTTCACATTCTATTCCATTCTACGTCCCATTCCATTCCATTCCAGGTTCCGTTCCATTCCACGTTCCATTCCATTCCATTCCACGTTCCATTCCATCCCACGTTCCATTCCATTCCGTTCCACCATCCATTCCAAGTTCCATTCCGTCTTGCATTCCACTTTCCATTCCACGTTCCATTGCATTCCATTCCACTTTCAATTTTTTATTCCATCCCAACATTCCATTCCATTCCATTCCACATTCCATTCCACATTCCACTCCATTCCATCCCACGTTCCATTCCATTCCATTCCACATTCCATTCCAATCCGCATTCCATTCTACATTCCATCACATTCCATTCTACATTCCATTCCATTCCATTTCATTCCACATTCCATTCCATTCCTTTCCACATTCCACTCGATTCCATTCCATTGCAATCCACATTCCATCCCATTCCACTTTCCATTCCATATTCCTTTCCGTTCCACTCCGCATCCCATTCCACATGCCGTTACATTCCATTCCATTCCATTCCACATTCCATTCCACTCAATTCCATTCCATTCCATTCCATACCACATTCCATTCCACATTCCATTCCAAATTCCATCCCATCACATTCCATGCCATTCCACATTCCATTCCATTCCACATTCCATTGCAGATTCCATTGCACATTCCATTCCATTGCATTCCATTCCATTCGACAATCCATTCCATTCCATTCCATTGCACAATCCATTCCATTCCATTCCATTCCACATTCCATTCCATTCCATTCCACATTCCATTCCTTTCCACATTCCTTTCCATTCCATTCCACATTCCATTCCATTCCATTCCACATTCCATTTCATTCCATTCCATTCCACATTCCATTCCATTCCATTCCACATTGCATTCCATTCCATTCCACATTCCATTCCATGTTACATTCCACATTCCATTGCACATTCCCTTCCACTCAATTCCCTTCCGTACCATTCAATTCCACATTCCGTTCCAGATACCATTACTTTCAATTCAATTCCTTTCCACATTCTCTTTCATTTCTCATTCCATTCCATTCCAGTCCACATTCCATTAAATTCCATTCTATTCCACAATCCATTCCAGTTTCCATTCCACATTCCGTCCCACATTCCATCCCATTCCATTCCATTCCATTCCACATTCCATTCCACTTTCCATTCCATTCTATTCCACATTCCATTCCACATTCCATTCCACCTTCCATTCCATTCCTTTCGACATTCCATTCCATTCCATTCCATTCCAGATTCCATTTCATTACATTCCACATTCCTTTCCAGTCCATTCAACATTCCATTCCTCATTCCATTCCACTACATTCCACATTCCATTCCAGATTGCACTCCATACCACTCCATATTCCATTCCATTCCATTCCACATTCCATTCCACATTCCATTCCATTCTATTCCATGTGTCCATTCCATTCCATTCCAGTTCTCTTTCCATTCCATTTCATTCCACATTCCATTCTATTCCATTAGATTCCATTCCATGTTCTTTTCCACGATCCATTCCACATTCTGTTCCATTCAATTCCACATTCCAATCCACATTCCATTCCACCTGGCGTTCCATTCTATTCCATATTCCAATGCACCTTCAATTCCATTACATTCCACGTGCTATTCCAGTCCACATTCCATTTCTTTCCATTCCTTTCCACATTCATTTCCATTATATTCCACGTTCCATTCCATTCCATTCCACTTTCCATTCCTTTGACTTCCACTATCCATTCCATTATATTCCATTCCTTCTTCCGTTCAATTCCATTCCATTACACATTCCATTCCATTCCATTCCATTCCACCTTCCATTCCACAATCCACTCCTCTTTCCATTCCATTCCATTCCATTCTTCTCCATGTTCCATTCAACATTCTCTTCAACATTCCTTTCCGTTCCATTAGATTCCATTCCACGTTCCATTCAAAATAACATTCCACATTCCATTACATTCCATTCCATTCCACGTTCCATTCCACATTCCATTCCATTCCATTCCACTTTAAATTCCATTCCAATCCATTCCATTGCATTCCACATTCCATTCCAGTCAATTCCATTCGACATTCCATTCCATTCCATTCCACATTCCATTCAAATCCATTACACATTCCTTTCCACTTTCTATTCCATTTCTTCCCATGTTGCATTCCACATTCCATTGCATCCCTTTCCCCATTCAATTCCATTCCATTCCACATTCCATTCTATTTCTATTTCACATTCCATTCTATTTCCATTTCACATTCCATTCCATTGCACATTCAATTCCTCATTCCATTCCATTTCATTCCACATTCCAATCCATTCCATTCTAGATTCCTTTCTACATTCCATTCCATTCCAATCCAGATTCCATTCCACATTCCATTCCATTCCATTCCACATTCCATTCCATTCCATTCCATTCCTTTCCACATTCCATTGCATTCCATTCCTCATTTCATTCCACATTCCATTCCGTTCTATTCCACATTCCATTCCATTCCATTCCACTCCATTCCATTCCACTTTGCATTCCATTCCATTCCATTCCTCATTCCATTCCACATTCTATTCCATTCCATTCCATATTTCATTCCACTCCTTTCCATTCCATTGCATTCCTCATTCCATTTCAGTCCATTCCATTCGACATTCCATTTGACATTCCATTCCTTCCATTCAAAATTCCATTCCGTTCCATTCCAAGTTCCTTTCCACTTTCCATTGCATTATACTCTGCATTCCATTCCATTCCATTTTATTTCAATTTCATATTCCATTCTACTTCCATTTCACATACCATTCCATTCCACATTCCAATCCATTACGTTCCATATTCCATTCAACGTTCACTTCCATTCCATTTTACAATCTATTCCATTCCACTTTGCATTCCATTCTGTTCCATTCCATTCCACATTCCATCCACGTTCCATTCCAATCCATTCCAATTTCCATACTATTCCATTTCACGTTCCAAACCATTCCATTCCACATTCCTTTCCATTCCAGTCCACGTTCCAGTCCATTCCACTTTCCATTCCACTCCATTCCACGATACATTCCACGTTCCGATCTATGTTCCATTCCATGTTGTATTCCATCTTCCATTCCATCCCATTAAACGTTCCATTCCTCATTGCTTTGCATTCCACATTTCATTCCACTCCATTGCATTCCACATTCTATTACATTCCGTTCCACATTCCATTCCATTCCATTCCATTCCACATTCCATTCCTTTCCACTCCACATTCCGTTCCATATTCCATTCCATTCCATTCCACATTCCATTCCATTCAAATTCACATTCCATTCCATTCCACATTCAATTACATTCCATTCCGTTTTATTCCATTCCACATGCCATTCCATTCCATTCCATTCCATTTCACAATCCATTCCATTCCATTCCATTCCATTCCACATTCCATTCCATTCCATTCCATTAAATTCCACATTCCATTCCACATTCCATTCCTTTCCACATTCCATTCCACAGTCAATTCCGGATTCCATTTCACATTCAATTCCACATTCAATTCCTTCAAATTCCATTCCATTCCATCCTCTTCCATTCCATTCCATTCCATTCCATTCCATTCCATTCCATTCCATTCCATTCCACATTCCTTTCCATTCCACGTTCCATACCATTCCATTCCATTCCACATTCCATTTCACATCACATTCCATTCCATTGCACATTTCTTTCCCATTCCATTCTATTCCTTTCCACATTCCATTCCACTTTCCATTCCAGATTCCATTTCATTCCATTCCACATTCCATTCCATTCCATTCCACATTCAATTACATTCCATTCCAGTCCCCTTTCCATTCGATTCAATTCCATTCCAGATACCATTCCATTGCATTCGACATTCCTTTCCATTCCTTTCCACTCTCCATTCCACATTCCATTCCCCTACATTCCACATTACTTTCCATTACATTCCTGATTCCAATCCATTCCTTTCCATTCCATTGCACATTAAATTCCAGATTCCATACCAAATTCCATTTCACATTCCATTCCATTCCACATTCCGTTCCACATCCCATTTCATTCCATTCTACATTCCGTTCCACATTCCATTCTATTCCATTAAATTCCATTCCCTTCCAAATTCCTTTCCAATACATTCCCCATTCCTTTCTGTTCCAATCCATTCCATTCCATTCCATTACACGTTCCTTACCAGATTCCATTCCACTTTCCACTCCATTCCATTCCACATTCCATTCCATTCTATTCCACTCCAGCCGACATTCCGTTCCATTCCATTCCATTCCAGATTCCATTCCATTCAATTCCACATTCCTGTCCATTACATTCCACACTCCATTCCACATTCCATTCCACTACATTCCACATTCCGTTCCGCATTCGACTCTCTACCATTCCACATTCCATTCAATTCCATTTCACATTCCATTGCACATTCCATTCTATTCCACATTCCACATTCCATTGCACATTCCATTTCATTCCACATTCCACATTCCATTCCATTCTATTCCATTCCACTCCTCATTCCATTACACTTTACATTTCATTCCATTCCACTGTCCATTCCATTACTTTCCACGTTCCATTGCACATTCCATTCCATTCAATTCCACATTCCATTCCATTCCATTCCCTTCCAATCCACATTCCATTCTATTCCATTCCACATTCCATTCCACATTCCATTTCACATTCCTTTCCTTTCCATTCCACATTCCATTCCATTTCGTTCTATTCTAGTTCACATTCCATTCCATTTTTTTCCATTCCGTTCCAGATTCCATTCCATTCAATTCCACATTCCTGTACATTACATTCCACACTCCATTCCACATTGCATTCCACTACATTCCACATTCCGTTCCACATTCCACTCCCTTCCATTCCACATTGCTTTCAGTTCCATTCCTCATTCCATTCCACATTTCATTCCATTCCACATTCCACATTCCTTTCCACTCTATTCCATTCCATTCCTCCTTCCATTACACATCACAATCCGATGTATTCCATTAGCCTTTCCATTTCTTTCCATGTTGCATTCCACATTCCATTCCATTCCATTCCATTCCTATCCATTCCTCATTCAATTCCACATTCAATTCCAGTCCATTCCACATACCATTCAACTTTCCATTCCATTCCATTCCACATTCCATTCCATTCTATTCCACGTTCCACCACAAATTCCATTCCACATTCCATTCCGCATTTCATTCCATTCGATTCCATTCTATTCCACATTCCATTCCACGTTCAATTCCATTCCACATTCCATTCCGCATTTCATTCCATTCGATTCCATTCTATTCCACATTGCATTCCACGTTCCATTCAATTCCATTCCACCTTCAACTGCACGTTCGTTTCCACGTTCCATTCCATTCCCTTCCACGTTCCCTTCCTCTTTCCATTTCACGTTGCATTCCGTTCCATTCCACATTTCATTCCACATTCCATTCCACGTTGCATTCCATTCCATTCAACATTCCATTCCACATTCCATTCCATTCCACATTCTATTCCACATTCCATTTCATTCCATTAAACATTCCATTCCATTCCATTCCATTCCATTCCATTCCATTCCAGATTCCATTCCACATTCCATTCCACATTCCATTCCAATCCTTTCCTCATTCCCTTCCAAATTCCATTCAATTTGATTCCATATTCCATTCCATTCCATTCCACATTCCATTATATTCCACTTTTCATTCCATTAAATTCCATACCATGCCAAATTCCATTCAATTCCATTCCACATTCCATTCCGTTCCATTTCACATTCCATTCCTTTCCCTTGCATTCCACATTCCATTCCATTCCATTCCACATTCCTTTCCCTTCCATCCCAATTTCCGTTCAATAACATTCCATTCCATTTTACATTCCATTCCATTCCATTCCACATTCCATTCCATAGCGTTCCTTTCCAAATTCCAGTCCATTCCATTCCACTTTCCATTCCATTGCACTCTTAATACAATTCTACATTCCATTACATTCCATTCCTCATTCCATTCCACATACCATTACATTGCATTCAATTCCATTCCACATTCAATTCCATTCCTTTCCATTCCACATTGCATTCCCTTCCATTCCACATTCCATTCCATTCCATTCCAAATTACATTTCATTCCATTCCACATTCCTTTCCATTCTATTTCCATTTCAAATTCCATTCCATTCCATTCCACATTCCATTCCATTCTATTCCACATTCCATTCCACATTCCATTCCATTCTACATTCCATTCGATTCCATACCACATTCCATTCCATTCCATTCCATTCCACATTCCATTCCATTCAATTCCACATTCCTTTCCATTCCATTCCGCATGCCATTCCACATTCAATTTCTTTAAATTCCACATTCCTTTTCATTCCATTCCAAAACATTCCATTCCATTCCACATTCCATTAGATTCCATTCCACTTTCCATTCCACCTTCCCTTCCATTCCGTTCGTTATTCCATACCTTTCCATTCCATTCCATTCCACATTCCATTCCATTCCTTTCCATTCCAAATTCCGTCCCATTTAATTAATTTCCATTCCACATTCTATTCCATTCCATTCCTTTCCACATTCCGTTCAATTCCATTCCATTCCACATTCCATTCCATTCCACATTCCATTCTATTCCATTCCACATTCTATTTCACATTCCATTCCATTCCATATTACATTCCACATTCAATTTCATTCCATTGCACATTCCATTCCATTCCATTCCTGTTAACATTCCGTTCCATTTCCTTCCATAACATATTTGATTTAATTACATTCCACATTCCATTCCACATTCCATTCCATTCCATTCCGCGTTCCATTCCACATTCCACTCCACATTCCATTCCATTCCATTCCACATTTCATTCCACATTCCATTCCATTCCACATTCCAATCTATTCCATTCCATTACACAGTCCATTCCATTCCATTACGCGTTTCATTCCATTCCATTCCATTGAAAATTCCGTTCAATTCCATTCCACATTCCATTCCGTTTCATTCCACATTCTATTCCTTTCCATTCCACATTCTATTCCATTCCATTCCATTCCTTTCCATTCCATTCAACATTCCATTCCTTTCCATTGCACATTGCATTCCATTCCATTCCACATTCCATTCCATTACATTCCACATTCATTTACAAATTTCATTCCATTCCAATCCACGTACAATTACACATACCATCCACTTTCCATTCCACTTTCAACTCCATTCCATTCCACATTCCATTCCATTCCATTCCAAGTTCCATTTCACATTCCATTCCACTCCATTACACGTTCCATTCTGTTTCACGTTCCATTCCTTTCTATTCCTCATTCATTTCCACATTCCATTCCATTCCGTTCCACATTCCATTCCACGTTCAATTCCATTTCTCTTTCCTTTCCATTCCATTCCACATTCCATTCCATTCCTTTCCACATTCCATTCCATTCCATTCCACCTTCCATTCCATTCCGTGTTCCATTCCATTCCATTCCACTTTCCATTCCACGTTCCACTCCATGTTCCATTCCACGTTCCATTTCAGTTTCCATTCCACTTCCATTCCACGTTCCAGTCCACGTTCCATTTGACGTTCCATTCCACGTTCCAATACATTCCACTCCGCGTTCCATTCCTCATGCCATTCCGCAATCCATTCCTCATGACTTTCCACATTCCATTCCATTCCATTCCACATCCCATTCCATTTCTCATTCCATTCCAATTTCCATTCCACATTCCATTCCACTTTCCATTCCACGATCCATTCCATTCCGTTCTACAGTCTATTCCATGTTCCATTCCATTCCATTCCACATTACATTCCACATTCCATGCCTTTCTATTCCACATTCCATTCCAATTTCCATTCAACATTCCATTCCACTTTCCATTCCATGTTCCATTCCATTCCGTTCTACAGTCTATTCCATGTTCCATTCCATTCCATTCCACGTTCCATTCCACATTCCATTCCATTCCATTCCACATTCCATTTCTTTCAATTCCATTGCATTCCATATTCAATTCCAGTCCATTCGATTCGACATTCCATTCCATTCCATTCCACATTCCATTCCTTTCCATTCAAAGTTCCATTCCTCATTCTATTCTATGTTCCATTCCATTGCGTTCCACATTCCATTCCACATTGCATTCCATCCCATTCCACATTGCATTCCTTCCAATTCCACATTCCATTCTACCTGCCATTCCATTCCATTCCATATTCCATTACACGTTCCATTCCATTTCTCTTTCCTTTCCATTGCATTCAACGTTCCATTCCATTCCTTTCCACTTTCCATTCCATTCCATTCAACCTTCCTTTCCATTCTGTGTTCTACTCCATTCCATTCCACTTTCCACTCCACTTTCCACTCCACGTTCCATTCCACATTCAATTTCACATTCCATTCCACTTTCCATTCCACGTTCCACTCCACGTTCCATTCGACGTTTCATTCCAAGTTCCATTCCATTCCATTCCGCAATCCATTCCTCATTATATTCCACATTCCATTCCATTCCATTCCACACTTCATTCCATACCATTCCACATTCCATTGTATTTCCATTTCAAATTCCATTCCATTCCATTCTCCATTCCATTCCATTCCATTCCACATTCCATTCCATTTAATTCCAGTCTATTCCACATTCCACTACCCATTCCTCTGCATTCCGTTCCACATTCCATTCCATTCCCTTCCACTTTGCAGTCCATTCCATTCCACTTTCCATTCCATTCCATTGCACATTCCATTCCATTCCATTCCACATGCCATTCCCATCCATTCCACTTTGCATTCCACCTTCCTTTACATTCCATTACACTTTCTGCTCCACATTCCGTTGAACTTTCCATAATATTCCATTCCATTCCATTCAACGTTCTATTCCACATTCTATTCCCCATTCCATTCCATTCCACATTCCATTCCATTCCATTCCTTTTCATTGCATTCCACATCCCATTCCATCCCATTCCGTTCCACATTCCATTCCATTTCATTCCACATTCCTTTGCATTCCGTACCACATTAAATTCCACATTCCTTTCCATTCCATTCCACTTTCCAATCCACATTCCATTCCATTCCTTTCCATTCCATTGCTTTGTAGTCCACATTCCATTCCTTTCCCTTCCATTCCACATTTCATTCCATTCCATTGCCTATACCATACCATTCCATTCCACCTTCCATTCCAAATTCCATTCCAATCCATTCCACGTTCCATTCCACATTCCACTCCATTCCTTTCCACATTCCATTCCAATCCATACCACATTCCATTCCACATTCCTTTCCATTCCATTCCACGTTCAATTCCACTTTCCATTCAAAATTCCATTCCATTCCACTCCATTCCCTTCCATTCCACGTTCCATTCCACATTCCTTTCCACATTCCATTCCGTTCCATTCCGATGCATTCCACGTTCCATTCCACATTCAATTTCACATTCCATTCCCCATTCCATTCCATTACATTCCACTTTCCATTCCAAATTCCATTCCATTCAGTTCCATTCCATTGCATTCCACATTCCATTACATTGCACATTCAATTCCTTTCCATTGCACATTCCATTATATTGCATTCCGCATTCCATTCCATAATCCAATCCATTCCATTGCACTTTCCAATCCACATTCCATTACATTCCATTCCACATTCCATTCCAATCCATACCACATTCCATTCCACATTCCTTTCCGTTCCATTACACGTTCCATTCCACACTCCATCCCACATTGCATTCCATTCCATTCCACGTTCCATTCCACATTTGATTCCCCATTCCATTCTGTTCCATTCCATGTTCCATTCCACATACCATTCCATTTCATTCCACCTTCCAATCCACATTCCATTCTATTCCATTCCACAATCCATTCCATTCCATTGCACATTTCATTCAAATCCATTCCACTCCATTCCATTCCATTGCATTTCACATTCCATTCCACTCCATTCCATTCGACATTCCATTCCATTCCGTTCCACATTCCATTCCATTCCATTCCACTTTCCATTCTACTTTTCGTTCCATTGCATTCCACTTTCCATTTCACATTTCATTCAATTCCATTCCAGTTTCCACTCCTTTCCACTCCACATTCCATTCCACATCCCTTTCCATTCCATTCCACTCCAAGTTCCTTTCCATTCCATTCCATAATGCATTCCATGCCTTTCCACATGCCATTACTTTCCATATTCCATTCCACACTCCATTCCATTCCAAATTCCATTCCAAATTCCATTCCATTCCCTTCCACATTGCATTCCATTCCATTCCACATTCCATTCCAATCCAAATTCCATAGCATTCCATGCCATTCCATTTCACATTCCATTCCATTCCATTAAATTTCACAATCCATTCCATTACCTTCCATTCCTTTCCACATTCCATTCCATTTGTTTCCATTCCACATTCCATTCCATTCCATTCCATTCCATGTTCCATTCCATTCCACCATCCATTCCTTTCCATTCCATGATCCATTCCTTTCCATTCCACGTTCCATTCCACATTCCATTCCACCTTCCATTCCACATTCCATTCCACTGAATTCTATTCCATTCCATTCCACGTTCCATTCCAAATCCATTCTGTCACATTCCACGTTCCATTCCATTCCATTCCACATTCCATTCCATTCCACATTCCATTCCACTTTCCGTTCCTTTACAATCCACATTCCATTCCACATTCCATTGCATTCCACTCCACATTCCATTCCACTTTCCATTCCATTCCACTTTGCATTCCATTCCGTTCCATTCCATTCAATTCCATTCCACATTCCATTCCATTCCATTGCACATTCCATTCCATTCCATTCCAAATTCCATTCCACCTTCCATTCCTTTCCATTCCACGTTCAATTTCACATTACATTTCATTCCACATTCCTTTCTAACCCATTTCACATTCCATTCCACATGCTTTTCCATTCCATTCCACATTCCATTCCACATTCCATTCCATTGAATTGCAATATCCATTCCACATTCCATTCCATTCCATTCCTTTCTATTTCATTCCACATTCCATTCCATTCCATTCCACTTTCCATTCCACATTTCATTCCATTCCATTGCACATTCCATTCCATTGCATATGACATTCAATTCCACATTCCTTTCCATTTCATTCCACTTTCCATTCCACATTCCATTCCACCTTCCATTCCATTCCTTTCCATTCCACATTTTATTCCACATTCCATTCCTTTCCATTCCACGTTCCACATTCCATTCCATTTCACATTTCATTTCATTCCATTCCATTCCATTCTACATTCCATTCATTTCCATTGCATTCTATATTACATTTCATTCAATTCCACATTCAATTCTGTTCCACATTCCACATTCCATTCCATTCCACATTCCATTCCAATCCATTCCACATTCCATTCCTCATTCCATTCCATTCCATTCCACGTTTCATTCCACATTGCATTAAATTCCATTCCTCATTACATTCCATTCAATTTCACACGCAATTCCATTTCATTTCGCATTCCATTCCATTCCATTGCATTCCACATTCCATTCCATTCCATTTGACATAGCTTTCCATTCCATTCAATTCCATATGCCATACAATTCCATTCCACGTTCTATTGCATTCCATTCCATTCCATCACACATTCAATTCCACATTTCATTACATTACTTTCCTCATCGCATTCCATATTCCATTCCACTCCATTCCACATTCCATTCCTTTCCATTCCACTTTGGATTCGTTTCCAATCCATTCCACATTGCATTCCACACTCCATTGTTTACTTTTCCCCATTCCATTCCTTTCCATTCCACATTCCAATCCATTCCATTCCACATTCCATTCTATTCAATTTGACATTGATTTCCATAACATTCATTTCCATTTTCCATTATATTCCACTCCAAATTCCATTCCATTCCATTCCATTCCTTTGCACCTTCCATTCCATTCCATTCTACGTTCCATTCCATTCAACATTCGAAATTCCATTCCATTCCAAATTCCATTCCATTCCACACCACATTCCATTCTATTCTATCCACGTTACCTTTCATTCCATTCCACATTCCATTCCACTTTCCATTCCATTCTATTCCACGTTCCATTACAAATTTCTTTCCACCTTCCATTCTGCATTTCATTCCATTAGATTCCATTCTATTCCATATTCCATTCCACGTTCCATTCCATTCCATTCCACCTTCCATTACACGTTCGTTTCCACGTTCCATTCCATTCCCTTCCATGTTCCCTTCCTCTTTCCATTCCACGTTGCATTCCTTTCCATTCCACGTTTCATTCCACATTCCATTCCATTCCACATTCCATTCCACATTCCATTCCATTCCATTCCACATTCCATTCCATTCCATTCCATTCCACTCCACATTCCATTCCACATTCCATTCCAATCCTTTCCTCATTCCCTTCCAAATTCCATTCAATTTGATTCCATATTCCATTCCCTTCCATTCCACATTCCATTATATTCCACTTTCTATTCCATTCCATTCCTTACCATGCCAAATTCCATTCCATTCCATTCCACATTCCTTTCCCTTCCATCACAATTTCCATTCAATACCATTAGATTCCATATTACATTCCATTCCTTTCCATTCCACATTCCATTCCATAGTGTTCCTTTCTAAATTCCAGTCCATTCCATTCCACATTCCATTCCATTGCACTCTTAATCCAATTCTACATGTCATTACATTCCATTCCTCATTGCATTCCACATACCATTACATTGCTTAAGATTCCATTCCACATTCAATTCCATTCCTTTCCATTCCATATTGCATTCCCTTCCATTCCACATTCCATTCCATTCCATTCCATTCCAGATTCCATTCCATTCCATTCCACATTCCATTCCATTCCATTATACATTCCATTCCGTTCCATTCTTCTTTCCATTCCACATTCCATTCCATTTCATTCCACATGCCATTCCATTCCATTCAGCATTCCATTCCCCATTCCATTTCATTCCATTGGAAATTCCATTCCATTCCATTCCACATTTCGTTCCATTCCATATCACATTGCGTTAAATTCCACTCCATTCCACATTCCATTCCGTTCCATTCCAAATTACATTTCATTCTATTCCACATTCCTTTCCATTCCATTTCACTTGCATTCCATTCCATTCCATTCCATTCCACATTCCATTCCACATTCCATTCCATTCTATTCCACATTCCATTCCACATTTCATTCCACATTCCATTCCACATTCCATTCCATTCCGTTCCACATTCCATATTCCGTTGCTTTCCATTGCATTCCACATTCCATTCCATTCCATTCTGTATTCCATTCTATTCCATATTCCACATTCCATTCCATTCGACTTTCCATTCCATTCCATTCCACATTCCATTCCACATTCTATTCCACATTCCATTCCATTCCATTCCACATTCCTTTCCATTCCATTTCACATTCCATTACATTCCGTTTCACATTCCATTCCTTTCCATTCCATTCCATATTTAATTCCATTCAATTCCACATTCAATTCCATTCCATTTCACATTGTATTGCATTCCATTCCATTCCACTTTTCATTCCATTCCATACCAAATTCCATTCCATTCCTTTCCATTCAATTCCACATTCCATTTCACATTCCATTCCTTTCCATTCCACATTCCATCCCACATTCCATTCCATTCCATTCCATATTCCATTCCATTCCTTTGCATTCCACATTCCATTCTATTCCATGCCAGTCCTCATTCCATTCTATTCCACATTACATATTCCATTCCATTCCACATTCCATTCCATTCCATTCCATTCCACATTCCATTCCATTCCGTTCCACATTTCATTCCATTAAACATTCCATTCCATTCCATTACATTTCACATTCCATTCCATTCCATTCCATCATTGCCTTCTGTTCCACATTACATTGCTTTCTCTTCCAAATACCATTCACCATTCCATTCCATTCTATTCCGTTCCATTCCACTTTCCATTCCATTCCATTCTTTTAAACATTCCATTCCTTTCCATTGCATTCCACATTCCATTCCAGGTTCCATTCCACTCTATTATACATTCCATTCCATTCCACTTTCAATTCCACCTTCCATTCCGCGTTCCATTCCTCATTCCTTTCCATGATGCATTCCACTTTCCATTGCATTCTATTCCACTTTCCTTTCCTCATTCCATTCCACGTTCCACTCCATTCCATTCCATATTCCATTCCACGTTCCATTCCACTTTTCATTCCATTCCATTCCACATTCCATTCCACGTTCCATTCCACGATCCATTCCATCTTCTATTCCATGTTCCATTCCTCATTCCATTCCACGTTCCATTCCACGATCCATTCCATCTTCTATTCCATGTTCCATTCCTCATTCCATTCCACATTCCATTCCTCATTCCATTCCACGTTCCATTGCATTTTATTCCACATTCCATTCCACATTTCATTCCATTCCATTCCGCATTCGATTCCACATTGCATTCCACTCCATTCCTCATACCATTTCACCTTCCATTCCACTCCATTCCACGTTCCATTCCCCATTCCATTTCACATTTCATTCCATTACATTCCACTTTTCATTCCACATTCGGTTCCACGTTAAATTCCATTCCATTCCACATTCTATGCCATTCTGTTCCACATTCCTTTCCACATTCCTTTCCATTCCATTCCACTTTCCATTCCACATTCTATTCCATTATATTCCAAATTCCTTTCCATTCTATTCCATTCCATTCCTCATTCCATAACACATTCCATTCCATTCCATTCCACGTTCCGTTCCATTCCCTTCCACGTTTCATTCCACATACCATTCCATTCCTTTCCACATTCCTTTCCATATTCCATTCCATTCCATTTCACATTCCATTCCATTCCATTCCCTTCCATTGAACTTTCAATTCCATTCCATTCGACTTTCCATTCCATTAACTTCCATTCCACATTCCATTCCTTTCCATTCGAATTTTCATTCTATTCCATTCCATTCCACGTTCCATTCCATTCCATTCCATATTCCATTCCATTCCATTCCACATTCCATTCCATTCCATTCAATCCCATTTCACTTTCGATTCCATTCTATTCCACATTCCACTCCTTTCCATTCAACTTTCCATTCCAATCCATTCCATTCCATTCCATTTCACATTCCATTCAACATTCATTTCCATTCTATTCCAATCCAAATTCCATTCCACTTTCCATTCCATTCCATTCCACATTCCATTTCATTCCATTCCATATTCCATTCCATTCTTCTTTCCATTCCATGGCATTCCACATTCCATTCCATATTCCATTCCACTCTATTCCAGGTTCCATTACACATTCCATTCCACATTCCATTCCATTCCATTCCATTTCACAATCTATTTAACATTTCTTTCAACATTCCATTCCATTCCTCTCAACATTCCATTCCATTGCATTCCACATTCCATTCCACGTTCCATTCCACTCCACTTCACCCTCTGTTCCATTACATTCCACTTTCAATTCCATTTCATTGCACGTTCCATTCCATTACACTTTCCATTCCAAGTCCCATTCCACGTTCCATTCCACTTTCCATTCCATTCCATTCCACTTTCCACGCCTCATTCCATTCCACGTTCTATTGCATTCCATTCCACATACCATTCCACATTCCATTCCACATTCCATTCAATTCCATTCCACAATTCATTCTACATTCCATTAATCGTTCCATTCCATTCCACTCCTGATTCCATTCCATTCCATTCCACATTCCTTTTAACATTCCATTCAATTCCACTCAACATTCAATTCTACATTCCATTCCATTCCATTCCACATTCCATTCCATTCTGTTCCATTTCATTCCTCATTCCATTACACATTCCATTCCATTCCATTCCAGGTTTCATTCCATTCTTTCCACGTTCCATTCCACATACCGTTCAATTCCTTTACACTTTACATACCATATTCCATTCCTTTCCATTCCACATACCATTCCATTCTATTCCATTACCTTCCATTCCATTCCACATTCCATTCAATTCCATTCGATTCCGAATTCCATTCCATTCCATTGCAGTTTCCATTCCTATCCATTCCACATTCAATTCCATTCTTCATTCAATTCCACATTCCATTGCCTTCAATTTCAAATTCCTTTCTACCTTCTATTCCATTCCATTCCACAATCCATTCCTTACCATTTCACATTCCATTCCATTGCATTTCACATTCAATTCCATTGCGTTTCACATTCTATTCCATTCCATTCCATTCCACATTCCATTCCATTCCACTCCATTCCAAATTGCATTCCATTCCACATTCCTTTGCACATTCCATTCCATTCCATTCCATATTCCATTCCATTCCATTCCATTCCACATTACATTCTAATCCATTCCACATTCTATTCCATTCCATTCCACATTCTGTTCCATTCCATTCCATTCCACGTTCTATTCCATTCCATTCCACATTCGATTCAATAGCATTTCACTTTCCATTCCATTCCATTCCATTCCAAATTCCATTCCATTCCACATTCCATTCCCTTCCATTCCACATTCCATTCGATTCCATTCAATTCCACATTCCATTCCATTGCATTTCGCCTTCCATTCCCTTCCATTCCACATTTCATTCCGTTCCATTCCACATTGCATTCCCTTCCATTCCACATTCCATTGAAATCCATTCAACATTCCAATCCACATTCCATTCCTCATTCCATTCCATTCCATTCCATTGCAGATTCCATTCCATTCCATTCCACGTTCCTTTCTATTCCATTCCAAACTCCATTCCACATTCGATTCCACTACATTCCACATTCCATTCCACATTCCACTCCATAGCATTCCACATGCCATTCCATTACGTTCCATATTCCATTCCATTCTTTACCATTCCATTCCTCTTTTCATTACACATTCCATTCAATTCCATTCCACGTTCCATTCCATTCCTTTCCACGTTCCATTCCACATTCCTTTCCTTTCCATTCCTCATTCCATTCCATATTTCATTCCTTTCCATTCCACATTCCTTTCCATTCCATTCCCTTCTATTCCACATTCCATTCCATTCCCTTTTATATTACATTCCATTCCATTCCAATCCACATTCCATTCCTTTCCATTCCATTGCAATCCACATTCCTTTCCATTCAATTGCAATCCACATTCCTTTCCATTTCAACGCATTCCACATTCCATTCCATTCCACCTTCCATTCCTTTCCATTTCACATTCTTTTCCAGTCCATTCCACATTCCATTCCACATTCCATTTCATTCCATTCCATTCCATTCCACATTCCATTCCACAGTTCTTAGCATTCCATTCCAATTTCCGTTACATTCCTCTCTATTCAAGTCCACATTCCGTTCCATTGCATTCCATTATATTCCACACTCCATTCCACATTCCATTCCACGTTCCTTTCCATTCCATTCCATGTTCCTTTCCTCATTCCATTCCACATTCCATTACATTTCTTTCCCCATTGCATTCCACATGCCATTAGACGTTCCATTCCTTTCCCTTCCACATTCCATACCATTCCGTTCCACATTCCAATCCACATTCGACACAATTCCATTCCACAGTCCATTCCTTTCCATTTCACTTTCCATTCCTTTCCATTCCATGCCACAGTCCAATCCATTCTACTCCACATTCCATTCCACATTCCATTCCACGTTCCACTCCCTTCCATTCCACATTCCAATTCGTTCCCTTCCAATCTATTCCTTTCCACATTAAAATTCATTTTATTCTACATTCCATATCCACTCCATTCCACAATGCATTCCATTCCATTCCACATTCCATTACATTCCATTCCACTCCACGTTCCATTCCGCATTCCATTCTATGATCCATTTCACTTTCCATTACACGTTCCACTCTACGTTTCATTCCACGTTCCATTCCATGTTTCATTCCATTCCATTCCATGTTCCATTCCTCATTCCGTTCCACTATCCATTCCATTCCGTTTCACATTCCATTCCACGTTGCATTCCATTCCATTCCACATTCCATTCCATTCCGTTCCGCATTCCATTCTACGTTCCATTCCATTCCTTTCCACATTCCATTCCACTTTCCATTCCATTACAATCAACATTCCATTCCATTCTATTCAATTCCATTCATCATTTCTTTTCACATTACTTTCCATTCCATTCCACGTTCCATTTCATTGCATTCCATGTTCCATTCCACATTCCATTCCATTCCATCCTATCTTCCATTCCATATTCCGTTCCACTGCAATCTACGTTCCATTCAATTGCATTCCCTTCCATTCCACATTCCATTCCATCACATTGCTCATTCCATTGCTTTCCATTCCCTTGCATTCCATATCCCATTCGATTCCATTCCACATTCCATTCCATTCCATTCCGTTCCATTCCACATACCATTCCGTTCCATTCCACATTCCATTCCATTCCATTCCACATTCCATTCCATTCAACATTCCATTACTTTCCACATTCCCTTCCTCTCCATTCAACTTTCCATTCCATTCCATTCCATTGCATTCCATATTCCATTCCATTCCTTTCCACTCCACATTCCATTCCTTTCCATTCCACTTTCCATTCTATTCCATTCCATTGCATTCCATATTCCTTTCCATTCCATTCCATTCCACTCCATTCCACATTCCATTCCATTCCATTCCACATTCCATTCCAATCCACATTCAATTCCATTCCATTTCATATTCCATTCCATTCCATATTCCATTCCATTCCACATTCCATTACTTTCCATTCGTTTACATTCCTTTGCAATTCACCTTCCGTTCCATTCCTCATTCCATTCCATATTCCATTCCAATCCATTCCAAATTACAATCTACATTCCATTCCATTCCATTCCATTCTACATTAAATTCCATTGCATTTCTTTCCATTCCACTTTCCATTCCTTTGCATTCCATTCGTTTCCACGTTCCATTATACATTCCATTCCACGTTCCATTCCACGTTCCATTCCATTCCACATTCCAATCCACATTCCATTCCACATTCAATTCCATTTCATACCATTCCACATTCCATTCCAGATTTCATTCCACATTTCATTCCACATTCCATTCCATTCCATTCCATTCCATTCTGCATTCCATTCTGCATTCCATTCCATTCGATTCCATTCATTTCCCTTCCATTCCACATTCCATTCCATACCACAATTATTACCATTCCATTCCACATTACATTCTTTGCATTCCATTCCATTCTATTCCACATTACATTCTACATTCCTTTCCATTCCATTCTAAGTTTCATTGCAGAATCCATTCCACATTCCTTTCCATTCCAATCCATTCCAACCCACTTTCCATACCGCATTCCATTCCAGATTCCAGTCTGTTACATTCTATTCCATTACACGTTCCATTCCACATGCCATTCGACATTCCATTCCGTTACATTCTATTGCATTCCACTATCCATTCCACATTCCATTCCACATTCCATTCCGTTTCACTCCACTTTCCATTCCACATTGCATTCCATTCTATTCCTAACACAATTTCATTCCATTCCACATTCCATTTCATTCGATTCCATTTGATTCCATTCCACATTCCATTCCAGTCCATTGCATTCAACATTCCATTCCATTCCATTCAACATTCCATTCCATTCCATTACACATTCCTTTCCACATTCCATTCAATTCCATTCCATGTCCCATTCCATTCCATTCCATTCCGTTCCACATTCCATTCCATTCTCTTCCACAGTCAATTTTATTTCCATTTCCCATTCCATTCTATTTCCATTTCACATTCCATTCCATTTCACATTCCATTCCACATTCATTTCCTTTCCATTTCACGTTTCATTCCATTCCAGTTTGCATTCTAGTTCGCTCCATTCCATTCCACATTCCATTCCACGTTGCATTCCACTCCATTCCACTTTCCATACTATTGCATTCCACATTCCATTGCATTCGATTCCACTTGCCTTTCCTTTCCATTCCACGTTCCTTTCCATTTCATGTTGCATTCCATTCCACATTCCATTCCATTCCATTCAGCATTCCGTTATACATTCCATTCCACGTTCCATTCCACATTCCATTCCTCATTCCATTCCAGTTTCCTTTCCACATTCCATTCCACATTCCATTACACGTTCCTTTCCACTTTCCATTCCACGTTCCATTCCATTCCATTCCATGTTCCATTCCATTCCATTCCCCATTCCATTGCATTCTACATTGTATTCCACATTCCATTCAATTCCACATTCAATTCCATTCAATATTCCATTCCACGATCCATTCCATTCCTTTTGAAATTCCATTTCACATTACATTCTATTCGTTGCCACATTCCATTCCATTCTATTCCACGTTACATTCCGTTCCATATTCCATTCAATTACATTCCAAATTCCATTCCATTGCATTCCACCTTCCTTTCCTTTCCATTGCATTCCATTCGAAATTCAATTCCATTCCATTCCACATTCCTTTAGATTCCATTCCACATTCCGTTCCATTCCATTCCACATTCTATTCCATTGCATTACGCATTCCTTTCCGTTCCTTCTCACATTCCATTCCACATTGCATTCCGTTCCATTCCACATTCCATTCCATTCCATTTCACATTCCATTCCATTCCATTCCATTCTGTTACACATTCCACTGCATTCCATTCTGTTTTCCGTTCCGTTCCACTCCATTCCATTTCACATTCCATTCAATTCCATTCCATTCCTTTCCTGATTGATTTCCATTCCATTCCACATTCCATTCCATTCAATTCCGTTCCACGTTCCATTCCAAATTCCATTTCACATTCTATTCCTTTCCATTCCAATCCACATTCCATTCCATTCCATTCCGTTCCATTCCATCTTACATTCCACATTCCATTCCTCATTCCATTCTGTTCCATTCAATTCCATACCCGTTTTCATTCCACATTCCATTCCACATTCCATTCCATTCCAATCCACTTTCAATTCCACATTCCATTCCATTCCATTCCACATTCAATTCCACATTGCATTCCATTCCGTCCCACATTCCATTCCATTCAATTCCATTCCATTGCATTCCACATTCCATTCCACTCCATTCCTTTCGACATTCCATTCCATTCCATTCCACATTCCATTCCATTCCATTTCACATTCCATTCCACATTCCACTCCATTTCATATCATATTCCATTCAACATTCCATTCCATTCCATTCCACATTCCATTCCATTCCATTCCATATCCCATTCTATTTGAATTTCACATTTCACTCTGTTTCCATTTCACATGCCATTCCATTCCATTTCACATTCAATTCCATTCCATTCCATTCCACATTCCATTCCATTCCATTCCTCATTCCATTCCACATTCAATTCCATTCCATTTCACTTTGCATTCCACTCCATTCCACATTCCATTATATTCAACTTTATATTCCACATTGAATTCCATTCCATTCCACATTCCATTCAATACTAAATTCCAATCCTTTCCATTAGATTCTGTTCCACATTCCATTATATTCCATATTCCAGTCCACATTCCATTCCATTCCATTCCATTGCATTCCATATTCATTCCATTGCATTCCACATTTCACTCCATTCCATTCCACATTCCATTCCATTCACATTCCATTCCATTCAATTCCACATTCCATTCCATTCCCTTCCACATTTCATTCAATTCCATTTCATTCCACTTTCCATTCCATTCCATTCCACGTTCCATTCCATGCCACTTTCCATTCCATTCCATTCCACGTTCCATTCCATGCCACTTTCCATTCCATTCCATTCCATCATCCATTCCGTTCCATTCCATCCTCCATTCCATTCCATTCCACGATCCTTTTCTTATACCTTTCCAAATTCCATTTCATTCCATTCTACATTCCATTCCATTCCATTCCATTCAACATTCCATTCTATTTCATTCCATTCCATTCCACATTCCATTCTATTTCATTACACATTCCATTCAATTCCAATCCATCGCAATCCACATTCCTTTCCATTCCATGTTCCATTCCCTATTCCATTGAATTCCGTTCCACATTTCATTTGACATTCCATTCCATTCCATTCCACATTTCTTCATTTCTTTCCATTACATTCCACACTCCATTCCATTTCATTTCACATTCCTTTCCATTCCATTCCATTCCATATTCCATTCCATTCGTTTCCACGTTCCATTGCACATTTCATCCCACTTTCCTTTCCATTTCATTCCATGTTCCATTCCATATTCTTTTCCATTCCATTCCACATTGTATTAAATTCTATTCCCTTCGATTCCACATTCCATTCCATTCCATTCCATTCCACATTC
This sequence comes from Pongo pygmaeus, assembly GCF_028885625.2. Classification (NCBI taxonomy): domain Eukaryota; kingdom Metazoa; phylum Chordata; class Mammalia; order Primates; family Hominidae; genus Pongo; species Pongo pygmaeus. Next base: position 11,549,630 of record NC_072389.2, read on the forward strand.
CATTCAATTCCACATTGCATTCGATTTCATTGCATTGCAGTCCACATTCCATTATATTCCAATGCATTCCACATTACATTCCATTCTATTCCACATTCCTTTCCATTGCACTCCAATTTCCATTCCACATTCCATTCCATTCAATTCCACATTCCATTACATTACATTCCCTTCCATTCCACATTCCATTCTATTCCATTTCACATTCCATTCCACATTCCATTCCATTTCTTTCCACATTCCATTCCATTCCATTCCATTCCGGTGCAAATTCCATTGCATTCCATTCCGTATTCCATTCCATTCCATTCAATTACAGTCCGCATTGCATTGCATTCCACACTCAATTCCACATTCCCTTCCATTCCATTCCATTCCATTCTATTCCTCATTCCTTTCCAGATTCCATTGCACAATCCATTTCACATTCCAAGGCACATTCCATTCCATTCCATTCCATTCCGTGATATTTCAGTCCACATTCAATTGCATTCAGTTCCCTTCCATATTCCATTCCATTCCATTCCACATTCCTTTCCATTCCATTCCACACTCCATGCCACATTCCATTCCACTATATTCCACATTCCATTCCGCATTCCATTGCATTCTGTCCACATTCCATTCCATTCCATTCCATTCGAAATTCCATTCCACATTCAATTCCATTCCATTACCCATTCCATTCCATTCCATTCCTTTGCATTCAACATTTCATTCCATTCTATTGCATTCCACAATCTATTACTTTGCATTCTACTTTCCATTACATACTATTCCACGTTTCATTCCATTCCATTCCATTCCACATTCCATTCCATTCCTTTCCACATTCCATTGCATTCCATTCCAAATTCCATTCCATTCCCTTCCATTCCATTCAACATTAAATTCAATTCCATTCCACATTCCATTCCATTCCATTCTATTCCATTCCATTCCACATTCCATTCCACATTCCATTCCATCTTCCATTCCATTCTTTCCACATTCCATTTCACATTCCATTCCATTCCATACCACATTTCATTCCAATCCATTCCACAATCGATTCCATTCCATTCCATTCCAATCCATTCCACATTGAATTCCACATTGAATTCCATTCCATTCCACATACCATTCAATATTCCATTCCATTCTATTATACAATCCATTCCAATCCACATTCCATTCCTTTCCATATTCAATTCCAATCCATTCAATTCCATTCCATTCCACAATCCATTCCATTCCATTCCACATTCCATTCCACATTCCTTTCCATTCCATTCCACATTCCATTCCATTCCATTCCTTTCCATTACACATTGCATTCCAATCAATTCCATACCATTCCACATTCTACTCCATTCCATTCCTTTCCATTACACAGTCCATTCCAGTCCATTCCTTACCATTCCACATTCCTTTGCATTCCATTCCATTATAAAATCCATTTTATTCCATTCCAATGCATTCCACATTCCTTTCCAATGCATTCCACACTCCATTCCACGTTCCATTCCATTCCATTCCTCAGTCCTTTTCAATCCATTCCACATTCCACTCCACGTTCTATTCCATTACATTCCGCATTCCATTCCACATTCCATTCCACATTCCAATAAATTCCATTCAATTCCATTCCACCTTCCATTCGACATCCCCTTCCACATTCCATTCCATTCCATTCCATTTCTCGCTCCATTTCACATTCCATTCCATTCCATTACACATTCCATTCCACTACATTCCACATTCCATTGCACATTCCATTCCATTACATTCCACATTCCATTCCACATTGCATTCCATTCCACAGTCCATTGAGGATTCCATTCCGCATTCCATGCCACATTCCATTCATTTATATTCAATTCCATTCCATTCTCTTCCATTCCATTTGATTCCATACAATTCCATTCATTCCATTCCATTCCATATTCCATTGCATTCCGCATTCCTTTCCATTCCATTCCACATTCCATTCCATTCCATTCCTTTCCACATTCCATTCCACATTCCATTCTATTCCATTCCATTCCATTCCAGATTCCACTCCATTCCATTCCACATTCAATTCCATTCCAATCAACATTCCATTCCATTCCTTTCCATTCCACATTCCATTCCATTCCATTCCATTCCACATTCCAATCTATTCATTTCCATATTCCATTACACTTTTGAGTAAACATTCCATTCCATTCCATTCCACATTCCATTCCATTCCATTCCACATTCCATTCCATTCCATTCCAGTCCAAATTCCATTCAACTGAATTCCATTCCAGATTCATTTCCATTCAATTCCACATTCCTTTCCATTCCATTCCACTCTCCATTCCACATTAGATTCCACTACATTCCACATTCCATTCCAAATTCCATTACATTCCTTGCCACATTCCATTCCATTCCATTCAAATCCACTTTCCTTTCCACATTCAAATCCGTTACTTTCCACATTCCTTTCCATTTCATTCCTTTGCATTCCACATTTCATTCCATTCCATTCCATTCCACATTCCTTTCCATCCCATTCCACATTCCATTCCATTCCATTCTACATTCTCTTCCATCTCATTCCACATTCAATTCCAATCCACTCCACATTCCATTCAACTCCGTTCCACATTCCATTCCACATTCCATTCCAAATTCCATTGCATTTGATTCAACATTCCATTCATCATTCCATTCCATTCCATTCCACATTCCTTTCCAATCCATTCCAATTTCCATTCCACGTTCCATTCCATTCCGTTCCACATTCCATTCCATTTCATTCCACATTCCATTCCATTTCATTCCTCATTCCCTTACAGATTCCATTACACATTCCATTCCATTTGATTCCATTCCACATTCCTTTCCATTCCATTTTGCATTCCTTTCCATTCCATTCCACACTCAATTCTGTTCCAATCCACATTTCATTGCACGTTCCTTTCCACATTCCATTCCATTGAACATCCAATTCCATTCCATTCCACATTCCATTCTGAATTCCATTCCATTCCAAGCCACATTCTATTCCACTTTCCTTTCAATTCCATTCGACATTGCATTCCTCATTCCATTCCATTCCAGTCCACACTCCATTCCATTCCATTCCATTCCACATTCCATTCCATTCCATTCCATTCCACGTTCCATTCCATTCCATTCCTCATTCCATTCCATTCCATTTAACGTTCCATTCCACATTCCATTCCATTCCATTCCACAATCCATTCCATTCCATTCCATTCCACATTGTATTGCATTCCATTCCACATTCCATTCCACTGCACATTCCGTTTCACATTCCATTCCACTGCACATTCCATTCCACATTCCATTCCATTCCATTGCACATTCCATTCCAATATTCATTCCTTTCCATTCCACATTCCACTTTCCATTCCACTTTCCATTCCACGTTCCATTTCACCTTCCATTCCACATTCCATGCCACGTTCCATTCAATTCCTTTCAATGATCCATTCCCCATTCCATTCCATACCATTCTATTTTCCATTCCACTTTCCATTCCATTCCATTTCACCTTGTATTCCATTCCGTTCCACATTCCATCGCACATTCCATTGCATTCCATTTCATATTCCATTCCATTCCATTACACATTCCATTCCATTCCATTCCATATTCCATTCCTTTCCCTTCCATATTCCATTCCATTCTATTCGACCTTCAACATTCCTTTCCACTTTCCGTTCCAAATTCCTTTCCAAGATCCATTCCACTTTCCATTTCATTCCATTTCACGTTCCATTCCATTCCACGTTCCATTCCATTCTATTCCATTCCACGTTCCAACCCATTCCATTCCGCATTCCATGCCATTCCATTCCACATTCCATTCCATTCCATTCCACATTCCATTCCATTTCATTCCACATTCTTTTCCAGATTCCATTATATATTCCATTCCATTCAATTCCATTCCACATTCCATTCCACTCCATTCAGCATTCCATTCCATTCCATTCCATTCCACACTCAATTCTCTTCCATTCCACATTTCATAGCACGTTCCATTCCACATTCCATTCCATTCCACATCCCATTCCTTTCCATTCCACATTCCATTCGGAATTCCATTCCATTCCAATCGACATTCCATTCCACTTTCCATTCAATTCCATTCGACTTTGCATTCCACATTCCATTCCTTTCCTGTCCACACTCCATTCCATTCCATTCCATTCCACATTCCATTCCATTCACTTCCATTCCATGTTCCATTCCATTCCATTCCTCATTCCATTCCATTCCATTTAACATTCCGTTCCATTCCATTCCACATTCCATTCCATTCCATTTGATTACACATTCCATTCCAGATTCCCTTCCATTCCATTCCACATCACGTTCCATTACATTCCATTCCACATTCCATTCCATTCCATTTGATTACACATTCCATTCCAGATTCCCTTCCATTCCATTCCACATCACGTTCCATTCCATTCCATTCCACATTCCATTCCATTCCATTCCACATTCCATTCCTTTCCATTCCACATTCCATTCCATTCCATTCCTCATTCCTTTCCACATTCCATTCCAGAATCCATTCCATTCGATTCCATTCCACATTCCATTCCATTCCATTTTGCATTCCATTCCATTCCATTCCACATTCGGTTCGATTCCATTCCACGTTCCTTACCACCTTCCATTCCAGATCCCATTCCATTCGATCCCATTCCACATTCCATTCCATTCCATTTCGCATTCCATTCCATTCCATTCCACATTCCATTCTGTTAGATTCCACATTGCGTTGCACATTGCAATCCTCATACCATTCCATTCCATTCCACATCCCATTCCATTGCATTCCACATTCCATTCTAAATTCCATTCCATTCCATTCCACCTTCCATTCCACTTTCCATTCCATTCCATTCGACATTGCATTCCACATTACATTCAATTCTATTCCACACTCCATTCCATTCCATTCCACTTTCCATTCCATTCCATTCCATTCCAAATTCCATTCAATTCCATTCCATTTAAACTTCCACTCCATTCCATTCCACATTCCATTCCATTCCATTCCCTTCCACATTCCATTCCCTTCCTCATTCCATTCCATTCCACATTCCATTAAATTCCATTCCACATTTTATTCCATTCCATTCCACATTCCATTCCATTCCATTCCCTTCCACATTCCATTCCCTTCCTCATTCCATTCCATTCCACATTCCATTAAATTCCATTCTACATTTTATTCCATTCCTTTCCTCATTCTACTTCACATTCCATTCCATTCAATTCCACTTTCCTTTCCACTTTCAATTCCATTCCATTTCACATTCCATTGCTTTCCATTCCATTGAAGTCCATATGCCATTCCATTCTATTACACACTCGATTCCATTCGAATCCACATTCCATTTCACATTCCATTCCATTCCATTTCACATTCTTTCCATTCCATTGCACATTCCATTCCGTTCCAGATTCCTTTTCATTCCATTCCATTCCATTCCACATTCCACTCCCTTCCATTCCATCCCATTCCACATTCCATTCCATTCCATTCCACATTCCATTCTGTTAGATTCCACATTCCATTGCACATTGCAATCCTCATACCATTCCATTCCATTCCACATCCCATTCCATTGCATTCTACATTCCATTCTAAATTCCATTCCATTCCATTCCACCTTCCATTCCACTTTCCATTCCGTTCCATTCGACATTGCATTCCACATTACATTCAATTCTATTCCACACTCCATTCCATTCCATTCCACTTTCCATTCCATTCCATTCCATTCCAAATTCCATTCCATTCCATTCTATTTAACCTTCCACTCCATTCCATTCCACATTCCATTCCATTCCATTCCCTTCCACATTCCATTCTCTTCCTCATTCCATTCCATTCCACATTCCATTAAATTCCATTCCCCATTTTATTCCATTCCATTCCTCATTCTACTTCACATTCCATTCCATTCATTTCCATTTTCCTTTCCACTTTCAATTCCATTCCATTTCACATTCCATTGCTTTCCATTCCATTGAAGTCTATATGCCATTCCATTCTATTACACACTCGGTTCCATTCGATTCCGCATTCCATTCCACATTCCATTCCATTCCATTTCACATTCTTTCCATTCCATTGCACATTCCATTCCGTTCCAGATTCTTTTTCATTCCATTCCATTCCATTCCACATTCCACTCCCTTCCATTCCATCCCATTCCACATTCCATTCCATTCCATTCCAAATTGCATTCTGAATTCCATTCCCCTCCACTTTCCATCCCATTCCACGTTCCATTCTACATTCCATTCCATTCCTTTCCATTCCTTTCCACATTCCATTCTAGGTCCCATTCTACATTCTATTCCAATTTCCATTCCATTCCATTCTATTCCATTCCATTCCATTCCATTCTATTCCATTCCATTCCATTCCATCGCCTTCCAAATTCCTTTCCATTCCACATTCCTTCCATTCCATTCCACTTTCCATTCCATGTTCCATTCCACTCCATTCTAAGTTCCATTCCATTCCACTTTCGATTCCGTTCCATTCCACCTTCCATTACATTCAAATCCACTGTCCATTCCATTCCAAATTCCATTCCATTACATTCCACGTTCCGTTCCACGTTCCACTCCATGTTCCATTCCTTTACATTCCAGTTTCAATTCCACGTTCTTGTCCACGATTCATTCCACGTTCCATTAAATTCCATTCCACTATACATTCCAAGTTCCATTCTACGTTCCATTCCACGATCCATTCCACATTCCATTCCATTCCATTCCACATTCTATTCCTCACTCCATTCCACATTCCATTGTTTTCCATTCCACATTTCATTCCACATTCCTTTCCACATTCCATTACACATTCCATTCCATTCCATTCCACATACCATTCACTTGCATTCCACATTTCATTCCATTCCATTCCATTCCACTCCACATTCCATTCCATTCCATTCCACATTCCGTTCCCTTCCATTCCACATTCCGTTGCTCATTCCATCCCATTCCATTCCACATTCCATACCATTCCATTCCGTATTCCATTCCATTCCATTCCACGTTCCATTCCGTTCCATTCCACATTGAATTCCATTCCATTCCACATTCCATTCCATTCCGTATTCAATTCCACATTCCACTCAGTTCCATTCCACATTCCTTTCCATTCCATTACTCATTCAATTTCATTTCACATTCGATTACATTCCATTCTGTTCCACATTCCATTCCATTCCATTCCACATTATATTGCACATTACATTCCATTCTATTTCTGATTCCATTCCATTCCATTACATTCCACATTCTGTTCCATTCCATTCCATTCCACATCCCATTCCACATTCCACAATCCACTCCGCATTCCATTCCATTCGATTCCACATTCCAATCCATTCCATTCCACATTCCATTCCATTCCATTCCATATTCCATTCCATTCCATTCAATTCCATTCCATTCCACTTTCCATTGCATTCCATTCCACCTTCCAGTGCATTCCATAGCATATTCCATTCTATTGCATTCCACATTCCATTCGCGTCCATCTCACATTTCTTTACATTGCATTCCATTCCATATTCCACTCCATTCCCTTCCCGTTCCCATTCCCTTCCATTCCACTTTCAATTCCTTTCCAGTCCATCCACATTCCAATACATTCCATTGTGCATTCCATTCCATTCCATTCCACTTTACCTTCTATTCCATTTCTCGTTGCATTCCATTCCATTTTTTTCCGCATTCCGTTATATTTCCCATTCCACATTTCATTCCATTCCACATTCCATTCCATTCCATTCCATTCCATTCCATTCCACATTCCTTTCCATTCCATTCCACATTCCATTCTACATTCCATTTTATTTCACATTCCACATTTCCTTCCATTCCATTCCATTCCACATTCCTTTCTTTTCCATTGAAATCCAGAATCCATTGCATTCCATTCTTTTCCATTTCACATTCCATTCCACATTCCATTCCATTCAATTCCACATTCCATTCCATTCTACTTCACATTCCGTTCCACATTCCATTCCATTCCATTACACATTTCATTCCATTCAACTTCATAATCCATTTAATTTCATTCCGCAATCCATTCCACTTTCCATTCCATTCCATTCTATTCACATTCCATTCCATTCCCATTCCATTCCATTCCATTCCATATTCCATTCAACATTCCGTTCTATTCCAATCCATATTCCATTGAATTGTATTCCACATTCCATTCCATTCCATTCCACATTCCTTTCCATTCCATTCCACATTCCATTCCACATTCCCTTCCATTCAATTCCACATTCTTTTCCATTCCATTCGAAACAATTCCGACTCAGTCCACATTACATTAGATTCCATTCCACTTTCCATTCCACGTTACCTTCCATTCCGTTCGATATTACATTCCTTTCCATTCCACTCCATTCCAAATTCCATTCCATTCCATTCCACATTCCATTCCATTCCATTCCTTTTCATTCCACATTCCATTCTATTCAATTCCACATTCCATTCCATTGCATTCCACATTCTATTTAACATTCCATTCCATTCCATGGTCAATTTCACTCTATTCCATTCCATTCCTTTCCAGTTCACATTCCATTCCTTTCCCTTCCATTACACATTCGATTTCACTACATTACACATTCCAGTCCACATTCCATTCCATTCCACATTCCATTCCATTCCACATTCCATTCCACATTTCATTCCATTCCATTCCACATTCCATTCCACATTCCAACACATTTTATTCCAAATTCCATTCCATTCCAGTCCATATTCCTTTCTATTCCATTCCATTACACATTCCATTCCATTCCATTGAACATTCCTTTCAATTCCATTCCATTGCATTCCACATTCTATTCCATTTCATTACACGTTTCATTGTATTCCATTCCTTTCAACTTTCCATACCATTCCATTCCACATTCCAGTCCATTCCATTCCATTCCCCATTCCGTTCTATTCCATTCCAAATTCAATTCCACATTCCATTCCATTCCAATCCATATACCATTCCACATATCATCCACTTTCCATTCTACATTCCACTCCATTCCATTGCACATTCCTTTCCATTCCATTCCAATTTCCTTTTCACCTTCCATTCCACTGCATTCCACGTTCTATTCCATTCCACTTTCCATTCCATTCTATTCCACATTCCATTCTGCATTCCATTCCATTCCATTCCACATTCCATTCCCTTCCATTCCGTATTCCATTCAATTCCATTCCATTATATTCCATATTCCATTCCATTCTCTTCCATTACACATTCCATTACATTCCCTTCTACATTCCATTACGTTCCATTCCGTTCTATTCCACTTTGCATTGCGATCCATTCTACATTCCATTGCATTCGATTTGACATACCATTCCCTCCCAGTCCACATTCCATTGCATTCCATTCCATTCTACATTCCATCCCAATCCATTCCTTATTCCATTCCCTTCCATTCCACATTCCATTCCATTCCCTTCCATTCCACTCTCCATTCCATACCATTCTATTCCACATTCCATTCCATTCCATTCCACGGCTCACTCCATACCTTTCCTTTCCACATTCCATTCCATTCCATTCCACATTCCATTCCATTCCATTCTTCTTTAATTCCACATTTCATTACATTCCATTTCTAATTCCATTCCACATAACATTCTGTTGCATTCCATTCCATTTAACATTCAATTCCATTCCATTCCATTCCACATTGCATTTCCTTCCATTCCACATTCCATTCCATTCCAGATCCATTCCATTCAATTTCACATTGCATTCCATTCCATTCTTAATCCAATTACACATTCCATTCCATTCCATTACCCATTCAATTCCATTCCATACCGCATTCCAATCCGCACTTCCTTCCACATTCCATTTCATTCCATTGCACATTCCATTCCATTGCATTCCTCGTTTCATTCCATTTCATTTCACATTGCATTAAATTCCACTACATTCCACATTCCTTTCCAATCCATTCCAAATTCGATTTCAATCCATTCCACATTCCATTCCACTCCATTTCACATTCCATTCCCTTAGATTTCACATTCCATTCCTTTCCATTCTATTCCACATTTCATTACATTCCGTTCCACTTTCAATTCCATTCCATTTCACATTGCATTCCATTCCATTCCATTCCACATTCCATTCCATTCCATTTCAAATTCCATTCCATTGCTTTCCATTCCATTCCTCATTCCGTACCACATTCCATTCCAATCCATTCCAATTTCCATTCCATTCCATTCCACTTTCCATTCCATTCCATTCCATATTCCATTCAATTCCATTGCAAATCACATTCCATTCCATTCCATTCCATTCCATTCCACATTCCATTCTATACCATATTCCACATTCCATTCCATTCCACATTCCATTCCATTCCATTCCATTCCATTCCACATTCCATTCTATACCATATTCCACATTCCATTCCATTCCACATTCCATTCCATTCTATTCCATTCCATTCCAAATTCCATTCCACATTCCATTGCATTCCATTGCACTTTCCATTGCATTTCCCATTCCATTCCATTCCATTACATTTCACTTTCTATTCCATTCCATTCCATCATTACATTCCATTCCACCTTGCAATCCATTCTGTTCCACATACCATTTCACATTCCATTCCATTCCATTCCACATTCCTTTCCATTCCATTCTATTCCACATTCCATTCCATTCCATTGCATTCCACATTCCATTCCAAGTTCCATTCCACTCCATTGAACATTCCATTCCATTCTTCTTTCCATTCCATTGCATTCCACGTTCCATTCCATTTCCTTCCACATTCCATTCCATTCCACATTCCATTCCATTCAATTCCATATTCCATTCCACATTCTATTCCATATTCCATTCCACATTCTATTCCATTCCATTCCACGTTCCATTCCACGTTCCATTCAATTCCATTTCACATTCCTTTCCAACGCTTTTCACATTTCATTCCACATTCCTTTCCATTCCATTCCACATTCCATTCTACGTTCCCCTCAAATGAATTCCAATTTCCATTCCACATTCCATTCCATTCCATTCCTTTCCATTGCATTCCACATTCCAATCCATTCCATACCATTCCAGTTTCCATTCCATTCCATTCCACATTCAATTCCACATTTCATTCCATTCCGTTCTACGTTCCATTCCACATTCCATTCCATACCAATGCACATTACTTTCCATTCCACATTCCATTCCATTCCATTGCACATTCCATTCTATTCCATACTACATTCAATTCCACATTCCTTTCCATTCCATTCTACTTTCCAGTCCACTCCAATCCATTCGATATTCTATTCCATTCTATTCCAGGTTCCATTCCACATTCCATTCCATTCCACATTCCATTCCATTCCATTCCACATTCCATTCCATTCCATTCCACCTTCAATTCTATTTCCATTTCACATTCCTTTCCATTCCATTACACATTCCACTGCATTCCGTTACACATCCATTCCATTCCACATTCCATTTGATTCAGTTCCGCATTTCATTCCACATTCCATTATATTACATTCCAGAGTGCATTCCACTTTCCATTCCATTGTACTCCACATTCCACTCCAAATTCCATTACACGTTCCATTTCACATTCCATTACACATTCCATTCCATTCCGCATTCCATTCCATTCCATTCCACCTTGCATTCCACATTCCATTCCGCATTCCTTTCCACATTCGAGTCCATTCCAGTCCTCATTCCATTCCACTGCATAAAACATTCCTTCCCATTCCATTCCATTTTCCATCCCATTCCGCATTCCTTTCCACAATCCTATTCGATTCCATTTCACAATACATTACAACTTACTTTCCATTCCATTCCACATTGCATTCCCTTCCATTCCACATTCCACTCTAACACTAACTACATTCCATTCCATGACATTCCATTCCACCTTGCGTTCCATTCCATTCCACATTCCATTCCATTCCATTCCACTTTCCATTCCACTTTCCACTCAACATTCCATTCCTTTCCATTCCATTCCATTCCATTTTCCATTCCACGTTCCATTCTATAACATTCTTTACATTCCATTGCGTTCCACATTCCATTCCATTCCATTCCATTCCACATTTCCTTCCATTCCATTGCACATTCCATTCCATTCCATTCCACATTCCATTCCACTTTCCATTCCAGCCCATTCCACGTTCCATTCCACATTCCATTCCACTCGATTCCACATACCTTTCTAATCCATATCACATTCCATTCTACATTCCTTTCCATTCCATTCCACATTCGATTCCTAATTCCATTCCACATTTCATCCCATTGCTTTCCATTCCATTCCATTTTCCATTCCACATTCCATTCCACATTCCATTCTGCTCCATTGCATTTCATTCCACGTTCCATTCCATATTCCATTCCAAATTCCTCTCCGTTAAATTCCATTCCATTCCACTTTCCTTTCCACTCCATTCCAGTTTCCATTCCATTCCATTCCACGTTCAATTCCATTCCACGGTCCATTACATTCCACATTCTGTTCCATTCCATTCCCTTCCACTTTCCTTTCCAGATTCCATTCCATTCAATTCCACATTCCATTCCATTCCATTCCACATTCCATTCTATTTACATTTCACATTCCAAACTACTTCCACTTCTCATTCCGTTCCATACCATTGCACATTCAATTCCATTCCACAGTCCATTCCATTCCATTCCACATTCCATTCCACAGTCCATTGCATTCCATTCCAAGTTGCATTTCGTTCCATTGCAACATTCCATTAGATTCCACATTCCACTCCATTCCATTCCTTTCCATTTCATTCCATTCCATATTCCATACCATTCCATTCCATTCCACATTCCATTCCATTCCATTCCATTCCACCTTCCATTCCATTCAACATTCCATTCCATTCTATTCCGTTCCACTTTCCATTCCACATTCAATTCCATTCCATTCCTCCGCATTCCATTCCACATTCCATCTTGTTCCATTCCATTCCACATTCCATTCCATTCCATTCCACATTCCATTCCAGTCAATTCCAAATTCCACTCCACATTCCATTCCATTCCATTCCACGTTCCATTCCACTTTACATTCCACTTTCCGTTCCATTCCATTCCGCATTCCATTCCACATTCCATTCCATTCCACCTTCCATTCCATTCCACTTTGCATTTCATTCCTATCCATTCCATTCCACATTCCATTCCACGTTCCAATCCACTCCATTCCACTTTCCATACCATTCCATTCAAAGTTCCATTCCTTTCCATGCCACATTCCTTTCCAGATTCCATTCAATTTCATTCCATTCCACATTCCATTCCTTTCCATTCCATTGCACATTCAATTCCATTCCATTCCACATTGAATTCCAATCCATTTCACATTCCATTCCGCATTCCATTGCCTTCCATTCCACATTCCATTCTATATTCCATTCCACATTCCATTTCATTCCATTCCATTCCATTCCACGTTCCACTCCACATTCCATTCCGCTTTCAATTCCATTCCATTCCATTCATTTCCATTCCACTTTTCATTCCACGTTCCATTCCATTCCATTCCACATTGCATTCCATTCCATTCCACCTTGAATTCCACTTTCCATTCCATTCCACATTGCATTTCACGTTCTGATACTTTACATAGAACATTACAGTCCACATTCCATTCCATTCCATTCCATGTTCCAATCCTTTCCACTTTGCATTCCATTCCGTTCTATTCCATTCCACATTCCATTGCACGTTCCATTCCACTCCATTCCACTTTCCATACCATTCCATTCCATGTTCCATTCCATGCCATTCAACTTTCCATTGCATTCCAATCCACCTTCCATTCCATTCCACGTTCCATTCAATTCCATTGTACGATCCATTCCATGTTGCATTCCGCGTTACATTTCACGTTCTATTCCATGTTCCATTCCATTTCATTCCTCGTTCCGTTCCTCATTCCATTCCACATTCCTTTCCATTCCTTTACAAATTCCATTCCACGTTCCATTCCACTCCACTCCACATTCCATTCCATTTGCGTTCCATTCCTTTCCACGTTGCATTCCATTCCACGTTGCATTCCATTCCACGTTCCATTCCATTCCACGTTCTTTTCCATGTTCCATTGCATTCCATTCCACGTTACATTTGTCGTTTCATTCCATGTTCCATTCCATTCCATTCCACATTCCATTCCAGATACCATTCCACATTCCATTCCATATTCCATTCCACATTCCATTCAATTCCATTCCACATTCCATTCCACATTCTTTCCATTCCATTCCTATCCACATTCCTTTCCATTCCATTCCATTCAATTCCACTTTCCATTCTATACCATTCAACTTCCCATTCCATATTCCATTCCACGATCCATTCCACTTTCCTTTCTACATTGCATTCCACATTCCATTCAACTTTCCGTTCTATGTTCCATTCCATTCCATTCCATTCCTCATTCCATTCCACCTAACATTCCATTCCAGTCCATTCCACATTCCATTCTATTCCATTCTAATTTCCATACCATTCCATTCCACATTGCATTCCATTCCATTCCATTCCATTCCACATTCCATTCCATTCCACATTCCATTCCATGCCATTTCATTCCACATTCCATTCCTTTCCTTTCCAGATTCCATTCCTTTTCATTCCACTTTCCATTCCATTCGGTTTCACATTCCAATCCATTCCATTCTACTTTCCGTTCCATGCCATTCCACGTTCCATTCCACATTCCATTCCACGTTCCATTCCACTTTCCATTCCACACTCCATTTCAGGTTCCGTTCCACATTCCATTACACGTTCCTTTCCACGTTCCTTTCCATGTTCCATTCCATTCCATTCCTTTCCAAATTCCTTTCCACATAGCATTCACTTACATTAGATTCCACTTTCCATTCCATTCAATTCCACGTTCCATTCCATTCCATTCCACATTCCACTGCATTTCCCTTTGCATTCCACTTTCCATTCCATTCCATTCCACATTCAATTCCATTCCACATTCTTTTCCACATTCCATTAAACATTCCATTCCATTCCTTGCGAAATTCCATTCCACATTATATTCCATTCGATTCCGCATTCCAATCCATTTGATTCCAAGTTGCATTCCATTCCATATTACATTCAATTACATTCCACATTCCATTCCATTCCGTTGCATTCCACCTTCCTTTCCATTCCATTCCCTTCCATTCGAAATTCCATTCCATTCCATTCCACATTCCATTAGATTCCTTTCCACATTCCATTCCATTCCCTTCCATATTCCATCCCACATTCCATTGCATTCCATTCCACATTCCAGCCCATTCCATTTGACATTCCTTTCTGTTCCATTCCGCATTCCATTCCATTACATTACATTTGACTTACCATTCCATTCCATTCCACATTTCTTTCCATTCGATTGCATTCCATTCCATATTCCATTCCATTCCATTTCACATTGCATTCCACATTCCATTCCTTTTCATTCCAAATTCCTTTCGAGATTCCCTTCCAAATTCCATTCCACATTCCATTCCATTCCATTCCGTTCCACGTTGCATTCCGCAATCGCTTCCATTCCATTCCATTTAATTCCATTCCACTCCACATTCCATTTCATTCCACATTCCATTTCATTCCATTCCACATTCCCTTCCAATCCATTCCATCCCATTCTTTTCCACATTCCATTCCACATTCCACTCCACATTCCATTCCATTTCATTTCATTACACATTCCAATCCACATTCCATTAAACATTCCATTCCATTCCATTCCACGTTACTTTCAAAATTCCATTCCTTTCCATTCCACTTTCCATTCCACAATCCATTCCACATTCCTTTCCATTCCATTCCATTCCTCGTTCCATTCCACATTCCATTCCACATTCCATTCCATTCCATTTCACGTTCCTTTCAACATTGCATTCCATTCCATTTCACATTCAGTTTCATTCCAATTCACATTCCATTCCATTAAATTCCACATTCCATTCCGTTACATTCCATTGCATTCCACATTCCATTCCCCATTTCATTCCATTCCATTCATCGTTCCATTTCACATTTCATTCCATTCCATTCCAGATTCCATTACATTCAATTCCACATTCTATTCTATTTCCATTCCTCATTCCATTCTATTTCCATTTCACATTCCATTCCATTCCACACTCCATTCCACATTCCATTCCATTCCATTCCACGTTACATTCCACATTCCATTCCATTCCATTCCACATTCAATTCCATTCCCTTCCACATTCCATTCCACTCCATTCCTTTCCATTTCATTCCACATTCCATTTCATTCCGTTCCAATCGTCATTCCATCCCATTCCATTCCATTCCACATTCCATTGCATTCCACATTCCATTGCATTTGATTCCACGTTCCATTCCATTCAATTCTACACTCCATTCCATTCCATACAACATTCCATTTCATTCCATTCCATTCCAAATACCATTCCATTCCATTTCACATTCCATTCCATTCCATTCCATTTCACATTCCATTCCATTCCATTCCACATTTCATTCCACTCCATTCCATTCCTTTGCATTCCATATTCCACATTCTATGTTCCATTCCGCATTACATTCCAGATTCCATTCCATTCCATTTCACATTCCATTCCATTCCATTCCACTTTCCATTCCATTCCATTCAACATTCCTTTCCATTCCATTCCACTTTCCATTCCATTCCATTCAACATTCCATTCCATTCCATTCCATTGCATTCCACATCCCATTGCATTTCATTCTTTTACACATTCGATTCCATTCCACATTCTATTTCACATTCCTTTCCATTCCATTCCATGTTCCATTTCACATTCAATACCTTTCCATTACACATTCCAATCCATACTATTCCAAAACACATTCTATTACATTTTCACTTTCCATTCCTTTCTCTTCCACATTGTATTCCATTCCATTCCACATTGCATTCCATTCCATTCCACATTCCATTTATTCCATTCCTTTCTATTCCACATTCCATTCCATTCGATTCCACATGCCATTCCCATCCATTCCACATTGCATACCACAATACATTCCATTCCATTCCACTTTCCATTCCGCACTGCATTGCACATTCCTTTCCATTCCACATTCCATTGCACATTCCATTCCCCATTCCATTCCATTCCATTCCACACTCCATTCCATTCCATTCCATTCCATTGCATTCAACATTCCATTCCATTTCATTCAATTCCACATTCCATTCCATTGCACTCCACATTCCATTCCATTCCAATCCATTCCACTTTCCATTCCATTCCATTCCATATTCCATTCCATTACATTTCACATTCCATTCAATTCCATTGCATTCCATTCCATTCCAAATTCAATTCCGTTCCATACCACATTCCATTCCATTCCATTCCACATTCCAGTCCATTCGATTCCATTCCATTCCACATTCCAATCCACATTCCATTCCACATTGCATTCCATTCCCGATTCCATTCCATTCTATTCCACATTCAATTCCATTTCATTCCGCATTCCATTCCATTCCATTCCACATTCCATTCCATTCCACATTCCAGTCCATTCCATTTGACATTCCTTTCTGTTCCATTTCGCATTCCATTCCATTCCATTACATTTGACTTTCCATTCCATTCCATTCCACATTTCTTTCCATTCGATTGCATTCCATTCCATATTCCATTCCATTCCATTCCACATTGCATTCCATTGCATTCCACATTCCATTCCTTTCCAATCCACATTCCATTCCTTTCCTTTCTTTTTCACTCCAAATTCCATTCCATTCCATTCCATTCCATTGCACATTCCATTCCATGCCATTCCATATTCCATTCCATTCCATTTCATATTCCATTCCATTCCATTCCACATTCCACATTCCATTCCACGTTCCATTCCAAGTTCCATTCGACGTTACATTCCATTCCATTCCACTTTCTATTCCACGTTCCATTCCATTCAATTCCACGTTCAATTAAACGTTCCATTCCAAATTGCATTCCATTCCATTCCACATTCCATTCCATGTCATTCCACTTTCCATTCAACAATCAATTCCATTCCATTCCACATTCCATGAGAATCGATTCCACATTCCATTCCATTCGATTCCACGTTGCATTCCATTCCATATTCCATTCAATTACATTCAACATTCCATTCCTTTCCATTCAATTGCATTCCACCTTCCTTTCCATTCCATTCCATTCCATTCCAAATTCCATTCCTTTCCATTCCACATTCCATTAGATTCCATTCCAGATTCCATTCCGTTCCATTACACATTCCATTCCATATTCCCTTCCATTCCATGCCACATTTCATTCAATTACATTCCACATTCCATTCCATTCAATTTAACATTCCATTCCATTCCATTCCACATTCCATTCCATTCCTTTCCACATTCCATTCCACATTCCATTCCATTCCACTCCACATTCAATTCCATTCGATTCCATTTAATTCCCCATTCCATTCCCTTCCATTCCACATTCCAGTCCACATTCCATTCCGTTCTATTACACATTCCATTCCATTCAATTCCACTTTCCATTCCATTCAACTCCATTCCCTTGCATATTCAATTCCATTCCATTCCATTCCACATTCCATTCCATTCCATTCCAAATTCCATTCCATTCCATTCCACATTCCATTCTTTTCCACATTCCATTCCACATTCCATTCCACATTGCATTCCATTCCATTCCTTTCCAGTTTCCATTCGAGATTCCCTTCCAAATTCCATTAAACATTCCATTCCATTCCATTCCATTCCACATTCCATTCCACATTCCATTCCATGTTCCATTCCGCATTCCATTCCGCATTCTATTCCACTTTCCAAGAGATTCCATTCCACATTCAATTCGTCATTCCATTCCGCTTTCCATACCACATTCCATTCCATTCCATTCCGCATTCCATTCCACATTCTATTCCACATTCCATTCCATTCCATTTAATATTCCATTACACATTCCATTCAATTCCATTCCACATTCCATTCCACATTACATTACATTCCATTCCACATTCCATTCCATTCCATTAAATTCCGCATTCCATTCAATTCCATTCCAAATTCCTTTCCATTCCATTCCACTTCCATTCCATTTCATTGAATGTTACATTCCACATTTCATTCCTTTCTATTGCATACCATTTCATTGCAAATTCCATTCCATTCCATTTCACATTCCATTCCATTCCATTCCACATTCCGTTCCAATTTCTATTCCATTCCATTACATTCCACGTTCCATTATACATTCCATTCTGTTCCATTCCATTCCACGTTTCATTCCATTCTATTCCACGTTGCATTCCGCATTCCATTCCATACTTCATTCTTTTCCATTCCATTCCATACTTCATTCTTTTCCATTCCATTCCATTCCACGTTCCATTCCACATTTCATTCCACATTCCATTCCATTCCACTCCACATTCCTTTCCATTTCTTTCTACATTCCATTCCATTCTACTGCATTCCACATTCAATTCCACTCCATTGCATTCGACATTCCATTCAATTCCACATTTCATTCCATTCCGTTCCACATTCCTTACCACATTTCACTCCATTTCATTCCACGTTGAATTCCACATTCCCTTCCTTTCCATTCGACATTCCATTCCATTTCATTCCATATCCCATTCTATTTGCATTTCACATTGCATTCTGTTTCCACATCACATACCTTTCCATTCCATTCCAGATTCCATTCCATTCCATTCCATTCCATTCCACATTCCATTCCATTCCATTCAATTCCACATTCCTTTCCATTCCCTTCCATTCCACATTCCATTCCACATTCCATTCCTTTCCATTCCACATTCCTTTCCATTCCATTCCACTCCACATTCCACTCCATTCCATTCCTCCTTCCATTCCATTCGATTTCAATTCCTTTCCATTCCTCATTCCATTCCATTCCATTCCACATTTCATTCCATTCCATTTCACATTGCATTCCATTCCATTTCACATTGCATTCCATTCCAATGCACATTCCGTTCCATTCCACTAACCATTCCATTCCTTTCGTTTCCATTACACATTCCATTCCATAGGATTCCTTTCCACATTCCATTCCATTCCATTTCTAATTCCATTCCTTTCCATTCCATTCCACAGTCCATTCCATTCCATTTCCCATTCCATTCCTTTCCATTCCGTTCCCCCGTCCCTTCCATTCTTTTCCACGTTCCATTCTATTCCACTTTCCATTCCTTTCCACTATGCATTCCATTAAACTTTCCATTCCATTCCACTTTCCATTCCATTCCATTTGTTTCCATTCCACGTTCCATTCCATACCACTCCTTTCCAGATTTCATTCAATTCCATTGCATATTCCATTCCATTCCATTCCATTCCACCTTCCATTCCAAATTCTCTTCCACATTCCTTTCCATTCCACAATCCACTCCATTGCATTCCAATCCACTCTTTTCCATTCTACGTTCCATTCCACATTCCTTTCCACATTCCATTCCAATCCACATTCCATTCTATTCCATTCCATTGCATTCCACACTGCATTCCATTCCATTGCATTCCACATGCAATTCCATTCCATTCCACATTCCATTCCATTCCATTCCGCATTGCATTGCATTCCATTCCACATTCCATTCCATTCCATTTCATTGCATTCCACTTTCCATTGCATTGTATTCCACATGCCGTTCCCATACATTTCACATTGCATTCCACATTCGATTCCATTCCATTCCACTTTCCATTCCACATTCCATTGCACCTTCCATTCCATTCCACTATCCATTCCACATTCCGTTCCCCATTCTATTCCATTCCTTTCCACATTAAATTCCATTCCGTTCCATTCCACTGCATTTCACGTTCAATTCCATTCCGTTCTTTTCCACATTCCATTGCATTCCATTCCACATTCCATTCCGTTCCCTTCCTCATTCCATTCCACATTCCACTCCATTCCATTCAACGTTTCATTCCACCTTCCATTCCATTACATTCCATTGCATTCCACATTCCATTCCAATCCTGTCCTTTCCACATTCCATTCCAATTCATGCCACATTCTATTCCATTCCATTCCACAATCCATTCCACATTCCATTCCATTCCACATTCCATTCCACTTTCCATTCCATTCCGTTCCAATTTCTATTCAATTCCATTCCATTCCATGCCACATTCCATTCCAGATTGCATTCAACATTGCATTCCACATTCCATTCCATTCTATTCCATTCCATTCCATTCTATTCCATTCTATATTCCATTCAATTCCACATTCCATTCCACTCCATATTCAATTCCATTCTATTCCACATTCCTTTCCACTTTCCATTCCACATTACATTCCACATTCCATTCCATTCCACATTCCTTTCCACATCTCATTCCTTTCCATTCCACATTCGATTCCACATTCCTTTTCATTCTATTCCACATACCATTCCACATTCCATTGCATTCAATTCCATATTCCATTTCACAGCATTTCACATTGCATTCCACATTCCATTACATTCCATTCCACATTCCGTTCCATTAAATTCCACTCCACATTCCATTCCATTCCCTTCCACATTCCATTCCATTATATTGCACATTCCATTCCGTTCCACTCCATTCCATTCCATTCCATTCCAAGTTCCTTTCCATTCCATTCCACGTTCCCTTCCATTCTGCTCCACATTCCATTCCGTATTCCATTCCGCATTCCATTCTGCATTCCAATCCCTTACCGTCCACACCCCATTCCATACTATAACTGATTCCATTCCACATTCCCTTCCACGTTCTATTGCATGATCCATTCCACTTTCCATTCTATGTTCCATTCAACGTTCCGTTCCATTCCATTCCACATTCCATGCGACATTCCATTCCATTCCATTCAACTTTCCATACAATTCCATTCCATTCAATTCCATTCCATTCCACATTCCATTCCATTCCATTTCACATTCCATTCTACATTCCATTCCATTCCTTTCCACAATCCATTCCATTCCAACCCACATTCCATTCCATTGCTTTCCACATTCCATCCCACGTTCCATTGCATTCCATTCCAAGTTCCATTTCAAATTCCATTCCACGTTGCATTCCACTCCTTTCAATTCCACATTCAATTCCATTCCATTCCACATTCCATTCCACTCCATTCCATTCCACATTCCATTCCACTCCATTCCATTGAACATTCCATTCGAGATTCCCTACAACTTTCCATTCCGCATTGCATTCCATTTCATTCCACTTTCCATTCCATTCCATTTCACATTCCATTCCGTTCCATTCCATTAGACATTTCATTCCATTCCATTCCACATTCCATTCCGTTCCATTCCATTACACATTCCATTCCATTGCATTCCACATTCCATTTCACATTCCATTCCAATCCATTTCACATTGCACTCCATTCCATTCCACTTTCCAATACATTGCATTCCATTCTATTCCATTCCATTCCATATTCCATTCCATTACTTTCCACATTCCATTCCGTTCCATTCCTCATTCCATTCCATTCCATTCCACATTCCATTTCAAATTCCATTCCACATTCCATTCCATTCCATTCCACATTCTATTCCATATTTCATTCGAAATTCCATGCCAGATTACATTCCATTCCCTTACAGATTCCATTCCACATTCCATTCCACATTCCATTCCATTCCATTCCACGTTCCATTCCATGAACATTCTACGTTCAATTCCATTATATTTCACGTTCCGTTCCAGTTTCCATTCCATTCCATTCCACGTTCCATTCCATGTTCCCTTCCATTACATTCCACTTTCCATTCCATGTTCCTTTCCGTTACATTCCACATTCCATTTCATTCCATTCCACATTCCTTTACACATTCTATTTCACATTCCATTTCACATTCCATTCCACATTGCATTTCACATTCCACATTCCATTCCACTCCATTTACATTCCATTCCATTCCACTTTCCATTCCAATACCTTCTACCCTTCATTCCACATTTCATTCCATTCCACTTTCCATTGCATTCCGTTCCACATTCCACTCCATTCCATTACATTCCACATGCCATTTCATTCCGTTGAACATCCAATTTCATTCCATTCCATTCCACATTCCATTCCATTCCATTCCATTACACTTTCCATTCCACATTCCATTCTACCTTCCATTCCAAATTCCATTCCTTTACACATTACATTACATTGCATTCGACAATCCATTCCATTCAACATTCCATTCCAAATTCCATTAAATTACACATTCCATTACATTCCATTCGAAATTCCAGTCCATTTAATTCATTCTTGCATTCCACTCCATTCCACATTCCATTCCATTTCATTCCATTCCAGATTCCATTCCACATTCCATTCCATTCCATTTCACATTCCATTCCACAGTCCTTTCCATTCCATTCCAGATTCCATTCCATTCCACATTCCATTCCATTCCATTCCACATTCCATCCCACATTGCATCCCATTCCATTCTATATTCCATTTCACATTGCATTCCATTCCACATTCCATTCCATTCCATTCCACATTCCATTCCTTTCCATTCCATTCCAATTTCCATTCCATTCAAATCCATTCCACATTCCATTCCATTCCATTGCACATTCTATTCCACTTTCCAGTCTAATACCGTCTAATTTCCATTTCACATTCCATTCCATTACGTTCCATTTTCCATTACATTCCGTTCCACATTCCACTACATTCCATTCCATTCCACATTCCATTCAATTCCATCGCGTTGCACATTCCACTCCACATTCCAACACATTCCATTTCACATTCCATACCACATTCCACTACATTCTGTTCCACATTCCATTCCATTCCATTCCGTTCAACATTTCATTCTACTCCATTGCATTCCATTCCACATTCCATTTCACTCCATTCCATTCCATTCCACTTTCCAATTCTTTCCACTACATTCCAGATTCCATTCCAAATTTCATCCCATTTCATTCCACATTCAATTCCACTTTCCATTCCATTCCATTCCACACTCCATTCCATTCCATTCCATTCCACATTCCATTTCATTTCGTTCGTTTCCATTGCACGTTCCATTCCATTCCGTTACGTCCCACATTCCATTCCATTCCACTCCACTTTCCATTCCATTCCACATTCCATTCCATTCCATTCCACATTTCATTCAACATTGCATCACATTCCATTCCTCATTATACACCACATTCCTTTCCATTCAATTCTACATTCCTTTCCATTCCATTTCATTCCAAATTTCGTTCCATTCCATTCCATTTCACATTCCATTCCACTCCACTGGAAATTCCATTCCATTCCACATGGTAATCCATTCCATTCCATTACAACTTCCATTCCGTTCCATTCCACATTCCATTCCATTCCATTCCACATTCCATTCCATTCCTTTTCCCATTCCACACTCCATCCCCCTTTCTGTTCCAAGTTCCATTTAACATTCCATTCATTTCCATTCCACATTCTATTCCATTCCACATTCCAGTCAATTCCATTCCACACCACATTCCATTCCATTCCATTTCTCATTCCATTCCACAATCCGTTCCACGTTTCATTTCACATTCCATTCCATTCCATTCCACATTCCATTCCTTTCCATTCTGCTTTCCATTAAATTCCATTACACATTCCATTCCATTCCATTCCACTTTCCATTTCAGTCCACATTCGATTCCACAATCCATTCCACATTCCAGTACATATTCCATTCCATTTCACATTCCATTCCAGTCAATTACATTCCACATTCCATTCCATTCCACATTCTATTCCATTCAATTCCATTTCACATTCCATTCCACATTCCAACACTTTCCACTCCACATTCCATTCGATTCCATTACTCATTCCATTCCACAATCCATTTCACATTCCATTCCACAATCCATTCCATTATTTTCCTTTCAACATTCTATTATTTTCCTTTCAGCATTCCACTCCATTCTATTCCACATTGCACTGCATTCCATTGCATTCCATATTCCATTGCACTCCATTCCGTATTCCATTCCATTACATTCCATTCCATATTCCACTCCACTGCATTCCATATTCCACTCATTTCCATTCCACGTTCCATTCCTTACCATTCTATTGCATTCCACATTCCATTCCATTCCATTCCACATTCCATTCCATTCTATTCCAGATTCCATTCCTCATTACATTCCATTCCATTCCTCATTTCATTCCATTCCATTCCACTTTCTATTCCACATTCCATTCCACATTCCATTGAATTCCATTCCACATTCAATTCCATTCAGTTCAATTTCATTCCACATTCCTTTCCATTCCATTCCACATTCCATTCCATTCCATTCCACTTTCCATTTCATTCCATTCCACATTCCTATCCATTCCATTCCACATTCCATTCCACATTCTATTCAACATTCTTGCTCATTCCTTTCCACATTCCATTCCACATTTCATTACCCATTCCATTCCACATTCTATCCCATTCCATTCCACATTCCATTCCGCATTCTATTCCACTCCATTTAACATTCCATTCCATTCCACATTGCATTCGACATTCTAATCCTTTCCATTCCACCTTCCATTCTACATTCCGTTCCATTCCACTCAACATTCCATTCCACATTCCATTCCATTTTCCTTTATATTCTGTTCAACATTCCTTTCCATATTCAACTCCTTTCTCTTCATTCCATTCCATTCCACATTCCATTCCATTCCATTCCACATTCCATTCCATACCATTTCAAATTCCATTCCATTCCATGGCACGTTACATTATGCATTCCATTCCATTCCATTCAGTTCCATAACATTCCATTCCACATTAAATTCCATTCCATTCCACGACCCATTCTTTGTTCCATTCCACGTTCCATTACACTTTCCTTTCCACTTTCCATTCCACGTTCAGTTCCAAGTTCCATTTCATTCCATTCCATACTGCATTTCAAATTCCATTCCACATTCCATTCCATTCCATTTCACATTTCATTCCTCATTCCATTCCCTTGCACATTCCTTTCCATTCCACGTTCCATTCCACAACCCATTACATTCCATATTCCATTCAATTCCATTTCATTCCATTCCACATTCCATTACAATCCATTCCACCTTCCATTCCATTAAATTCCAAATTGCATTCCTTTCCATTCCACATTCCGTTCCACTTTCCATTCGACTTTCCATTCCATGTTGCATTCTACATTCCATTTCACTGTCCATTCCAAGTTCCTTTCCATGTTTCATTCCACATTCCACTCCACATTCCATTCCACGTTCCATTCCATTCCATTTCACATTCCATTCCATATTCCATTCCACGTTCCATTCCAGGTTCCATTCCATTCCTTTCCACATTTCATTCCTTTCCCTTCCACATTGCACTCCATTCCTTTTCACATTCCATTCCATTCAATTGAGCATTCCATTCCATTCCTTTTCACATTCCATACCATTCCATTCCACATTCCTTTCCATTCCACGTTTCTTTTCCTTACATTCCACTTTCCATTCCGCATTCCCTTCTATTCCCTTCCATTCCATTCCTTTCCATTCCATTCCATTGCATTCCACATTCCTTGAAATTCCATTCCATTCCATATTCCATTCCATTCAATTCCATTCCATTCTACAATCCATTCCATTCCATTCCACATTCCATTCCATTCCATTCCATACCAAATTCCATTCCACATTCCATTCCATTCCGTTCCACATTCCATTCTTCTTTCCTTTCCATTCCATTCCACATTCCATTCAATTACATTGCACATTCCATTCCAAATTCCATTCTACATTCCATTCTATTCCACATTTCATTCAATTCCATTCCACATTCCATTCCATTCCTTTCCACAATCCATCCCACATTCAATTCCATTACATTCCATATTCCATTCCACTCCATTCCACGTTCCATTCCATTTCCTTCCACATTTCATTCCACATTCCATTGCACATTCCATTCCACGTTCCATTCCTCGTTCCATTCCACTTTCTTTTCCACGTTCCATTTCACGTTCCATTCCACTTTCCATTCCATTCCATTCCACTTTGCATTCCACATTCCATTCCACGTTCCATTCCATTCCATTCCACTTTCCATTCCACATTCTATTACATTCTTTTACACATTCCATTCCACATTGCATTCCAGATTCCATTCAACGTTCCATTCCATTCCATTCCACTATCCATTCCACATTCCATTCCTTTCAGTTCCACATTCCGTTCCAAATTCCACTCCACGTCCCATTCCACATTCTATTCCATTCCATTCCACATTCCATTCCACATTTCATTTCATTCCATTCCACATTGCGTTCCACATTCCATTCCATTCCATTCAACATTCCATTCCATTATATTCCACATTCCATTCCATCCCATTCCTTCCCATTCAACATTCCATTCCATTCCATTCCACCTTCTTTCCATTGCATTCCACATTGTATTCCATTCCATTCCACGTTCCATTCCACGTTGCATTCCACCTTCCATTTCAGTTTCCATTCCACTTTCCACTCCACGTTCCATTTCATTACATTCCACGTTCCATTCCATTTTCCATTCCACTTTCCATTCCACTTATCATTCCACATTTCATTCCTCATTTTATTCCATTCCATTCCAAATTCCAATCCATTCCATTCCAAATTTCATTCCATTCCATTTCACATTCCATTCCTTTCCTTTTCACATTCCATTCCATTCCATTCCAAATTCTATTCCAATCCATTTCAGAACCCAATGCATTTCATGCCACATTCCATTCCACATTCCATTCCATTCTATTCCACATTCCATTCCCTTCCACATTCCATTCAATTCCATTCCACATTCCATTCCATTCCATTCCATTCTGTAATCCATTAGATTCCATTCCACATTCCATTCCATTCGATTCCACTTTCCGTCCACATTCTTTCCATTCCATTCCATATTCCTTTCCATTCCATACCACATTCCATTCCACATTCTAATTCATTTCATTCCACAATCCATTCTACATTCCATTCCACTATCTATTCCACATTCTATTACATTCGATTCCACATTCCATTCCTAATTCCATTCCATTCCATTCCACATTGCATTCCATTACATCCCATATTCCATTCCATTCCTTTCCATTCCATTCCAGATTGCATTGCATTCCATTCCACCTTCCATTTCATTCCATTCCACATTGCATTACATTCAATGCCACGTTACTTTCCACATTCCATTCCACTTTCCACTCTACGTTCCATTCCGTTTCATTCCAAGTTCCATTCCACGCTGCATTCCGCATTCTATTCCATTCCATTCCACATTCCATTCCATTCCATTCCATTTCACATTCCATTCCAAGTTCCATTCCACGCTGCATTCCTCTTTCTATTCCATTCCATTCCACATTCCATTCCATTCCATTCCATTCTACATTCCATTCCATTCTTTTCCATTTCACATTCCTTTACACCCCATTCCATTTCAAATTCGATTACACATTCCATTTCATTCCATTCGACCTTCCATTCCATTGCATTCCATGTTCCATTCCATTCCATTCCACATTCCTTTCCATTCCATTCCACATTCCATTCCATTCATTTCCTTTCCATTCCATGCCACATTCCATTCCACGTTATATTTCTTTCCATTCCAGATTCCACTCCACATTCAATTCCTTTCCATTCCATTCCATTCCACCTTCTTTCCACGTTCCATTCCATTGAACTCCAGTTTCTATTCCATGCCATTCCTCATTCCATTCCACATTCCATTCCATTCCAATCCAGATTCCATTCCATTCCTTTCTTTTTCACTCCAAATTCCATTCCATTCCTTTCCGTTCCATTGCACATTCCATTCCATGCCATTCCACATTCCATTCCATTCCATTTCATATTCCATTCCATTCCATTCCACATTCCACATTCCATTCCACGTTCCATTCCAAGTTCCATTCCATGTTACATTCCATTCCATTCCACTTTCCATTCCACGTTCCATTCCATTAAATTCCATGATCAATTAAACGTTCCATTCCAAATTGCATTCCATTACATTCCACATTCCATTCCATGTCATTCCACTTTCCATTCAACAGTCCATTGCATTCCATTCCACATTCCATTCCACATTACATTCCATGCCATTCCAGTTTTCATTCCACATTCCTTTCCATTAAAATCCATATTCCATTCCTTTCCATTCCATTCCAGTCTACATTCCATTCCATTGAATCCCATTTCAAATTCCATTCCATTATATTCCACATTCCATTCCATTCCATTCCATACCAGTCAAAATTCAATTCCATTCCATTCCATTCCATTCCACATTCCATTCCATTCCATTCCATTCCACATTACGTTCCATTCCTTTCTACTTTCCATTCCATTCCATTCCACGATCCATTCCACGTTCCATTCCAGTTTCCATTCCACGTTCCCTTCCATTACTTTCCTCGTTCCATTCCATGTTCCCTTCCACATTGCATTCCAAGTTCCATCCCACGTTCCTTTCCATTACATTCCTCGTTCCATTCCATTACATTCCTCGTTCCATTCCACGTTCCATTCCACCTTCCATTGAACTTTACATTCCATTCCATTCCACGTTCCATTTCACGTTCCATTCCACGTCCCAATCAATTACATTCCACCTTCCGTTCGGCGATAAATTCCACATTCCATTCCATTCCGTTGTACATTCCATTGCACATTCCCTTCCATTCCATTCGACATCCTATTGCACTTTACATTCCATTCCATTCCAAATTCCATTCCTTTCCATTGCACATTCCAATCCTTTCCTTACCACATTCCATTCCATTCCATTCCACGTTGCATTTCACGTTCCATTCCATTCCATTCCCCATTCCATTCCACTACATTCCCCATTCCATTCGACATTCCATTCCATTCCATTCCACATTGCATTCAACATAGGATTCCTTTACCTTCCCCATTCTATTCCATTCCCTTCCACATTCCATTCCATTCCATTCTTTCCACATTCCATTCCATTCCATTCCACATTGCATTCCTTTCCACTGCATTCCACATTCCATTCTAAATTCCATGCCACATTCCATTCAATTGCATTCCATGTTCCATTCCATTAAAATCCATTCCATATTCCATTCCATTCCATTCCACTTTCCATTGCAAATTCCATTCCATTCCATTCCACATTTCGTTTCACATTCCATTCCATTCAATTCTACATTCCATTACATATTCCTTTACATTCCATTCCACATTCCTTTCCAAATTCCATTCCATTCTATTACACATTCCATTCCACATTCTATTCCATTCCAATTCTCATTCAATTCCATTCCATTCCTTTCCATTTCATTTCACATTCCATTCCATTCCACATTCCATTCCATTCCACTCCACATTACATTCCACATTCCATTCCATTCCGTTACATTCCACGTTCCATTCCATTCCATTCCATTCTAAATTCCATACCATTCCATTTCATGTTCCATTCCAATCCATTACATTCAATGTCATATTCCATTCCACATTGCATTCCATTCTGTTCCACATTCCATTCCATTCCATTCCACATTCCATTCCATTCTTTTCCAAATTCTATTACTTTCCATTCCACATTCCATTCAATTGCTTTCCACATGCCTTTCCATTCCATTCCACATTCCATGCCACATTCCATTTCATTCCATTCCACATTCCATTCCTTTCCATTCCATTCCATGCCATTCCACATTCTATTCCATTCCAGTCCACATTACTTTCCATTCCTCTCCTTTCCACATTGCATTCTATTCCATTCCACTTTCCATTCCTTTCCATTCTATGTTACATTTAATTCCATTCCATATTCCATTCCATTCCATTCTACATTCCATTCCACATTCCATTACATGCCATTCCACATTCCATTCCATGTTCCATTCCATTCCATTCAACATTCCATTCCACATTCGAACCCATTCCGTTTTACATTACATTCCACATTCTATTCCACTCTAATCCAAATTGCATTCCATTCCATTCCACATTCCATTCCATTCAATTTCACATTCCATTCCACATTCCATTCCACTCCAATCCACTTTTCTTTCCATTCCATTCCCTTTCAGTCCATTTTCCATTCCATTCTATTCCATTCCACATTCCATTCCATTCTATTCCACGTTCCATTCCATTCCATTCCACGTTCCATTCCATTCCATTCCACGTTCCATTCCATTCCATTCCACGTTACATTCCATTCCACGTTGCATTCAATTTCACTATCCATTCCATTCCATTCCACGTTCCATTCCACGTTCCATTCCACTTTCCATTCCAAGTTCCATTCCATTACATTCCACGTTCCATGTCTCATTCCATTGCAAAATCCATTCGATTCTTTTCCACATTCCTTTCCACATTCCAATCCCTGATGAATTCCATTCCCTCCCACATTCCATTCCTTTGCATTCCACATTCCATTCTACATTCAATTCCATTCCATTCCAACTTCATTTCCACATTCCATTAAATTCGATTCCACATTCCATTCCATTCCATTCCACATTCAATTCCATGTTCCTTTCCATTCCATTCCACATAACATTCCATTCCACATTCCATTCAACATTCCTTTACATTCCATTCCACATTCCATTCCATTCTACATTCCATTTAACATTCCATTACATTCCATTCCACATTCCATTCCATTCCATTCCACATTCCATTCCATTCGATTCCACATTCCGTTCTGCATTCAATTCCACTCCATTACACAATCCATTCCATTCCATTACACATTACATTCCAAATTCCATTACACATTCCATTCCATTCCATTCTATTCCATTCCACATTATATTGCAGTCCACATTCAATTCCTTTTAATTACATTCAACATTGCATTCGATTCCATTCCATATTCCATTCCATTCCTTTCCACATCCCATTCCACATTCCATTCCATTCCATTCCACGTTGCATTTCACGTTCCATTCCATTCCATTCCCCATTCCATTCCACATTCCATACCATTCCATTCCACATTGCATTCAACATAGGATTCCTTTACCTTCCCCGTTCTATTCCATTCCCTTCCACATTCCATTCCATTCCTTTCCACATTCCATTCCATTCCTTTCCACATTGCATTCCTTTCCACTGCATTCCACATTCCATTCTAAATTCCATGTCACATTCCTTTCGATTGCATTTCATGTTCTATTCCATTAAAATCCATTCCATATTCCATTCCATTCCATTCCACTTTCCATTGCAAATTCCATTCCATTCCATTCCACATTTCGTTTCTCATTACATTCCAATCCATTCCACATTCCATTCCATATTCCTTTACATTCCATTCCACATTCCTTTCCAAATTCCATTCCATTCCATTACACATTCCATTCCACATTCCATTCCATTCCAATTCTCTTTCAATTCCATTCCATTCCTTTCCATTTCATTTCACATTCCATTCCATTCCACATTCCATTCCATTCCACTCCACATTACATTCCACATTCCATTCCATTCCATTCCATTCCACATTCCATTCCATTCCATTCCATTCCATTCTGAAATCCATACCATTCCATTTCATGTTCCATTCCACTCCATTGCTTTCAATGTCACATTCCATTCCACATTGCATTCCATTCTGTTCCACATTCCATTCCATTCCTTTCCACATTCCATTCCATTCTTTTCCAAATTCAATTCGTTTCCATTCCACATTCCATTCAATTGCTTTCCACATTCCTTTCCATTCCATTCCACATTCCATGCCACATTCCATTTCATTCCATGCCACATTCCATTTCATTGCATTCCACATTCCACTCCATTCCATTTCATTCCACATTTCATTCCATTAATTTCCACATTCCATTCCATTCCATTCCACATTCCATTCCATGCCATTCCACATTCTGTTCCATTCCAGTCCACATTCCTTTCCATTCCTCTCCATTTCACATTCCATTCCATTCCATTCCACTTTCCATTCCTTTTCATTATATGTTACATTTAATTCCATTCGATATTCCATTCCATTCCTTTCTACATTCCATTCCACATTCCATTACATGTCTTTCCACATTCCATTCTATATTCCATTCCTTTCCATTCAACATTCCATTCCACATTCGAACCCATTCTGTTTCACATTGCATTCCACATTCTATTCCACTCCAATCCACATTCCATTCCATTCCATTCCACATTCCATTCCATTCAATTTCACATTCCATTCCACATTCCATTCCACTCCAATCCACTTTTCATTCCATTCCATTCCCTTTCAGTCCATTTTCTGTTCCATTCTATTCCATTCCACATTCCATTCCATTCTATTCCACCTTCCATTCCATTCCATTCCACGTTCCATTCCATTCCACGTTCCATTCCATTTCACTATCCATTCCATTCCATTCCATTCCATGTTCCATTCCACGTTCCACTCCACGTTCCATTCTAGTTTCCATTCCAAGTTCCATTCCATTACATTCCACATTCCATGTCTCGTTCCATTGCAAATTCCATTCCATTCTCTTCCACATTCCTTTCCTCATTCCAATCCCTGTTGAATTCCATTCCCTCCCACATTCCATTCCTTTGCATTCCACATTCCATTCTACATTCAATTCCATTCCATTCCAAATTCTTTTCCACATTCCATTAAATTCAATTCCACATTCCATTCCACTCCATTCCACATTCCATTCCATTCCATTCCACATTCCGATCCGCATTCAATTCCATTCCATTACACAATCCATTCCATTACATTACACATTACATTCCACGTTCCATTCCACATTCCATTCCATTTCATTCTATTCCATTCCACATTATATTCCAGGCCACATTCCATTCCTTTCAATTACATTCCACATTGCATTCGATTCCTATCCACATTCTATTCCATTCCTTTCCACATCTCATTCCACATTCCATTCCATTCCATTCCATTCCAAAGCCCTTGAATTCCATTCCAAATTGCATTCAATTCCATCTCATGTTCCACTCCATTCCATTAAATTCCAGTCCACATTCCATTCTAGTGCATTCCGCATTCGATTCCATTCCATCCCACATTCCATTCCATTCCATTCTACATTACATTCCACAATCCATTCCATTCCATTCCGCTTTTTGCTCCATTCCATTCCATTCAACCTTTGATTCCATTCCATTTCCCACCCCATTCCATTCCATTTCAATTCCCATTTTATTCCATTCCACATTCCATTCCATTCCATTCCACATTACATTACATACCCTTCCATTCCATTTGACATTCCATTCCTTTCCATTCCTCCTTCCTTTCCACATATCATTCCATTCCGTTCCACATTCCATTCCACGTTCCACTCCACATTCCATTCCATTCCATTCCACTTTCCACTCCATTGCATTCCTTTCAACCTTGCATTCCATTCCATTTCACATTCCATTCCATTCCATTCCACCTTCCATTCCACATATCATTCCATTCCACTCCACGTTCCATTTCATTCCATTCCATTCCAAATCACATTGCATTCCACATTCCGTTCCATTCGATTTCACATTTCATTACCTTCCATTCCACATTCCATTCTACATTCCTTTTCATTCCATTCAACTTTCCATTCCATTACATTCCACATTCCAATCCACATTCCATAACACATTCTATTCCATTCCTTTCCACATTCCATTCGATTCGATTCCATTCCATTCCACTTTCCATTCCACGGTCCATTCCACTTTCCATTCCGCATTCCTTTCCACTTTGCATTCCACGTTGCATTCCACGGTCCATTCCACGTACCATTAAATTCCATTCCACATTCCATTCCATTCCATTCCACATTCCATTCCATTCCTTTCCACATTCCATTCCATTCTTTTTCACATTCCATTCCATTCCACATTCCAATCCATTCAATTCCACATTGCATTCCTTTCCATTCCATTCCACATTCCTTTCCAATTCATTCCACATTCCATTCTGCATTCCCTTCCTTTCCATTCCATTCCATTCCGTTCCAATCCATTGCATTCCACATTCCTTGCAATTCCATTCCTTTCCACATTCCATACCAGCCCATATTTCATTCCATTCCATTCCATTCCATATTCCATTCCATTCCATTCCATTCCATTCCACAATCCATTGCATTCCATTCCACTTTCCATTCCATTCCTTACCACATTCCATTCTACACTCTATTCCATTCCATTCCACATTCCACTCTGCATTCCATTCCATTCCGCATTCCATTCCATTCCATTCCACATTCCATTCAATTCAATTCCACATTCCATTCCACATTCCATTCTACATTCCATTCCATTCCATTCTATATTGCATTCATATCCATTCCACATTCAATTCCATTCCACATTCCATTCCATTCCTTTCCACTCCAGTCCATATTCCGTTCCTTTCCATTCCACATTGCTTTCCATTCCATTCCACATTCGATTCCATTCCATTGCACTTTCCATTCCATTCCATTGGACAATCCATTCCATTCAATTTCACATTGCATTCCATTCCAATGCACATTCCATACTACATTCCATTTCATATTGCATTCCATTCTTTTCCACAATTGATTCCACATTCCTTTCCACATCCCACTCCAAATTCCATTCCTTTCCATTCCACATTCCATTCGCGTTTCATTTATTTCCATTTCACATTGCAATCCACATTCCATTCCATTCCATTTCACATTCAATTGCATTTCATTACGCATTCCATTCCATTCCACATTCCATTCCATTGCATTCCATTCCATTCCACATTCCATTCCATTATATTCCATTCCACTTTCCCTTTCATTCCATTCCAAATTCCATTCCATTAAATTCCATTCCACATTCCCTTTCATTCCATTTCACATTCCATTCCTTTCCATTGCATTCCATTCCACATTCCATTCTATGCCATATTCCATTCCACCTTCCATTCCATTCCATTGCATTCCAATTCACATCCCATTCCGCATTCCATTCCATTCCATTCCACATTCCATTCCAGTATATTCCACATTCCATTCCATTCCATTCCACATTCCATTCCACATTCACTTCCATTCCATTCCACCTTCCATTCCTTTCCATTCCATTCCATTCCACATTCCATTCCATTCCGTTCCACATTCCATTACACATCCCATTCCATTCCACTCCACCTTTCATTCCTTTCCACTCCATTTCATTCCACATTAAATTCCACTTCATTCCATTCCAGATTCCATTCCATTTCATTCCCCTTTCCATTCTATTCCATTCCACATTCCATTTCATTAGTTTCCACTAAAATCCAATCCATATTTCATTCCATTCCATTCCATTCCACAATCCGTTCCACTCCATTCCACATTCTGTTCCATTCCCTTCCACTTTCCATTCCACATTCCTTTCCATTCCATTCTACATTCCATTCCATTACCTTCCATATTCCATTGAACTGCATTGCAAATTCCATTCCATTCCATTTCACTTACCATTCGATTCCATTCTATTCCAGTCCACTTTCCTTTCCATTACATTCCACATTCCTTAACATTCCTTCTCCACATTCCATTCCAGATTCCATTCCCTTCCATTCCACATTCCATTACATTACATTCCTGATTCCATTCCCTTCCATTCCACATTCCTTTCCACATTCCCTTTCATTCCATTCCACCTTCAATTCCTTTCCATTCCATTCCATTCAACATTCCATTCCATTCCATTCCATTCCGCATTCCATTCCATTTCATTCCCCATTCTATTCTATTCCATTCCACATTCCATTTCATTCGTTTCGATAGTATTCCAATCCTCATTCCATTCCCTTCCATTCCATTCCACAATACATTCCACTCCATTCCACATTCCGTTCCAATCCATTCCACTTTCCATTCCACATTCCTTTACATTCCATTCCACATTCCATTCCATTCCATTCCATATTCCATTGAATTGCATTCCAAATTCTATTCCATTGCATTTCACTTTCTATTCGATTCCATTCTTTTCCAGTCCACATTCCATTCAATTACATTCCACATTCCATTCCATTCCATTCCACATTCCATCCATTCCAATCCATTCCATTCCAATTTGCATTCCATTCCGTTCCATTCCTTTCCATTCCATATTCCATTCCGCATTGCATTCCATTCCATTCCACATTCCACACCATTGCATTCCATTCCACATTCCATTGCACATTCCATTCCACATTCCATTCCACATTCCATTCTACATTCCGTTCCATTCCATTCAACATTCCCCTCAATTCCATTCTATTCAACATTCCATTCCATTCATCATTCCACTCAATTCCATTCTATTCCACATTCCATTCCATTCCATTTCAAATTCCATTCCATTCCATTACTTTCCATTCCATTCCACGTTCCTTTGCATTCCATTCGAAATTCCATTCCATTCCACGTTCCATTCCACGTTCCATTCCTCGTTCCATTCCATTCCATTCCACATTCCATCCCATTCCTTTCAAAATTCCATTCCACCTTCCTTTTCAAATTCCATTCCATGCCATTACTTTCCATTCCATTCCAGGTTCCTTTCCATTCCATTCGAAATTCCATTCCATTTCATTCCGCGTTCCATTCCATGTTCCATTCCTCATTCCATTCCATTACATTCCACATTCCTTTCCATTCCTCTTCACATTCCATTCCTTTCCATTCCATATTATATTCCATTCATTTTCACTTTCCTTTCCATTCCATTTCACATTCCGTTACTTTCCATTCCACGTTCCATTCCGCGTTCCTTTACATTCCATTCCACAATTCATTCCATTCGATTCCACTTTCCATTGCACGTTCCATTCCATTCCTCTCCACATTCCGTTCCATTCCATTCCACATTCAATTGCAATCCTTTTCACATCCTTTTCCATTCCATTCCACATTCTATTCCACATTCCATTCCATTCCATTCCACATTGCTTTTCATTCCAGTCCACATTCCTTTCCTTTCCATTGAATTCCACATTCTGAGCGTTCCATTGAATTGCACATTCCATTCCATTCCATTCCATATTCCATTCCATTCCATTCCATTCCAATCCACATTCCAATCCATTCCATTCCACATTCCATTCCATTCCATACCACATTCCATTTCATTCCATTCCACACTCCTTTCTACATTCGTTTACATTCCATTCCACATTCCTTTCAGTTCCGTTCCACATTCTATTTCACACTCCATTTCCCATTCCATTCCACTCATTTCCATCCCATTCCACATTGCATTCCATTCCATTCCACATTCGATTCCATTCCATTCCATTCCATTCCACATTCCATTCCATTCCACATTCCATTCAACTTCATTCCCCATTCCATTCTATTCCATTCCACATTCCAATTCATTTGTTTCCATAGCATTCCAATCTTCATTCCAATCCCTTCCATTCCATTCCACAATACAGTCCACTCCATTCCACATTCCGTTCCTTTCCATTCCACTTTCCATTCCACATTCATTTACATTCCTTTCCACTTTCCATTCCATTCCAAATTCCATTGAATTGCATTGCAAATTCTATTCCATTCCATTTCACTTTCCATTCGATTCCATTCTTTTCCAGTCCACATTCCATTCTTTTCCAGTCCACATTCCATTCCATTACATTTCACATTCCATTCCATTCCATTCCGCATTCAATTCCATTCCTATCCATTCCATTCAACTTTGCATTCCATTCCATTCCATTCCTTTCCATTCCACATTCCATTCCGCATTGCATTCCATTCCAATCCACATTCCACTCCATTCCATTCCGTTCCATATTCCATTGCACTTTCCATTCCACATTCCATTGCACTTTCCATTCCATATTCCATTCCACATTCCATTCCCCATTCCATTCGATTCCATTGCATGTTCAATTTCACATTACATTCCATTCCACATTCCTTTCTAACCCATTTCACATTCCATTCCACATGCTTTTCCATCCCATTCCACATTCCATTACACATTCCATTCCACAGAATTGCAATATCCATTCCACATTCCATTCCATTCCATTCCTTTCTATTTCATTCCGCATTCCATTCCATTCCATTCCACTTTCGATTCCACTTTCCATTCCATTCCATTGCACATTCCATTCCTTTGCATATGACATTCAATTCCACATTCCTTTCCATTCCATTCCACTTTCTATTCCACATTGCATTCCCCATTCCATTCCATTCCTTTCCATTCCACATTCTATTCCACATTCCATTCCATTCCATTCCACATTTCATTCTATTCCTTATTCCACATTCCATTCCATTTCACATTTCATTTCATTCCATTCCATTCCATTCAACATTCCATTCATTTCCTTTGCATTCCATATTTCATTCCATTCCATTCCACATTCAAATCTTTTCCACATTCCACATTCCATTCCGTTCCATTCCACGTTTCATTCCCCATTCAATTCCATTCCATTCCACATTACATTCCATTCAATTTCACACTCAATTCCATTTCATTTCGCATTCCATTCCATTCCATTGCATTCCACATTCCATTCAATTCCATATTCCATACAATTCCGTTCCACGTTCTATTGCATTCCATTCCATTCCATCACACATTCAGTTCCACATTTCATTACATTCCTTTCCTCACTGCATTCCATATTCCATTCCACTCCATTCCACATTCCATTCCTTTCCATTAAACCTTGGATTCCTTTCCAATCCATTCCACATTGCATTCCAAACTCCGTTCTTTACTTTTCCCCATTCCATTCCTTTCCATTCCACATTGCATTCCATTCAATTCCACATTCCATTCTATTCAATTTGACATTGATTTCCATAACATTCCTTTCCATATTCCATTATGTTCCACTCCAAATTCCATTCCATTACATTCCATTCCTTTCCACCTTCCATTCCATTCCATTCCATTCCACCTTCCATTCCATTCCATTCTACATTCCATTCCATTCAACATTCGAAATTCCATTCCATTCCAAATTCCATTCCATTCCACACCACATTCCATTCTATTCCATTCCACCTTACCGTCCATTCCGTTCCACATTCCATTACACATTCCATTCCATTCTATTCCACGTTCCATTACAAATTCCATTCCACATTCTATTCCGCATTTTATTCCATTACATTCCATTCTGTTCCACATTCCATTCCACGTTCCATTCCATTCCATTCCACCTTCCATTGCATGTTCGTTTCCACGTTCCATTCCATTCCCTTCCACGTTCCCTTCCTCTTTCCTTTCCATGTTGTATTCCGTTCCATTCCACGTTTCATTCCACATTCCATTCCAAGTTGCATTCCATTCCATTCGACATTCCATTCCACATTCCATTCCATTCCACATTCCATTCCACATTCCATTCCATTCCATTCCATTCCATTCCACATTCCCTTCCACATTCCATTCCAATCCTTTCCTCATTCCCTTCCAAATTCCATTAAATTCGATTCCATATTCCATTCCATTCAATTCCACATTCCATTATATTCCACTTTCCATTCCATTCCATTCCATACCATGCCAAATTCCATTCAATTCCATTCCACATTCCATTCCATTCTATTTCACATTCCATTGCTTTCCATTGCATTCCACATTCCATTCCATTCCATTCCACATTCCTTTCCCTTCCATCACAATTTCCATTCAATACCATTCGATTCCATATTACATTCCTTTCCATTCCATTCCAATTTCCATTCCATAGCGTTCCTATACTAATTCCAGTCCATTCCATTCCACATTCCATTCCATTGCACTCTTAATCCAATTCTACATTTCATTACATTCCATTCCTCATTCCATTCTACATACCATTACATTGCTTTCGATTCCATTACACTTTCAATTCCATTCCATTCCATTCCACATTGCATTACCTTCCATTCCACATTCCATTCCATTCCATTCCGTTCCAGATTCAATTCCATTCCATTCCAGATTGCATTCCATTCCATTCCACATTCCATTCCGTTACATTCTTCATTCCATTCCACATTCCAATCCATTTCATTCCACATGGCATTCCATTACATTCAGCATTCCATTCCACATTCCATTTCATTCCATTGGAAATTCCACTCCATTCCATTCCACATTTCGTTCCATTCCATGTCACATTGCGTTAAATTCCACTACATTCCACATTCCATTCCCTTCCATTCCAAATTAAATTTCATTCCATTCCATTCCACATTCCTGTCCATTCCATTTCACATTGCATTCCATTCCATTCCATTGCATTCCACATTCCATTCGACATTCCATTCCATTGTATTCCACATTCCATTCCACATTTCTTTCGACATTCCATTCCACATTCCATTCCATTCCATTCCACATTCCATATTCCATTGCTTTCCATTGCATTCCACATTCCATTCCATTCCATTTTGTATTCCATTCTATTCCAAATTCCACATTCCATTCCATTCGACTTTCCATTCCATTCCATTCCACATTCCATTCCACTTTCCATTCCACATTCCATTCCACATTCCATTCCACATTCCATTTCACATTCCATTCCATTCCATTTCACATTGCATTCCTTTCCATTCCATTCCATATTTAATTCCATTCAGTTCCACATTAAATTCCATTACATTTCACATTGTATTCCATTCCATTCCATTCCACTTTCCATTCCATTCCATACCAAATTCCATTCCATTCCTTTCCTTTCCATTCGACATTCCATTTCACATTCCATTCCTTTCCATTCCACATTCCATCCCACTTTCCATTCCATTCCATTCCATATTCCATTCCATTCCTTTGCTTTCCACATTCCATTCCATTCCTTGCCAGTCCTCATTCCATTGTAATCCACATTACACATTCCATTCCATTCCACATTCCATTCCATTCCATTCCACATTCCATTCCACATTCCATTCCATTCCGTTCCACATTCCAATCCATTAAACATTCCGTTCCATTCCATTCCATTTCACATTCCATTCCATTCCATTCCATCTTTGCCTTCTATTCCACATTACATTGCTTTCTATTCCACTTACCTTTCAACATTCCATTCCATTCTATTCCGTTCCATTCCACTTTCCATTCTATTCCATTCTTTTAAACATTCCATTCCTTTCCATTGCATTCCACATTCCATTCCAGGTTCCATTCCACTCCATTATACGTTCCATTCCATTCCACTTTCAATGACACGTTCCATTCCACGTTCCATTCCTCGTTCCTTTCCATGATGCATTCCACGTTCCATTGCATTCTATTTCGCTTTCCTTTCCTCATTCCATTCCACGTTCCACTCCATTCCATTCCACATTCCATTCCTCTTTCCTTTCCACTTTTCATTCCATTCCATTCCACAATCCATTCCACGTTCCATTCCACGATCCATTCCATCTTCAATTCCACGTTCCATTCCTCATTCCATTCCACGTTCCATTCCTCATTCCATTCCACGTTCCATTCCATTTCATTCCACATTCCATTCCATTCCATTCCGCATTCATTTCCACATTGCATTCCACTCCATTCCTCATTCCATTTCACCTTCCATTCCACTCCATTCCACGTTCCATTCCACTTTCCATTACACATTCCATTCCATTACATTCCACTTTTCATTCCACATTCCGTTCCAAGTTAAATTCCATTCCATTCCACATTCCATGCCATTCTGTTCCACATTCCTTTCCACATTCCTTTCCATTCCATTCCACTTTCCGTTCCACATTCCATTCCATTATATTCCAAATTTCTTTCCATTCTATTCCATTCCATTCCTCATTCCATAACACATTCCATTCCATTCCATTCCACGTTCTGTTCCATTCCCTTCCACGTTTCCTTCCACATACCTTTCCATTCCTTTCCACATTCCTTTCCATATTCCATTCCATTCAATTCCATTTCACATTCCATTCCATTCCATTCCCTTCCATTGAACTTTCAATTCCATTCCATTAACTTCCATTCCACGTTCCATTCCTTTCCATTCGACTTTTCTTTCCATTCCTTTCCATTCCATGTTCCATTCCATTCCATTCCATATTCCATTCCATTCCATTCCACATTCCATGCCATTCCATTCAATCCCATTTCACTTTCGATTCCATTCTATTCCACATTCCATTCCTTTCCATTCAACTTTCCACTCCATTCCATTACATTCCACATTCCATTCCATTCCATTTCTCATTCCATTCAACATTCATTTCCATTCTATTCCATTCCACTTTCCATTCCACTTTCCATTCCATTCCATTCCACATTCCTTTTCATTCCAATCCATATTCCATTCCATTCCACTTTCCATTCCATGCCATTCCACATTCCGTTCCATATTCCATTCAATTCTATTCCAGGTTCCATTACACATTCCATTCCACATTCCTTTCCCTTCCATTACATTCCACGTTCTATTTCACATTTCTTTCAACATTCCATTCCATTCCTCTCAACATTCCATTCCATTGCATTCCACATTCCATTCCATTGCATTCCACATTCCATTCCACGTTCCATTCCACTCCACTTCACCCACCATTCCATTACATACCACTTTAATTTCCATTTCATTCCACGTTCCATTCCATTACACTTTCCATTCCAAGTCCCATTCCACGTTCCATTTCACTTTCCTTTCCATTCCATTCCACGTTCCATGCCTCATTCCATTCCATGTTCTATTCCATTCCATTTAGCATACCATTCCACATTCCATTCCACATTCCATTCCATTCCATTCCACATTTCCTTCTACATTCCATTAATCATTCCATTCCATTCCACTCCAGATTCCATTCCATTCCATTCCACATTCCTTTTAACATTCCATTCCATTCCATTCAACATTCAATTCTACATTCCTTTCCATTCCATTCCACATTCCTTTCCATTCCATTCCATTTCATTCCTCATTCCATTACAC
Organism: Pongo pygmaeus; assembly: GCF_028885625.2. NCBI lineage: Eukaryota > Metazoa > Chordata > Mammalia > Primates > Hominidae > Pongo > Pongo pygmaeus. The sequence goes on from NC_072389.2 coordinate 11,593,664, forward strand.
ATTCCATTCCATTCCATTCCAAGTTCCATTCCATTCTTTCTACGTTCCATTCCACATACCGTTCAATTCCATTACACTTTACATACCGTATTCCATTCCTTTCCATTCCACATGCCATTCCATTCTATTCCATTCCCTTCCATTCCATTCCACATTCCATTCAATTCCATTCGATTCCGAATTCCATTCCATTCCATTCCAGTTTCCATTCCTATCCTTTCCACATTCCATTCCATTCCATTCTTCATTCAATTCCACATTCCATTGCATTCAATTCCAAATTCCTTTCCACCTTCTATTCCATTCCATTCCACATTCCATTACATACCATTTCACATTCCATTCCATTGCATTTCACATTCCATTCCATTGCATTTCACATTCTATTCCATTCCATTCCATTCCACATTCCATTCCATTGCATTCCGCATTCCATTCCAATCCATTTCACATTGCATTAGATTCCATTCCATTCCACATTCCATTCCATTCCATTCCAAATTGCATTCCATTCCACATTCCATTGCACATTCCATTTCATTCCATTCCGTACTCCATTCCATTCCATTCCATTCCACATTAAATTCTAATCCATTCCACATTTTATTCCATTCCATTCCACATTCTATTCCATTCCATTCCATTCCAAATTCTATTCCCTTCCATTCCACATTCCATTCAATTCCATTTCACTTTCCATTCCATTCCATTCCATTCCAAATTCCATTCCATTCCACGTTCCATTCCCTTCTATTCCACATTCCATTCGATTCCATTCAATTCCACATTACATTCCATTGCATTCCGCCTTCCATTCCCTTCCATTCCACATTTCATTCCATTCCATTCCACATTCCATTCCCTTCCATTGCACATTCCTTTGAATCCATTCAACATTCCAATCCACATTCCATTCCTCATTGCATTCCATTCCATTCCATTGCAGATTCCATTCAATTCCATTCCACGTTCCTTTCTATTCCATTCCACACTCCATTCCACATTCGATTCCACTACATTCTACATTCCATTCCACATTCCACTCCATAGCATTACACATTCCATTCCATTACGTTCCATATTCCATTCCATTCTTTACCATTCCATTCCTCATTTCATTACACATTCCATTCAATTCCATTCCACGTTCCATTCCATTCCTTTCCACGATCCATTGCACACTCCATTCCTTTCGATTCCTCATTCCATTCCATATTTCATTCCTTCCCATTCCACATTCCATTCCATTCCATTCCCTTCTATTCCACATTCCATTCCATTCCCTTTTATATTCCTTTCCATACCATTCCAATCCACATTCCATTCCATTCCACTCCACATTCCATTCCATTCAATTCCACAATCCATTCCATTCCATTCCACATTCCATTCCTTTCCATTCCATTGCAATCCACATTCCTTTCCATTTCAACACATTCCACATTCCATTCCATTCTTCATTCCATTCCTTTCCATTTCACATTCTTTTCCAGTCCATTCCACATTCCATTCCACATTCCATTTCATTCCATTCCATTCCATTCCATTCCACATTCCTTAGCATTCCATTACAAATTCCGTTACATTCCACTCTATTCAAGTCCACGTTCCGTTCCATTCCATTCCATTATATTCCACACTCCATTCCACATTCCATTCCACGTTCCTTTCCATTCCATTCCATGTTCCTTTCCTCATTCCATTCCACATTCCATTACATTTCTTTCCCCATTGCATTCCACATGCCATTAGACGTTCCATTCCTTTCCCTTCCACATTCCATACCATTCCGTTCCACATTCCAATCCACATTCCACACCATTCCATTCCACAATCTATTCCTTTCCATTTCACTTTCCATTCCTTTCCATTCCATTCCATAGTCCATTCCATTCTACTCCACATTCCATTCCACATTCCGTTCCACGTTCCACTCCATCCCATTCCACATTCCATTTCGTTCCCTTCCAATCCATTCCATTCCACATTCCAATTCATTTGATTCTACATTCCATATCCACTCCATTCCACAACCCATTCCATTCCATTCCACATTCCATTACATTCCATTCCAGTCCACGTTCCATTCCGCATTCCATTCTATGATCCATTTCACTTTCCATTACACGTTCCACTCTACCTTTCATTCCTCGTTCCAGTCCATGTTTCATTCCATTCCATTCCATGTTCCGTTCCTCATTCCATTCCACTATCCATTCCATTCCATTTCACATTCCATTGCACATTCCATTCCACGTTCCATTCCCTTCCATTCCACATTCTATTACATTCCGTTCCGCATTCCATTCTACGTTCCATTCCATTCCATTCCACATTCCATTCCACTTTCCATTCCATTACAATCAACATTCCATTCCATTCTATTCAATTCCATTCATCATTCCTTTTCACATTACTTTCCATTCCATTCCACGTTCCATTTCATTGCATTCCATCTTCCATTCCACATTCCATTCCATTCCATTCTATCTTCCATTCCATATTCCGTTCCATTGCATTCCACGTTCCATTCCATTCCACGTTCCATTCCATTCCATTCCCTTCCATTCCACATTCCATTCCATTCCATTCCATTCCACATTCAATTCCATTCCATTCTACATTCCATTGCATTCCATTGTTCGTTCAATTCCACATTTCATTCCATTCCATTCCATTCAACATTGCATTCCATTCCATTCCGCATTTCATTCCACATTCCATTCTATTCCATTCCACATAACATTCCATTCCATTCCATATTCCCTTCCATTCCATTTCCCATTTCGTTCCATTCCATTTCATTCCGCATTTCATTCAATTCCATTCCAAATTCCATTCCATTCCATTCCACATTCCATTCCATTCCATTTCAAATTGCACTCCATTCCATTGCATTCCACATTCCATTCCATTCCTTTCCAAATTCCATTACATTCCATTCGATTCCATTCCACATTACATTCCAAATTCCATTCCGTTCCATTCCACATTCTATTCCACATTCCATTCTATTCCATTCCACATTCTTTTCCTTTCCATTGCATTCCACATTCGATTCCATTCCATTCCACATTACAATCTATTCCAAATTCCACATTCCATTCCATTCCACATTCCATTCCATTCCATTGCATTCCATATTCCCTTCCTTTCCATTGCAATCCATATTCCATTCCTTTCCTTTCCACATTCCATTCTATACTACATTCCACATTCCTTTGCATTCCACATTCCATTCCACTCCATTCCATGTTCCATTCCTTTCCACTGCATTCCACATTCCATTCCATTCCACCCCACATTCTATTCTATTCCATTCCACATTCCATTCCTTTCCATTCCATTCAACATTCCATTCCTTTCCTTTCCACATTCCATTCCATTTCATTCCACATTCAATTCCACATTCCATTCCATTCCATTCCACATTCAATTCCACATTCCATTCCATTCCATTCCACTTTCCACTTCACTACCATTCCACTCCATTCCACGTTCCATTCCATTCCACTTTCCATTCCATTCTATTCCAAATTCTATTCCACAGTCCATTCCATTCCTTTCCACATTACATTCCCTTCCATTCCATATTCCGATCCATTCCATTCCTTTCCCTTCCATATTCCTTTCCATTCCATTCCTTTCCACATTCCGTTCCATTCCATTGAGCAATCCATTCCTTTCCACATTCAATTCCAGATTCCACTCTGTCTCCATTCCACATTCCATTCCCTTCAATTCCACATTACATTCCATTCCGTTCCACATTCCATTCAATTCCATTCCATTCCATTCCGCATTCCATTCCACGTTCCAATTCACATTCCATTCCATTCCACATTCCATTCAATTCCATTCCATTCCATTCCGCATTCCATTCCACGTTCCAATTCACATTCCATTCTGTTACATTCCATTACACATTCCATTCCGAATTTCATCCCAAAAGTTTCCACATTCCATTTCGCATTCCATTCTGTTCCATTCCACAGTACATTACATTTCATTACACATTCCTTTCCATTCCAATGAATTCCAAATTCCATTCCATTCCATTCCATTCCATTGCACTTTCCTTTCCATTCCATTCCACATTCCAGTGTATTTCATTGCACATTCCATTCCATTCCATTCCGTTCCATTCCAATTTCCATTCCATTTCATTCCGGATTACATTGTATTCCATTCCAAGTTCCAATGCATTCCTTTTCACATTGCATTCCCTTCCATTCCAAATTCCATTCCATTCCATTCCATTCCACATTCCATTCCATTTAATTCCATTCCATTCCACTTGCCATTCCATTCCATTCCACATTACATTGCATTCCATTCCACATTCCATTGCATTCCTTTACACTTTCCATTCCCTTCCATACTACATTCCATTGAATTCTATTTGATTCCACATTCCATCCCATTCAATTCCAAATTCCATTCCCTTCCATTCCACATTCCATTCCACTCCATTCCATTCCACATTTCATTCCATTCCATTCTACATTCCATTACATTCATTTCTTCATTCAATTCCACATTCTATTCCATTCCATTACATTCCATTCAACTTTGCATTCCATTTCATTCTGCATTCCATTCTATTCTATAACATTCCAATCCATGTTCCCTTCCATTCCATTTCATATTGAATTCCATTCCATTTACTTTTTCATTTAATTCCATTCAATTCCAAATTCCATTCCATTCCATTCCACATTCCATTCCATTCCATTTCACATTGCACTCCATTCCATTCCATTCCACATTTCATTACATTCCATTACAAATTCCATTCCATTCCATTCCATTCCATTCCAGATTCCATTCCACATTGTGTTCTACATTCCATTCCATTCCATTCCAAATTCCATTCCATTCCATTCCACATTCCATTCCATTCCATTTCACATTGCACTCCGTTCCATTCCATTCCGCATTCCATTCCATTCCATTCCACATTCCATTCCTTTCCATTGCATTCCCCATTCCATTCCATTCCATTCCATATTCCATTCTCTTCCACATTCCACATTGCATTCCACACAACATTCCATTCCATTCCATTGCATTCCACAATCCAATCATTTCCATTGCATTCCATATTAGATTCCACTCCATTCCACATTCCATTCTTTTCCACATTCCACATTTCAACCCATTCCACATTCCATTCCAATCCATTCCACATTTCATTCCACATTCCATTCCATTCCATTCCACGTTTCATTCCTATCCAATGCATTCCACATTACATTGCATTCCATTTTTTTCCAGATTCCATTGTATTCCACATTCCACATTCCATTCCATTCCACATTCCATTCCATTCCATTTCGCATTCCATTCCATTCCATTCCGTTCGATTCCGCATTCCATTCAATTCGAAATTCTATTGCATTCCATTCCATTCCACATTCTATGTTACCTTCCATTCCATTCCACTTTCCATTCTATGTACCATTTCGTTCCATTCTGCAGTGCATTCCATTCCATTCCTCATTCCATTCAATTCCATTCCATATTCCATTACATTCTCTTCCACATTTTATTACATTTCATTCCACATTCCATTTCACATTCCATTCCATTCCATTCCATTCCATATTCCATTCCACATTCAGTTCCACATTCCATTCCACTGGCTTCCACGTTTCTTTCCACATAGCATTCCATTCCGTTCTGCATTCCATTCCTTTCTACATTCCATTCCATTCCATTCCAGATTCCATTCCATTCCATTCCACATTCCATTCCTTTTCATTACAGATTGCATTCCATTCCATTCCATTCCACATTCCATTCCAAATTCCATTCCACATTCTATTGGATTTCATTCAACATTTAATTCAATTCCATTTGACATTCCTTTCCAGATTGCATTCCATTCCATTCCACGTTCTATTCCATATTCCATTCCATTCCATACCACATTCCATTCCGTTCCATTCCACATTCCACATTCCATTCCTCTTTATATTCCACGTTCGATTCTACATTCCATTCAACGTACCATTCCACGTTCCATTCCATTCCATTACAAGTTCTATTCCACATTCCATTTCATTCCATTCCACGTTCCGTTCCATGTTCCATTCCTTTCCATTCCATGTTCCATTCCACGTTCCATTCTATTCCATTCCATTCCATTCCACTTTCCATTCCATTCCATTCCATTCTACTTTGCATTCCTTTCCTTTCCATTCCACTTTCCATTGCATTACATTCCACATTCCATTCCATTCCATTCAGCATTCCATTCCATTCCATTTCAAATTCCAATCCATTGCATTCCATTCCATTCCATTCCACATTCCATTGCATTCCAAATCACATTCCATTCCATTCCAATCCATTCCACATTCCATTCCATTCCATTCCACGTTCCATTCCACTTTCCATTCCTCTTTCCATTCCATTCAATTTCACATTCCCTTCCACATTGCATTCCATTTCTTTCCTCACTGCACTCCATTCCTTTCCACCTTTCTCTCCATTCCATTCTGCATTCCATTCCACATTCCACTCCATTCCATTCAACATTCCATTCCATTACATTACATTCCATTTAACATTTCATTCCATTCCTTTCCATTCTAGTCCACTTTCCTTTCCTTTCCATTGCACTCCATTCCACATTTCATTCCATTGCATTGCACACTCCATTCCCTTCCATTCCATATTGCAGTGCATTCCATTGCTCTTTCAATTCTACATTCCATTCCACCTTGCATTCCATTCCTTTCCACTTTCGATTCCACATTCCTTTCCACATTCCTTTCTAAATGCCATTCCATTCCATTCCACATTCCATTCTGCATTCCATTCAATTGCATTTCACATTCCATTCCACATTCCATTCCATTCCACTCCACATTCCATTCCACTTTTCATTCCACATTCCCTTCCTGGTTCCTTTGCTTTCCATGCAACTTTCCATTCCACATTCCATTCCTTACAACTCCACATTCCATTTCACATTCCATTCCATTCCATTCCACACTCCATTTCACATCCCCTTCCATTCATTTCCACATTCCATTTCAATACATTGCACATTCTCTTCCATTCCCTGACACTTTCCATTTCATTCAATTCCACATTGCATTCCATTCTGTTCCACTTTCCATTCCACATTGCATTCCAATTTCCACTCCACGTTCCATTCCATTCCATTCCACGTTCCACTCCATGTTCCTTTCCAATTTCTATTGCATTCGATTCCACATTCGTTTCCATTCCATTCCATTTCACATTCCATTCCATTCCATTACATTTCACGTTCCTTTCCACATTCCATTCAATTCCATTCCACATTCCATTCCATTACATTCCACATTCCATTCCAATCCATTCCATTCCATTAAATTCCTTTCCACCTTCTGTTCTATTCCTTTCCACTCCACATTCCATTCCTTTCCATTAAATTCCACTTTACATTCAATTCCAATCCCTATTCTATTCCTTTTCTTTCCACTTTCCATTGCATTCCTTTTCATATTCCATGCCACATTCCTTTCCACGTTCCATTCCTTTCCATTCCACATTCCATTACTTTTCATTGCATTCCATTCCACTTTCCTTTCCATTAAATTCCATTCCACATTCCATTACATTCCATTCCACTCCACATTCCATTCCATTACATTCCACTTTCCATTCCAATCCATTCCATTCCATTAAATTCCTTTCCACCTTCTGTTCTATTCCTTTCCAATGCACATTCCATTCCATTCCATTAAATTCCACTTTACATTCCATTCCAATCCCTATTCCATTCCTTTTCTTTCCACTTTCCATTGCGTTCCATTCCACATTATATTCCACATCCCATTCCACGTTCCATTCCTTTCCATTCCACATTACATTGTCTTCCATTCCACATTCCATTCCACTCGTTTCAATTCCATTACATTCCATATTCCATTCCATTCCATATTCCATTCCAATCCATTCCACCTTCCATTCCACATTCTTTCCGTTCCATTCCACATTCCACTCCTTTCCATTTAAGATTCTATTGAGTTCCATTCCACATTTTATTCCATTTCACGTTCCCTTGCATTCCATTCCATTCAAGTTCACAATGAATTCCACTACATTCCACATTCCATTCCAAATTTCATTCCAAATTTGATGCCACATTCCATTCTGCATTCCATTCCACATTCCTTTCCATTCCATTCCACATTCCACTTCATTCCATTCCATTCCGCATTCCATTCCATTTCATTCCAGTTTCCAATCAACATTCCACTCCGTTCCATTGCGATTTCCAATCCATTCCATTCCACATTCCATTCCATTCCATTCCAAGTTCCATTCCACATTGCATTCCATTCCATTATACCTTCCATTCCATTCCATTCCATTACACTTTCCATTAGATTCCATTACACTTTCCATTCCTTTCCATTCCACCTTCCATTCCAATTTCCTTTCCACTTTCCACTCCACATTCCATTCCATTTCTTTCCACAATTCATTACACGTTCCATGCCACTTTCCATTCCACTTTCGATTCCACGTTCCATTTCACGCTCCATTCCACATTCCTTTCCAGTTTCCATTCCACTTTCCATTCCACGTTCCATTCCATGTTCCGTTCCATGTTCCTTTCTAAGTTGAATTCCACGTTCCATTCCACGTTCCATTCCATTCCATATTGCTTTCCACATTCCATTCCATTCCATTCCACATTCCATTCCACATTCCACTCCATTGCATTCCATATTCCACAGCATTCAGTTCAACATTCCACTCCATTCCAGTCCACGTTCAATTCCACCTTTCACTCAATTCCATTCCACATTCTATTGCATATTCCATTCCACATTCCAATGCACATTCCATTCCACATTCCATTCCACATTACATTTCATTCCATTCCACATTTCAGTCCATTCCATTCCATATTACATTGCACGTTCCTTTCCACATTCCATTCCACATTCCTTTCCACATTACACTCCGTTACATTCCATTCCACATTCCAATCCATTCCATTTCAAATTCCATTCCATTCCATTCCACCTTCCATTCAATTCGATTCCACATTCCATTCCATTTCATTCCACGTTCCATTCAACATTGCATTCCACGTTGCATTCCATTCCATTCTACATTCCTTTCCATTCCATTCCACATTCCATTACATTCCTCTTCATATTCCATTCCATTGCATTCCACATTCAATTCCATTCCTTTTCACATGCCTTTCTATTGCATTTCACATTCCTTTCCATTCAATTCCACATTCCATTCCACGTTCCATTAAACGTTCCTTTCCATTCCATTCATCATTCCATTCCATTCTATTCCGCATTCCACTACATATTCGATTCCATTCCTCTTCACATTCCATTCCATTCCATTCCACATTCAGTTCCATTCCTTTTCACATTCATTTCCATTCCATTCCACATTCCACTCCACATTGCTTTCCATTCGTTTCCATTCCACATTGGTTTCCATTTCATTGCACAATGCATTTTGTATTCCATTCCATTCCATTCCATTCCTTTCCTTTCCATTGAATTCCACCTTGAATTGCATTCCATTCCATTCCACATTCCATTCCATTGCATTCCTTTCCATTCCACATTCCATTCCATTTTCCATTCCATTCCAGTACTTTCCAATCCACAATCCATTCCATTCCATTCCACATTGCATTCCGTTCCATGCCGCATGGCATTCCACATTTCATTCCATTCCATTCCACATTCCATTCTACTTTCCTTTCCATTCCATTCCACATTCTATTCAATTCCATTTAGCATTCCATTCCACATTCCATTTCACATTCCATTCTGTTCATATCCATTCATTTCCGCATTCCATTCCATTCCATTCCATATTCCATTCCATTCCATTCCACATTCTATTCCATTCCACATTCCTTTCCACATTCCTTTGCAATACATTTCACACTCCATTCCATTCCATTCCACATTCCATTCCATTCCATAGCACACTCAATGATACTTTGCATTCCACATTGCATTCCATTCCTTTCCATATTCGATTCCACATTCCATTTCACATTCCATTTCATATTCCATTCTATTCCATTCAATATTCCATTCCGCATCCCATTCAATTCCTTTTCACGTTACATTCCACATTCCATCCCATTACATTCGACATTCAAGTGCATTCCATTCCGAATTCCATTTGTTTCCATTCTGCCTTCCATTCCATTCCATTCCATTCCACATTCCATTCCACTCCGTTCCTTTCCACATTCTGTTTCATTCCATTACACATTCCATTCCTTTCCATTCCATTCCATTAAGTTCCTTTCCACATTCTGTTTCATTCCATTCCACATTACTTTCCTTTCCATTCCATTCCATTCCACATTCCATTCCACTACATTCCATTCAACATTCCATTCCATTCCATTCTATTTCTTTCCACTTTCCTTTCCACATTCCATTCCATTCCATTCCATTACACTCCACATTCCATTCCACATACCACTCCAATCCACATTGCATTCCACATTCCATTCTACGTTCCAATCCATAATCCAATCCATTCCATTCCATTCCATATTTCACTCTATTGCATTCCACATTCCAGTCCACATTCCACTCCACATTCCTCTTCATTCCATTCCACATTCCATTCCACATTCCTTTCCATTCCAATCCACATTGCACTCCAATCCTCTCCATTCCACATTCCATTCCATTCTAGTCCACATTCAAATCCATCCCATTCGACATTCCATTCCACAATCCATTCCACTTTAATTTACACATTCCTTTCCAAGTTCCATTCCTTTTCATTCCACATTGCAGTCCACATTCCATTACATTCCACATTCCATTACATTCCTTTCCACATTCCATTTCACATTCCATTACATTACATTCCACATTCCATTCCAAATTTCATTTCATTCATTTCCATATTCCATTCCAATAAACTCCACATTCCATTCCATTCCATTCCACCTTCCATTTCTTTCCAATCCACATTGCATTCCATTCCCTTCCACTTTCCATTCCACGTTACATTCTTCTTTCCACTGCTCGTTCCATTCCATTCCATTCCATGTTCCACTCCATGTTCCATTCCAATTTCTATTCCATTCCATTCCACATTCCTTTATATTCCATTCCATCTCACATATCATTCCATTCCATTACATTTCACCTTCCATTCCACATTCCATTCCATTTCATTCCACATTCCATTACATTATATTCCACATTCCATTACAATCCATTCCACTCCATTCCATTCCTTTCCACATTCCATTCCATTCCTTTCCATTCCACATTCCATTCCATTCCATATTGCATTCCATTCCATTCCACTTTCCAATCCTTTGCATTCCACATTCCTTTCCATTCCATTACAAATTCAATTCCACATTCCATTCCACGTTCCATTCCTTTCCATTCAACATTGCATTCCATTCCATTCCATATTCCATTATATTCAATTCCACATTGCATTCCATTCCTTTCCTTTCCACATTGCATTGCATTCCATTTCATTCCACATTCCATTTGATTGCATTCCATATTCCATTCCATTCCATTCCACATTGGATTCCATTCCATTCCATTTCACATTCCATTCCACATTCTTTCCATTCAATTCCACATTCCATTCCTCAATCCATTATATTTAACTTTCCATTCCACATTCCATTGCATTCCATTCCACTTTCCATTCCACATTCCATTCCATTCCATTCCAAATTCCGTTGCACATTCCTTTCCATTCCATTCCACATTCCAATCCATTCTGTTCCATCCGATTCCATTCCACATTCCATTGCACATTCCATTTCATTCCATTCCAAATTCAATTCCATTCAATTTAACGTTCCATTCCTTTCAATTCCACTTTGCATTCCATTCCATTCCTTTCCATATTGCATTCCATTCCATTCCTTTCCATTCCTTTCTGCTCCGCCTTCTGTTCCATATCATTTCAGATTCCATTCCTTTCCATTCCACATTGTATTCAACTCCATTCCATTCCACATTCCAAAACACATTCATTTCCATTCCATTCCACATTCAATTCCAGATTGCATTGCATTCCATTCCACATTCGAATCCACATTCCATTCTAGATTCCATTCCATTTCATTCCAGATTCCATTCCATTCCACATTACATTTCTCATTCCATTCCTAATTCCATTACATTCCATTCCACATTCCGTTACATAACATTCCATTCCACATTCCATTCTATTCCATTCCACATTCCATTCCATTCCATTCCATTTCACATTCCATTCCACATTCCACTCCAATCCGTTCCAAAATCCGTTCAATATTCCACTCAATTCCATTCCATATTGCATTCCATCCCTTTCCACATCATATTCCATTCCATTGCTTTCCATTCCACTTTCCAATCCACATTGCATTCCAATCCAGTCCACCTTCCATTTCACGTTCCACTCCATTCCATTCCAATTTCCATTCCATTCCATTCCACCTTCCATTCCGTTCCATTCGAGATTGCAATCCATTGCACTCCACATTGCATTCCATTCCACATTCCATTCCATACCATTCCATTCCAAATTCCATTCCACATTCCATTCAAATCCCCTCCATATTCCTTTCTATTCCATTCCACATTCCATTCCATTCCATTCCATTCCACGTTCCATTCCGTGTTCCATTCCACGTTCCTTTCCATTCCATTCCACGATCCGTTGCACTTTCCATTCCACGATCATTTCCATTGAATTCCACATTCCATTCCATTCCCTTCCACATTCAATTCCATCAATTCCACATTCCATTCCATTCCATTCCATATTCCATTCCATTCCATTGCACATTCCATTCCATTCCATTTCGCATTCCATTCCGTTCCATTCTACATTAAATTCCATTGCATTGCATTCAATTCCACATTCCATTCCACATTCCATTTCTTTCAATTCCACATACCATGCCATTTCATTCCACATTCCATTGCACATTCCATTCCATTCCATTCCACATTCCATTCCACTTTCCATTCCATTCCATTCCACATTCCATTCCAATCCATTCCATTCCACATTCAATTCCATTCCAAATTAGATTCCATTCACTTGCACATTCCATTCCATTTCATTCCACATTCCATTCCATTCCATTCCACATTCCATTCCACTTTTCATTCCATTCCATTCCACATTAAATTCAATTCCATTCCACATTCATTTCCATTCCACATACCATTCCATTCCATTCAACATTCTATTACACGTTCCATTCTATTCCATTCCACATTCCATTCCATTCCTTTCCACATTCCATTCGACGTTCCATTTCAGGCTATTCCGCATTCCATTACGCTTTCCGTTCCGTTCCATTCCACTTTCCTTTCCGTGCCATTCCACATTCTATTCCACATTTCATTGCATTCCATTCCACATTCCATTATATTCGTTTCCATTCCACTGCTTTCCACATTAAATTCCATTCCATGCCATTTCACAGTCCTTTCCATTCAATTCCACATTCCATTCCATTCCATACTAATTTCCATTACACATTCATTTCCATTCCACTCCACATCCCATTACATTCCATGCCATTCCGCAATCCATTCCATTCCAGTCAAAATTCCATTCCATTCTATTCCATACCAATTTCCATTCAACTTTCCTTTCCATTCCATTTCACATTCCTTTTCATTCTTTTCCAAATTCCTTTGAATTCCATTGTAATTTCCATACCATTCCATTTCACGTTCCATTCCATTCCATTCCGTTCCAGTCCACATTCCATTCCATTGCATTCCACATTCCATTCCATTCCAATCCACATTCCATACCACATTCCATTCTTCATTCCATTCCACATTTCTTTCCTTTCCATTCCACTTTCCATTCTTCTTTCCATTCCACATGCCATTCCTTTGCATTCCACATTCCACTCCATTCCATTCCATTCAACATTCCATGCCATTCCATTCCACTTTCCATTCCATTCCATTGCAATTTCCATTCCATTCCATTACACATTCCATTCCACGTTCCATTCCATTCCATTCCACATTCCATTCCATTCCATTCCACAACCCATTTCATTCAATTCCACATTACATTCCACATTCCATTCCGAATTCCATTCTTTTCCATTCCATTCCATTCCATTCCATTCCTTTCCAATCCACATTCCATTGCATTCCATACCATTCCATATTACAGTCCATTCCATTCCATTCCACATTCCATTCCATTCCATTGCATTCCGCTTTCCATTCCATTCCAAATTACATTCAATTCCATTGCACATTCCATTCCATTCCATTCCACATTCCTTTCCATTCCATTCAACATTCCATTATACATTCCTTTCTATTCCATTCCACATTCCATTCCATTCCTTTCCACATTCCATCCCATGTTCTATTCCATGCCATTCCAAATTCCATTCCAGTTTCCATTACTTTCCATTCCACATTCCTTTCCCTTCAATTCCATATTGCATTCCACATTCTATTCCATTCAAATCCATGCCATTTCACATTACCTTCCACATTCCAATAAATTCCATTCCGCATTCCAATGCACGTTCCAAATCACATTCCATTCCACGTTCCTTTCCACGTTCCACTTCACGTTCCATTGCACGTTCCATTCCAGGTTCCATTCCACTTTCCAATCCATTTCATTCCACATTCCATTGCATTCCATTCCACATTCCATTCCTCATTCCATTCCATTCCATTCCATTCCACATTCCATTCCATTCCATTCCACTCCATTCCACATTGCATTCCATTCCATTCCATTCCAAATTCCAATCCATTCCATTCCATTCCACATTTCATTCCATTCCATTGCATTCCATTCCGCATTCCATTTAACATACCATTCCATTCCATTCCATTGTACATTCCATTCCATTATATTCCTATCCACATTCCATTCCATTTCATTCCATTCCACATTCCATTCCATTGCATTCCGCATTGCATTCTTCATTCCATTCCATTCCATTCCACATTCCATTCCATTCTATTGCACATTCCATTCCACTCCATTCCACATTCCATTCCACATTCCATTTCAAATTTCATTCCATTCCATTCCATATTTCATTCCACATTCCATTCCATTCCATTCAGCATTCCATTCCACACCGTTCCACATTCCATATCAAATTTCATTCTTTCCATTCCATATTCCATTCCACATCCCATTCCACTCCTTCAACATTCCATTCCAAATTTCATTTGATTCCATTCCACGTTCCAACACATTCCATTCCACATTCAATTCTAAATTCGATTCCATTATATTCCACATTCCATTCCATTCCATTTCACATTAGATTCCACATTCCATTCCGTTCCATTCACATTCCATTCCATTCCATTCCGCATTGCATGCGACTCCATTCCACATTCCAGTCCATATTCCATGCCATTCCATTCCACTACACATTCCATTCCATTACATTCCTTTTTCAATTCCATCACATTCCACATTCAATTCAATCCCATTACACTCTCCGTTCTATTCCTTTCCAAGTTCCATTCCATTGCCTTTCACGTCCCTTTCCATTCCATTCCACGTTCCATTGCATTCCATTCCAAGTTCCATTTCACAATCCATTTCATTCCATTCCACGTTCCATTCCATTCCCTTCCACGTTCCATTCCACATTCCATTCCATTCCATTCCACCTTCCATTCCATGCCATTTCATTCCATATTCTATTACATTGCATTCTATTCCACATTCCATTCCGTTGCCTTCCAATCCACATTCCATTCCATTCCTTTCCATACGACATTTCATTCCTCGTTCCATTCCACATTACATTCCATTCCATCCCATCGCATTCCACATTCCATTCCATTCCATTCCATCCCTTTCCACTTTCCATTCCATTCCCTTCCAAATTCCATTCCATTCCGTTCCACATTCCTTTCCGCGTTCCATTCAATTCCATTCCACATTTCATTCCATTCATTCCACATTCCATTCCATTCCATTAAACATTACTTTCTATTTCCATTTAACATTCCATTCCCTTCCATTCCTTTCCACATTCCACTCCATTGCTTTCCATTCCATTCCAGATTCCATTCCACATTCCATTCCATTCCATTTCACATTCAATTCCATTCCATTCCACTTTGTTTTCCATTCCATTAAACATTCCATTGAATTTCCACTTCACGTTTCCATTCCATTCCATACCATTCCACATTCCATTCCATTCCATTCATTTCCTTTCCACCTTCCATTGCATTCCACATTCGATTCCACATTCCATTCCATTCTATTCCACATTTCTTCTCATATTCCAATCCATTGCTTTCCACATTCCATTACATTATATTCCACATTCCATTCCTTTCCATTCCACATTCCATTCCATTCCATTCCATTACACATTGCGTTCAATTCCATTCCATTCCATTCCACGTTACATTCCATTCCATTAAATTGCATTCCACATTCCATTCAATTCCTTTCCACATTCCAGTCCACATTCCATTCCATTCCTTTCCACATTGCATTGCAACTTCCATTCAATTTCATTCCCCATTCCATTCCAAATTCCATTCCATTCCATTCCACATTCCATTCCATTCCATTCCACCTTCCATTCCAAATTCCATTCCATTCCTTTCCACATTACATTCTGCATTCCTTTCGATTCCATTGCACTTTCCATTCCATTCTGTTCCACTTTCAATTCAATTTCATTCCACATTGCATTGCATTCCTTTCCACGTTCTATTCCACCTTCCATTCCACGTTCCATTCCACGTTCCATTCCATGATCCATTACATTCCATTTCATATTCCCTTCCACGTTCCATTCTTTTCCGTTCCAAATTCCATTACACATTCCATTCCATTCCATTCCACATTCCATTCCTTTCCATTCTGGCTTCCAATCCATTCCATTTCAAATTCAATTCCATTCCAATTCATTTCATTCCATTCCATTCCATTCCATATTCCGTAACGCATTCCTTTCCATTCAATTCCGTTCCATTCCACGTTACGTTCCACATTCCATTACAGATTCCAACCCATTCCATTCCACATTCCATTGCACGTTCCATTTGACGTTCCATTCCACGTTCCATTCCACGTTCCAATCTACGTTCTATTCCATTCCATTCCACAGTATATTCCATTGCTTTCCACATTCCATTCCATTCCATTCCACTTTCCATTACCAATTCAATTCTAATCCATTCCACATTCCATTCTTTCCATTCCTCATTCCATTCCAGATTCCATTCCCTTCCACTCTACATTTCATTCCATTCCACATTCAATTACATTCCATTCTACATTCCATTCCACATTCCATTCCATTCCACATTCGATTCCATTCCATTCCACATTCCATTCCACATTCCATTCCATTCCACATTCGATTCCATTCCATTTCACATTCCATTCTATTCCATTCCACATTCCGTTGCACCTTCCATGCCATTCCATTCCACTCTACATTCCATTCCATTGCATTCCAGTTTTAATTCCATTACATTCCACATTCCATTCCATTCCTTTCCAAATTCCGTTCCATTCCATTCCAAGTTCCATTCCATTCCGTTTCGCATTCCATTCCATTCCATTCCACGTTCTATTCCATTCTATTCCACGTTGCATTTCACTTTCCTTTCCATTCCATTCCACGTTGCATTACATTACATTCCACGTTCCATTCCACATTCCATTCCATTGCATTCCTCATTCCACTGCACATTCCTTTCCATTCCATATGCCATTACATTCCATTCTATTACACTTTCCTTTCCTTGGTATTCCATTCCACATTCCATTCCATTCTATTCCGTTCCACGTTGCATTCCATTCCATTCCACATTCCATTCGTTTCCATTGCACATTCCATTCCATTCCATTCCATTGCAGTTCACATTCCATTCCATTCCATTCCATTCCAATCCACATTCCATTCCCATCCATTCCAAATTCCATTCCATTACATTCCACAATCAATACAAAGTTCCATTCCATTCATTTCCACATTCCATTCCATTCTAACAAATATTGCATTCCATTCAATTCTAATAAACATTCCATTCCATTCTAATGAACATTCCATTCTATTTCCAGTTCACATTCCTTTACATTACATTCCATTCCCTATTCCACTCCATTCCCTTCCATTCCATTCCACATTCCATCACACTTTCCATTCCATTCCATTTCAGTTTCCATTCCATTCCATTCCACATTCCATTCCATTCTATTCCACTTATCATTCTATTCCACTCCACATTCCATTCCATTCAGTTGCATTCCATTGCGTTTCATTTCATTCCATTCCTTTCCATTCAATTCCATATTACCTTTCATTCCATTCCATTCCACATTCCATTCCATTCCACATCCAATTCCGTTCCGCATTCCGTTCCATTCCATTCCACATTCCATTCCATTCCATTCGACATACCATTCCACATTCAATTCCGTTCCATTCCACATTCCATTCCATTCCATTCTACGTTCTATTCCACGTTGCATTCCTTTCCATTCCAAAGTCTATTCCACATTCCATTTCATTCCATTCCGTTCGAATCCACATTCCATTCCATTCCATTCCATTCCAATTTCGGTTCGGTTGCATTCCCCGTTGTATTCCATTCCATTACACCTACCATTCCAGTCTATTCCACATTCTATTCCATGCCATTCCACATTTCATTACACATCCCATTCCATTCAATTCCATCTTCCATTCCATTCCATTCAATTCCATTACAGTCCACATTCCATTCCATTCCACATTTCATTCCATTGCATTCCACATTCCATTCCATTCCACATTCCATTCAATTCCAGTCGATTCCACATTCCATTCCATCCCACATTCCATTCCATTGCATTCCAGATTCCATTCCATTCCACATTCCATTACATTCCATTCCACGTTCCATTCCACGTTCTATACCACGTTCCATGCCATGTTCCATTCCACTTTCCGTTCTCTTCCATTCCATTCCACTTTTCATTCTACTCCATTCCACATTCCATTCAACTCCATTCCACATTCCATTTCACATTCCATTCCATTACACATTCCTTTGCACATGCCATTCCATTCCATTCCAGCACAAATTCCATTCCATTGCATTCCATTCCACTTTCCATTGCATTCCATTCCACTTTCCATTCCATTCCATTCCATGTTGCTGTCCATTCCTTTCCACATCCCATTCCATTCCACGTTCCCTTGCACTCCATGCAACATTCCATTCCATTCCATGCCACATTCCATTCCATTTCATTCCACATTCTATTTCATTCCACTTTCAATTCCAAATGCCATTCCATTCCACATTCCATTCCACATGCCATTTCATTGCATTCCGCATTCCTTTCCAAACCATTCCTTTCCATTCCATTCCATTCATGTCAATTCCACATTCTGTCCCATTCTATTCCATTCCACATTCTATTGCATTACATTCAATTCCACATTTCATTCCCTTCAACATTCCATTCCATTCCATTCCACATTCCATTGCGTTTCATTCCATGCCATATCTCGTTCCATTGCATTTCGCATTCCATTCCAATCAATTCCAATCCATTAAATTCCATTCCATTCCAATCAATTCCACATTCCGTTCTATTCCATTCCATTCCAAATTCCATTCCATTCCTTTCCACATTCCATTCCTTTTCATTCCACATTCCATTCCACTCCATTCCACATTCCATTCCATTGGTTTCGATATTGAATTCCATCCCTTTCCACTTTCCATTCCATTATATTCCACATTCAATTCCACATTCCATTCCATTCCATTCCACATTGCATTGCACATTCCATTCCATTCCATTACAGTCATATTACATTCCATTCTATTCCACTACACCTTCCATTGCATTCCATTCCACTTTCCTTCCCATTCCATTCAACATTGCATTCCATTCTATTCCACATTCCATTCCATTCCACGTTGCATTACACATTCCATTCATTCCATTCCACATTCCATTCCACATTCCTTTCCATTCCATTCCACATTCCATTATTTCAACGTTGCTTTCCACATTCCATTCCACATTCCGTTCCACTCCACGTTCCATTCAACATTCCATTCTGTTCCATTCCACATTCCATTCCATGTTCCATTCCATTCCATTCTGCATTCCATTCCATTCCACTCCACATTCCATTCCATTCCATTACACATTCCATTCCACATTCCATTCAACATTCCATTCCATTGCATTCCACATTCCTTTGCATTACGTTCCACATTCCATTCAATTCCATTCAATTCCATTTAATATTCCATTCAATTCCTTTCCATTCCAGTCCATTCCTTTCCACATTCCACTCAATACCCTTTCCTCATTTCATTCCACGTTCCATTCCACATTCCATTCCACTTTCCCTTTCACGTTCCATTCCTCATTCCGTTACACGTTCCATTCCACATTCCATTCCATTTCACATTCCATTCCTCGTTCCATTCCACTCCATTCCTCGTTCGATTCCATTCCATTCCATTCAATTCTATTCTATTCTATTCCACATTCCACTCAATTCCATTCCATTCCATTCTACATTCCATTCCATTACATTCCAAATTCCATTCCATTCCATTCCATTCCAATCCACAATCCGTTCCATTACATTCCACATTCCATTCCATTCGACATTCCATTATTCTTTCCATTCCATTCCATTCCACATTCCATTCCACATTCTATTCCTCATTTCAATCCTTTCCATTCCACATTCCATTCCATTCCATTCCACATTCCATTCCTCATTCCATTCCCCATTCCGTTCCATTCCATTCTATTCCATTCTATTCCACATTCCACTCTGTGCCATTCCATTCCATTCCACATTACATTCCATTCCATTGCACATTCCTTTCCATTACATTCTATTCCATTCCATTCCATTCCTCCATATATTCCATTAAATTTCACTTTCCATTCCATTCCATTCCATTCCTTAACATAATCCATTCCATTCAATTCCATTCCACATTCCATTACATTCCATTCCATTCCACATTCCGTTACCTTCCATTCCATTCCACATTCCATTCCATTACATTCCACATTCCATTCCATTCCATTGTATTCCATTCCATTCCATTCCTTTCCACATTCCATTCCATACAATTCCATTCCACGTTCCACTCCACATACCATTCCATTTTCTATTCCATTACATTCCACATTACATTCCATTCCTTTCCACATTTCACTCCATTCCATTCCACTTTCCATGACATTCCTCATTCCATTTCATTCCACATTCCATTCTACTTTCCATTCCATTACATTCCAATTCATTCCATTCTTCATTCCATTGTATTCATTCCATTCCATTCCACTTTCCATTGCACATTCCATTCCATTCCATTCTATGATCCTCTCTACATTCCATTCCACCTTCCTTTACATTCCATTGCATGTATCATTCCACATTCCATTCCATTCCATTCCATTTTCCATTCCATTATATTCCACACTCCATTACATTCCATTGTATTACACTGCACTCCACATTCCATTCCATTTGTTTCCATTCCGCACGTCATCCCATTCCACATTCCATTCCTCCTCCCTCGCCATTCCATTTCACATTGCATTCCTTTCCGTTACATTCCATTCCATGCCAATCCACATTCCGTTCTATTCCGTTCCACACATAATTCCATCACATTCCAAATTTCATTTCATTCTATTCCACATTCCATTCCATTCCACATGCCATTCCATTCCATTCCACATTCCATTCCATTCAATTCCACCTTCAATTCCATTCCATTCCACATTCCATTCCATTCCATTCTGCATTCCATTTCACAGTCCAGTCTATTGCATTCCACATTCCACTACATTCCATTCCACGTTCCATTCCACATGCCTTTCCAAGTTCCATTCTGCGTTCCATTCCGCGTTCCATTCCATGTTCCATTCCTCATTCCATTCCACATTCCATTCCTGATTCCAATCCATTCCATTCCACATTCCATTCCATTCCATTCCACATTCCATTCCATTCCAGTCCAGTCCACATTCCATTCCATTGCATTCCATTGCATTCCACATTATTTTCTATTCCATTCCACATTCCATTCCATTTCATTCCATTCCACATTCCATTCCATTCCATTCCACATTCCATTCCATGCCATTCCATTCCATTCTGTGTTACATTCCACATTCTATTCCATTCTATTCCACATTTGATTCCATTTCATTGCATATTCCATTCCATTCCATTCCAGGTTTCATTCCATTTCATTCCACGTTCCGTTCCATTTCATTCCATGTTCCTTTCCATTCCATTCCACGTTCCGTTCCATTCCATTCCACGTTCCATTCCATTTCATTCCAAATTCCATTCCACATGCCATTCCATTCCATTCCACTTTCCCTTACGTTCCATTCCACATTTAATTACATTCCATTCCACATTCCAATCCATTCCATTCCACATTCCGTTGCATTCCATTCCACATTTCATTCCATTCCATTCCACATTCCATTACATTCCGTTCCATTCCACATTCCATTCCGTTTCATTCCATACCATATTCCATTCCATTCCATTCCATTCGACATTCCATTCCATTTCATTCTTCTTTCCATTCTATTTCATTCCTCATTCCATTCGATTCCATTCCACATTCCATTCCACATTCCATTCCATTCCATTCCACATCCCTTTCCACTTTCCATTTCATTCCATTCCACATACAATTGCATTACATTCCACTTTCCATTCCATTCCATTCCAAATTCAATTCCATGTTCCATTCCACGTTCCATTTCACGTTCCTTTCCACATTCTATTGCACATTCAATTCAATGTTCCATTCCATTCCATTCCACATTTCATTCCACATAACATTCCATTCCACATTCCATTCCACATTCCATTCCATTCCATTTCACATTCCATTCCTTTCCATTCCATTCCATGCCAATGCACATTCCATTCCATTCCATATCAATACACATTCCACTCCAATCCATTCCACATTCCATTCCATTCCACTTTCCATTCCGCATTCTATTCCATGCCATTCCACATTACATTCAATTTCATTACACATTGCTTTGGAGTTTCCATTCCATTCCGTTGCGCATTCCATTCCACCTTCCATTCTATTCCATTCCACATTCCATTAAATATTTCATTCCACATTCCATTGCACATTATATTCCATTCCATTCTGTACCCCATTGCATTCCTTTCCGTACCCCATTGCATTCCTTTCCATTCCACATTCCATTTCATTCCATTCCACATTGCATTCCATTCCGTACTCCATTCCATTCCTTTCCATTCCACATTCCATTCCATTCCATTCCACATTCCATTCCATTCTATTCCAGTCGATTACACATTACATTCTACATATCATTCCACTCCATTCCACATTCCATTCCATTCCTTTCCACATTTCATTCCACATTACATTCTATTGCATTCCACATTCCATTCCATTTCACATTCCATTCCATTATATTCCACATTCCATTCCATTATATTCCGCATTCCATTCCATTCCATTCCATTCCATTCCGTGTTGCATTCTGCATTCCATTCCACTTTCCATTCCACTTCCCATTCCATTCCATTCCATGTTCCATTCCATGATCCTTTCCACGTTTCAGTCCACATTCCATTGTACATTCCATTCCACCTTCCATTTCACATTCCATTCCATTCCATTCCACATTCCATTCCACATTCCATTCCATTCCACGTTCCAATCCACATTTCATTCCACGTTGCATTACACATTCCATTCCATTCCATCTTCCATTCCACTTTCCATTCCCTTCCTTTCCACATTCCATTCCATTGTATTCCACATTCCAATCCACATTCCATTCCATTCCATTCCACATTGCATTACACATTATATTCCATTCCTTCCCACATTCCTTTCCATTCCATTCCACATTCCATTCCAGATTCCATTCCATCCCACTTGAATTCCATTCCTTTCCACATTCCATTCCACATTCCTTTAACGATAATATTCCCTTCTATTCCATTCCACATTCCATTCCATTCCATTCCACATAGCATTCCATTCCATTCCACATTCCATTTTCTTCCATTCCATTCCACATTCCATTCCATTCCATTAAAAATTCCATTCCTTTCCACATTACATTCCACATTCCACTACATTCCATTCCACATTCCATTCCATTCCATTGCATTCCACATTTAATTCCATTCCATTCCAATTTGCATTCCATTCAATTCCATATTCCATTCCATTCCATTCCATTCCATTCCACAGTCTATTCCATTCCATTCCACATTCAATTCCTTTCCATTTAACATTGCATTCCATTCAATTCCATATTCCATTTCATTCCATTCTACATTCCATTCCATTCCATTCCACATTTCATACCATTCCATTCACTGTTCCATTCCACATTACATTCAACTACATTCCTCATTCCATTTCACATTTCATTTTTTTCCACTTTCCATTCCACTTTCCATTCCCCATTACATTCTACATTCTTTTCCCTTCCATTCCTCGTTCAATTCCACATTCCATTCCATTCCATTCCACATTCCATTCCATTTCATTCCACATTCTATTCCACCTTCCATTCCATTTCATTGAACATTCCATTCCACATTCCTTTCCACAATCCATTTGATTCCACGATCCATTCCACATTCCTTTACATATTCCATTCCATTCCACGTTGCATTCTACATTCCATTCCTCTTTTCATTCCACATTACATTCCACGTTCCATTCCACATTCCATTCCATTTCATTCCACGTTCCATTCCACATTCCATTCCACATTCCATTCAATCTCATTCCACATGCCATTCCACATTCCATTCCAGAATCCATTCCAAATTCCATTCCATTCCACTTTCCATTCCACATTCCATTCCAAGTTCCACTCCATTCCACGTTCCATTCCACATTCCATTCCACGTTGAATTCGAAATTCTTTTCCATTCCATTCCGCGTGTCATTACACATTCCATTCCATTCCTTTCCACATTCCACTGCATTTCATTCTGCATGGCATTCCACCTTCATTTCTATTGTATTGCACCATCCATTTCACATACCTTTCCATTCTGTTCAGTCGCACTTTCCATTCCATTCCATACCCCGTTCAATTCCACGTTCCATTCCCCGTTTCATTCCACGTTGCTTTCCATGTTCCATTCCACATTCCATTCTATTCCATTCCACATTCCATTCCACGTTTCATTCCACGTTGCTTTCCATGTTCCATTCCACGTTCCATTCTATTCCATTCCACATTCCATTCCACATTCCATTCCATTCCATTCCACAGTTCATTCCACATTCCATTCCCTCCATTACATTCCACTTTCCATTCCATTCCACATTCCATTACACATTCCATTCCACATTCCATTCCATTCTATTCCATTCCACATTCCATTCCACGTTAAATTCCACATTCCTTTCCTTTACATTCCACGTGGCATTACAGATTCCATTC
The DNA here is from genome assembly GCF_028885625.2 of Pongo pygmaeus. Taxonomy (NCBI): domain Eukaryota; kingdom Metazoa; phylum Chordata; class Mammalia; order Primates; family Hominidae; genus Pongo; species Pongo pygmaeus. The sequence goes on from NC_072389.2 coordinate 11,619,164, forward strand.
CATTCCTTTAAACATTAAATTCCGTTTCTTTCCACATTCGATTCCACATACCTTTCTATTCCATTCCACCATCCATTCCACATAGGTTTCCATTATGTCACATTTCACATTCCATTCCATTCCATACCACGTTCCATTCCACGTTCCATTCCACAATCTGTACCACGTTCCTTTCCACGTACCATTCCACGTTCCATTCCATTCCATTCCACATCCCATTCCAAATTAATTTCCACGTTCCATTCCACGTCCCTTTTCACGTTCAATTCCAAGATCCATTCCATTCCATTCCATATTCCATTCCACATTCCATTCCATTCCATGCAACATTCCATTCTTCATTCCATTTAACATTCCATTCCATTTCCATTCCATTCCATTCCATTCTATGCCAATCCACCTTCCATTCCATTCCATTCCACATTTCATTGCATTCCATTCCATTCCACGTTCCATTCCACATTCCATTCCATGCCATTCCACATTCCGTTCAATTTCATTCCCCATTTCTTTGGAGTTTCCATTCCATTCCACTGCACATTCCATTACACCTTCCATTGCGTTCCATTCCACATTCCATTCCACATTCCATTCCACATTCCATTCCACATCATATTCCATTCCATTCCGCATTCCATTCCATTCCTTTCCATTCTGTATTCCATTCCATTCCATTCCACATTCCATTCCATTCCAAATTCCATTCCATTCCATTCCATTGCATTACACATTCTTTTTCACATACCATTCCACTCCATTCCACATTCAATTCCATTCATTTCCACATTCCATTCCACATTACTTTCCATTGCATTTCACAGTCCATTCCATTCCATTTCACATTCCATTCCATTCCATTCCATTCCATATTCCATTCCACATTCCTTTCCATTCGATTCCATATTCTATTCCATTCAACATTCCATTCCATTCCCTATTCGATTCCACAATCCACTGCATTCCATTCCACATTCCATTCCATTCCACATGTCATTCGATTCCATTCCATTCGATTCCATAACACATTCCATTCCATTCCGTTCCATTCCATTCCACTTTACATTCCCCGTTCCATTCCATTCCATTCCAGTCCACTTTACATTCCACATTGCATTCCATGGCATTCCACATTCCATTCCAAAATATTCCACATTCCATTCCATTCCATTTCATTTCATTCCGTGTTCCATTCTCCATTCCATTCCACTTTCATTTGCACATTCCATTCCATTCCATTCGACGTTCTACTCCATTCCATTCCACATCCCATTCCACATTCCATTCACCATAACATTCCATTCCATTCCATTCCACATTCCATTCTATTCCATTCCACTTACAATTCCATTCCGTTCCACATTCCATTCCCTTCCATTCCATTCCACATTCCACTCCATTCCTTTCCAAATTCCATTCCATTCCACCTTCCATTCCACATTCCATTCCTTTCCATTCCATTCCACATTCCATTCCATTCCACATTGCATTCCATTCAATTCCATATTCCATTCCATTCCATTCCATTCCACATTCCATTCCATTCTATTCCAAATTCAATTCCATTCCATTTAACACTGCATTCCATTCAATTAGATGTTCAGTTCTATTCCATTCCACATTCCATTCCATTCCAATACACATTGCATTCCTTTGCATTGCACCTTCCATTCCACATTACATTCAATTACATTACTCTTTACATTTCACATTTCATTCTACTCCACTTTCCATTCCGCATTCCATTCCAAATTCCTTTCCATTCCATTCCACGTTCAATTCCTCATTCCATTCTATTACATTCCACATTCTATTCCATTTCATTCCACATTCCATTCCACTTTCCATTTCTTTCCTTTCCACATTCCATTGCATTCCACTCCACTTTCCATTCAATTCCATTCCAAATTTCATTCCGCGTTCCATTCCACATTCTATTTCACGTTCCTTTCCACGTTCCATTGCACATTCAATTTAACGTTCCATTCCACTCCATTCCTCATTTCAGTCCACATTCCACTCCATTCCATTTCATATTTCACTCCATTCCATTCCATATTCCAATCCATTCCATTCCATATTCCAATCCTTTCCATTCCATCCCATTCCATTCCATTCCATGCCAATCCATATTCCATTCCATTCCATTCCACATTCCATTTCATGCCATTCCATTGCATTTCATGTTATCTTCCACGTTACATTCCATTCCATTCCACATTCCATTCCATGCCATTCCATTCCATTCCACGTTACCTTCCAAATTACATACCATTCCATTCCACATTCCATTCCATTTAATTGCACATTCCATTCCATTCCTATCCAGGTTCCGTTCCATTCCATTCCACGTTCCGTTCCATTCCATTCCACGTTCCATTCCATTTCATTCCAAGTTCCATTCCACATGCCTTTCTATTCCATTCCACGTTCTATTACTTTCCATTGCACATTTCATTCAATTCCATTCAATTCCATTCTACTTTACCTTCCATTCCATTCCACATTCCATTCCCTTCCATTCCACGTTCCATTCCAATTTATTTTCCACGTTCCATTCTATGTTCCATACCACTTTCCATTCGACGTTCCATTCCACGTTCCATTCAATGTTCCATTCCACATTCCATTCCATTGCATTCCACATTCCTTTCCACTTTCCATTCCAGTCCATTCCACATTCCATTCCACGTTCCATTGCATTCCATTCCACATTCCAATCTGTTCCATTCCACATTCCATTCCATTCACTTGCAGATTCCATTCCATTCCATTCCAGGTTCCATTCCGTGTTCCATTCCATTCCATTCCAAGTTCCATTCCATTTCATTGTACATTCCATTCCACATTCCAATCCATTCAATTCCGCGTTCCACTCCTTTCCATTCCATTCCACTTTCCATTCCATTCCATTCAATTCCATTCAACGTTCCATTCCATTCCATTCCACATTCCATTCCCTTCCATTTCAGCTTCCATTCCACATTCATTTCCACCTTCCATTCCATGTTCCATACCACTTGCCATTCGACGTTCCATTCCTCGTTCCATTCCACATTCCATTCCACTATCTATTCCATTCCATTCCACATTCAATTCCATTACATTCCATTCGATATTCGATTCCAATCCATTCCTCGTTCCATTACATTCCATTCCACGTTCCAGTCCGATCCAATCCACATTCCAGTCCTTTCCATTCCAAGTTGCACTCCACGTTACATTCCCCATTCCATTCGACGTTGTATTCCACGTTACATTCCCCATTCCATTCCAAGTTCGATTCCACATTCCATTCGATTCCATTACACATTCCATTCTTTTCCATTCCACCATCCATTCCACATACCAGTCCATTCTGTTACATTGCACATTCCATTCCATTCCATTCCATGTTGCGTTCCACGTTCCATTCCACGTTCCTTTCCACGTTGCATTCCCCGTTCCATTCCATTTCATTCCACATTAAATTCCACATTCCATTCCATTCCATTCCACATCCCATTCCACTTTCCATTTCATTCCATTCCACATTCCATTCCATTCCATTCCATTTTCCATTCCATTCCATTAGAAATTCTATTCCAAGTTCCATAGCACGTTCAATTCCACGTTCCATTCCATTCCATTCCACATCCCATTCCACATTCCATTCCATTGCATTCCTCATTCCATTCTACATTCCACTGCATTCCATTTCACATTCCATTCCATTCCATTCCATGCCAATACACATTCCATTCCATTCCATTCCACATTCTTTTCAACATTCTATTCCATATTCCATTCCATTCCATTCTCCATTCCATTGCATATTCCATTCCCTTCCAGTCCACGTTGCATTCCATTGCATTCCACATTCCCTTCCATTCCATTCCACATTCCTTTCCACATTCCATTCGATTCCCTGCCATTCCCTTGCATTCCATTCCGCATTCCATTACATTCCTTTCCTCAATGCATTCCATTCTATTCCACATTCCATTCCATTCCGTTCCACATTCCACTCCATTCCATTCCATTCCATATTCCTTTCCATTCCATTCCACATTCCATTCCATCTTCCTTTCCATTCCATTCCACATTCCATTCCATCTCATTCCACATTCCATTCCAGTTTCCATTCCACAATACATTCCACATTTCATTCCACGTTCCATTCCACATTCCATTCCACGTTCCACTCCACTCCACATTCCATTCCCCATTCCATTCCACGTTAAATTCCAAATACCTTTCCATTCAATTCCACGTGGAATTACACATTCCATTTCATTTCTTTCCACATTCCATTCCATTTCATTCTGCATTGCATTCCACATTCCATTCTATTCTATTGCTCCATCCATTCCACATACCATTCCATTCTGTTCCTTTGCACATTCCATTCCATTCCATACCACGTTCAATTCCACGTTCCATTCCACGTTCCATTCCACTTCGCTTTCCATGTTCCATTCCACGTTCCATTCTATTCCATTCCACATTCCATTCCAAATTCCATTCCATTACATTCCACAGTCCATTCCACATTCCATTCCCTCCATTCGATTCCACATTCCATTCCTTTCCAAATTCCATTCCATTCCACATTTCATTCCACATTCCATTCCATTCCATTCCATTCCACATTCCATTCCATTCCATTCCATTCCACATTCCATTCCACATTCAACTCCACATTCCTTTCCATTACATTCCATGTGACATTACCCATTCCATTCCATTCCTTTCCACATTACATTCCGTTTCATTCCACATTCCATTCCACATTCCATTCTATTCCATTCCGCCATCCATTCCACATATCTTTCCATTCTGCCACATTTCAAATTCCGTTCCATTCCATACCACGTTCCATTCCACGTTCCATTCCACGTTCCATTCCACGTTCCATTCCACGTTCCTTTCCACGTTCCATTCCATGTTCCATTCCATTCCATTCCACATCCCATTCCAAATTCCATTCCACGTTCCATTCCACGTTCCTTTCCACGTTCAATTTCAAGTTCCATTCCATTCCATTCCACATTCCATTCCACATTCCATTCCATTCCATGCCATATTCCATTCCACATTCCAGTCCATTCCATTTCACATTCCTTTCCATTCCATTCCATTCCATTCCATGCCAATCCACGTTCCATTCCATTCCTTTGCACACTCCATTCCATTCCATTCCACTTTCCATTCCATTCCATTCCACAGTCCATTCCTCATCCCATTCCATTCAATTCCACCTTCCATTCCATTACATTCCACTTTCCATTCCATTCCATTCCAAGTTCCATTGCATTCCATTCCACATTCCATTCCATTCCATTCTGTGTTCCATTTCACAGTCCATTCTATTGCATTCCACATTCCATTCCATTCCATTCCACGTGCCATTCCACGTGCCATTCCACGTTCCATTCCAATTTCTATTCCACATTCCATTCCACGTTCCATTCCCCAATCCATTCCACATTCCATTCCTCATTCCATTCCATTCCATTACACATTCCATTCCTGATTCTATTCCATTACACATTTCATTCCACATTATATTCAATTCCATTCCGTTTTCCATTCCATTCCTTTCCATTCTGCATTCCATTCCATTCCATTCCACATTCCATTCCATTCCATTCCACTCCTTTACATATTCCATTCCACACACCATTCCACTGCATTCCACATTCCATTCCATTCCTTTCCACATTCCATTCCACATTCCATTCCATTCCATTTCACATTCCATTCCGTTCCATTCCACATTTCATTCCACATTCCTTTCCATTCGATTCCACATTCTATTCCATTCCACATTCCATTCCATTCCACATTCGATTCCACATTCCTTTGCATTCCATTCCACATTCCACTCCATTCCACATGCCGTTCCATTCCATTCGATTCCATAACACATTCCATTCCATTCTATTTCACTTTCCATTCCACATATCATTCCATGGAATTCCGTATTCCATTTCAATATATTCCACATTCCATTCCATTCCATTCCATTTCATTCTGCATTCCATTCTACATTCCATTCCACTTTCCATTGCACATTCCATTCCATTGCATTGCACGTTCCACTCCATGATCCATTCCATGTTTCTGTCCACATTCCATTGCACATTCCATTCCATCTTCCATTCCACATTCCATTCCATTCTATTCCACATTCCATTCCACGTTCCGTTTCATTCCACATTCCATTCCACGTTTCATTCCACGTTGCATTACACATTCAATTCCATTCCATTCCACGTTCCATTCCACAGTCCATTCGCTTCCTTTCCACATTCTATTTCTTTTCATTACACATTCAATTCCACATTCCATTCCATTCCATTCCACTTTCAATTTCACATTATAATCCCTTCCTTTCCGCTCTCCTTTCCATTCCATTCCACATTCAATTCCACATTCTATTCCATTTCATTCCATTCCACCTTCCATTCCATTCCATTCCATTACACATTCCATTCACCGTAACATTCCATTCCATTCCATTCTACATTCTATTCCATTCCATTCCACATACCATTCCATTCCATTCCACATTCCATTCCCTTCCATTTCATTACACTTTCCATTCCATCCCTTTCCAAATTCCATTCCATTCCACATTCCATTCCACATTCCATTCCATTCCATTCCACATTCCATTCCTTTCCATTCCATTCCACATTCCATTCCATTCCTTTCCACATTACATTCCGTTCAATTCCATATTCCATTCCATTCTATTCCATTCCACATTCCATTCCATTCTGATCCACATTGCATTCCATTCCATTCCACCTTCCTTTCCACATTACATTCTATTACCTTCCTCAATACATTTCACATTTCATACTATTCCACTTTCCATTCCACTTTCCATTCCACGTTCCATTCCACATTCCTTTCCATTCCATTCTACGTTCAATACGACATTCCATTCCATGCCATTCCACATTCTATTCCATTTCATTCCACATTCCATTCTGCCTTCCATTCCATTCCATTGATCATTCCATTCCACATTCCATTAATCAATCCTTTCCATTCCATGATCCATTCCACATTCCTTTCCACATTGCATTCCATTCCACGTTGCATTCTACATTCCATTCCTCTTTGCAGTCCACAATCCATTCCACGTTCCATTCCACATTCCATTCCATTTCATTCCACGTTCCCTCCAACTTTGCATTCCATCTCATTCTGCATGCCATTCCACATTTCATTCCACAATCCATTCCACATTCCATTCCATTCCACATTTCATTCCACATTTCTTTAAGCGATCCAGTCCATTCCATGTTCCATTCCACATTCCATTCCACATTAAATTCCACTTTCCTTTCCATTCCATTCCACGTGGCATTACACATTCCGTTTCATTCCTTTCCACATTCCTTTCCATTTCATTCTGCATTCCATTCCACATTGCGTTCTATCCCATTGCACCATCCATTCCACGTACCATTCCATTCTATTCCATTGCACATTCCATTCCATTCCATACGACTTTCCATTCCACGTTCCATTCCACGTTCCATTCCACGTTGCTTTCCACGTTACATTCCACGTTCCATTCCATTCCATTCCACATTCCATTCCACATTAGATTCCATTCCATTCCACAGTCCATTCCACATTCCATTCAATTCCATTCCATTCCACATTCTATTTCATAGCATACCATTCCATTCCACATTCCATTCCATTCCATTCCATTCCACATTCCATTCCACGTTAAATTCCAAATTCCTTTCCATTACATTCCACGTGGCATTACACATTCCATTCCATTCATTTCCACATTCCATTCTGTTTCATTCCACATTCCATTCCATGTTCCATTCCATATTCCATTCCACATTACATTCCATCTTGTTCCACATTCCATTCCACATTCCATTCCACAATACATTCCACATTCCACTCCATTCCATGTTCCATTCCACATTCCATTCCACAATACATTCCACATTACATTCCATTCCATGTTCCATTCCACATTCCATTCCACGTTCCACTCCATTCTACATTCCAATCCACGTTAAATTCCACATTCCTTTCCATTATATTCCACGTGGCATTACACATTCCTTTCCATTCATTTCCACATTCCATTCCGTTACATTCCACATTCCATTCCACATTCGATTCTATTCCATTCCACCATCCATTCCACATGCCAGTCCATTCTGTTACATTGCACATTCCATTCCATTCCATACCACGTTCCATTACACGTTCCATTCCATGTTCCTTTCCACGTTTCATTGAACGTTCCATTCCACATTCCATTCCATTGCATTCCACATTCCATTCGACATTCCACTGCATTCCATTTCACATTCCATTCCATTCCATTCCATGCCAATACACTTTCCATTCCATTCCATTCCACATTCCTTTCCACATTCTTTTACATATTCCATTCCATTGAATTCCACATTGCACTGCAGATTCCATTCCCTTCCAGGCCACATGGCATTCCATTGCATTCCACATTCCATTCCATTCCATTCCACATTCCTTTCCACATTCCATTCCATTCCATTCCATTCCACATTCCACCCATTCCATTCCATTCCACATTCCTTTGCTTTACATTCCATTCAATTCCATTCCATTCCATTCCATTCCATTCCACATTCTTTCCATGTTCCATTCCATTCCATTCCACTTTCCATTCCACATTCCATTCCATTCCATTACACTATCCATTCCACTTTATGTTCCACTTCCCATTCCACACTCCATTCCATTCCATTCCACATTCCATTCCAAAATCCATTCCTTTCCATTCCACATTCCATTCCATTCCATTCCACATTCCTTTCCACATTCCATTCCATTCAATTCCACATTCCATTCCATTTCATTCCATTCAAGTCTGCTTTCCATTACAGTCAATTCCAATCGACATTCCATTCCAGTCCATTCCTCATTCCATTACATTCCATTCCATACCACATTCCATTCCATTCCATTCCACATTTCATTAAATTCGATTCAAATTCCATTCCATTCCATTCCACATTCCATTAAATTCGATTCCACTTTCCATTCCATTCCTTTCCACATTCCATTCCATTGTGAATTCCATTCCATTCCTTTCCATTACACATTCCATTCCATTCTATTCCATTCCACCTTCCATTCCACATTCCAATCAATGCCATTCCACATTCTATTCCATTTCATTCCACATTCCATTCGACTTTCCATTCTATTCCACTACACATTCCACTACACATTCCATTCCATTCCATTCCACATTGCATTCCAAGTTCCATTCCACCTTCCATTCCATTCCATTCCAAATTCCATTACACTCAATTCCATTCTCTTCCATTCCATGCTCCATTCCATTCCATTCCACTTTCCATTCCACATTCCATTTCATTCCATTCCACTTTTCATTCGATTCCATTCCACGTTCCATTCCACATTCCATTCCATGCCATTCAACTTTTCACTAAATTCCATTCCACTTTCCATTCCATTCCCTTCCTTTCCAGTCCACATTCCATTTCATTCAATTCCTTTCCACATTCCATTCCATCCCATTCCACATTCCATACAATTCCATTACATTCCATTCAACGTTCCATTCCATTCAATTCAACTTTCCATTCCATTGCATTCAACATTCAGTTCCATTCCCCATTCCATTCCGTTCCATTCCATTCCATTCCGCTCCACATTCCATTCCATTCCACGTTCCATTCCACTTTGCATTCCGTTCCATTCCACATTCCATTCCTTTTCATTCCACATTCCATTCGACTTTTCATTCCACTCCATTGCACATTCCATTCCACATTCCATTCCATTCCATTAAACATTCAATTATACATTCCATTCCATTACACATTCCATTATATATTCCATTCCATTGGTTTCCACATTCCATTCAATTCCTCTTCACATTCCATTAAATTTCATTCCAGATTCCATTCCACATTCCATTCTATTCCATTCAAGATTCCATTCCATTCCACATTCCTTTCCATCCACCTTTCCATTTCACATTCCATTCCATTTCATTCCACTTTCCATTCCATTCCACTCCACTTTCCATTCCATTCCACATGCCATTCTATTACATTCCATTCCAAACCACATTCCTTTCCATTTCTTTCCCCTGTACATTCCATTCCACTTTGCACTCCATGCCATTCCACATTCCATTCCATTACATTCAACATTCCATTCCGTTCCATTCCATTCCATTCCATGTTCCATTCCGCATTCCATTTCACGTTCCATTTCACAATGCGTTCCACATTCCGTTCCACATTCCATTCCACATTCCATTCCATTCCATTCCACATTCCCTTCCACGTTCCATTGCACGTTCCATTCCATGACATTCTATTCCTTTCCATTCCACATTCCTTTCCATTCCATTCCATTCCATTCTATTCCATTCCATTCCATTCCTTCCCAAGTTCCATTCCACTCCATTCCACGTTCCATTCCACCTTACATTCCCTTCCGTTTTAACTTCAATTCCACTTTCTATTCCACGTTCCATTCTACATTCCATTTCAAATTCCATTCCATTCCACATTCCATTTCATTCCATTCCACATTCCATTCCAGATTCCACTTCATTCAATTCCACATTCCTTTCCATTCCATTCAATTGAAATCCACTTTCCATTCCATTCTATTCCATTCCACATTCCATTCCATTCAATTGCACTCAACATTCCATTCCATTCCATTCCATGGCAGATTCCATGCCATTCCATTCAACATTTTATTCCACGTTCCATTCCATGTTCCATTCCATTCCATTCCATTTTTCATTCAGTGTTCCATTCCAGGCTCCATTACACGTTCCCTTCCCATTTCCATTCCATTCTACATTCCATTCTATATCATTCCACATTCCACTTGACATTCCATTCCATTCCATTCCACATTCCATTCCATTCCAATCCACATTCCATTCCATTCAATTCCACATTCTGTTACACATTCCACTCCATTCCATTTCACATTCTATTTCAATCAATTCAATTCCATTCCATGCCAATCCACGTTCCATTCTATTCCATTCCACATTCCATTCCATTCCATTCCATTCCACGTTCCATTCCACATTCCATTCCTTGCCATTCCACATTAAATTCCCTTTCATTCCACATTCTTTTCGAGTTTCCATTCCATTCCATTTCACATTCCATAAAACCTTCCATTCCATTCCGTTCCACATACCATTCAACATTCCATTCCACATTCCATTCCACATTATATTCCATTCCATTCCGTATTCCATTCCATTCCTTTCCATTCCACATTCAATTCCATTCCATTCCACATTCCATTCCATTCCAGATTCCATTGCATTCCATTCCGTTCCATTACACATTCCATTCCACATACCATTCCACTGCATTCCACATTCCATTCCATTCCTTTGCACATTCCATTCCACATTCCATTCCCTTGCATTCCACATTCCATTCCATTCCAATTCACATTCCATTCCATTCCATTCCATTCCAAATTCCATTCCATTCCATTCCACATTGCATTCCTTTGCATTCCACATTCGATTCCATTCCACTCCGCATTCCATTTCATTCGATTCCACATTCCTTTCCTCATTCCATTCCATTCCATTCAACATTCCATTCCTTTCCATTCCATTCCCTTCAACATTCCATTCCTCATTCTGTTCCATTCCGTTCTATGTTCCATTCCATTCCATTCCATTCCATTCCACGTTCCATTGCATTCCATTCCATTCAATTACACGTTCTATTCCATTCCATTCCATTCCATTACACAGTCCATTCCATTCCATTCCAGTCCACATTCCATTCCATTCCATTACATTACACATTCCATTCCTTTCCATTCCACATTCCATTCCATTCAATTCCACATTCCATTCCACGTTCAATTCCACGTTCGTTTCCATTCCATTCCAATTGGCATTCCACGTTCCATTCCACGTTCTATTCCATGTTACATTATACTTTCCATTCCGTTCCATTCCATGTTCCATTCCATGATTTGTTCCACGTTGTATTCCATATTCCATTCCATTCCATTCTTAACGCCATTCCATTCCATTCCACATTACATAACATTCTTCCTTACATTCCACATTCCATTCCGCATTCTATTCCATTCCATTCCACGTTCCATTCCACATTCCATTCCATTCCATTTCACGTTAAATCACATTCCATTCCACGTTCCATTCCATTCCATTGCACGTAGCATTCCATTCCATTCCACCTTACATTCCACATTCCATTCAATTCCTTTCCAGTTTCCATTGCATTCCATTTCACTTTCCATTTAAATACATTCCACTTTCAATTCCACATTCCATTGCATTCCACATTCCATTAAATTGCATTCCACTTGCATTCCACATTCCATTCCATATTCCTTTCCATTCAATTCACCGTTCCACTCCACATTTCATTCCAATCCATTCCACTTTCCATTCCAATTTCCATTCCATTCCATATCACATTCCACTCCACATTCCATTGCATTCCATTCCACATACAGTTCCAATACATTCCACGTTCAATTCCACATGCCATTCCATTCAATTCCACATTCCTTTCGATTCCATTCCACGCTAAACTCCACATTCCATTCCACATTCCGTTCCATTCCACATTCCACTCCATTCCATTCCACGTTCCATTCAACATTCTATTCCACATTCCATTCCATTCCATTCCGTGTTTCAATACATTCTCTTCCACGTTCCATTCTATTCCATTACACATTGCATTCGAAAATCCATTTCATTCCTACTCCAGCTTCCATTCCATTCCATTCCACGTTCCATTCCACATTCCATTCCATTCCATTCCACCTTCAATTCCCTTCCATTCCCTTCCGTTCCAAATTCCATTCCCTTCCATTCCACCTTCCATTCCATTCCATTCCAGTTTCCATTGCATTCCATTTCATATTCCATTTCATTCCACTTTCCATTGCATTCCATTCAGAATTTAATTCCATTCCATTGCACATTCCATTCCACATTGCATTCCACATTCCTTTCCACGTTCCATTCCATTCTATTTCACTGCATTCCGCATTTCATTCCACATTCCATTAAATTCCATTCCACATTGCATTCCATTCCATTCCATTCCACAATCCATTCCATCTCGTTCCAGATTAAATTCCATTCCATATTCTGTTCAAATCCATTCCATTCTATTCCACGTTCCATTCCACATTCCTTTACATTCCATTCCACATTGTATTGAAGTCCATTCCACATTCCATTCCGTTCCATTCCACATTGAATACCATTCCATCCCATTCCACATTGCATTCCATTCCACTCCATTCCACATTTTATTCCACATTCCAACACATTATATTCCACATTGCATTCCATTCCTTTCCATTCCACATTCCATTCCACATTCATTTCCATTCCATTCCTCATTCCTTTCCACATTTCATTCCATTCCATTCCACATTCCATTCTTCATTCCATTCCATTCTACATTCCATTCCATATTCCATTGTATTCCATTCCACATTTCATTCCATTCCATTCCATTTCATTCAACATTCAATTCCATTCCATTCCATATTTCATTCCATTCCATTCCACATTCCATTCCATTCCACTCTCCATTCAATTCCGTTCCATTCCACATTCCATTCCATTCCATTCCGCATTGCATTCCTTTGCATTCCACATTGCATTCCTTTCCATTCCTTTGCACATTCCATTCCATTCCATTCCACATTCAATTCCAATCCATCACACATTCCATTCCATTCCATTCCATTCCTTTCCATATACCATTCCATTCCATTCCATATTCAATTTCATTTCATTCCACTTTCCATTCCATTCCATTCCATTCCATATTCCATTCCGTGAAATTCCACATTCATTTCTATTCCAATCCATTCGTTTCCACTTACCATTCCACTTTCCATTGCATTCCATTCCACATTCCATTCCATTCCATTCGACGTTCAATTCAATTCAATTCCATTCCACATTCCATTCCTTTCAACTCCACTTTGCGTTCCATTCCATTCCTTTCCACATATCATGGCATTCTGTTCCATCCCATTCCATTCCAGATTCCATTCCTTTCCATTCCACATTCCATTCCATATTCCATTCCATTGGTTTCCATTCCACGTTGCATTCCATTACACAATCCATTCCTTTCCATTCCAGATTGCATTCTGTCACATTCCACATTCCTTTCCACATTCTATTATACGTTCCATTCCATTCTATTCCACATTCTGTTCCATTCCTTCCCACATTCCTTTCCATGCCATTCGTCATTCAATTCAATTCAATTCCACATTCCATTTCATTCAATTCCACTTTGCATTCCATTCCATTCCTTTCCACATGGCATTGCATTCCATTCCATCCCATTCCATTCCACATTCCATTCCATTCCATTCCAAATCCCATTCCATATTTCATTCCTTTTGTTTCCGTTCCACGTTGCATTCCATTACACAATCCATTCATTTCCATTACTCATTCCATTCCGTTACATTCCACATTCCTTTCCACATTCCATTACACGTTCCATTCCGTTCTATTCCACATTCCATTTAATACCATTCCACATTCCATTCTATTCAATTCCACCTTCCATTCCATTCCATTCCACCTTCCATTCCATTCCATTTCTTTCCATTCCCTGTTCCATTACATGGTCCATTCCATGTTCACTTCCATTCCATTCCTCAATACTTTCCATTGAATTCCACATTCCATTCCATTCCATTCCACATAGTTGCATTCCGCTCCACATTCCATTCATTCCATTCCATATTCCATTCCATGCCATTCCACTCTCCACTCCATTCCATTTCACAATCTATTCCACATTCCATTCCGTTCCATTCCAGATTCCATCACAAATTCCATTCTATTACATTCCACATTCCATTCCATTCCAATTCTGGATACATTGCATTCCACATTCCATTCCATTCCATTCCACTTTCCATTCCACGTTCCATTCCATTCCATTCCAGATTCCTTTCCATTCCATTCCATTAAAAATTCCATTACACTTTCCGTTCCATTACAATCCACATTTTATTTCATTCCATTCCACATTCCATTCCATTACATTCCACATTCCATTCCATGCCTTTCCACATTCAATTCCATTCCATTCAACATTGCATTCGATTCCATTCCATTCAATATTTCATTCCATTCCATTCCACATTCCATTCCATTCTATTCCATTACATTCAACATTCCATTTCACATTTTATTCCATTCCATTCCACATTCCATTTCATTCCATTCCACATTCCATTCCATTGCATTGCATTCCACATTCCATTCCACATTCCAAAGCATTCCACTCCATATTCCAACGCATTCATTTCCATTCCATTCCATTCCACATTCCATTCCATTCAATTCCATTGCACAAACCATTCCATTCCATTCCACATTCCATTCCATTCCATTCCAATTTTCATTCCGCATTCCTTTCCATTCCATTCCACATTCCATTGCATTCCATTCCAAATTCCATTGAATTCAATTCGACATTCCATTCTATTACACTTCACGTTCCATTCCTTTCCATTCCATTGAATTCTACATTCAATTCCATTCCATTACACATTCCATTACATTCCATTCCACATCACATTCCACATTCCATTCCACATTCCTTTCCACGTTCCTTTCCTTTCCATTCCACAGTACATTCCACATTCCTTTCCGTTCCATTTCCACATTCCAGTCCATTCAATTCCACATTCCATTCCACATTCCATTTCATTCCATTCAACATTCCATTCCAATCCATTCCCCTTTCCACTTCATTCCATTCCAGTCCATATTCCATTGCATTCCATCCCACGTTCCATTCCACATTCCATTCCATTCCACCTTCCATTCCATATTCCATTCCACGTCCTATTCCATGTTCCATTCCACGTTGCATTGCAGTTTACATTCCATTGCATTCCACATTTGATTCCACATTCTGTTCCATTTCATTCCACATTCCATTCCACATTCCATTCCTTTCCATTCCACATTCCTTTCCACATTCCATTCCATCCCATTGCACATTCCATTACATTCCTTTCCACCTTCCCTTACATTCGATTCATTTCCATTCCACATTCCATTACACATTCCTTTACATTCCATTTACCATTGCATTCCATTCCATTCCACATTCCATTCCACATTCTATTTCATTCCATTCCACATTGCATTCCATTCCATTCAATTCCATTTCACTTTGCATTCCACATTCCATTCCATTCCGTTTCACATTGCTTTCCATTTCATTCCACATTCCATTCCACATTCCATTCCATTGCATTACACATTCCATTCCATTTCTTTCCACATTCCATTCCATTCCGCCTTCCATTCCACTGTCCTTTCCACGTTCCATTCCTGTTTCTTTTCAACTTTTCATTCCAATTTAATTTCCACCATCCATTCCACATTCCATTCCTTTCCATTCTACATTACATACCACATGCCATTCCATTCCATTCCGCGTTCCATTCCACATTCAATTCCATTGCATTCCACATTAAATTCCATTTAATTGCACACTCCATTCCATTCCATTCCACATTCAATTGCATACTCCATTCCATTCCATTCCACATTCAATTGCACACTACTCTCCATTTCATTCCACATTCCATTCCATTCCAATCCGTTCCATTACACATTCCATTCCATTCTATTCCATTCCATTGCACATTCCAATCCAATTCATTAGAGATTCCATTCCACATTCCATTCAATTCCATTCCACATTCCATTCCATTCCATTCCATTCCTTTTCACATTTCGTTCCATTACAGTCCACATTCCATTCCATTCATTTTCACATTCCATTCCATTCCTTTACACTTTCCTTTCCACATTCCATTCCATTCAATTCCACATTTAATTCCATTCCATGACATTACACATTCCTTTCCATTCCATTCAACATTACATTCCTCATTCCCTTCCATTCCATTCCATTCCGAATTCCTTTCCACATTCCATTCTAAATTCCATTCCATTTCATTCCACATTCCATTCCTTTCCATTCCACTTTCCATTCCATCCAATTCCACACTCCTTTCCATTCCATTCAATTCCACAATACACTCCATTCCGTTCCGCATTGCATTCCATTTCATTCAAAATTCCATTCCATTCCATTCCTTTCCACATTCCATTCCATTTCTTTCCACATTCCATTCCATTGAATTCTATATTCCATTCCCTTCCATTTCATTCCATTCCGCATTCCTTTCCATTTCATTCCATTCCGCATTCCTTTCCATTCCATTCCATTCCATTCCAAATTCCATTCCACTCGATTCCATTCCACTGTCCATTGCTTTCCATTCAACATTCCATTCCATTCCATTTCATTACACAATTCATTCCATTTAATTCCACATTCCATTCCATTCCTTATAATTCTGTTCTACATTCCATACCATTCCAATATATTCCACATTCCATTCCTTTCCATTCCACATTCCATTCCATTCCGTTCCACATTCCATTCCAATCCACTCCACATTCAATTCCACCTTACTTTCCACATTGCATTGCACTTTCCATTCCACGTTCCATTACATGTTCTATTCCATTCCACATTCCACACCATTCCATTCCATTGCACTCCTCATTCCGTTCTATTCCAATTCCATTCCAAATTCCATTCCATTCCATTCCATTCCACAATCCATTCCTTTCCCTTCTACATTCCATTCCACATTCCATTTAATGTTCTATTCCAAATTCCATTCCACACTCCATTCCACGTTCCTTTGCATTCCATTACACGTTCCATTACATTCCGTTCCACGTTCCATTCCACGTTCCATTCCGCCTTGAATTCCAGTTTCCATTCCACGTTCCATTCCAGTTTCCATTCCAGATTCCATTCCACATTCCATTCCACGTTCCATTCCAAATTCCATTTCACGTTCCTTTCCATGTTCCATTCCAAATTGCATTCCACGTTGCATTCCACATTCCATTCCACATTCCATTCCATTCCATTCGACTTTCCATTGCATTCCATTCCAGTCCACAATCCATTCCATTTCATTCCACATTCCATTCCATTCCTTTTAATTCTATTCTACATTCCATACCATTCCATTATATTCCACATTCCATTCCTTTCCATTCCACATTCCATTCCATTCCATTGCACGTTCCATTCCAATCCACTCCACCTTCCTTTCCACATTCCATTGCACTTTCCCTTCCACGTTCCATTCCATGTTCCATTTCATTCCATTCCACATTCCACACCATTCCATTCCATTCCATTCCTCATTCCAGTCGATTCCATTCCATTCCAAATTCCACTACATTCCATTCCTTTCCACATTCCATTCCACATTCCATTTAATGTTCCATTCCCAATTCCATTACACACTCCATTCCAGGTTCCATTACATTCCATTCCATGTTCACTTCCACGTTCCATTCCGCATTGTATTCCAGTTTCCATTCCACGTTCCATTCCATTCCATTCCAAGTTCCATTACATCTTCCATTCCATTCCATTCCATTCCAGATTCCATTCCACATTCCATTCCACGTTCCATTCCAGATTCCATTTCACGTTCCTTTCCACGTTCCATTCCAAATTCCATTCCACGTTCCATTCCACATTCCATTCCATTCCATTCCACATTCCAATCCACATTCCATTCCGCATTCCATTCCTTTCCATTCAACATTCCATTCCACATTCCATTCCATTCCACGTTCCATTCCATTGCATTACACATTTCATTCCTCATTGCACTCGACAGTCCATTCCATTCCATTCCATTCCAATTTCCATTCCACTTTCCATTCCACATTCCATTACACATACCAATCCATTCCATTCCACATTACATTCTGTGTTCCATTCCATTCCATTCCACTTTCGATTCCACATTGCATTGCACATTCCATTGCATTCCACAATCCATTCCATATTGCATTGAATTCCTGTCCACATTCCATTCCCCTTTCCATTACATTCCAATCCACATTCCACTCCATTCCAATCCACGTTACATTCCACATTACTTTCGATTCCATTGCACATTACATTCCACATTCCATTCCACATTAAGTTCCACATTCCATTCCATTCCATTCCACGTTCCTTTCCACCACCAATTCCACATTCCATTACACATTCCTTTCCATTCCATTCGACGATTCGTTCCACTTTCCATTCTATTCCATTTCATTTTCCATTACACATTTCATTGCACATTCCATTCAAAGTTCCATTCCATCTTCCATTTCACGTCCCATTTCATTCCATTCCACGTTCCATTTCATTCAATTCCACAATCCATTCTACATTCCATTTCACATTTCATTCCACATTTCATTTCACATTGCATTCCATTCCATTCCATTCCTTTCCACATTCCATTCCATTTCTTTGTATTCCACATTCCATTCCATTCCATTCCATTCCACCTTCCATTCCATTCCATTCCACATTCCATTCCACATTCCATTCCATTCCATACCACATTCCATTCCACATTGCACTCCACGATCCATTCCACATTCCATTCCACGCTTCATTCCATTGCATTCCATGTTCCATTCCATTCCACGTTCCACTCCATGTTCTGTTCCATTCCTTTCTGCATTCTATTCCACATTCCATTCCATTCCTTTCCACATTCCATTCCGTTCCATTCCGCTTTGCATTCCATTCCACACAATTCCACTCCATTCCAAATTCCATACCATTCCACTCCATTCCAAATTCCATTCATTTCCATTCCACATTCCATTCCATTCCATTCCACATTCCATTCCATTCAATTACACACTCCATTACCTTCCATTCCATTCCATTCTGCATTCCATTCTATTAAATTCCATTCCATTCCAAATTCCATTCCAGTCCACATTCCATTCTATTCCTTTCCATTCCTTAGTCCATTCCATTTCATTCCACATTCCATTCCATTACATTCCAAAATCCATTCCATTTCATTCCACATTCAATTTCACGTTCCTTTCCACATTCCATTGCACTTTCCATTCCACGTTATATTCCACGTTCCATTCCATTCCATTCCATTCCAAAATCCATACCATTCCATTCCATTCCATTCCACATTCCATTCCATTCCATTCCATTCCAAATTCCATTCCATTCCATGCCATTCCATTCCACATTCCATTCCTTTCCATTTCGCATTCCATTCCACATACCATTTAACGTTCCATTCCAAATTCCATTCCACATTCCATTCCACGTTCCAATCCGTTCCATTCCGTTCTACATTCCATTCCAATGGGTTGCATTCCATTCCACATTCCATTCCACTTTCCATTCCAATCCATTCCACATTCCATTCCGTTACATTATATTCCACATTCCATTGCAAATTCCATTCCGTTCCATTAAGCTTTACATCCGCATTGCATTCCATTCCATTCTACTTTCCATTCCACATGGCATTCCCTTCCATTCCGCATTCCATTCCAAGATCCAATCCATTCCACATTACATTCCACTTTCCATTGCTTTCCACTCGACATTGCATTCCATTCCATTCCACGTTCCTTTCCTTTGATTTCCCCATTGCTTTCCATTCCATTCCGTATTCTATTCCTTTCCATCCCACATTTCATTACATTCCATTCCACACTGCATTCCATTCCATCCCTTTCCACATTGTATTCCATTCCATTCCATTCCACATTCCATTCAATTCCATTCCACATACGATTCCATTTTCCATTCCTTTCCATTCAACATTCGATTGAATTCCATTCCATTCCACATTCTATTCCACATTCCATTCCATTCCATTCCCAGTTCCATTCCATTCCATTCCATTCCACATTCCATTCCACATACCATTCAATTCCATTCCACATTCCATTCCACATTCCTTTCCATTCCATTAAACCTTCCATTCCATTCCATTTAATTCCATTCCATTCTCTTCCATTCCACATTCCATTCAATTACATTCCATATTCCATTCCACATTCCATTCCATCCCATTCCAAATCCATACCATTTCATTCCATTCCACATTCCCTTCCATTCCATTACACATTCCATTCCATTCCATTACATTACATTTCATTCCACATTGCCTTCCATTCAATATTCAATTCCATTCCACATTCCATTCTATTCCTTTCCATTCAAATGCAAATTCCATTCTACATTCCATTCCATTTCATTCCATATTCCATTGCATTCCATTCCACATTCAATTCCATTCCATTCCACCACCTATTCCATTCCTTTCCACTCCATATTCCATTCCATTCCATTCCACATTCCATTCAATTCCATTCCATTCCATTCCACTTTCCGTTCAATATTCCTATCCATTACATTCCAAATTCCATTCCATTCCATTACACATTCCATTGCGTTCCATTCCACATTCCATTCCATTCCATTCCACATTGCATTCCATTCCATTCCATTCCACATTTCATTCCATTCCATTCCATTCCACATTCCATTCCATTCCATTCCATGTTCAATTCCATTCCATTCCACACTCCATTCCATTCCATTCCCCATTCCATTCTATTCCATTCCAAATTCCATTCCACTTTCCTTTGTATTCTATTCCACATTGCATTCTGCATTCCAATTCATTCCATTCCACATTGCATTCCACTCCATTCCATTCCATTCCATTCCACATTCCATTCCATTCCATTCAACATTCCATTCCATTACATTCCACATTCCAGTCAATTCCATTCCGCATTGCATTCCATTTATTCCGCATTCCATTTCATTCCATTCCGCATCCCATTCCATTCCATTCCATTCCAATCCTTTCCACATTGAATTCCATTCCAATCCATTCCACATTCCATTCCATTCCATTCCACATTCCATTCCATTAAATTCCATCCAATTTCACTTACCCTTCCACATTGCATTCCAATCTATTCCACAATCCATTCGCCATTCCATGCGATTCTATTCCAATCCATTCCACAGTCCATTCCACGTTCTATTCCAATCTATTCCGCTTTCCATTCCATTCTATTCCATACCATTCCATTCCATTCCCAATTCCCTTCCATTCCATTACACATTCCATTCCATTCCATTCCATTCCATTACATTTCATTCCACATTGCATTCCATTCGATATCCAATTCCATTCCACATTCCATTCTATTCCTTTCCATTCAAATGCAAATTCCATTCCATATTCCATTCCATTCCATTCCATTCCATATTCCATTGCATTCCACTCCACATTCAATTCCTTTCCATTCCACAATCCATTCCATTCCATTCCATTCCATATTCCATTCCATTCCATTCCATTCCATATTCCATTCCATTCCATTCCACATTCCATTCAATTCCATTCCATTCCATTCCACTTTCCATTCAACATTCCTATCCATTACATTCCAAATTACATTCCATTCCATTACACATTCAATTCCGTTCCATTCCACATTCCATTCCATTCCATTCCACGTTGCATTCCATTCCATTCCATTCCACATTTCATTCCATTCCATTCCATTCCACATTCCATTCCATTCCAATCCATGTTCAATTCCATTCCATTCCACACTCCATTCCATTCCATTCCAAATTCCATTCTATTCCATTCCGAATTCCATTCAACATTCCATTGTATTCTATTCCACATTTCATTCTACATTCCATTTCATTCCATTCCACATTGCATTCCACTCCATTCCATTCCATTCCACATTCCATTCCATTCCATTCCACATTCCATTCCATTCCATTCCGCATTCCAGACAATTCCATTCAACATTGCATTCCATTTCATTCCGCATTCCATTCCATTCCATTCCGCATCCCATTCCATTCCATTCCGTTCCAATCCATTCCAAATTGAATTCCATTCCAATCCATTCCACATTCCATTCCATTCCCTTCCACTCTAATCTACTTTCCATTCCGCGTTCCATTCCGTGTTCCATTCAATTCCATTCCACTTTCCATTCCACATTCCATTACAGTTTCCATTCCACTATACTTTCCATTGAAGTCCTGATTCCTTTCCATTCCGTTCCACATTTTATTCCATTCCATTCGAAATTCCATTCCATTCCATTGCATTCCATATTCCACTCCATTCCATTCTGCATTTATTTCCATTACATTCCACATACCATTCCATTCCATTCCACATTCCATTCCATTCCATTCCATATTTCATTCCACATTCCATTCCATTCTAATCCACATTCCATTCCCTTCCACATTCCATTCCATATTCCATTCCACATTCAATTTCATTCAATTCCCCATTGCATTATATTCCATTCCACATTCCATTCCACTGCACCTTCCTTACCATTCCATTCCATTCCATTCCATTCCAAATTCCATTCCGTTGGATTGCATTGCACATTCCATTCTAATCCATTGCACATTCCATTCCAATCCACATTGCAATCCATTCCATTCCCTTCCACATTTCATTCCCTTCCATTCCATTCCAAATTCCATTCCATTCCATTCCACATTCCATTCCTTTCCATTCCACGTTCCATGTTCCATTCCACGATCCGATCCATTTTCCATTTCCTGTTCTATTCCATTACATTCCACATTCCATTCCATCCCATCCCTTTCCACATTCCATTCCACTCCATCCCATTCCATATTCCTTTCCACATTCCTATACATTACATTCCACATTCCATTTCACATTCCCTTCCATTGCATTTCTCATTCCTTTTCACATTCCATTCCACATTCCATTCCACATTCCATTCCATTCAGTTCCATTCTACATTCCATTCCTTTCCATTCCACATTCCATTCCATTCCATTACACATTCCATTCCGTTGCATTCCACATTCCATTCCATTCCACATTCCATTCCACATTCCATTCCAAATTCCATTCCATTCCATTTCACATTCAATTTCTTTCCATTCCTTTCCAAATTAAATTCCATTCCACTTTCCATTCCATTCAATTCAATTCCATTCCATTCCATGTTCCATTCCATTTCATTCCATTCCATATTCCATTGCACTCGATTCCATATTCCATTATATTCCCTTCAACCTTGCATTCCATCCCATTCCATTCCGTATTCCATTCAACTCCATTCAATATTCCATTCCATTCCATTCCACGTTCCATTGCTTTCCATTCCGTTGCTTTCCACATTTCATTCCATTCCTTTTCTCATTTCATTCCATTTCATTCCACATTCCATTCCACATTCAATTCCACTCCGTTCAACTTCCCATTCCGCATTCCATTACACATTCCATTCAATTAGATTCCACATTCAATTCTATTCTGTTCTATGTCATTCCACATTTCTTTCCATTCCTTTCCACATTCCATTCCATTCCATTCCACATTCCATTGCATTCCATTCTACATTCCATTCCATTCCATTCCACATTCCATTCCATTCAATTCCACATTCCATTCCACATTCCATTCCACATTCCTTTTTACATTTCATTCCATTCCATTCCACATTCCATTCCACATTCCAAACCATTCCATTCCACAGTGCATTCCACATTCCTTTGTATTCCATTTGACATTCCATTCCATTGCACATTGCGTTCCCCATTCTAAGCCATTACATTCCACCTTCCATTCCACATTCCATTCCACTCCACTCCACATTAAATTCCACTTTCCATTCCACTTTCCATTACATTCCGTTCCACATTCCATTCCATATTCAACTCCATTGTATTCCTCATTCCATTCCATCCCATTCCCTTCCACATTCCATCCCTTTCCATTCCACATTCCATTCCACATTCCATTCTTTTCATTACACAATCCATTCCACATTCCATTCTTTTGCATTACACAATCCATTCCATTCCATTCCATTCCACATTCCATTCCATTACATTCTATTCCATTCCACATTGCATTCCATTCCATTCCATTCCACATTCCATTCCATTCCATTCCACATTCCATTCCATTCCATTCCACATTCCATTGCATTCCACATTCCATTCCACATTACATTCCATTCTATTCCTCATTCCATTCCACAATGCCTCCGTTTCCCTTCCATTGAATTCCACATTTCATTCCATTCCATTCCATTCCACATTTCATTCCTTTCCATTCCACTTTCACTTCCATTCCATTCAACATTCCATTGCATTAGACATTCTATTCCATTCCATCTATCACACATTCCATTCCACGTTCCATTCCATTCCACATATCAATCCATTCCACATTTCATTCCTTTCCGTTCAAAATTCCATTCCATTCCATTTCATTCTATATAATTCTACATGCTGTTCAATTCAATTCCTCATTCCATTCCGTTCCGTTGAATTCCACATTCCATTTCATTCCATTGTATTGCATTCCGTTCCTCGCTGCATTCTACATTCCATTCCTTTCTCTTACACATTTCTTTCCGTTCCATTGAATTCCAAATTCCATTCGATTCCATTCTACATTCCATTAGATTCCATTCCATTCCACATTCCATTCCATTCCATTCCACATTCCATTCCACATTCCACTCCACATGTGATTACATGCCATTCCACATTCCGTGCCATTACATTCCACATTCCATTTCTCATTCCATTCCATTCCATTCCTCATTCCGTGCCATTCCATTCCACATTCCATTCCACATTCCACTAATTTCAATTCCACTTTCCATTCCACATTCCATTCAACATTCCATTCCACATTCCATTCCGTTCCATTCCATTCAACATTCCACACTGCATTCCTTTCCATTCCATTCCATTCCACACGTCATTCTACATTCCTTTCCATTCGATTCCACATTCCATTGCATTCCATTCCACATTCCATTCCACATTCCCCTGCATTTCTGTTCATATTCCATTCCACTTTCTATTCCATTCCATTCCGCATTCCACTCCATTCCAATCCACATTCCATTCCACTTTCCATTCTATTCCATTGCACATTATATTCCACATTCCATTCCATTCCATTCCACGTTCCATTCCAATATCAACTCCACATTCCTTTATAGGTTCCATTCCATTCCATTCCATGATCCATTCCACGTTCCATTCCATTCCCTTTGAAGTTCCATTCCGCATTCCATTGCACATTCCATTTCACTTTCCATTCCACCTTTGATTCCACTTCCCATTCCATACCATACCACGTTCCATTTCTTTCAATTCCACAATCCATTCTACATTCCATTTCACATTCCATTTCACATTCAATTTCACATTGCATTCAATTCCATTTCATTCCTTTCCACATTCCATTCCATTCCATTCTATTCCTTTCCACATTCCATTCCATTCCGTTCCACATTCCATTCCATTCCATTCCACATTCCATTCCTCATTCAATTCCATTCCAAACCACATTCCATTGCACATTGCACTCCAAGTTCCATTCCACATTCCAGTCCCACGTTTCATTCCATTCAAATCCACGTTCCATTCCATTCCATTCCACATTCCATTCCACGTTCCACTCCACATTCCAGTCCACATTCCATTCTATGTTCCATTACACGTTGCATTCCATTTCATTCCTCGTTCCTTTCCATTCCATTCCACGTTGCATTTCATTTCATTCCACTTTGCATTCCACATTCCGTTTCACATTCCATTCCAAATTCCATTTCACATTGCATTCCATTACATTCCGTTTCCATCCACATTTCTTTTCTTACGAATCCACATTCCATTCCTTTGCATTCCACGTTACTTTCCATTCCATTCCATTCCACATTTCTTTCCACATTCCATTCAGCATTCCTTACCACGTTCCATTCTATTCCATTCGACATTCCATTCCATTCCATTCCACATTCCATTCCATTACATTCCACATTTCTTTCCACATTCCATTCCACATTCCTTACCACGTTCCATTCTATTCCATTCCACATTCCATTCCATTCCATTCCACATTCCATTCTATTCAATTCCACTTTCCATTCCATTCCATTCCATTCCGAATTCCTTTCCACATTCCATTCTAAATTCCATTCCATTTCATTCCACATTCCATTCCTTTCCATTCCACTTTCCATTCCATCCAATTCCACACTCCTTTCCATTCCATTCAATTCCACAATACACTCCATTCTGTTCGGCACTGCATTCCATTTCATTCAAAATTCCATTCCATTCCATTCCTTTCCACATTCCATTCCATTTCTTTCCACATTCCATTCCATTGAATTCTATATTCCATTCCCTTCCATTTCATTCCATTCCGCATTCCTTTCCATTTCATTTCATTCCGCATTCCTTTCCATTCCATTCCATTCCATTCCAAGTTCCATTCCACTCGATTCCATTCCACTGTCCATTGCTTTCCATTCAACATTCCATTCCATTCCATTTCATTACACAATTCATTCCATTTAATTCCACATTCCATTCCATTCCTTATAATTCTGTTCTACGTTCCATACCATTCCAATATATTCCACATTCCATTCCTTTCTATTCCACATTCCATTCCATTCCGTTCCACATTCCATTCCAATCCACTCCACATTCAATTCCACCTTACTTTCCACATTGCATTGCACTTTCCATTCCACGTTCCATTACATGTTCCATTCCATTCCACATTCCACACCATTCCATTCCATTGCACTCCTCATTCCGTTCTATTCCAATTCCATTCCAAATTCCATTCCATTCCATTCCATTCCACAATCCATTCCTTTCCCTTCTACATTCCATTCCACATTCCATTTAATGTTCTATTCCAAATTCCATTCCACACTCCATTCCACGTTCCTTTGCATTCCATTACACGTTCCATTACATTCCGTTCCACGTTCCATTCCACGTTCCATTCCGCCTTGAATTCCAGTTTCCATTCCACGTTCCATTCCAGTTTCCATTCCAGATTCCATTCCACATTCCATTCCACGTTCCATTCCAAATTCCATTTCACGTTCCTTTCCATGTTCCATTCCAAATTGCATTCCACGTTGCATTCCACATTCCATTCCACATTCCATTCCATTCCATTCAACTTTCCATTGCATTCCATTCCAGTCCACAATCCATTCCATTTCATTCCACATTCCATTCCATTCCTTTTAATTCTATTCTACATTCCATACCATTCCATTATATTCCACATTCCATTCCTTTCCATTCCACATTCCATTCCATTCCATTGCACGTTCCATTCCAATCCACTCCACCTTCCTTTCCACATTCCATTGCACTTTCCCTTCCACGTTCCATTCCATGTTCCATTTCATTCCATTCCACATTCCACACCATTCCATTCCATTCCATTCCTCATTCCAGTCGATTCCATTCCAATCCAAATTCCACTACATTCCATTCCTTTCCACATTCCATTCCACATTCCATTTAATGTTCCATTCCCAATTCCATTACACACTCCATTCCAGGTTCCATTACATTCCATCCCATGTTCACTTCCACGTTCCATTCCGCATTGTATTCCAGTTTCCATTCCACGTTCCATTCCATTCCATTCCAAGTTCCATTACATCTTCCATTCCATTCCAGATTCCATTCCACATTCCATTCCACGTTCCATTCCAGATTCCATTTCACGTTCCTTTCCACGTTCCATTCCAAATTCCATTCCACGTTCCATTCCACATTCCATTCCATTCCATTCCACATTCCAATCCACATTCCATTCCGCATTCCATTCCTTTCCATTCAACATTCCATTCCACATTCCATTCCATTCCACGTTCCATTCCATTGCATTACACATTTCATTCCTCATTGCACTCGACAGTCCATTCCATTCCATTCCATTCCAATTTCCATTCCACTTTCCATTCCACATTCCATTACACATACCAATCCATTCCATTCCACATTACATTCTGTGTTCCATTCCATTCCATTCCACTTTCGATTCCACATTGCATTGCACATTCCATTGCATTCCACAATCCATTCCATATTGCATTGAATTCCTGTCCACATTCCATTCCCCTTTCCATTACATTCCAATCCACATTCCACTCCATTCCAATCCACGTTACATTCCACATTACTTTCGATTCCATTGCACATTACATTCCACATTCCATTCCACATTAAGTTCCACATTCCATTCCATTCCATTCCACGTTCCTTTCCACCACCAATTCCACATTCCATTACACATTCCTTTCCATTCCATTCGACGATTCGTTCCACTTTCCATTCTATTCCATTTCATTTTCCATTACACATTTCATTGCACATTCCATTCAAAGTTCCATTCCATCTTCCATTTCACGTCCCATTTCATTCCATTCCACGTTCCATTTCATTCAATTCCACAATCCATTCTACATTCCATTTCACATTTCATTCCACATTTCATTTCACATTGCATTCCATTCCATTCCATTCCTTTCCACATTCCATTCCATTTCTTTGTATTCCACATTCCATTCCATTCCATTCCATTCCACCTTCCATTCCATTCCATTCCACATTCCATTCCACATTCCATTCCATTCCATACCACATTCCATTCCACATTGCACTCCACGATCCATTCCACATTCCATTCCACGCTTCATTCCATTGCATTCCATGTTCCATTCCATTCCACGTTCCACTCCATGTTCTGTTCCATTCCTTTCTGCATTCTATTCCACATTCCATTCCATTCCTTTCCACATTCCATTCCGTTCCATTCCGCTTTGCATTCCATTCCACACAATTCCACTCCATTCCAAATTCCATACCATTCCACTCCATTCCAAATTCCATTCATTTCCATTCCACATTCCATTCCATTCCATTCCACATTCCATTCCATTCAATTACACACTCCATTACCTTCCATTCCATTCCATTCTGCATTCCATTCTATTAAATTCCATTCCATTCCAAATTCCATTCCAGTCCACATTCCATTCTATTCCTTTCCATTCCTTAGTCCATTCCATTTCATTCCACATTCCATTCCATTACATTCCAAAATCCATTCCATTTCATTCCACATTCAATTTCACGTTCCTTTCCACATTCCATTGCACTTTCCATTCCACGTTATATTCCACGTTCCATTCCATTCCATTCCATTCCAAAATCCATACCATTCCATTCCATTCCATTCCACATTCCATTCCATTCCATTCCATTCCAAATTCCATTCCATTCCATGCCATTCCATTCCACATTCCATTCCTTTCCATTTCGCATTCCATTCCACATACCATTTAACGTTCCATTCCAAATTCCATTCCACATTCCATTCCACGTTCCAATCCGTTCCATTCCGTTCTACATTCCATTCCAATGGGTTGCATTCCATTCCACATTCCATTCCACTTTCCATTCCAATCCATTCCACATTCCATTCCGTTACATTATATTCCACATTCCATTGCAAATTCCATTCCGTTCCATTAAGCTTTACATCCGCATTGCATTCCATTCCATTCTACTTTCCATTCCACATGGCATTCCCTTCCATTCCGCATTCCATTCCAAGATCCAATCCATTCCACATTACATTCCACTTTCCATTGCTTTCCACTCGACATTGCATTCCTTTCCATTCCACGTTCCTTTCCTTTGATTTCCCCATTGCTTTCCATTCCATTCCGTATTCTATTCCTTTCCATCCCACATTTCATTACATTCCATTCCACACTGCATTCCATTCCATCCCTTTCCACATTGTATTCCATTCCATTCCATTCCACATTCCATTCAATTCCATTCCACATACGATTCCATTTTCCATTCCTTTCCATTCAACATTCGATTGAATTCCATTCCATTCCACATTCTATTCCACATTCCATTGCATTCCATTCCCAGTTCCATTCCATTCCATTCCATTCCACATTCCATTCCACATTCCATTCCATTCCATTCCACATTCCATTCCATTCCATACCATATTCCATTCCATTTCATTCCACATTCCATTCCATTCCATTCCATTCCATATTCCATTCCATTCCATTCCACATTCCATTCCATTGTGTTCCACATTCCATTCCATTCCATTCCACATTCCATTCCAATCCATTCCACATTACCTTCCATTCCATTCCACATTTCATTCCATTCCAGTCTATTCCACATTCCATACCATTCGATTCCACATTCCATTCCATTCCATTCCATTCCACATTCCAATACATTCCATTTCATTCAACCTTCCATTCCATTCCGTTGCTCATTCCACATTCCATTCCACTCCATTCCATTCCAAATTCCATTCTACTCAATTCCACATTCGATTTCACATTCCATTCTATTCAATTCCACATTCCATTCCATTCCATTCCAAACCATTCCATTCTATTCCACTTTTAATTATTTTGCATTCCAAATTCCATTACATTCCAATCCACATTCAATTCCATTCCATTCGTTTCCATTCCACATTCCATTCCACATTCAATTCCATTCCATTCCAATTTCCATTGCACGTTCCATTCCACGTTCCATTACACTTTCCATTTCACGTTCCACTCCATTCCATGACGTTCCATTCCATTCCATTCCACATTCCAATCCATTCCTTTCCATGATCCATTTCATTCCTTTCCACAGTCCATTTCACTTTACATTCCACATTCTATTTAGCATTGCATTCCGTTCTGTTCCATTCCATTCCACATTCCATTACATTCAATTGAACATTCAATACCATTCCATTCCATATTCCATTCCATTCCATTCCATTCCACATTAAATTCCATTCTGTGACACATTCCATTCCATTCCATTCCACATTCCATTCCATTCCATTCCACATTTCATTCCATTCCATTGCACATTGCATTCCATACCATTCCATGCCACATTGCATTCCATTCCATTCCATTCCACCTTGCATTCCATTCCATTCCATTCCACATTCCATTCAATTCCATCCCACATTCCACTTCTTTCCATTCCACATTCCCTTCTGCTTTGAATTCCATTCCAATCCACATTCAATTCCACAAGGCATTCCATTCCATTCCACATTGCATTCCAGGATCCATTCCATTCCACATTCCATTCCACATTCCACTCCATTCCACTACACATTCCATTCCATTCCATTCCACGTTCCATTCCGTTGCATTCCAAATTGAATTGCATTCCATTCCATATTCCATTTCATTCCATTCAACATTTCATTAGATTCCATTCCACATTGCAGTCCATTCCATCCCATTCCACATTGCATTCCATTCCATTCCTTTCCACATTCCATTCCATTCCACATACGATTCAACTTTCCATTCCGTTCCATTCCACATCCCATCCCATTCCATTCCATTCCACATTCCTTTCCATTCCATTCCACATTCCATTCCACATTCCATTCCATTCCATTCCATTTCTCACTCCATTGCATATTCCATTCCATTCCACACTGCATTCCATTCTGTTCCACATTCCACTTCATTCCACTCCATATTCCATTCCATTGCATTCCACATTCCATTCCACATTTCATTTCATTCCATTCCACATTGAAGTCCATTCCATCCCATTCCACACTGCATGCCATTTGATTCCTTTCCATATTCCATTCCTTTCCATTCCACATACCATTCCACGTTCCATTCCATTTCATTCCACATTCGATTCCATTCCATTCCATTCCACATTCCATTCCATTCCATGCCACATTCCATTCCATTCAATTTCACATTCCATTCCATTCCATTCCATTTCTCATTCCATTGCACATTCCATTCCATTCCACACTGCATTCCATTCCGTTCCACATTCCACTTCATTCCACTCCACATTCCATTCCATTGCATTCCACATTCCATTCCACATTTCATTTCATTCCATTCCACATTGAAGTCCATTCCATCCCATTCCACACTGCATGCCATTTGATTCCTTTCCATATTCCATTCCTTTCCATTCCACATACCATTCCACGTTCCATTCCGTTTCATTCCACATTCGATTCCATTCCATTCCATTCCACATTCCATTCCAGTCCATTCCACATTCCATTCCATTCCACATTCCATTCCACATTCCATTCCATTCCATTCCACATTCCATTCCATTCCATTCCAAACCATTCCATTCCATTCCACTTTTAATTATTTTCCATTCCACCTTCCATTACATTCTAATCCACATTCAATTCCATTCCATTCCTTTCCATTCCACATTCCATTCCCTATTCAATTCCATTCCATTCCATTCCAATTTCCATTGCACGTTCCATTCCACGTTCCATTACACGTTCCATTTGACGTTCCACTCCATTCCATGACGTTCCATTCCATATCATTCCACATTCCAATACATTCCATTCCATGTTCCATTTCATTCCATTCCACGGTCCATTTCACTTTACATTCCTCATTCTATTTAGCATTCCATTCCATTCCGTTCCATTCCATTCCACATTCCATTCCATTCAATTGAACTTTCAACACCATTCCATTCCACATTCCATTCCATTCCATTCCATTCCACATTAAATTCCATTCCATTCCACATTCCATTCCATTCCATTCCATTCCACATTCCATTCCATTCCATTCCATATTCTATTCCTCATTCAATTCCACATTCCATTCCATGTTCCATTCCATTCTTATTCCACATTCCATTCCATTCCATTCCACATTCCCTTCTATTCAATTCCACATTGCATTCCATTCCATTCCACCTTCCATTCCATTTCATTCCTTTCTATTCCACTCCATTTCATTCCACTCCCCGTTCCATTCCATAGTCCATTCCACATTCATTTCCTTTCCGTTCCACTTTCCATTGCACGTTGCATTCTACAATCCTGTCCATTCAATTCCACATTCCATTCCATTTCATTCCACATTCAATTCCATTCCGATGCACATTCCATTCCATTCCATTCCGCATCCCATTCCATTCCATTCCACTTTCCAGTCCATTCCAATCCACAATCCGTTCCACATTCCATTCCGTTCCATTCCACATTCCATTCCAAATTCCATTCTGTTCCATTCCACATTCCATTCCATTCCACTACTCGATCCTTTGCATTCCACATTCCATTCCACATTACTTTCCACTTTCCATTCCACATTCCATTAAATATTCGATTCCATTTCTTTCCACATTCAATTCCACGTGCCATTCCATTCCACTCCACGTTCCATTCCACTTTCCATTCAATGTTACACTCCATTCCATTCCACTTTCCTTTCCACATTCGATTCCATTCCATTTCAAGTTCCCTTCCACATTACATTCCACATTCCATTCGACTTTCCATTGCATTCCATTCCACATTCCATTCCACATTCCATTCCACATTCCTTTCCACATTCCATTCCATATTCCATTCCACATTTCATTCCACATTACATTGCATTCCATTCCACATTCCATCCCACATTCCATTCCACATTCCATTCGACATTCCATTCCACATTCCATTCCAAATTCCATTCCAAATTCCATTCCATTCCATTCCACATTCCATTTCATTCCATTCCACATTCCGTTACACGTTGCATTCCATGTTCAATTCCACGTTTCATTCCACCTTCCATTCCATTCCATTGCTCGTTTCATTCCACATTCCATTCCTTTACATTCCACTTTCCTTTCCACCTTCCATTCCACATTCCATTGCACATTGCGTACCATCTTCCATTCCATTCCATTCTACAGTCCATTCCATTACATTCCACATTCCATTCCACTTTCCTTTGCATTCCATTGCACATTGTTTTCCACGTTCCTTTTCACATTCCATTCCACACTCCATTCCACATTCCTTTCCACATTCCATTCATCATTCCATTCCATTCCACTACACGTTACATTTCACTTTCCGTTCCACATTCCATTCCATTCCGTTCCACATTCCATTCCACACTCCAATACACATCCTGTTCTACATTCAATTCCATTCTGTTCCACATTCCATTGCACATTTTATTCCATTCCATTCCACATTCCTTTCCATTCCATTCCGTTCCCCATTCCATTCCTCATTCCATTCCATACCATTCCACATTCCATTCCATTCCATTCCACATTCCATTCCTCATTCCTCTCCATTCCACCTTCCTTTCCATTTCATTCCACATTTCATTCTATTCCATTCCACATTCCATTTCATTCCATTCCACATTCCATTCCAGTTTCCATTCCATTCCATTCCACATTCCATTCCACTTTCCATTCCATTCCATTCCCCATTCCAATCCACATTCCATTCCACTCCATTCCGCATTCCATTGCACATTCCAGTCCATTCCATTCCACATTCCATTCCATTCCATTCCATTTCTTATTTGATTCCACATTCCACTCCACATTCCATTCCATTCCATTCCACATTGCATTCCATTCCATTCCACATTTCATTCCATTCCGTTCCACATTCAATTCCATTATGTTCCACATTCAATTCCATTCTATTCCACATTCCATTCCACTTTCCATTCTATTCCATTCCATATTCCATTCCACTTTCCATTCCATTCCATTCCATTCCACATTCCATTCCACATTTCATTCCATTCTACATTCCATTCCACATTCCATTCAATTGCATTCTACATTCCATTCAATTCCATTCCACATTGCGTTCTTTTCCATTCCATTCCACATTGCATTCCATTCCATTCCATTCAATTACATTGCATACCACATTCCGATCCATTCCATTCTGCATTCCGTTCCATTCCATTCCACATTGCATTCCACTCCATTCTGTTCCACATTCCAATCCACATTCATTACAGTTCCTTTCCATATTGCATTCCACATTCCATTCCATTCCATTCCACATTCCATTCCATTCCATTTCACATTGCATTCTGCATTCCATTCCAAATTCCTTTCCTTTCCATTCCAGATTCCATTCCACGATCCATTCCATCATACATTTCATTCCACATTCCATTCCATTCCATTCCAAATTCCAATGCACATTCCATTCCATTCCATTCCACATTTTATTCCATTCCATTCGTCATTCAATTCCACAT
This sequence comes from Pongo pygmaeus, assembly GCF_028885625.2. Classification (NCBI taxonomy): domain Eukaryota; kingdom Metazoa; phylum Chordata; class Mammalia; order Primates; family Hominidae; genus Pongo; species Pongo pygmaeus. The sequence goes on from NC_072389.2 coordinate 11,655,111, forward strand.
TCCATTCCATTCCATTCCACATTCCATTCCATTTCGTATTCCTTTCCATTCCATTCTGCAGTCCATTCCATTCTGCATTCCATTCCATTCCATTCCACTTTGCATTGAATTCCATTCCATTCCGCTTTCGATTCCGTTCCATTCCACATTCCATTCCATTCCATTCCTCATTCCATTCCATTCCATTCCGTATTGCATTCCATTCTATTCTGCAATCCATTAAATTCCATTTTACTTTGCCGTGTATTGCATTCCATTCCACATTCCATTCCAATCCATTCCACATTCCATTACACTGCATTCCACTCCATTCCACTTTCCATTCCACATTCCTTTCCAATCCATTCCACATTCTATTCCACATTCCATTCCAATCCATTTCACTGTCCCATCCATTCCATTCCACATTCCATTCCATTTCATTCCACATTCCATTCCTTTCCTTTCCCCATTCCATTCCATTCCATTCCACATTCCATTGCACATTCCATTCCATTCCATTCCACATTCCATACGATTCCATTCCATATTCCTTTTAACTTTCCATTCCATTCCATTCCACGTTCCATTCCACCTTCCATTCCTCATTACATTTCCCGTTCCATTCAACTCCATTCCACATTCCATTATTTCCATTATTCATTCCATTCCACTTTCCATTCCATTCCATTCCATATTCCATCCCTCATTCCATTCCATTCCATTCCACCTTCCATTCCACCTTCCATTCCACATTGCAATTCCTATTCCATTCAATTCCATTCCACATTCCATTCCATTCCATTCCTCTTTGCATTCCACATTCCATTCCGTTGCATTCAGTATTCCTTTCCTCATTCCAATCCTTTCCATTCCACATTCCATTCCATTCCATTCCACATTCCATTCCACATTCTATTCCACCTTAGAATCCACATTCCATTCCTTTCCACATTCCATTCCACATTCTATTACACATTCTATTCCACATTCCATTACATTCCATTCCACATTTTATTCTACATTCCATTCCATTCCATTCCACATTATATTCCACATTTCTTTCCACATTCCATTCCATTCAATGCCATGTTCCCTTCCACATTCCATTCCGCATTCCATTCCACATTCCATTCCACCTTCCTTTCCTTTCCATTCAACATGCCCTACCAGAATCCATTTCACGTTTCATTCCACATTCCATTCCTTTCCATTCCACGTTTCATTCTATTCCACCTTCTCTTCCAAGTTCCATTCCAAGTTCCACTCCACGTTCCGTGCCATTCCATTCCGCTTTCCTTTCCACATTCCATTCCATTCCATTCCACATTTCATTCCATTCCATTCCACATTCCATTCTACGTTCCACTCCCATCCATTCCGCATTCCATTCCACATTTGATTCCCTTCCATTTCTCATTCCATTCCACATTTCATTCCACATTCCATTCCACATTGCATTCCACTTTCCAGCCACATTCCATTCCATTCCATTCTTAATTCCTTTCCACATTCCTTTCCATTCCATTCCACATTCCATTGCATTATCCATTCCATTCCATTCCAAATTTCTTTCCACATTCCATTCCACGATCCTTTCCACGTTCCTTTCCACGTTCCATTTCACTTTCAATTCCATTCCTTTGCATTCCATTACAGATTCCATTATATTCTAATCCATACTCCATTCCATTCCATTCCATTCCATTACACATTCCATTCTATTCCATTCCACATTCCATTCCACATTCCATTCTACTTTGCATTCTATTCCATTCCACATTCGCTTCCATTCCATTCCACATTCCATTCCACTTTCCATTCCATTCAATTCTATTCCACAATCCATTCAATTCCATTCCATTCCACATTCAATTCCATTCCATTCCACATTCCATTTCACATTCAATTCTGCATTAGATTCCGTTCCATTCTACATTCCTTTCCACATTCCATTCCAGATTCCATTACACATTCCATTCCAGTCCAATCCACATTCCATTAAACAATCCATTCCATTCCATTGTACTTTCCGTTCCATTGAATTTCACATTCCATTGCACATTACGTTCCACATTCCAGTCCACATTCTATTCAAAATTCCACTCCACTTTCTTTTCCACATTCCTTTCCATATTCCATTCCACATTACTTACTTTTGATTCCACATTCCATTACACATTCCATTCCGCGTTCCATTCCACATTCCTTTCCATTGCATTCCACATTCCATTCCACATTCCATTCCATTCAATTCCTCATTCCATACCACATTCCATTCCATTCCATTCCACATTCCATACCACATTCCATTCCATTCCATTCCACATTCCATTCCATTCCATTCCATTCCACATTCCATTCCACATTCTATTCCATTCCATTCAAAATTCCGTCCCACATTCTATTCCACATTCCATTCGATTCTATTCCACATTCCATTACATGTTCCATCCCATTCCATTCCACGTGAAATTTCACTTTCCATTCAATTACATTCCACATTCCATTCCACTTTCCTTTCTACATTATATTCCACTTTCCTTTCCATGTTCATTTTCACTTTCCATTCCATTCCACTTTCCTTTCTACATTATATTCCACTTTCCTTTCCACGTTCATTTTCACTTTCCATTCCATTCCATTCCACATTCCATTACACGTTCCATTCCATTCCATTCCACCTTCCATTCCACGTTCCATTGCACTTTCGATTCCACTTTACTTTCCACGTTCCATTCCACAATCCATTCCATTACATTCCATATTATATTCCATTCCATTACATTCCTTTCCACAATCCATTCCATTTCATTCCACTTTGTATTCCACATTTCGTTCCACATTCCAATCCGTTCCTTTCCACATTCCATTCCTTTCCATTCCTCATTCCATTCCACTATGCATTCCACATTACATTCCACTTTCTAATCCGTTCCATTCCACATTCTATTACACACTCCATTCCACATTCCATTCCAACCACCCATTCAATTTCATTCCACATTCCATTCCACATTCCATTGCGTTCCATTAAACATTCCTTTCTACCTTTCAATGCATTCAATTCCACAATCCATTCCATTCAATTCCACATTCCATTCCACATTCTATTGCACATTCCTTTGCAAATTCCATTCCATTCCTTTCCACATTCTATTCCTTTCCATTTCACATTCCATTCCATTCCATTCCACATACCATTCCACATTCTATTCCCTTCCATTCGACTTTTACTTGTACATTCCTTTCCATTCCATTACACATTCCACTCAACATTTCATTCCACATTCCATTCAACATTCCATTTAACATTTCATTCCATATTACTTCCATTCCATTCCACATTCCATTCCTCATTCCATTACACGTTCCTTTCCAATATCATTCCCAAACATTCCACGTTGCTTTCCAGACTCCATTCCATTCCGTTCCACTTTCCTTTCCACAATCCATTCCACATTCAATTCCTCATTCCATTCCATTCCACATTCCATTACATTCCACTAACCCTTCCACTTTCCATTCCATTCCACATTCCATTCCATTCCATTGTACATTCCAATCCACATTCCATTCCACATTCCATTTCACATTCCATTCCACTTTCCATTCCATTCCATTCCACATTCCATTCCATTACATTCCACATTCCATTCCACTACATTCCACTTTCCTTTCCACGTTCCATGCCATGTTCCATTCCATTCCATTCCTTGTTCCATTCCATTCCTTTCGACATTTCTTTCCACATTCCATTTCACATTCCATTCCACATTCCATTCCACATTCCATTTTACATTCCATTCCACATTCCATTTCACATACCATTACATTCCCTTCCACATTCCATTCCACTTTCCATTCCATATTCCATTCCATTCCATTCCACATTCCATTCTACATTGCATTCCATTCCGTTCCACATTCCATTCCATATACCATTTCATTCCATTCCACATTCCATTCCACGTTCCATTCCACTTTCCATTTCATTCCTTTCCACATTCCATTCCACGTTGCTTTTCACATTGCTTTCCACATTCCATTTCACATTCCATTCCATATACCATTTCATTCCATTCCACATTCCATTCCACGTTCCATTCCACTTTCCATTTCATTCCTTTCCACATTCCATTCCACGTTGCTTTTCACATTGCTTTCCACATTCCATTTCACATTCCATTCCATTACATTCCACATTCCATTCCACATTCCATACCACATTACTTTCCATTCCATTCCATTCCACATTCCATTCCATTCCATTCCACATTCCATTCCAAATTCCATTCCATTCCATTCGAACTTCCATACTACATTGCATTTCATGTTCCATTCTACGTTCCATTCCACGTTCCATTCCTTTCCATTCCACGTTCCATTACATTCTACCCCACTTTACATTGCATTCCACCCCACATTCCATTCCATTCCATTCCACATTCCATTCAACATTCCGTTCCACATTCCATTCCGTTACTTTCCAAATTCCATTCCTCATTCCACTCCATTCCGTTCCACGTTTTTTCCACATTCCATTCCACATTGCATTCCATTCCATTCCACATTCTATTCCACATTCCATTCCATTCCATTCCACATTGCATTCCACATTCCATTCCTTTCCATTCGAACTTCCATACTACAATGCATTTCACGTTCCATTCTACGTTCCATTCCATGTTCCATTCCTTTCCATTCCACGTTCCATTACATTCTACTCCACTTTCCATTGTATTCCACCCCACATTCCATTCCATTCCATTCCACATTCCATTCAACATTCCGTTCCACATTCCCTTACGTTACTTTCCACATTCCATTCCACATTCCACTCCGTTCCATTCCACGTTTTTTCCAAATTCCATTCCACATTGCATTCCATTCCATTCCATTCCATTCCAACTTCCAAATCACATTGCATTACACGTTCTATTCTACGTTCCATTTCACGTTCCATTCTTTCCATTCCACGTTCCATTCCATTGTATTCCACTTTCCATTGCATTCTACCCTACATTCCATTCCATTCCATTCCACTTTCCATTACACATTCCGTTCCACATTCCATTCCGTTACTTTCCACATTCCATTCCACATTCCATTCCGTTCCATTCCACGTTTCTTTCCACATACCATTCCATATTCTATTCCATTCCATTCCACATTGCATTCCTTTCCATTCCAGATTCCTTTCCACGTTTCATTACGCCTTCGATTCCATTCCATTCCACATTCCATTCCACATTCCATACCATTCCATTCCACATTCCATTCCATTCCATTCCACATTCCTTTCCACATACCATTCCATTCCATTCCTCATTCCTTTCCTCATTCCATTACATTCCATTCCACATTCCATTCCATTCCGTTAGACATTCCATACCACATTCCATTCCACTCCATTTCACATTCCATTTCATTCTATTCCACGTTATATTCTATGTACCTCTCCATGTTCCATTCCACGTTGCAATCCACGTTCCATTCCATTCCATTCCACTTTCCATTCCTTTCCATTCCACATTAAGTTCCACTTTCCTTTTCACATTCCATTCCATGTCACATTTCCCATTCCATTCCACTTCATTCCCCATTCCTTTTCATTCTATTTCACATTCCATTCAACATTCCACTCCATTAATTTCCACATTCCATTCCACATTTAATTTCTATTTCCATTCCATCTCATTCCATGTTCCATTGCACATTCCATTCCATGTCACATTCCATTCCATTCCACGTTCAATTCCACATTCAATTAAGTTTCTTTTCACTTTCCATTCTACATTCCATTCCACAGTCCATTCCATTCCATTCCACATTACATCCCATACTCCATTACGTCCCATTCCACATTCCATTCCACACTCCATTCCACATTCCATTCCACAGTTTATTCCGTTGTATTCCACATTCCTTTGCACATTCCATTCCACATTCCATTCCACATTCCTTTCCTTTCCATTCCATTCCATTCCACGTTCCTTTCAACATTCCTTTCCACGTTCCATTCCACGTTCCATTCCACGTCCCATTCCATTACATTCCACGTTCCATTCCCTTCCATTCCACTTTCCATTTTATGCCTTTCCACGTTCCATTCCACATTCCATTTCACATTCCATTCCACATTCCATTTCGCATTCCATTCCATTCCTTTCCATTCCACATTCCACTCCATTCCATTCCATACTCCATTCCATTCCATTCCACGTTCCACTCCATTCCACATTCCATTCCATGGCATTCCACATTCCATAACATGGCATTCCACATTCCATTGCGTTCCATTCCACATTGCATTCCGCATTCCTTTCCATAATTCCATTCCACATTCCTTTCCATTCCGTTCCACATTCCATTCCATTCCATTCCACATTCCATTCGACATTCCATTCCACATTCCATCCCGTGTTCCATTCCATATTCCATTCCATTCCATTTCGCTTTCCGTTCCATTCCATTCCACGTTCCATTTCATGCCTTTCCACGTTCCATTCCACATTCCTTTCCACATTCCATTGCGTTCCATTCCACATTGCATTCCGCATTCCTTTCCATAATTCCATTCCACATTCCTTTCCATTCCGTTCCACATTCCATTCCATTCCATTCCACATTCCTTTCGACATTCCATTCCACATTCCATCACGTGTTCCATTCCATGTTCCATTCCATTCCATTTTGCTTTCCGTTCCATTCCATTCCACGTTCCATTTCATGCCTTTCCACGTTCCATTCCACATTCCTTTCCACATTCCATTGCGTTCCATTCCACATTCCATTCCATATTCCTTTTCAAATTCATTTCCATTACATTCCACATTCCATTCCACGTTCCATTCCTCAATCCATTCCACTTTCCATCCCTCATTCCATTCCACATTCCATTCCATTCTATTCCACATTGCATTCCTCATTCCAATACGCAATCCATTCCACATTCCATTCCATTCAGTTCTATTCCACATTCCACTGCATTCCATTATACATTCCATTCCACTTTCCATTCCACATTCCATTTCCCATTCCATCCCACATTCCACTCCATTCCATTACACATTCCATTCCAGTTTCCACTCCATTGAATTCCACATCCCATTCCATTCCACTTTCCATTCCAGTCCATTCCACATTCCATTCCACATTCCATTCCACATTCCATTCCATTCCTTTCCACCTTCCATACCACATTCCATTCCATTCCATTCCACGTTCCGTTCCGCAGTCCATTCCATTCCATTCCACATTGCATTCCATAACATTCCTTTCCACATTTCATTCCATTTCATTCCACGAACCATTCCACGTTGCCTTCCACGTTCCATTGCACTCCATTCCAGATTCCATTCCACATTCCATTCCATTCTATTGCACATTCCATTCCACATTCCATTCCACAATCCATTCCACATTCCATTCCATTCCATTCTATTCCACATTCCCCTGCATTCCATTATACATTCCATTACACATTCCATTCCATTCCATTCCACCTGCCACTTCATACCATTCAGTTGCACATTCCATTGCATTCCATTGCAGATTCCATTGCATTCCACTCCACATTCCATTCCATTCCATTTAAAATTCCAGTCCATTACACTCCATATTCAACTCCACATTCCATTCCATTCCATTCCATAACATTCCATTCAACATTCCTTTGCATTCCATTCCACGTTCCATTCCACGTTCCATTCCTCGTTCCATTCCACATTCCATTCCACTTTCCAATCCATTCCATTCCACATTACTTTCCTTTCCATTCCACAATTCATTACACATTCCAATCCATTCCATTGAATAACACTTTCCCTTCCACATTCCATTCCACATTCCAGTCCATTCCATTCTCCCTTCCACTTCTTTCCATTCCATTCTACATTCCACTCCATTCCATTCCACATTCCATTCTGTTCCATTCCTCATTCCATTCCATTCCATTTCACATTCCATTCCATTCCATTTAACAGTCCATTCCACATTCTATTCCACATTCCATTTCATTCCACTCCATTCCATCCCACATTCAATTCCATTCCATTCGATTCCACATTCCAGTCCACTCCATTACACATTCCATTCCATTCCATTCCATTCCATAAAATTCCATTCCATATTCAATTCCACTCCATTTCATGTTCCATTCCACATTCCATTCCACGTTCAAATCCATTCCATTCCACATTCCATTTCACATGCCATTCCATTCTATTCCACATTTCATTCCACATTCCACTCCATTCCATTCCATTACACATTGCACTCCATTCCATTCCACTTTCCATTCCACATTCCTATACACATTCCATTCCACATTCCATTCCATTCCATTCCAGCTTTCACTTCATTCTATTACATTCCATATTTCATTCCGTTCCATTCCACACTCTTTGCATACCATTCCACATTCCATTCCATTCCATTTCCCATTCCATTCCATTCCATTCAACATTCAAGTCCACTTTCCATTGCACTCCATTCCATTCCATTCTACTTTCCTTTCCATTCTATTCCGTTTCCCATTTCATTCCATTCCATTCCACATTCGATTCCATTCCTTTCCTTTTCACATTACATTCCATTCCATTCCACATTCCATTATTTTCCTTTACATTACATTTCATATTCCTTTTAATTCCATTCCACTTTCCATTCCTTACCATTCCACTTTTCATACCATGTCCCATTCCATTCCATTCCAAACTGCCATACTCTCCATTCAATTCCATTTCACATTCAATTCCATTCTATATTCCATTCCATTCCATTCAACATTCCATTCCGTTTTTTCCACATTCCATTACAATTTCCATTCCATTCCATTCCACTTTCAGTTGAACATTCCATTCCATTTCATTCGACATTCCATTCCATTCGATTCCACATTCATTCCACTTTCCATTTCATGTTCCATTCCACGTTCCTTTAAACGTTCCATTCCTTTCCATTCCACTTTCCAATCCACGTTCCTTTCCACGTCCCATCCCATTTCATTGCACGTTCAATTCCACAGTGAATTGCATTCCATTTCACGTTCCATGCTACATTCCATTCCACATTCCATTCCACGTTCCATTCCGTCCATTCCACACTCCATTACACACTCAATTCCTTATTCCTTTCCACATTTCATTCCGTTCCATTCCAGATTCCATTCCACGTTCCATTCCACTTATCATTCCATTCCATGTTCCATTCCACATTTCATTCCATTCCATTAAACATTCCATTCCACATTACATTCCACAACCCACTAAATTCCAATCCACATTCCATTCCATTCCATTCCACATTCCTTTACACATTCCATTCCACATTCCAATCCATGACATTTCACATTCCATTCCTTATTCCTTTCCACATTCCATTCCACATTCCATTCCACATTCCATTTCATTATATCCCACATTCCATTGCACATTCGATTCCACTTTCCATTCCAGGTTTCATCCCATTCCATTCCACTTTCCATTCCACTAAATTCCACGTTCTGTTCCACGTTCCATTCCATTGAATTAAACATTGCATTTCACATTCCATTCCACATTCCATTCCACATCCCTTTCCATTCCATTCCTCATTCCATTCCACGTTCCACTCCACGTTCCATTCGATTCCATTCCACGTTCCATTCCACGTTCCTTTCCACATTCCATTCCACATTCCATTCCATTCCATGCCATTCTATTCCACATTGCATTCCACATTCATTCCACATTCCATACCATATTCCATTCCATTCCATTCCACTTTCCTTGCCACGTTGAACTCCATGTTCCATTCCACGTTCCATTCCATTCCATTCCATTCTACATTTCTTTCCACATTCAATTTCACAATCCATTCCTCATTCCATTTGAAATACCATTGCATTCCCTTCCGCAGTCCATTCCACATTCCTTTGCACATTCCATTCCATTCTATTACACATTCTATTCCATATTCCATTCCATTCCATTCCACAATACATTCCACATTCCATTCCACTCCATTCCAAATTCCATTCCATTCTATTCCACATTCCATTCCAGAATACATTCAATTCCATTCCATGTTCCATTCCATGTTCCATTTCACATTCTATTCCACATTCCATTTCACATTCCATTCCACATTCCCTTTCACATTCCATTCCATTCCATTCCATTCCTCTTTCCATTATACATTCCATTCCACATTCCATTCCACGTTCCATTCCATTCCATTCCACTTTCCATTGTACGTTCCATTCCACTTTCCATTCCGCGTTCCATTGCATTCCATTCCACGTTCCATTCCACATTCCATTCCATTCTATTCCACTTTCCATTTCATATTGCATTACACATTCCGTTCCCCCATCCATTCCACATTCCATTGCGTATTCCATTCCGTGTTCCATTCCACGTTCCATTCCACGTTCCAATGCATGTTCCTTTCCACGTTCCATTCCATGTTTCATTGCATGTTCAATTCCACGTTCCGTTCCCTTCCATTCCACTTTCCATTCCATTCCATTCCACATTCCATTCCACATTCCATTCCATTCCATTCCACATTCCATTCCACAGTCCATTCCATTCCATTCCACATTGCATTCCATAACATTCCTTTCCACATTTCATTCCATTTCATTCCACGAACCATTCCACGTTGCCTTCCACGTTCCATTGTACTCCATTCCAGATTCCATTCCACATTCCATTCCATTCTATTGCACATTCCATTCCACATTCCATTCCGCAATCCATTCCACATTCCATTCCATTCCATTCTATTCCACATTCCCCTGCATTCCATTATACATTCCATTACACATTCCATTCCATTCCATTCCACCTGCCACTTCATACCATACGGTTGCACATTCCATTGCATTCCATTCCAGATTCCATTGCATTCCATTCCACATTCCATTACATTCCATTTAAAATTCCAGTCCATTACACTCCACATTCAACTCCACATTCCATTCCATTCCATTCCATGACATTCCATTCCACATTCCTTTGCATTCCATTCCATGTTCCATTCCACGTTCCATTCCACGTTCCATTCCACATTCCATTCCACTTTCCATTCCATTCCATTCCACATTACTTTCCTTTCCATTCCAAAATTCACTACACATTCCAATCCATTCCATTGAATAACACATTTCCTTCCACATTCCATTCCACATTCCATTCCATTCCATTCCACCTTCCACTTCATTCCATTCCATTCCACATTCCACTCCATTCCATTCCACATTCCATTCTGTTCCATTCCTCATTCCATTCCATTCCATTTCACATTCCATTCCATTCCATTTAACAGTCCATTCCACATTCTATTCCACATTCCATTTCATTCCACTCCATTCCATCCCACAGTCCATTCCATTCCATTTCATTCCACATTCCATTCCACTCCATTACACATTCCATTACATTCCATTCCATTCCATAAAATTCCATTCGATATTCAATTCCACTATATTTCACGTTCCATTCCACATTCCATTCCACGTTCAAATCCATTCCATTCCACATTCCTTTTCGCATGCCATTCCATTCCATTCCACATTTCATTCCATATTCCACTCCATTCCATTACATTACACATTCCACTCCATTCCATTCTACATTCCATTCCACATTCCAATACACATTCCATTCCACATTCCATTCCATTCCATTCCAGCTTTCACTTCATTCTATTCCATTCCATATTTCATTCTGGTCCATTCCACATTCCTTTCCATACCATTCCACATTCCATTCCATTCCATTTCCCATAACATTCCATTCCATTCAACATTCAATTCCACTTTCCATTGCACTCCATTCCATTCCATTCCACTTTCCATTCCATTCTATTCCATTCCCCATTTCATTTCATTCCATTCCACATTCGATTCCATTCCTTTGCTTTTCACATTCCATTCCATTCCATTCCACATTCCATTATTTTCCTTTACATTACATTCCATATTCCTTTAAATTCCATTCCATTTTCCATTCCCTACCATTCCACTTTTCATACCACGTTCCATTCCATTCCATTCCACACTGCAATAATTTCCATTCAATTCCATTTCACATTCAATTCCACTCCATATTCCATTCCATTCCATTCAACATTCCATTCCGTTTTTTCCACATTCCATTACAAATTCCATTCCATTCCATTCCACTTTCAATTCCACATTCCATTCCATTTCATTCGACATTCCATTCCATTCCATTCCACATTCATTCCACGTTCCATTTCATGTTCCATTCCACGTTCCTTTAAACGTTCCATTCTATGTTCCATTCCGCGCTCCATTGCACGTTACATTCCATTCCATTCGACACTCCACACCATTCCATTCCACTTTCCATTCCTTTCCATTCCATTCCATTCCAGATTCCATTCCATTCCCTTCCTTTCCACATTCCTTTACATTCCATTCCACATTCCATTCCTTTCCATTCCATTCCATTAAACATTCCATTCCACATTCCATTCCATTCCATTACACGTTCCATTCCACATTCCATTCCTTTCCATTCCATTTTATTCCACATTCCATTCCACATTCCATTTCATTCCATTCCACAATCCATTCCATTACATTCCACATTCCTTTGTATTTCATTCCCTTCCATCCCACTTCACATTCCATTCTGCTCAGTTCCACATTCCGTTCCACATTCCATTTCATTCCATTCCAAATACCATTCCTTTCCTTTCCACATTCCATTCCATACCATTCCATTCCATTCTACCTTCCATTCCATTCCATTCCACGTTCCATTCCACATTCCATTCCTCTCCGTTCCTTTCCACATTCCATTGCATTCCATTTCACATACCATTCCATTCCTTTGCATTTCACATCCCATTCAAGTCCATTCCACGTACATTCCATATTCCATTCCATTCAGTTTCACATTTCATTCCATTGCATTCCTCATTACATTCCATTCCACATTGCATTCCATTCCATTGTGCATTCCATTCCATTCTGTTCCACATTTCATTACACATTAAATTTCTTTCCGTTCCACATTGCATTCTACATTCCATTGTATTTCATTCTACATTACATTCCACATTACATTCCATTCCGTTCCACTTTATATTCCATTCCATTTCAAATTCCATTCCATTTTATTGCGTTCCACATTCCATTCCTTTCCATTCCACTTTCCATTCCTTTCCCTTGCACATGGCATTCCATTGCATTCCATATTGCATTCCACATTCCATTCCATTCCATTCCGCATTCCATTCCAAATTCCCTTCCACATTCCATTACATTCGATTCCACATTCCCATCCATTCCCTTCCATTCCATTCCACATTCCATTCTTTCCCATCCATTCCATTAAATATTCCATTACTCATTCCATTCCTTTCCATTCCACATTCCATTCCATATTCCTTTCCATTCCATTTCACGTTACATTCAATTCCAATCCATTCCATTGCACATTGCCTTCAATTCCATTCATCATTCTATTCCATTCCATTCCACATTCCATTCAATTGCATACCACATTCCATTCCATTCCGCTCCACATTGCATTCCAAATTCCATTCCATTCCATTCAACATTCCTTTCCATTCCATACCACATTCCATTCCAAATTCCTTTCCATTCCATTCCACATTCCATTCTACATACCATTTCATTCCATACCGTTTTCCATACAATTCCATTCCATTCCACTTGACATTCCTTTCCATTCCACCTTCCATTCCGTTCCATTCCACTTTGCATTCCATTCTATTCCACTTTCCATTCCACGTTCCATTCCAGGATCCATTACTCGTCCCATTCCACTTTCCTTTGCATTCCATTACACATTCCATTCCAGATTCCATTCCATATTCCATTCCATTCCATTTCACATTGCATTCCATTCCATTCCACTTTCCATTCCACATTCGTTTCCATTTCAAATTCCATTCCACGTTGCATTCCATTCCACATTCCATTCCGCATTCCATTCCGCATTCCATTCTGCATTCCATTCCATTCGATATCATTCCGCATTCCCTTGCATTCCATTCCACATTCCATTCCATTTCATTCCACATAACCTTCCATTCCATTTCGTTCCATTCACATTCCATTGCATTCCATTCCAGATTCATTTCCTCATTCCATTCCATTCCATGACATGCCATTCCCCAATCCGTTCCATTTCACATTCCATTCCACTTTCTATTCAATTCCATTCCACTTTCCAATGCATTCGATTCCATATTACATGCCATTTAATTCCACATTACAAATTGCATTCCACGTTCCATTTCAAGTTCCATTCCAAGTTGCATTTCACATTCCATTCCATTCCTTTCTACATTCCATTCCGCATCCCATTCCATTTCATTACAAATTCCATTCCATTCCGTCCCACATTCTATTCCATTGCATTCCACATTCCATTCCATTCCAGTTCACTTTCTATTCCCATTCCATTCCACTTTCTATTCCCATTCCATTCCATTCCATTGAACATACCGTTCCATGCCGTTCCACATTCCATTCCATTCCATGCCACATTCCATTCCACATTCCACTCCATTCCATTCCACATTCCATTCCATGCCATTCCACATTCTTTTCCACATCCATTCCACTCCAATCCACATTCCATTCCATTCTATTCCATTCCTGTCCACATTCCATTCCATTCCACTTTCCATTCTATTCCATTCCGCATTCCACTCTGTTTCATTCAACGTTTCATTCCATTCCATTCAACGTTCCATTCCATTCCATTCCATGTTCTGTTCCATGTTCCATTCCACTTTCCCTTCCACGTTCCATTGCACATTCTATTCCACGTTCCATTCTACTACTTTCCATTTTGCATTCCCCTTTCCATTCCACATTCCTTTCCATTCCATTCCACTTTCCATTCCACTTTACTTTCCACGTTCCATTCCAAGTTCCATTCCATTCCATTCCACGTTACACAGCACGTCCCATTCCACATTCCATTCCATTCCATTTCACATTCCATTCCAAATTCCTTTCCATTCCGTTCCATATTCCATTCCATTCCATTCCACATTGGATTTCATTCCATTCCACATTGTAATCCATTCCATTGTATTCCATTCCTGATTCCATTCCTTTCCATTCCACATTCCATTCCTTTCCATTCCATATTCCACTCCATTCCATTCCACATTCCATTCCATGCCATTCCTCATTCTATTCCACATTCCATTTCATTCCAATCCACATTCCATTCCATTCTATTCCATTCCTGTCCACATTCCATTCCATTCCACTTTCAATTCCATTCCATTCCGCATTCCATTCCGCTCCATTCCTCATTTCATTCCATTTCATTCAACTTTCCATTTCGTTCCATTCCATGTTCTGTTCCACGTTCCATTCCACTTTCCCTTCCACGTTCCATTGCACATTCTAATCCACGTTCCATTCTACTAATTTCCATTTTGAATTCCACTTTCCGTTCCACGTTCCATTCCATTCCATTCCACTTTGCATTCCACTTTACTTTCCACGTTCCATTCCATATTCCATTCCGTTCCATTCCCCGTTACACTGCACGTCCCATTCCACATTCCTTTCCATTCCATTTCACATTCCATTCCAAATTCCGTTCCATTCCATTCCATATCCCCTTCCATTTCATTCCATATTCGATTTCATTCCATTCCACATTGTAATCCATTCCATTCTATTCCATTCCAGATTCAATTCCTTTCCATTCCACATTCCATTCCATTCCATTCCACATTCCATTCCACTCCATTCCTTTACACATTCCATTCCACGTTCCATTCCCTTCCAATCCACATTTCTTTCCATTAATTCCACAATCCCTTCCACGTTCCATTCCACATTCCATTCCTCGTTCCATTTCACGTTCCATTCCATTCCATTGCATTCTATTCCACATTTCATACTATTCCATTGCATTCCACATTGAATTCGTTCCCATTACACATTCCATTCGTTTCCATTTCACGTTCTATTCTGTTCCATTACACATTCCTTTCCAATCCATTCCACATTCCTTTCCACATCCCATTCCATATTCCTTTCCACTTTCCATTCCACGTTCCATTCTATGTTCTATTCCATTCCATTACACATTCCATTCCATTTCACATTCAATTCCACTTTCCATTTCACAATGCATTCAATTCTGTTCCATGTTCCCTTCCACGTTTCATTCCATTCCATTCCACATTCCATTCCATTCCATTCCGCATTCAATTCCACATTGCATTCCTCGTTGCATTCCATTCAGTTACACGTTCCATTCCACTTTCCTTTCCATTCCATTCCACTTTCCATTCCACATTCCATTGCACATTCCATTCCACGTTACCTTCCACGTTCCATTTCGTGTTCTCTTCCATACCATTCCAAGTTCCATTCCACATTCCATTCCATTCCATTCCACGTCCCATTCCACATTCCATTCCATTTTCCATACCGATCCATTACATATCCCACTCCACATTCCATTCCACATTCCATTCCACATTAAATTCCATTCCATTGCATTCTATTCCACATTCCATTCCACAATCAATTCCACATTCGATTCGCATTCAATTCCGTTCCATTCCACATTACATTCCACATTCCATTTCATACCATTCCACATTCCATTCCACAGTCAATTTCACATTCCGTTCCACATTACATTCCACATTGCATTTCACATTCCGTTTCATTCCATTCCACATTCCATTCCATTCCATTCAGCATTCCATTCCACGTTCCACTCCACTTTCCATTCCATTCCATTTCACGTTCCTTTCCACGTTTCATTCCATGTTCCAATCCACTTTCCATTCCATTCCATTCCACATTCCATTCCACATTCCATTCAATATTCCATTTCACATTCCATTCCACTCCATTGCACATTCTATTCCATTCTATTCCATACTCCATTCCACATTCCATTTCATTCCATTCCACATTCCCTTCCATATTCCATTTCCCATTCCATTCCGCATTACATTCCACATTATATTACACATTCCATTCCACTTTCCATTCCATTGCATTCCGTTCCGCATTCCATTCCACATTTCATTCCATTCCATTACACTTTCCATTCCATTCCTTTCGACTTTCCATTCCTCATTCCATTGCACATTCCATTCCATGTTCCAGTGAACTTTCCATTCTATTCCATTCCACATTCCATTCCACATTCCATTCAACATTCCATTTCACATTCCATTCCATTCCATTCCACATTCCATTCCACATTTCATTCCACATTCCATTCCATTCCATTCCACACTTCATTCCACATTGCATTCCACTTTCCATTCTGCATTCCATTCCATTCCACATGCCATTCTATTCCATTAAACATTCCATTCCACGTTGCATTCCATGTTCCACTGCACTTTCCATTCCATGTTCCATTACATTCCATTCGACGTTCCATTCCACATTCCATTCCATTCCGTTCCACTTTCCTGTCCACATTCTTTTCCAAATTCCATTCCAAATTACTTCCGTTCCATTCCACTTTCCACTCCACATTCCATTCTACGTTCCATTACATTCCACTTTCCACTCCGCATTACATTAATCATTCCGTTGCACATTAAATTCCATTACGTTCCACATACAATTCCACATTCCATTGTATTCCATTCCACATTAAATTACACGTTTCATTCCATTCCATTCGACGTTCCATTTCACGTTCCATTCCACGTTCCATTCCACATTCCATTCCACATTCCATTTCACGTACAATTCCACTCCATTCCACACTCCATTCCAAACAATTTCATTTTGCATTCCACATTCCATTCCACATTGCATCGCATTCCATTGCATATTCCAAACCACACTGCATTGCATTCCATTGCATATTCCAAACCACACTGCATTCCATTCTATTCGATTCCATTCCATTCCATTCCACATTCCATTCCAGATGACAGTCCACGTTGAATTCAAAATTCCATTCCACAATCCACTGTACTTCACATTAAAAAGCATTCGACCTTCCATTCCACGATCCAATCCTCATTCCATTCCACATTGAAATCAACGATCCATTCCATTCCATTCCATTCTACATTCCATTGCTTTGCATTCCACATTCAATTCCACATTCAATTCCACATTCCATTAAATTCCTTTTCACATTCCATTCCACTCCACATTCCATTCCATTCCATTCCACATTCCATTCCACATTCCATTCCATTCCATTCCACATTGAATTCCCCATTCCATTCCACATTCCTTTGCACATACAATTCCAGATTCTTTTCCACATTCCATTCTATATTCCATTCCTTTCCCTTCCACATTCCATACCATTCCATTCCACATTCCATTCCATTCCATTACACTTTCCATTCAATTCTATTCCACGTTGCATTCCATGTTCCATTCCATGTACCATTCCATTGCATTCCACTTTCCATTCCTTTCCATTCTACTTTCCGTTTCATTCCATTTCACATTCCATTCCAAATTCCATTTCACTTTCCATTGCATTCCATTCCATTAGATTCCACATACCATTCCATTCCACATTCCATTCCATTCCACTTTCCATTCCATTCCACATTCCATTCCATTCCACATTCCATTCTATTCCTTCCACATTCCATTCCATTGCATTCAACATTCAATTAAACTCCACATTCCATTCCACTTTCCATTCCATTCCATTTCACATTCCATTCCATTCCATTCCATATTTCATTCCACGTTCCATCTCACATTCCCTTCCACATTCTATTCCACATTCCATTCCACAATCCATTCAATTCCATTCCCCATTCCACTCCATTCAATTCACTTCCACATTCCATTCCATTCCATTCAGCATTCCTTTCCATTCCATTCCACATTGCATTCCATTCCAATCTATTCCACATTCTATTCCATTCCATTCCTCTTTATATTCCATTCCATTCCACTTTCAATTGCACATTCCATTCCATATTCCATTCCACATTACTTTCTGCATTCTAGTTGCTTCCATTCCACATTAGATTCCATTCCATTACACGTTCCATTCCATTTCTTTTCACGTTCATTCCATTCCATTCCACTTTCATTTCCACATTCCATTCCACATTTACTTCCACATTCCATTCCCTTCCATTCAACATTCCATTCCATTACCTTATTCATTCCATTACACGTTCCATTGCACGTACCATTCCAAGTTCCATTCCACGTTCCATTCCAAATTCCATTCCATTCCAGTCCATATTCCATTCCACATTCCCTTCCATTCCATTCCAAATACCATACCATTCCATTACATTCCATTACACACTCCATTCCATTCCATTGCATTCCACATTCCATTCCACATTCCAGTACATTCCGTTCCGCATTCCATTCCATTCTATTCCACATTCTATTCAATTCAATTTCACTTTCCATTCAATTCCATTCCACATTCGACTCCGTTTCATACAATTACACATTTCATCCCTTTCAATTCCACATTCCATTCCATTCCATTCCATTCCATTCCATTCCACATTCCTTTCCATTACATTCCACATTGCATTCCATTCCATTGCACATTCCATTACATTGCGTTCAACATTCCACTCCATATTCCATTCCACATTCCATTCCGCATTCCAGTGCCTTCCATTCCACACTGCTTTCCATTCCATTCCATTCACCATTCCATTCCATTCCATGTTTCGTTCCATTCCATTCCACATTCCATTCCATATTCCATTCCACATTCCAATCCACATTCCATTCCCCTCCGTTCCACATTCCATTCCATTGCATTACTCATTCCTTTCCACTTTCCATTCCACATTCCATTGCACGATCCATTGCACGTTGCATTCCACGTTCCAGTCCACGTTCCATTCCATTCCATTCCACATTCCATTACACATTCCATTCCATTCCATTCCACATTTAATACCATTCCATTCCGTTCCATTTCAAATTCCATTCTATTGAATTCCACATTCCATTCCACATTCCAATCCATTCCACGTTACATTCTATTCCACGTCCCATTCCACATTCCACTCCACTTTCGATTCCATTGCATTCCACATAACATTCCACATTCCATTCAATTCCATTCCATTCCACATTCCATTTAATTCCATTCAATTCCATTCCACATTCCATTTCATTCCATTCCATTCCACGATGCATTCTATTCCACATTCCATTCCACATTCCACTCCTCATTCCATTCCATTTCATTCCACATTCCACTCCACATTTCATTCCATTCCTTTTCACATTCCATGCAATTCCATTCCACATTCCTTTCCACATTCCATTCCATTCCAAATTTTATTCCACATTCCATTCCACGTTCCATTGCTCGTTGTATTCCACCTTCCATTCCATTCCATTCCACATTCCATTCCACATTCTATTCCACGTTCCTTTCCACATTCCATTCCATTCCATTACATATTCCAATCCACATTCCATTCCATTACATTACACCTTCCATTACACATTCAAACCCATTCCACATTGCATTCCACATTCCATTCCACATTCCATTTCATTGCATTCCACATTCCATTCCACATTCCACTACTTTCCATTCCACATTCCAATCCATTCCATTCAGTTTCCATTCCATTTCATTCAACATTATATGCCACATTCCATTACATTCTATTCCATATTCTGTTCCACATTGCATTCCACATTCCATTCAATTCCTTTCAACATTCCATTCCATTCCGTTCAATTGCATTCCTCATTCCGTTCAATTCCATTCCACATTCCAATCCTTTCCATTCCACATTCCATTCCATTCCATTCCACATTCCGTTCCACTCGATTCTACGTTCCATTCCATTCCATTCCACTTTCCATTCCACTTTCCATTCCATGACATTCCAAATTCAATTCCTTTCCTTACTCCATTACATTCCGTTCCACATTGCATTCCATTCCAGTACATTCCGTTCCATATTCCATTCCGTTACATTCCATTCCAGATTCCATTCCACATTCCATCCCATTCCATTCCACGTACCATTCCTTTCCATTCCACATTCCATTCCACTTTCCATTCCACGTTCCATACCTTTGCGTTCCAAATTCCATTCCACTTTACATTCCATTCCATTCAACTTTGCATTCCATTCCACATTCCATTCCACATTCCTATGCATTCTATTCCACATTCCATTACATACCATTCCATTCCATTCCAATCCACATTGCATTCCATTGCATTCCATTCCGCTTTCCTTTCCTCATTCCATTTCATTCCATTCCTCATTCTATTCCATTACATTCCATAACATTCCATTCCATTCCATTCCATAGCATTCAATTCCACATTCCATTCCATTGCATTCTATTCCATTCCATTCCACATTCCATCGTAATCCATTCCATTCCACATTCCATACCATTCCATTCCATTCCACATTCCATTCCACTCCATTCCACATTCCATTCCACATTCCATTCCATTCCATTCCACATTGAATTCCCCATTCCATTCCACATTCCTTTTCATATTCAATTCCAGATTCCTTTCCACATTCCATTCTATCTTCCATTCCTTTCCATTCCACATTCCATACCATTCCATTCCACATTCCAATAAATTTCATTCCACCTTCCATTCCACATTCCATTTATTCCTCTCCACATTCCATTCCTCTTTCCATTTCACATTGCATTCCATTTCATTCGACTTTCAATTCCACATTCCATTCCATTCCATTCCACATTCCACACCATTCCATTCCATTCCACATTCCATCACATTCCATTCCAACTTCCATTCCGCACTCCATTCCATTCCATTCCACATTCCATTCCATTCCATTCCATTCAATTCCTCATTCCATTCTGATGCATTCTATGCCATTTCACATACGATTCCATTCCATTCCACATTCCATTCCATTCTGCATTCCATTCCAATATCCATTCCATTTTATTCCACCTTCAATTCCACATTGCATTCCATTTCATTCCATATTCCATTCCTCATTCCATTCCATTCCATTCCACGTTGCATTCCATGCCATTCCATTCCACATTCCATTTCATTCCATTTCACATCACATTGCGTTCCATTGAATTCCACATTCCATTCCATTACACTTTTCATTCCACATTCCAACCCATTCCTTTCCACATTCCATTCCACATTCCATTCCACATTCCAGTCTATTCCATTCCTTTCCACATTCCATTGCTTTGGATTCCACATTCCATTTCCTTTCATTACACATTCCATTCCGTTCCATTACACATTCCATTCCATTCCACATTCCATTCCACAATCCATTCCACATTCCATTCCATTCCATTTCACGTTCCATTCCATTCCACATTTCATTCCATTCCGTTCTATTCCATCCCATTCCACATTCCATTCCTTTCAATTCCACTTTCCATTGCTTTCCATTCCACATTCCATTCCATTCAATTCCATTCCCTTCCACATTCCATTCCATTCCATTCCACGTTCCATTCAATTCCATTCCAAATTGTATTGCATATTCCATTCCACATTTCGTTTCGCATTCCAGTCCGTTGCATTCCACATTCCTTTCCACATTCCATTCCACATCCCATTCTGCATTCCATTCCCTTCCATTTCACATTCCATTCCATTCCATTACTCTTCCCATTCCACGTTCCTTTCCACTCCATTCCACTTTCCTTTCCACATTGCTTTCCATGTTCCATTCAACATTCCATTCCACTTTTCATTCCACGTTGCATTTCACATTCCATTCGACATTCCATTCAACGTTCTATTCCATTCCATTTCAATCCATTCCACATTCAATTCCATTCCATTCCATTCCATATTCCATGCGATTCCACATTCCGTTCAATTCCACATTCCATTCCATTCAATTCCATTCCATTCCACATTCCATTCCATTCTATTCCACACTCCATTCCATTGCATTCCACATTTCATTCAATCACATTCCACTTTCATACCATGTTCCATTCCACTATCTACTCCACTCCATTCCACATTCCATTGCATTGCATCCCATGTTCCATTTCATTCCATTACACATTTCATTCCACATTCCATTTCACATTGAATTCCAACTTCCATTTCACATTCCATTCTTTTCCACATTTCATTCCATTCTATCCACATTCCATTCCATTGCCTTCCACATTCCATTCCTTTCCACATTCCATTCCACATTCCATTCCCAATTCCATTCCATTCCCCCACATTCCACATTCCTTTCCTTGAAATTCAACTTTGTATTCCAAATTCCGTTCCACATTTCCTTCCACATTCCATTCCACAGTCCATTCCACGTTCCATTGCATTTCATTCCACATTCAATTTCATTCAATTCCAAATTCCATTCCATTCCACTTTCCGTTCCATACAATAGCATTCCAAATTCCATTCCATTCCACATTCAATTCCACATTCCAATCTTCATTCCATTCCATTCCATTCCACTTTACATTCCATTCCATTCCACATTCCATTCCACGTTGCATTTCACATTCCATTCCACATTCCATTCCATGTGCCATTCCAAGTTCCATTCCATTCCCTTCCACGTTCAATTGCATTCAATTCCCCCTTCCATTCCATTCCACTACACATTCCATTCCATTCCATTCCATTGAAATTCCAATCCATTCCATTCCATTCCATTCCATCTTGAAGTCAATTCCATTCCTCATTCCATCCATTCCATTCCACGTACCATTCCATTCCATTAAACGTTCCATTCCATTACATACCGCGTTCCATTCCATTCGATTCCACATTCCATTTGACATTCCATTCCGCATTTC